>NC_141702.1:106695740-107388240 GCF_971803275.1 Cyanistes caeruleus
TTTCATAGGAAATACAGAGGTAGATGCTATCACTAATAGTGCTAAAAAGCCTTGCTTGGTGTCTCTCTGTGGACTAAATTCAAGTCCCATTAAGATCAATTAGAAGGTTTTTCCTTCCTGCAAGGAAAGCAGAGCGGGCCTTACGTCTTTGAACTGCGTTGGTTGCAAATGTCTTCAGCACACAAAACATCTTAGTCATCAGTTTGGAAAAAACCAGTGCTGACAGCACCTGGGATTGTTTTAATGTTCACATAAATACTACCTTAAAAATAACTCATGAAGGTGCACTTAGTTACAAACACATTTTAGAGCATTGTTAATTGAGAAAGTGTTGAGGTGCTTTTAAAAGTTTGGGGTTTTTTAGTAAGTTCAGAAGAGACACAGTATTAATAATAGTGAATCTGCCTTGTAGAAATGCACAGTTGCTGTGTCAAGGGTCTTTTGTAGCATTAAAAGTGTTATAAGTATAAAAAAACCTATATGTTTTTGCACTCTGTTTTTTCTCTCTGAGCAAGGTTCTGCCATCCTGTGTTAGTCATCATACGTGATGATAATGTCTAATTAATGTCTTTTTTCACATGCCTGGAAAATATCACAGGAAATCTGAATAAACATCAGTGGGCAGTATCAATATGTATTGACAGTATACACCAAAGGCCAGCTTCCACAAAGGTAATTGCACTTAGTTTTGGGATTTTAGTAGGGTTAACTGTAG
Source organism: Cyanistes caeruleus (assembly GCF_971803275.1). Classification (NCBI taxonomy): domain Eukaryota; kingdom Metazoa; phylum Chordata; class Aves; order Passeriformes; family Paridae; genus Cyanistes; species Cyanistes caeruleus. The sequence continues at coordinate 106,696,456 of NC_141702.1, forward strand.
TGGAGGTGCTACCTATACCTATTTATCTATCTAATCTCTCTCTAGGTGCCTGCAAGCCCAGAATGAGGGATGCCTGGGATCAGACTCGGAGGTGGAATTGTGACTGAGTGTGCGACCACCAGGGATGAAAAGATTTCTGTGAAACTAATTCTCCATGGATTTGCAGCCACCTTGACTTTTATTACCTCGTGGCTTGGCTCCTGCCTGATGATTTACCCTGCTGTGTCACTGGGCCTGATGTAATTCTCTGTCTTTAGCTCAAGTCTGGACTGACTGAGATGCTCCAACCCCAGGGAAAGTAGTGCCTGGGCTGGCATTTAAATGCTCCCTGCCCTGTCCCTCCTGACTCCCAAGCTTTCTGAGTGGGTTGTTTCTTCTAAAACCAGCAGGTTTTCTTTCTCCCTTCATGCTTGCAGAATCCATGGCTCTACTGTAGCAGTGGAGTACTTGGGCAACTGAGTTATCTTACACATGACCCATGCAGGATATTCAAATTCAGGAAACAATTGCATCATTTATTTTTCATGGAGCAATTTCCTTTTAAATTGTATAGAAATGCAGTGGACAGCCTTGTAATTTGTTTATAAAAATAGATTTCCTTCATACATCTAGTTTTATTGTTGTCATTAGGAAAGAGAGAGAAATAAGTGTATATCCAGATAGATTCAGGTAGTCCATGAACAATGAAGGCAAATTTTAAACAGCTCTAGAATTGCAAGCTATATTAATGCTTCCTAATGTGTGTGTATATTAGAAATATGTGTTCACTTTTCTGCTGACATATTTTCCCAGGAGAAATAAACACATTTTCCCAGGTTGCTCATAGCACTCACTCCCTGGCTTTTATTTCACAGCAGTGGAGCAAAAAGCTACATAAGGGTTTGCCTGATAAACAGAGATGTGTCTTTCCTTATCTAGCTATTATGAAGCAGCCATCAAAATTAAGTTAGGAATGAAAGGAAATAAAATCAACAGTAATGAAGCAAACATTCAGATACGTGTTAGCATTTTACTAAATGAAAGACGAGTTAGGTCATAGCAAAATACTAATTTGTTCTGGACTCACAATACCAAAAAATCCTGTTCTACTGACATGCTATTCCATCTTTGCTTCTCTGTGGAAGAGGTTACAACGCCATGAGGTGTTATGGATGTCCTTTTACATTGAAAATCTGTGAGGTCCACTGGCTCAAACACTGTCCCAAAGCCCAGCAGCCTGGGTACTATTCCTGTCTCTGTTGCTGGCCTTAGGGGGATCTGACACAAATTACTTCCTCTGAGGTTTTATGTGCAATTTAGATCCAAGGAGATGGGAGGCGGTGTTTTTTGAAGCCCAGGAAAATACCAATGAATCAGACATAGTTTCATTAATAAATTTGATAATGGCAAAAGGTTTTGTTGTAATCTCTAAATTTAATGGTACCGGTCCTTGAACACTCTAAAAGTCTGTGTAGGTCTCTTTTGAGGCAATACATGTGTAAGGAAACAACAAATACTCCTCTTTAGTTAACTGAGAGGTGGAAGCAATTTTAATAGCTCATTATCAAGCAGATCTACTTAAAATTCACACATATAAGCCAAATATTACTGGGAACAAGTAAAAAATAATGCTTCAGAGTCATTTGTGCCCACTTTGCTCTTGTATTATACACATCTGTTCAGACTATTTGAGATATATAGAATTTCTGTGTGTTGTTGAAAATCCACATAGGATGCATGTTATAAATCTGTAGTGTGTAGCTGTAGGCCCGTAGGGTTTAGGGCTAAAACATATTAGCTGCTAGGGAGAAAAGTGAACTTTTGCTGTCAGATATCACTTGGACAGTCTCTTGAAAGCCTTGGGGTTTATGGGCCAGGATTCCAGTGTTTGTGGTCATGGCAAAGGCAGTGGGACAATCAAATGGCAAATAAAATGCTTAGGACAATCTAAAGGACAATAATTGCAAAATGGAAAAATTAACAGAACCCAGAGGAAGAGGGAAGCTAAAGATGTGGAGGCTTGTTACAGAGTCAGGCTTATTGCAGATTCGGCTTTAAATGTCATGTGAATTCTGTTTATGAATCTGGAAGTGTATTTAATCTGAGATATAAAGAAAACAAACAAACCACAATAGTAGGTTATCCGTAGCAGTTGGAGAGGAAATGAAATGAAACTGCAATTGTGGAGCTTCCTACGTTTCCATTTCTGTTGCTGTTTTCCATTCTAAGGATCTTTTCCACATGGAGATCCACTGTAATAATGGTGCCCTATTTTTTGCCTCTGAAATTAAATGTAAGGCAAGTGCAGTAGGTAGCTGTCTGCAAAATTATTTTTACCTTGCAGTGTAGTTACTTTTTAATGAGAACTATAGAGGCTGATTAATTGTGGTTCCTGCATCTATAATTTAGGCAGGACACATTTGCAAACAGACTGCCCATCAAGCTGAACTCATCAGGAAATCCTTCTGTTTACAGTAACAGAAGAGAACATTTAAACATTTCTTCCAGTACCAAGACTGTAACATAGAGCCAAGGCAGTGCTGGAGGGACTGAGAAGTTACAGCATCCATGAAAAACCAGGGGGCTGATGCTGCCACCTTGTATTCACCACAAAGGGAGTGTTTCTTCTGGCCACTCTTAGCAGGATGGAGCAATGCTGTTTTGCCTAATACACTACCTTGGAGGCTGATTTGGTAGATTGGTATTCGTTTCAATAGGCATTTTTATTTTTGTACGACGATATAATTTATAATGTTTTTCAGGTTATGAATTATAATTCTGTCTAAGGTGGAAAACTGACACATGAAATCTCTGAATTAAGGTCTTGTTAGCATTCTAATGTGCCCTCTGTGGCAATCATATGTTGTAGCATGCTTGAAAAGAGGCAGCTGTTGTAATCTTATGAGCAAATACTGTATTTAGATCCTGTTTTCATCCGAGGGTAAGTATAGCTTCTTAAGTGAAAGGATTGGCATTAAACACATAGCACCAGTTCTGGAGGTTTTCCACTGCCAAAATACATGGGAACATGCAAGAAAATTATTCCTTTGCCCTAATGGCTTCTATTGAACCATTTATTTTGTGGGGTTATTTTGTGTAGCAGTAATTGTAACCCATTGTTCTGTTTTTCTCTTGGCTTTGTTTAATAACTGTGTGGGGTTGCATTAGCACTACAAGCAAATGTAATGTCCTTCCTCTGGAAGGGAGGTATGGTGTCAAATTGTCAGCCAGAGCAAGGAGGGTCATGCTGGACAAGAAGGTGGCTCTTCTCCATTCCAGCTGACTGGGAGGAAGAGTTTAGCACAATGCAGCATCAGGGTGCAAGGTGGGTTTTGATCTGATTTATGGCTTATTATATGTAATATAATGTTGAACTCCCGGGGAACAAAGGCTGTTTACCCTAAGATGGCTTATTTGGATTTGAGGAAAGAAAGGGAAAATGTGAAAATAGTTACTGTATAATGATGATCATTTGACTCGTGGCATATGCTTTTCAGTTCAGTGGGTTTCTTGTATTGATTTTTCAGCTTGAACATTAATGAATTCCATTTTCAAGCAACGTGCACCCTCTGGGATGTTCAGGCTTTCTGAATGTCATTGAATTAAGGCTGTGGGATGCTCACATGATGTGTTTTTTCCTTGGCTGCTGATGGAGGTTCCAGCTGAGTTTTTGTTCTGCTACACTGTGTCTGCTTCATGGTTGTTGTCTCTTTTGATTTTTTTGGCACATAATCTAATGGCTTGATAATTTTAATTAAAACATTTGATAAATATTCATGCTAATTTGTATATGATTTGCAACATTTTCACTGGTGATCAACTTCTCTGTTGGGTATTTTCACATGTGGGCTGAAGAGGAATGTTTTTCCATGGATTTGCAACCACATCTTACTGTGTTTTGTAGGTTTTTCTATCATCTATCATCCTTTACAACTTTCAGTTATTTTGAATCATTCACAATCAGCTCTCTTGTACTAGCTCCCAACAACCTCACCAGAAAACCATCAGGAGCTGGTTTCTTTACAGAACTATATTTGATGATATTTCACTCTGAGCTTACATCCTATTTTGAACATTTGAGGGTATCCCCTCAGCCTTCCTCCCAGATGATGATGACTAAATTTGTATCTTGTGCTTCCCCAAAATAATGGCATAACATTAAATTACATTTAAGAGGAACACATGTTTCCTTTATTTGAGCATTTGATCCCATATTCAGTGGTATCTTCACTGGAGAGGACCTACTCTGGTATGTCATGTACTTATAGTTATTACTCATACTGGCATCCCTAAATTAGATAGTTTGAGGCACCAATTTGTGATTAAAACATTGTAAAGAAATTAACAGTATTCTTGCAGTAGTGTTCTTATGTTTCATAACAGCAGTGATTATGGAAATGTGAGGCTGACACACTGTTTACAGTAACAAAATTAAAAAGTGAGAACTCCAAGTTTTATCTTGTCTGTGGCAGATACATTTACAGAAAAAAAAACAAAAACAAAAACAAACCCAAACAATCTTTGAAGAATAATATGATCAGGAATGTGGCCCATGTGTAATTATACATGCACTCTGTATGAATGCAAATGCTCTTAAGTGCTCCACAGAATATTGCTTGCAAGAACTGATGTGCAACTCAGCTGTTAGATGAGCTGAGAGACACAAGGGATGACTCTGTTCTTCTGAGAAGTGTGTCACAGAGGATGACACAGCAGCAGGTTAAATCTGTGTCTCACTAAAATAAACCTCCATGCAGAAAGAGGATTCCCTGCTGTCAGATTCTGGAGTAGTTGGGTTGGGAAACTGAGCCAGGTGTGGGTTCAGCCTCTTCTCCCAGGGAACAAGTGACAGGAGAAGAGGACACATCTTAAGTTGCACCAGGGTAGGTTTAGGTTGGACATTAGGAAGCAATTGTTCACAGAAGGACTGGGCATTGAAATGGGCTGCCCGGGGAGGTGGTGGAGTCACCATCCCTGGAGGTGTTTAAGGAAAGCCTGGATGTAGCACTGAGTGCCATGGTCTGGCTGACAAGGTGGTGTTTGGTTGAACTTGATGATCTCAATTTATCTGATCCTGTGATTTTTTGTGTCCTTATGATGCCACATGATTGTCATCAATGCACAGATTAACTAAGATTAAATTTAAGACATGCTAGTGCCAGTTTGCCAATATCTCTGCTAACTTTATCATAAAATAAGCTGGTCCTTCACCTCCTGGCACAGAGACAAGGTTCAAGATTCCCTATCCTTCCTTTCTGCCTGCTCACCTGCCTGCAACAGTGCCACAGGGCCCAGGGAGCTTCCTAATATCCCTTAAAATCAAGGAACTGAAATTTCAACTCCTCAAAAAACTCCCTCATAATTTTGCTGTTGTTCCAGGGCCAGGGAATGCCTTCCTCTAGGGCTGGTCTGTGTGTGTGTGTGTACATGACTGTAAGTACCTGTGCACCTGGTACTACTCATATTCTAAAGCCCTGAATTGGGAAAGATAATGTACATTGCCAGGCCATATTTGCCATGAAGTAGATATTTTTCTGTTTCCTGCTTGAAATATCTCAAAGTACCAAGATGGGCTGCTTTTTCAAGTGATCACACTTTCTGTTATTATCACCCACAACTAAGTCATCAGATCATCAGCTTTTTTATTTATTTTTAAACTTTTATCTTTTCTGGCATTTATGATGAATAATGGCAAGCAAATCGTCCTCATTATCAGTCTCCTTGTCTCTTTGGCAACACTTAGAAATATATTCCAGGACATGCTTTCTAAGTAGCAAATGCTTATTTTTGTGAATGTCACTTGATCAGCTTTTCAGACAGAAAACCAAGCTCATCTATCATTTGCGAATTGCAAGGTATTGAGCTATGTCCAGGGCCTAATCTGCAGAACCAAACCCCTCTAGTAAGCAGCCAGGGATGCCAGTACCCCTCTATAAACTGGGCTTGATTATCCCCACAGGTCCATCTGAGAGATCATTTAACCGGTTGTTGCTTGAACTCCTTAATTTCCAAATCAGTTTGGCACCTTTGGGAAAGGCACCCCAGTCAGTCAGAGCTGAGAAACAGGCACGCTGGGAATTCATCTAGACAGCATATATTGCTCCAAGTGAATATATGGAGCCATCTGTTATTGAGTTAAATAAAAGCATCACAACTATGTCAGTAATGCTGTGTAATATCAACAATTCATCTGAGTCTTCTTTTGTTGTAATAAATCCTGTCTTAAAACTATGTGGGCTCTTTAACATGAGCCCTTATGGTGTTAAGTGACAGCTGCCAGGGTATAAGTGGTTTATTCTGTTCAAATTTAATTACTAGATAGAAATATTCTCACAAAGAGAAAACACCTGAATTTGATAAGCCTATCCAAGAGGAATTTTGTAAGGAGCAGACTTTTCTTCTGCTGTGCTGTGTTTTCTGGGAAGACCATTATCTGCTGTGCAAGTGTGTGCCTCTCAGAGGCAATTTATAATTAATATAGTTGCTTAATGGCACACTTCCCTTGACCATAGCATGCCATGCTGTCCAAACATCCTCTTACACTCCAGTGCCCTGCTGAAAGGCCACTGGTATTTGTCAAACAGGAGAGAGTAAAGATACTTCCAGCAAATATTTTGTCCAGCATCCCTACAGCAGGTCAGTAAAACCATCACACCACCCCAAATCTCATATTGTGTTTGTGTGTGAATTGATAATATATGGTCTACTGCCACTGTCCAAAAAGTGTGCCTGCTCAGGAGCTATACTTTTAAATTATGTGAATTCTGAAGATTGGTTTAAACTGCAGACAGCCCACTTGGGCTGCCAATGGATTGCTAAATAATACACATAACCTGTTTCTATGCAAATTATGTGTCCTGACATAAAGGTAACTTTTCTGGGAAGAAACCTTTACTGAGTTAGGGGTGGCATCCCTTTCAAAGACAAGAGGACCCAAATGAATTGAAAAATGAGTGAAAACTCCTTGTTAGATCTTGAGCACAGTTGTTGTTTTGTTTATAAAATAATCATGTTTCAGTTTTCTCACCTCTTCTGTGCTTTGCTCCGTTGTAATTAAAAGGCTATTGAAATAGCTTCATTAAGTTTTTTTTTTCTGCTAAATTATTTATAGCTTTTTAGATTATGTGAAGCTATCTGCAAATTAAGCTGAGTTTAGTGGCCATTTTTGTGTCACTTGCATACACGTAAGCTTTCAAAAAGAAGAGGAAGAACAAACACAAAGATAAAAAAATCCAAGTAAAATGAAAAAAATCATATTAGAAAGGAAGTTTTTTTGGTTTTTTTTAAATCATGGGCATTTAAAAAAAAACAAAACATTGACATCAAATAAATTACAAAGCAAATAATTATAAACTGTTCCATTGAGTCAAAACACTCTAGGGAGGGAGAGAGGTGGAAAAAGAGAGAGGTAGGGAAAAGCATTCCCATTTTCAGCTGACCAGAAAATGTGACTTGATTTTCAAACTGTAATTTCATTTATTAAATAAAGGGTAATGTTTCAGTAATTCCAATCTGAAAAGTACTAGAAATAGTACTAGAAAGAAAAGACTGGATGGTATTAATCTGCTGTCTTGGAGGTGATATTTAAGATGCAAACCAGGAATAAAACATGCTGTGGCATCTGTGGACACATAAACAGACGGCCCATTGAAAAGTGAGGTTTGGGAAGCACAAATTGAGCTATGATTATTTTTGGGGCTTGGTTTACTACTCTTGGGACAGGGCTAAATTACCCTTAGTTTTGTTTTACATGTTCACAGGATGGAACAAAGTGAATTTCAGCTGCTGTTGTGATATATACTACAAGGGTGTAGCTAAATCTGTTTCAGGGTCCATGTTCTGATTTTATAGCTCTTTAAAATGGACCACATTATGTTTCCAGGACTTCATTCTTCATGTATGGCTGGGTTAATTGGCTTGAAGTCAAAAGGCAGTTCAATGCTCACCTCTGCAGCAGTGCAGAATGGCCAAAGTACTTCTGGGATTTCAATATGTGTTCTTAAGGCATTTAAGTGCTTCAGCTTTCTCATTTTTACATTAGAGGCAGGGGGAAACAAGATTATGCATCAGCCAGAAATGGTACTTTTCTTACATTTCTCAGTTCATTGAAATAAATATGTAATAAAAAAATCCATCATAATCAGCAATTTCCATTTATGTTTTCAAGCTAAGGGACTAGCTAAAATGAAAATATACTTTTGCTTGTTCCATAAACTGAAATAATGGACTTTGTATAATTTTACTGTCAATACTGTAATAGACAACAAAAGTGTTTACTGTATTTTATTACCCTAAAGCTTTTGTCGAACCACGTACAAATCTAACCCTCGTCACTGTCTGCAAAGGGTTTATTTTCTTCTGTTAGATTCTAAGCTTTCCTGTAGTATTGTGAAACCAGTTTAACATCTGACCTTTTAGCCAGCAGACTGGAGAGCTGCCCTGCTGAGCTTGTGGAGAGGGCTTGATTGCTCTGCTGGGTAGTGCAGTATTTTGGATATGCAGATGTTACTGACTGAAGTATATTATACATCTTGAACACCACTTGAATTTATGCTGAAGCTTTCAAGTTCTATTCTTTGAATAGGTCCCACAGTAATCGAATTCTCATATTGTGCACAAAAAGAAGTCATACCTTATGTGCAGAGCTGAGAACTCCAGTGATTTTTAAGAATTGGCATGAGAAGGCTTTCAAATAAAAGGACATCCAACACCTGCAGCAATAGCTCCAGGTTCTGCTGGTTTCATATAGAAATTTATTTCTATTACTGACCTAGGAATGACAGGAAAGATGGCAATGTTCTGAGCATTGTTATTGCAGCTCCTGGAGATTTGCTGAAATTTTCAGTCCTTCATTCCTCTTACCTGCCAGAGCTGTCATCCAGGGCTCAGGTCTTTTTGTGGAGTTGGTTAAGTTGCTGTGAGCGTGCTGCTAAATGAAGGTAGGCTCTCAAAGGGAAGATGTGGGATCAAAGAGTCAGGCAAGGTTACTTAGTACGAGAACAAAGTAAAGAATTGTTTCTTCAGATGTTAGCTCCGATCATACCCAAGAAAGACCTTCAACCTTAAAATACTGAGCCTGGAGATTCTGGTGGACTTTCCCCATATGTTTTGCAATCACTTCTGTAGGGAAGGCAGGAGTACTCAATTTTCTATGAGTTTACTGGGGGAAATTACCACTGTGTCCTGGCAAAACACAGACAACAATTGATTTTTCCCACAATAGGAAAGCAAGGCCTCAGGGACAAATGGAGATTGAAGAATATGAGTTTACAAAAGTCGAGGTGAAATAACAAACATTCTTTTGAAGCAACCAAGGTCTTTGCAGAGTAGTAACAATAACAGCTGAGTTCTGGCTATCAGCTTAATGTTAACAGTGACTTGAACTGAGGTCTTGCTTTGTTGAATCCCATTCAGCTGAGGTGGACTAGTGGAAGAATTTTGGTATTTCTGTTTTAGTTGAACAGCCATGGGAGTTTTCTGTCCCCTCTCACAGTGCAGTAATTGGCTCAAATGCTGCTGCCAGTGAAGCAGCTGCTGTTGACTTAATGGGAATCTATTTTGAGCTCGCAAGAGCACGCAGGTCAAGGTTAACCACCACCATTACAACAGAACTGGGGACTGATTAAAAATATTAGGAAGGTGGAAAGAAAAAAAAACCCTTGCTTGACCATGAACCCCATTTTCTATGGACTATATTTAATAGAAAAACCTAAATAAAATCCTCGACTGTCTTGCTGTCAGATGCAGAGAGCCACAACTCCATGTGAAAGGCAGGTAAGGCCTGGAGTCGCTCAGGTCTTCTGTCTTTGTCTTTCTGACAAAGAGGGGCTTTACACAATGAATATAATGTACTTAAAGATGTGATAGATTGTTTGACTCTAGTAATGGTTAAAAAGTTATTCAGTAATAAACCACTTCTTCATCTAACTTATTGAAAAGGATGGATACTCCATCCTGAGTACTAACAGGAAGTCATGAAATCTTCTTTATAAGTAATTGCAATGTTTTCAAAAGGGTGTAATTTTCTAACTGCTATTGATGCTCAGTTACCATCCCCTGGATGTGCCCTTCCATCTGTAGTTAGAAGACTATTTTATTCCTATGCATTTCTGCTACTGAGCTTTCAGTCTTCATTGGTTTTTTTTAACTTTAAGAAATATTACTCAAGAAGTTTTGCAGTTGTGCAGAATTTACCCTACAGAAGCAATCCTGTCATCAGGGAGCACTTCTACCTCCTAAGGTCTGACTGGCAGAAACATCTTTTCTGATTGAGTTCTGCCAGTGGTATTTGTGTATGACAAATAGGACCTTGAAATAGAAGAGTTTCAGGCAAGACAGTGTGATAAATTCTTCTGCAGAAACATAAATGATTTATTATATTAGTATGAATTATTAATAATATTTCATCAGATGGACTTGAAAAGCTTCAGCACATTATTGTAAACACTGCACCATTTTGAGTGACTCCAGGTAGGATTAAAGGAAAAAGCAATATAGGAATCAGAGCTGAGTCTAGGAATTCAAAGTCTCTGAGGGTCACAGAGGGAAAGAGCTTTCATCAATGTTATGAGACGAGCAAAAACCCCATCAGATTTTTTTTGCAAGTATAAAGTGTTGTAAAGGTAAAAATGCTAGAAAAGAAATGTTTTCATCAGAAGAGAAAATAACAGTTACATATTCCTGTTAGATACAGGAAACATTTCACAGTAAACTTGGTAAACTATGGACAGGCTGGCAACCCTTTCCTAGAGTTGTCTGAAGCACTGCAGTGACTGGAATTCAGGAAGTTCTCCCATTTCCTGTTCAAAATCTCAGTGGAGATCTCTCACTTTGAAACCATGGTAGTTCACATCACACACTGCATAAAACTCCAGTTGTTGCTTAAAATGTCTACTTCTGCCTTTGAGGCAAAGACCAAAACTCCCTGAAAGGTGTTACCCAACTTGGCAAAGCAGAACTTCTTGCTCTCTGCCCAGAGTTTGCAACAAGCCTCATTTCACTGCTCTTCACTAGACTGTCTTCAGTGTACATCTTTGTCTAAGATGTAGTAAAAATTTAGTCATTTTTACTATAAGGGTTGGTCATCAGTTTGGGGAGAACCTTCACCAGTGACTTGCATTTTCTTCAGTGTCCTTGGCATCATCAGGCAACACACAGCATCTTCCTCATGCGTGTTGGAGTTGGGAAACATCAACATAGCTGATGTTTCCCAAGCCTCTTAACTGAAAAAACTTGTTTATTTTGTGAGTTCCTTTCCAATCTTGCTTCATGTTGATAACATCTTCTCCTCCTACTTGCCTAACCCTCTGTGACGTTTTCCTCTAACCTTTCTCCAGCCTAATGCTTTAATATAATGCATATTTTCCTTTATTTCATGCCTTGAATAAACAATTAATGCTTTCAAAGATACATGGAGCAGCCTGTTGTGAAGATGAACATTTCAAAGTTTTTGGGGACTCAAAAGCATCACAGATAACAATTTGGTTTTCTTAGGGGAGGTTTCCCCAAGTCTAAACTAGTTTTTCTTCTCTGCTGCAAAATCTTGAGGACAGATTAAAAGTTTCCCTCTTCCCTCTCAAGCTATTTCTTTGTCATATTTTTGTTACAACAAAAAGCCTGTTGTTTTTTAAAAGGATTAGAATAATTAGAGGTGTATCTTGGCTGGAGCATAGATCCAATACTTGCATGGTTCTTTGATGAATTCCTGATGGTCAGGTGTAGCATAAAATGATGTTTTTTCAGTTAAAATTCATGTTGTTATTTTCTCTTTCTATGTCTTTACTGTTGGGTGAGGTGCCGAGCTGATTCCCAGTGGCAGAAGAATGATTTGGTGCATGAAAACTCTCATGGAGTTTTCGGCTGTGAACCTCAAAATATATTTTTGTGCTTTGAAACATTTTTTTCTATACTTTTTAGGTTTTGGAGCAGGGCAGGACTCTGCTCCTGTTAAAATTTCCATAAGAGGGAAAGGCACTACAGGAAGTGGTATTTTTTGAGGAAGCGTGACGGTGTGAGTCACTGCCTCAGGTACCCTGGGGAATGTTTTCATTCCCAATGAAATGCAGCAAAGATGCATTGACTTAGAGGCTTGGTGTGTAAAAGCTCTAAAGCCTTGGGTGGTTTTCTTATGTAGTTCTAAAAAAATATTAAAAATGTAAGAGAAGTCACAGATATTTATGAACAAAGAGCATGTAGTTGTACAAGTCAGAAAATTTGGCAGAAAATTTGGATGAAAGGAACTTATGTTCCTGTTAAATTATTTGCTTTTGGGCAAATGGGTGTGCATCAAACTTTGTGTTTTGACCTCTTAGGGAGCAAAAGCTAAGAGCTAAAAAATCAACTAAGCCTCTCAGGGTGAATATGTTAGGCTAGGCTATGCTGTTAGCTGATCAAGATCAAAATAAAAGCAAGAATTCTCTCTGAAATATTTAACCTTTGAGGAGGTAATTTGACATTTGCATTGATTATCAACTTTTCTGGTTTTAATATTCAGGTACTATTCATCAGTGATACCTACTTTCAATGTTTTTTTGTCCATTCTATGGCATTTATATAATGCATAATGCCACAGGAAAGAAAACTGTTCTGTCATTAGGAAGCTTTTTTTAAAGCATAAATACACAAAGTATTCTTAAAAATGTCCCCCCAAAATATCTGACAGCACAAATAACACAGGCATTATAGCTCAGCTATAAACTAAAATAATTTAAAATAATTTGGGTGGACCTGAAAATATTTTTGTTGTAGACTGATATTTGCATACATTCAATCAAATAGTATTTTCCTCTTTAAGTCCAGTTTTATATATTTTAAAACTGTATACAGTTCCACAGCTGGGACTGTTTTAGAATAATATGTTGAAACATTCCTTTTACACAAAGCAATAAAACATTGTGTCTTCTTAAAGATGAAAGCCGATTTAAACTTTTACAAAATCCCTCTCTCTTTTTTTTTCAAACCACTTCATGAATTGCAAGCAAATACATAACCAATTCAGCATCTCCCAGGTCATACTTTCATTTTCTCCAAACCTGTGGGTTTTGATGAACTTTCTGTCTGTGAAATAGTTTTGACCAGCTCTACTTCCTATCCAAGGTGGTCATGATTTGATCATGGATCAGACTTGACTTCAGTCAGGTTCCAGCGCTGTAACCATTGGAAAACAGTTTTCCAAACTGTCTAGTAAGTTTATTTCCCACTAAACTAAGTTATTTTAGATGTACTGATCAAAAGAAATAAGGGAGTTTTCAAACATCGAATTTGAAGTGCTTCCTTAGGTATTCAGTGCTTTTTTTATCTATTTTAAGTAACCACCTTAGAAAAAGTCAGCAAACAGAATAACACATATTATTCTCTCCATTTCCTGCAGTGTTAGGCTTTTTGTTGATACTTCACACCAATGTATTTCAGTCCCAAACCAGAGCTCAGCTATTAAAAGTGCTTTTAGCTTTTATTTTTGAATAGGATTATTAGCCTCCTTTACTACCCATTATGGCTATAATGGCTCCTCAGATGAATTTTAGTGCAAATTAAAATCAAGATGAAATCTACCAATATTCTTTTCATGTACTATAAATGCATTTGTGAGCTGTACTATGTTGATTTTTCAACATAACCCTGTTTTTCCATGGGCAGTTTCTTCTCCTGGGTTTCATGATCATAATGATAATAAATGTAATATACTATTAATATAAGTTTATATGCTGGGCTTGATTCCACAGTCTTACAATTTTATACTTTTATAAAACTAAGGGTTTTTTATTATTATTTTACAATTTCATGAATTATTTAACTGCAGCTTATATTTTCTGCTTGTTTTGGGGAACAAGAATAATACATAAAACCTCAGATAACTAAAATAGTAAATACATTTGTAAACCTTTGGATGTTGTTGTTTCTGAAAAGCTTTTCTTCTTTCAGACATTCTGAGACACTACACCCCTTGGGGACAGAGGTTACAAGAAAGCTGATGTTATGCATGAGGAGTATTACAAAATTGAATATAGAACCATTTCAGCTGGTATATATTTATGGTCAAATTAGCCCATTTTTTCTTTTGGTATGTGTTAAGTGGAGAGCTTGGGCTGAACTCAGATCCTGAACAGAAATGAGATCTTGAAACAGGGTAAATATGTTTCAGGTGGCAATTTCTACTACTGATCCCCTGGAAAAGATCTTGACTAAAAAAATCGTTTAAAAGTTAGGATTCTAATCTGTGTGGGTGCTCTTAGATTAATTTCTATGTAAATATTAATACTATTCTAAAAGTAGAAAGCTCCTATCTTTCATACCGGAGGAACACAGGGACCTGATGATGCCAATGAAGTTGCCTGTTCAGCTCTTAGTGAGCATCCACCAGTATTTTCTGTAGGATCTTTTCTGCCCTTTTCATAAGCAGTTTGTTGAGATCTTCCTTTCCTTTTGCTTTCCAGTAAAGTATTTTTATGAGGTGAAGGAATTCCAGTGTGGACCCTTCCTCTCAACTGCACCATCCTGCCAGAAGCAGCGAGAGCTTGGTCTGACTCAAGTGTAAGACATAAGAAAATGTTTACTGAAATCCAAGAATTTCTCGATGTATCTTAAGTTGATAGTAAACATACTCTGTGTGTAGGCTCTTTGTGCCTGCCATTATCAGAATAAATGACCTGGGCTGCTCTGTGATTCCCGTGATCCATGGATGTTAGAGGGTGAAGCTGCATTGCAAGACTGAAGTGATATCTTATATAACTGCTTCATGGTTTGATGGCATTTCCATAACATTAGGGCATAGCTGTGCTAGCTGAGATTGCCTAAATACCAAGAAAAATAAAATACCAAGAAAAATACTATTGAAATAGTAGTGTAGATAGGGCAAAGAAACAAAGTGCTATTTCTAGGAATATGGTAACACATAAGTTATTACAATATCCTGATGAATAGTAGAAGTGGATGAACTGAGTCATAAATTTGTTGAAGTTCTGTGCTCTTTCCTCAACAATATTCATCTCCTGGGAGGCATCAGCACACTCCAAGCTGGCCCATGAGCATCTAGTTCCTCCAGAGGCAATAGACCAAGCAGACAAGAGAAGCCTCAGTCTGTTCCAGACTGCATTCATCTGCTGTTTCAGAGCTCACTGCTTCCCTGTCCGTCCTTCCAAAAAGGTGGAGACACAGGAAACCTCAAGCAGCACAGAGCAGGCTGCAAATCTTCCCATGCTTTTTATATGCCATGTGCTGCAGAGGTAAAGATTTCTTGCTGCCTTTCCTCCAAATGTAAACCAGAGAAGACCAATGTCAGCATCATCTTTATGGGGACATGAAGCATTTCAGAAGCTCATACTGCACAGAAAAAAACAAATTTGTCAGCGTAAATTTATAAATGAAGCAGAAAGGTTGCACTTGAGCAAAAGTGTGGAAGTTTTCAGGCAAAGCCTAGCAGAGGACTACTGGGGGGGTCTCCATATTCAAAAGAAGACATTTTAATTTTTAATTATTTTTCTGCAAATAGAAATGAGAAGGTGCTGGACCTTGTGACTGGGTGGATGCATAATCAAAAGATAATATCACTCATAATGGAAGAATAAAATTGAACAGTAGATTTTTAAGTTACTTTAGGATCAAAGTATTACTTGATACCCCACAGAGATAGATGAAATATTGATAACTATGCAGAACAGATGCAACCTACATCTTTGATAAGTGGACCCAAAACAACCTCAGAAATAGTTATTTTCTACTAAGAAGGAAAAGGTCACTTCTGTTGCTATCAATTTTGACTCAAATACCTGTTTTCACTTGGTGGCCAGATTCCTGCACTGCCAGCTCCTCAGAATGAAACAGTTCAAAGGAACTGAAGAAAAAAAATGAATAATTTCATGGGTTGGTTTTCCTGCCATGAAAATGGGATTAAATATTGCTCACTACCTGGGCTAGGTGACTCCTGTCTCCGAGTGCTGTCCCTCTGTCTGCTGGTGGCAGTGACAGAAGGATGTGTGGTCTCAGAAGAGAGTGCTGGGTTTGGTCTATGTGAGCATCCCCCTCTTGTAGAGCTCCATGCCCTCTCCACAGGCAAACTGCTCTTGGTGTATGCCTCCCACTGCAGCAATTTTTGTTTTTAGCCCTCCAGCTCCTGGCTTTAGCTGGCATTTTGTCTTGGACTGATGGTGTTGTCCTTGTACCTCCCACACCAACAACTGTGCAGCCACAAACACTTCCTTGGAGTGCAGGAAAATGAATGGGAGCTTGTTTCAGAGGTTTCTCGCTGCTGTGTCCATGCACTCAAAAGACAAAAGGCCATTTTCTCCAGCTTCATTAGATGCACATCTTGCTTCCAGATGCTGGTAGGGAGTCTGTGGCTTGCCTGCACTCTTTCCTCATTTTTTACTTCCCCTGATGCAAATCCCCAAGATTTCAGGTCTAATTTGGGTCTTTTTATGGCCACTGACTGACACCTATGCCATTCTTTTCACAAACCAGGAGATTTTCTTGTCCTCCATATTGCAAACTTTCTGAGATCAAACCTATTTTTTTTTTTAATTTATTTTCCTTTTGCATCTGTGGGAAAGACATAATTCCTTCCCTTGATTCTGTCTTAGAAAATGATGTAATCTGGGCATGGTACCACAATGCCTCAGCAAATTGTTCCTGTTGTGCTTTCTGATCCAAACAGCGTGTGCTATACATGTGAATGCAACTTAGGGTGTAATCCTGCCTGACCATAGTTCTGGTTGTAGCTGGTAACTTTTCAGAAAATCTCATTAGCTTGCTGTAGATAGGAGGCTTAATAGATCACAGATGACAAATATAATTTCAGAGTGTGCTGTGTGAAATCCCTAGCAGTAAATTGTGTGTGTGAGAGTGATATCCTTGTTACTGCAGTGCATAGTGCTGCTTTGCTTCAGTGTGTCTGAAACATTTTAGGACAGAAACACATTTTAGCAGATCTGTGGACCAACCTATTCAGAGAGTATAAGAAATGAACCTTGAAAGTGCAAAGACCAGATCCAGCCTTTACTCTCACTTGCTCCAGTCCATCCCTGAGGGTAATCATTCCCAAATTGATGTGTTCATTTTCTTTCTCAAATCTAATAGACTTTTCCACTCCCATAGTTGTTTTTCTCATGACAGCTTCTCAACCCAGCAAATAGCCACTTCCTTCCTTCTCCATCTGAGAGGCTCCTTCCCTTGTGCTGGAATTGTCTCCAGGCAGTTTCCCCATCTGCTTTTTCCTCCCTGTTTGCTGGAGGTAATGGAGGTGCTGGAGGGCAGATGCAGTGTAACCTTTCTTGTTCTATTCTCTTACAATTTGAAGCAGAAGACTTTGGGATTTCTATCTTGAATTTACAAAAAAAAAACCAAAACCAAACTAGGCTAGGACTCCTCAAAGGGAAAAAAGTCTTTAATAGTGTCATTCTAAATCTGATTTTCTATTAAGTAGGATAGATCCAGGGCATATTGAATGTTAATAATGTTTAACATTGAATCTTCATAGTTTCTGGATTTATGTAGTAAGATAACGTGTATTGTGTAACAGCCTTGTCAATAACAGTAGTAAATAAATTTTAAGTAGTGGAAGACACATTTGCAGATTGTATTTATTTTTAGATTGTTTGCTTAAGCAGGTGAATACTCTCCACATTTTCAGTCTCAGGTAGAATGATGTATTTTAAAGGCCTTGTCAACTCAAGGTTAGGGAAGAGTCTGTTTATTATGTTTTATCAGGAGCAGAATGAGTACCCAGGGGACGGGGAAACTGAGCCTGTTTATATGTTATATAAACAGGCTCAGTTATATAAACAGGCATGTTATATGGTTTCAGCATAAACTGTGAGGGGAGCACCAGTCAGTCATGATTTAGGAGTGAATGAACAGGTATGGAATAAATTGTCCAGCTGGTGCAACTAGCAGAATTTCTAAATCCCTGATCAAGTATATTTGACCTTGGTGATCCTGGCTAATACCCAGCAATAAGCTGTTCCTCAGTGTGTGAAGGTGGCTTTTGAAAGCACCGTGGCAGAAAGGTACGATGCCAAGTTTTCTTCCTCCTATGGAGAAATTCTCCTGCTCCCAAGTCCTGCTCTGAGCCCCTTCTCACATCAAACCTGACACTGGGCAGAATTTCAAGCTCTTGTTGCAAGATTAGTCCTGGTTGACATGAGGGCTTTATTGTCCTCTTGTGTCCTCAAGGAAAGAAAAACTGCAGGGTACAGGTGGTGTTGTTTTAGAAGGCCAGTGAATGCAAATGGAAACAGGCTTTTTTACATTATTGACTTGGAAAATTACTCCTTTTATGGTGGGCAGAGAGTCTTTACAAGGAAGAATGTTACAGTCAGGAAGAAATACAGGCTCTTCTTTCATCTTTATCCCCTTTGGAAAGTGGAAAAGCTACCGAGAGGTTTTGCTGTTGCTCTGGATCCTCTCCACATTTTTCAGAATGATTTGGAGCAAGAAAGTAGGGGTTGAATGTAAATGTGCTGTGACTGTAATCGTGAGACAGAACCCTCCTCAGATGCCAGCAGGCTTTGTCTCCTCTTCCATCTGCTTCAAGAGAGATGAAACAACCAAATGCTTTTTAAAACCACTAATAAGGTCAAAAATCTGCACTAAATGTGCAGGATCTGCTGGGCCACTGGAGAAACAGAAACAAATACACGCGTGCCCCATGTGTCCCCCATAAGGAGGTGACTTCAGCATGGCTCATAATGCATTCAGCTTTATGGATGTCTCCCTGAGGTGACACTGTGTGTGCCTACGTGTGCCAGCCAGGGACTGGCTGCTCTGGGTCCTGGAGGACCGAGGTGTTCACCATAAAGGTTTTGAGAAGAATCACAGGATGAGCCATGCAGACAGCATGCCAACTCTTCTGAAGCCTGAAATGCCTTTCCCCAGGAGGGGTAGGATCATCTGGCATCCCCAGGCAGGAGTAAACCTCTCCCTCTCCATGCACAAGGGAGAGAAATTTAATCTGCAATGCACCTATGTGTGAGGAAGGAACTGCTAAACAACACATGAACTCCAAAACTGGGCTGAATGTTTGTATTTTTCCAAGCTTTTGTATAAAAACTATTCACTGAAGTCCATAGTAACCCATCACAGACTTCAGTGAGTCTTGGAATGAGTCCTTACTTTCCTTCTTTTTTCTTTTTTCTTTTGTTTTATTTAACTCTGTAATATTTATTCCAAAGATGCTCAACCAAAACACCAAAGTTTAATAGCAACATTTTGTTTCATATGGGCAATTCCACCTGCAGCTCAGTAAATATGATTACTGCTTGCAGCAAGAAACGAAAAAGGAAGTAACTTGGTGACTTTCCTACATATTTGTGCTTTTAGAAAAATAAATATTTTCTGCTTCACAAACATGCTGAATGAAATGCATGTCTCATTTATCACTTAAATAGTAATAACAGTGCCCGCTGCATGCTGCAGGCTGGGTTCTGACAGAGGTGGATTGACAGTGTTTGCTCAGCGGAAGCAAGAAACAGATCAATAACTGAATGTAGCCTGGGGGGCTGGAGGTGTGACAAGTCAACCATGATTTCAGAGTCTTGCTGGGACCCTTATTAAACTCATTTGTACATCTGAAAGGAACTGTTGCCTCTTTGGATTAAAGGTGGCTGCAAGTATTGGTGTGAAGCAAGCTTGAATCTTCTCTGCGCCCCAGAGGAAGGTGGCTGCTCTTGTGGAAGCCCAAGCAGAAGTGAAATCTAAAACATAATTAAGAAAAAAAGACAAAGTTTGGTTTGGTTTTTGTTTCCCTTGCTGTGACTGTTTATTTGTCAGTGATGATCTGCACTTTGTGAGAAAGGGAAGAAAATCAGGTCACAGGATATGCTGAGTTGAAAGGAATATTTACCTGTCCTCCCCTCCTCCTTCTCTCCTGTTACTCCCCACTAAGGGATGGCAATGGACCTCCTGGGGGAAGGAAATAGCTTGTTCCTTCTCCTTGCTTTGCTGGAAGAAGTGATAATGAAAGCTTGCCTTGCCTTCTTGCCAGCTGAATGCGGGAGCTGGCAGTCAGGAGAAAAAGTTCACTCTTTTCGGGAAGCAATGAGTCAGGTCCCACTTTCTCCCTGTTCAGGGCTGCCACAGGAGGTGACCAGGCTCAGTCCAAGGCTGCTGTGCTTTGGCAAGAAGGGTCCCTAAAGTCACAGGCAGATCTTACAAAGTTTTCCTTGTCTTCCAGGCTAGAGAAGGAGTGTCACCCATCTGGAGGTCAGACAAGGCGACAGACTTCTAGGCTTGAGCAGCAGGTTCACGTTCTCCTTTTCCATCAGGCTGTGGGGGCAGGGATGAGGGCAGTGGCAGGGAAAGAGCCACGTTTCAGGGGGAGCTGCCCAGGTGCTGCCACAGGCTCTGTGTGGGCAGAGCGCGGCCGTCTCTCGCGCTTTGAGGATGGAAGTGCCTCGTCCTTCTGGAAAGGCTGCTGTAGTGTCTGGCACCCAGCGTGCTGGAACGAAACACAGGCTGCTCCCAAATGTCTCCCTCCAGCAGGTGGCTCAGAAAGGGTGCTGACCTCAATATCACAGGCTTCTTTTTGGCAATGACTTTTTTTGAAAAGTTGCAAGTGACTCTCAATGGAAATAATTTGCCAATACTCGATATTAGCCCCTTGCTCCATCTCTAGCTAGACATTGTTTCAGTGAGGATCATGGGTAGGGCAGAGACTCAAAGGGAGTAAGGCCTTTAGCATCAATTAAGTCTTTCAGTTTAAGAGCTCATTTCTTCTGCTCCTACCCAAGAAAATATAGACTTGAAATGCTTTACACAGGATGGTTTCAACTGCTTTTTATTTTTGGGAATATGGGGTGACAGATGTCGATCAGCCAATAGGAAAGCCATGTATGTGTCTCTAAAAGCAGGTGACAGGAACATCTCTGGGATGTGTGCATTAGCAGGAAGGAGCCTCTGCACCCTGGGAAGCTGTTTCATCTCGTGGAATGCCTCCTGCACCCAACCCATGAGCTCTTTGGTAAGAGCATGGCTGTTCCCTGCTAGCTGGAAGCGCAGTGCCTCAGTTACTGCCTTGCTCTCTGTGACATCTGTGACTCAGGATGATCTGGACCATGCACAAAAACCCATGGTGCCAGTGAAGTGAAGAAAGGGAGCTGAGAAGGATCCGACTGCAGATTTTGCAGAGATAGTTTTATTTTTGCAGAATCTGCTTCAGAGCACACACAGATACTCTGTCACAAAAGGTTACATTTGCAAAAGCACTTAGTTCCGTAGGGTTTCGATATTGATTTAAATTGGAGTCACACAGGCATGAACTTTGAGAATATAAAGGAGAAATTAGACTAGGAGTCACACCTCAAAGAAAAATAAATCAAATACAGTGCAATTTGAAGATGACCCTGAAATGAGAACAGCTGGTTTTGGTTTAAACGAACGAATATTTTTCAAAAGAAAAAAAACAATTGAAAGCCATAAAATTTTCCACACCTAAAGTTTATGTTCAGTGATACATCTTTTTGTAAATATAGAAATAACTTATCCACAGCTGAGATAGAAAGTTAAAGTTAGGAAATGGCAAGGAGAAACAGAGGTTTCATTTCAGTGTTGGAGTCATCAAATCCATCCTGGATACACTGGAAAAATAGCACAAAATATCCGATTCCTAGGATTTAGTAATTATCTAAACAGGTCAGAATTAACATGTACAAGAGGCTCCATTGGTTGTTTTGGAATGTGCATGCAACTACAGATAGGAATATGTGCAGATCTGTATCTTAATTTCTGCATACATAAAAATAGGATAACAATATACTGGACCCAAAATATTGTTGTATCTTACTGCTAATCAGATCCTTAATTCATTTAAAAGTATAGCTCAGCTTAGTGTGTAGAAATTCATAAAAGTTCAAAAGAAATATGAAATTAACAAAGCTTTGTGTTCTAGGTGATAAATGCATTTTCATTCATCAGTTTATCACGGTATAACTTAGAGGTGGAGCATCTTAACCAAAGAGAGGTATGAAAAAATATTAAACTTTCATCTGTGAAATGAAGGCAGGTGGATGACACTAATCAATGTATTCTATACAAAGCTGAGAAAGAGCACCTTTTGTACAGAAGTCTTCAGATGTCTGCAGTTACTAATGCAATCAGTGCTGCAGCTTTATTACACATGATTCTCTATATCTGTATTTCTATTGATTTCTGGTAAGTGAATGTTTTTAACGTAACTAAAACATAAAAAGTTCACCAAATTTCACAGAGTTGTTCTCCATGATCTTAACTCTTCTTTTCCAGGATTTAAGTGAAATTTTTTTCCTACAGGATTGACAAGTATTTTTCAATAAAGAATTTTCACAATGGCATTTACATTGTTTTCTGTTTCATAAATGTTACATTTTGTCTTATATTTGCATTTTAGATTCTGCTTTCTTCTTTCTTTTTTTTTTAGCATACTGAAGGACAATTACAAATAAGAAGTAATCTTATTTAAGAAGATTTAAAAGGAAAGAAAAACAATTTATTTCTTTACAGAAGCAATCGAAAAAATCCATAGAGTCCTAAATGGTGTTTTCTAGATTGCTTCAGCTAACTAGTAGAGTATTTTTACCTTTGATCATTTGAAATGGTCACAAACCAGTGCAAACATTACATTACAGAAAAATATTTTAGTGGGAGAGGAAAAATTAATTGCTGCATACATTGTACATCTGTGTATTGAATCATAATTTGCTCTAGTAATTAGTTTTCAAAATAGAGCCAGTAAGATGGATAAACTAACAAAGTAAGAGAATTTGTTCTGCCAAACATCCCATGATTTTAATTTACAATGTGTTTTTGGGAGGAATATTTGGTGAAATGCTTTTTCTGAAGGATAATTCAGCAGGACACATATGACAGAGAAAAAAAGAAATTTTATCCTTTAAAATTGACAAACTGCATGTGGAAGGTCATCTTATTTTCTTTCACTTAGTGCAAACAATCTAGAGATTTTCTTTCTGTTTTAGTGGGGTGAGAGAAGCACCTGTTACTAAGTTTACGTGGCAGATATTATAAATCACTTTCTTGTTTAACCTTTGCCAAACTTCAGTCATGGAGGTGAAATGTCCCAACATTAGTTGCTAATGTATCAAAAGGATGCCACCAAATGCATTTGCTTGTGCCTTCACATCATCACAGTAAAGACACAGTCCTTGCTTTTGTGTCTTAAGATGCAGATTTTGGCATGAGAATTCATCACCTCTAGTTTGAGGTATGCTACATTCTTAACATTTACAAGGATATTTTTTTTTCTTCTTCAGGAAAGAGTTAGCTGAGGACTACTTTGTGTAAATCACCGTGATTCCAGTGGTTCGATAATTAAAACAAAGTGAAGCTACTTCCCCACCTTAATTATTTATATTTTATTATCCATTATAGCTATGAATATTGTGGGATTAATGATGCTTTTCTAATTTACATCAGCATGGGCATGATGTACTGCCCAATATATGTAACCTAATTGGTACAGGGTGGATGTTGCTCCCTTTAAGCACAGGTAGAATTCTTCCTGTGCAATTCATTAAAATACATGGGGTGCTCCTGACTTTGTATAGGACCTCATTTTCCAGGCATCATTAAGAGGAAGCCCCACATGTGTGGTTTAACTCAGAAAGGGGAGCTGGTTCTCTGCTCAAAATAATCACAGTAATCCCAGCCTTCTGCATGCTTGAGGGAGAGCAAGCGTATGTGTGTGCACGTGTGCAGGTGAGGAGACGTGAGAGAAGAGGTGAAAGGGAGAGGGATGCAATTAATTTGAACACAGATGTTATGGGAAATGCAATGGCTCGTTTTCCTCAACAAACACAAAGTTAGAGGCGAGTTATCCGAAGAACCCCACTATTAATTATGCAGGCTGCTAAACCAAACACACGCCTCTGACCTTTTTGGTGCCTCTGTACTACAATCAATATTTTATGCCTGTGATTTCCACAGGCCTTCAGAGAGACTCTGTAGGGACTAAACTGAATTATGGATACAATGATGAGGAGTCTGGGCTTCACTTCACATGTGCCTGATCTGTGTATTAGATATTTCACTTTGCTCCCCCTGTACAGAATTGAGCTCCATATATTATGTTCATTAGCCATTGTAAACCCCTGCTCTATATCTCATGGACTGAGAGGAAATAAAAAAGCAGTTTAGGAAAGAGACTGCATCAGAAGAAAAAAATTCTGTTAGGTAGCATGAATCCATTCACTTTTGCAGGATAATTATAAGTATTTGCCTTGTAGGACAATTTCTTTGCAGATACATTTAAACATTCAATTAATTAAACTGTAAATTAATACACTTATCTCCTACTATTTATTACTACAATTAAGAGTATGAAGGGAACAGAATAAAAAAAGGGAAATAATGGAATTAAGAATGATTTTGTGGGAAGGATGGTTTAATGGGGACAGGAATCTCTGTTCCACTTCTGCTCTGCTGCTGAGACTCCACATAACTACTGAATTACCCCACTTTAAGGTGGGTGTAGCAATCTTTATGTTCCAGATATTTGGATTATAAATGTTTTGGGACACATTTATCTTGGGCTGCAAAACCCAAGAAAATTGCAACCTCTTTTGGGACCCCAGTGAGAAACCCATGATGATTTTTTTTCATTTTCCTCTTCCCCAGGTAATTAGTGGACTTTGCAGAGACATTGTGTCAAAATTTCTATGGCCAGTATAATAAGGAGGAATCAGGTGAATTTACAAAGTTTCTTGTTTAAAAGAAAAAAAGGGAAACAATTCATCCAGTGCCTTTTCCTCCTCATTTGTTGTGGTGTCAGTAGAGAACAGGGCAGTCAAAGAAGCTGGGTGTGCCCTTGCTCTGTCTGCTCTCTGGGCCAGGATGCAGTTGATTATTTCCATTTTCACTTCCTTTTGCCAATTTAACAGCTATTTGCCATAGCCAGCTCCACTCCTTTGGCGTTATCTCACCTTCGAGATGTTTTTTGCCACCTATTACGCTGCTTTTCTGTTTTTGATTTATGGCTGATGTGACATTAGAAATGAAAAAGAAGTGTCAAGCTACCAGAAGGAGAGTGACACCCAGAAACCTGAGTATTTTTCTACATCTTCTGGGAAATATATCTTCCTTTACTTTTTTTAAGATGCCCTTCAATAAAGCTTGGCTTGTTCTTACCAGATTTTCTGGGGCTTGGTGCTTTTGCTTTTTTCCTCTTTTTTTTTTTTTTTTTTTTTTTTTTTTATAGTTTACAAGTACTTGTGTTGTTTGTGTGGTGTTCATACATGATGTTGGAGCTGTTGTCTAACTCATGTAGCTCTGATTGCTGCATTCCCTTGGCTCTGGCATTTTTTAGCAAGATTTAACTTCTCAGGTTTCTGTTCCCTACTTTAATTAAAGCAAGTCAGCCTTGTAGAAGGGAGCTGAATGGTTTTCTGCAAGCGTTGAAGGGCAGAATGAGGGCAATTTGCAGGATTCTAAAGTTGCTCTGATATCCATAGTGTTTACAAGACAACTTGAAGGTTTTCTGGAATTTGCTTTAAAAGCTGCGGAGGGAGAAATAAAGAGCACCAGAAAATACCTTCCTGTATTAATTTTTTTAAATGCCTTAACCTGAATTTTTACAGGATGAGGAACTCCAGTGCTTGTTTAAATGCTGGATTGAAAACATTTTAGATTTACATGGTTAGAGAAATTAAATGAAAGTAGCATCTTTTGACAACACCTTTTGTCATGCTCAAACACTTGGTTGACCCCTGAAGTGGTGTTTTCATATCACTTTTGAAACCTGTGGAGTATTTATTTCCTGTAAAGTAAGTAAATACTGACAAATATCTTACAAAGGCATTTGATTACATGGTTTTAAACCCATAAGCATAAATGGGAAATAGAACTAGAGTTTATATGTAGATGTTGTAGGATGATGGGATGATAGAAGAAGCCCAATTGTTGATGGTAAATGCTGAAGTCAAGAATGGTGCCAGCTCCTTTCCACAGTTCAAGAACAAGGGTAATTGGAGAATGTCTTTGCCTAAATGGGAGAGCTAAAGGTTTTTACCCTCTACCATTAAAGGAATAATGTTTTCCTGTTTTTCTAAAAGAATAATGTTGTTTTCCTGTTTTTCTTATACATTTGTTAGTTGGGTTGGTTTTGGAAGGACTGCAGAAGACTCTGTAGTTGTACTTGCCAGGTCTGCATGATAAGGCCCAATAGACGTTTCTGTTCCTTAGAGTAAAAAGGATGGAAGAAGAAACTAAAATTATATCTAGCATATGGTAATTCAAGTCCTGACTGCACAAAAGAAATTTATTTCCAGGAATGAGGATGTGTATACTGTGACTTGTGGCTGTAGATTATTTATTCATTCATTTCCTTTGTTTGTTTTTTTGGTTGTTGTTTTCAAGAATACTTGATTTTAAAAGCTGATCTGTTATGCTATTTGCTTTCCTGGTTCTGTAAGCAGTGTTTGCAACCAGTGTGCCAGGAGCTTGTGCAACTGAACTGGAAAATGGAAGTAACAGTCATAATACCATCTTCAAATTCAATGTCCTGACCAGATGTGCAGGACATCTACATGGAGAGCGTGTGGCAGGGTGGGGAAAAAAGGTAAAAATACAAATAAGGGTTTTGAAGCTGTGAAAATTGTAATTGAAGATGAGTAAAAGGTTCAGAGCAGCTTTGGCTGCTCAGTGTTCTCCCATGTCTGCCAGACTTGTATTACACATGATTACAATGTAATAACTGCACTAAGTGCTTGAAGAACCAAAACCAATCCTGTATGACTCAAGTAAGTGATAATACCTTGATTGATTTCAGAAGAAGCAGTTGTAAGTCCCAGACACTTGTCTGTTTTATTGACTTGAGAATTAATTAATTTATGAGTGGGTTTCACATTTTCACATGGTGTTGCAAAATTAGAGTAGAATTAATTATTTGGTAATCAGTGAATCCTATTAGGTGAAACAATATGGACTTGTTCAGTAGCTTAAACATTATTCAGCATTAGCGTAGCAGTTGTATACTCATTACAATGATGATGCTTTTATTAAATATACCTTCAATTAGTTCTGGTTCAATTTAATCTCTACCTCCTGAAAAAACATTCAATCAAGTGCTGTGACAAGAGCAGAATGATGAATATGCCAAGGCCAGGACTGTTTAATCCTTCAAGGGTATTATACAGTCTTCATTAAGGTGAATTTTAGAAATGCTTGCCTTAGGTTCTTTTCTTCCTTGAAACATCATCTGAAAAGCAGTAGTGTGTCATCCTTCCTTCATGCATTAAAATATATAATATTCATGGTTCAGCCATTTACAATATCATGTTTGGACCCATGACAGATAATTAGGGGAGAACAGGACATGCAATGTCCTTCTAACTTTCTCCTCCTTACCTGATGCCCTCCAGGTCCAGCAGCCTGGGAGTGCAGGGTTTTCCTGGGATATGGGGGCTGCACCTGGGTGAGAAATCAACCCCATCCTGACAGCTGAGGCTGCCCTGGAGGGAAGCAGGGGACATGCCCCTCTTTCTGCCCTCACCAGAGACAGCAGCAGCTACCTCAAAATCTGCAGAGTGGTTCTGGGGGTGGGATGTGTGGCTTGTGGCAGGGAATGGGGCTTGGGTCCCCCCCAGAGCAGCTCAGCACCTCCAGTTGCCTTGTATTCAGTGCTGATCTGACAGTGCTTTGCTGCTTCTCCTGACCATATTTAGATCAACACTATCATTATTAATCAGAGAATTATAATGGCTAACAAAAGAGACAATTCCAATACCCTGGAGGATGAGGTTTTCAGGGAGGCAGTAATGGATACGTAGTCTTTCCCCTTTCAAATCCCAGCAAGGGCAGCTGTGACTGCAAATCAGTACCATATGCTATTTTGTCTGTCATCTTTGTGAAATGAGCATGTGGACTGGACAGCTTCCATATTAGATAAAGTAATATTACAAGTGACATCTGCAGAGCCTCTGTGCCCTAGCTGAAGACAGCAGAGAGCAGCATGGGGAAAGTGAGACCTCTTGAGAAACATTTGGTCCTACACCACGTATTTTTTGTGCAGTGATGCTTCTGAATGCCCAGCCTAGAAAGCTACTTTTCATGCTCATTTGGAATACTCAGCCTGTGAACCTCAACTCTTTAATATAGTTTCTTCTGTGCTCTCAAAACTGACACAATTGGTGTGTTTCTGAATAAGAGCACTCTGAAAAACTTGGATGTGAATTTCTTGTGCCCACTCGACTTGCACAGAGACAGGTGAGAAACTCTTGATGACCTGTCACAGCACCTTTCACAAGTGCCACCAGCTAATCTGACAACTGTTGTCCTATTTGAGTGTAGAAATAACAATAACAATAACAATAACAGCAACAATATTAACATTAACATTAACATTAACATTAACATTAACATTAACATTAACATTAATAATAATAATAATAATAATAATAATAATAATAATAATATTCTCTGTTCATTTCAGTTCTGCTGCTGGAACACCAGGATGAAGAGTTTCTTCGCACACTCCATGTGCACTTGTCCTAGGAGATTGTGAGAGCACTGTGTACTTCAAATTCATTTGCTGTTTTGATTTCTCTGGCAACTAAGAAGGTGCCTTTGATCCCTCTACCGTCACTTTGTTTTTGCATTTTGATGATTTTATCATGAATTCATGTTTAATTCACGCTGCAGTGATGAGGTAAGTGGCAACACTCAAAAAAAGGATACTTTTTGCAAAATCAAACCATATTCATTTGAACTCTGTATGAACTACTTCATTCCTTTGAAGTAGAATATATTAATGAGGACAGACATTAAGAAAAAAAGATCCTTATATCAAGTCACATTTATTATCTTATCTGAGGTTACAGTGGATGTAGATCTATCAGATGAAAAATGGAGTGTGCTTTGAGTAAACTTTTAGTAGAAACATGTGGACAAACAGCTGTCTAGTGTTAGCTTTTTGATTTTTTAACTTTTTACCTCTAGTTCTGCTTTTGCATTGCATACTTGGTGACACACGTGAATTTTATGGACACACCCACATGCATAATTAACATCATATGCACAAATTCAAATTGTTCTCAGTAGGTTGGTAGGGCAAGGATACTTCTTGAAGCCTGTGCCTTTTACAGGCAGTTATAAACTTTTTAATCCAAGGCTTCTTGTGAAAACATTTAGGCATCTTTTTACTTTTTGTTGTTTTACTTCTCAGTGAATCAGACTGTGACTGAAACAAAGAAACTGCTTGCACTTCTTTCCTTAGGAATTGGAGTGCTCTGCTGGAGTGTTGGCATGTTTGCCCTGCTCACCAGGCCAGAGATGCAGTGGAACAAGTGACAAAGGGGATAACTCAAAGATCAAGCCATCAAAGAGCAACGATGGCTTCAGAAGAGAAGTTTGGCTAGTACATAGAGCAAAACTAGATTATATTTAAATATACTTAAATTTGATTGAATTAGGATTTTAGTCTCTAAGGCAACGCTTTGATTCACAGTTGCAACAATTTTCACTTTTGAGCAGAAATGAGCTTGTTTGATTCTGTTACTCAGCTCTGATGGACAAGTGTGGTGCCTGAACAGAAAAGCTGGGAAGAAAGTGGAAGAGGGAGAAAATAAAAACAGGTGGCAAGGGGCCCAGGAACAATAAAAGTCTGAATGAGAACACCTTTATCACTTTTGCAACAGCAGCTTAAAGGCCCAAGGAGAGAAATAGATTTTGTAAATCAGACTAAATATTTTTTACAGGGTGCAGTGTGCAGCTTAAGAACCCAGCTGGGAAAAATAGCTCCTGCAAATCAGTGAAGAAACAATATTTTACTGGCTACTGTTTAGGACCAAGGAGAGATAGGATAGGGGAAGACCTTTTACAAGGCAAAGAACAAATATATATGAATATGTGTGTGAGGTTTGTTTTGATTTGAGTTTTTGGGATGGGTTTTTCTGAGTGTCCATAAAAAGGCCCGTAAAGAAAGATACCAGCATTGTACAGCCATGTTTACTGGTTCCTGAAAAACCTGTAAGCCTTCCTTAGTGTTTTAAAAATCATGTATTGATGTATATTTTACATTGACTAGTCATTTGTGCATATAAAAAGCATCTCTTTTGTAGAGAAAACTCTTTATGGGTTCTACCACAAAGTAACTTTGGAGAAGCCATTTGAAATACCAGAAAATGAGTAAATACATGAGATGGCAACTCTTGTTTTGAAATAAGAAATAGAGGGATTAAGAAATCATTAGTGATAATCCTCCCAAAGATGAATATGTGGCTTATCAAGGTAATTATGTTAAAAGGAGATCATAATTATGCAGCGACTTCTGAGTGCAGAGGCTGGAGCCAGCAGTTCTGCTGCTGAGTTAGATGATCCCTTCCAGAGGGATGATCCCTGCCATTGCCAGTCCAGGGAATGTCCTGCCCTGATGATGGAAGGATGACACTGGAAGTGCATCTTTGGCAGATAAGAGGAGTTTTTGTACCACTAGGAAAGGGAATTGCTTAATAGGTTTGGAAAAGTGCTGAAATAAGATGTGGTTTTTTTTTGTTTTTGTTGTTTTGTTTTTTGTTTTTTGTTTTTTTCTTGTCTCATCCATCTTTCTAGAAGATGGACAGGAACTGTGTGCAGATTGGGAACAGAATAAGCTGTCAAAGAACATACTGAATCCACCCACTCATTTTTTTTATGCGAATAAGAAGCTGAATAGAAAAGAAAGGGACACTGAAATATTTTATGTCTTTTTTTTTTTTTTAATTGAAAAAATACTCTTTTTAGATTTTTTGGTAAAACTTCATGCTGAGGTTTCCTAATTTGTTTACATTAGCTTGTCATGTAACTAGTTTGTCTCTTGTGCTTGAAAATTTTTGAAAGAGGTGAATTGTCTTATCTCTGCTCCCTGCGACATAAGTGCTGCAGGAACATTCACCATAGCAAATAAAATGATGTATTACCACTGTCCAAGGAAAATGTTATATTGGCCAAGATGTTTCCTCCTTCTCTTGGACATGTTATTGATGGGAGTCTTCAGGTGTCTGTTGCCAGGGAGAGTTCTGGGAAGCCACGTGAATCCTCCTCCTTGCAAAAGGACAACTTTTTTTTTTTTTTCTTTGATATCTGCTGCACTGGGTTCTGTACATTTTTCTTTTGATCAGTCTGCTTGTAAGTGTCACCCTAGGCTGATTGGTATGGCTGCTTTTAAAAGAGTTTCTCCTAGAGAGTGATTTTTTGATAACCAGTGGTTGCAGCTGTTATCTTCATAATATGTCACTCCTACAGAGTGTAAGGAAAGCAACAGTTAAAAGTACACGTGCTCAAACAGGCTGTATTTTCTTGAAATTTGGAATGGACTCAGTGAAACATTTTGGTCCTTAGAGGGAAAAAGTGTATATTGATATCTTCTTTTCCAGGAAAATATCCTGTAGATGTTAAAGCCGCCCTTTAGTCAAAAATTAATAGGCAGCCACGTTGTGACGAGGAAATTTTATCCATCTTGTTTAGGAGACAAGGTACATCTTCTGTGCACCTGCAATGGCTTTGCTGATGTGTTGAGCTGCAGCTGTGTGCCAAATGGATAATAGAAATGTTACAGCTGTGCGAATTGTCCTTGGACATCCTGTCCTGTGGGTCTCTCCCAGTCCCCTGAGGGCTGCTGGTCAGGAGTGTCGGGACTGTGTTACATCACTGTGGTCAGCCAGCAAAGAAGAAAGCTATTCAGGTTTATTAAACTATCTTTTGAAGGATCAGCCTGCTTTTTTTTAAAAAAAATTCTTATTATTATTAATATAAAATCTATGTTAGTGACAATTTTAATTGAGCCAGAATCCTGAAATAAACCCCTTGTTTAAAAAAATTACTTGCCATCCTCTTGAACTTCTAGATAAACAGTCCTCTGCCTCCAGCTATGTTATTTCCTTGTAGGGCCTGACATTTCCAAAAAAAAAAGCTGACCTTGACATTGAAGTTTAGATTTAGGAATTCATTAGTGATAAATATTAGAGTGATAGGTATATTGTGTTTTCCAAGCCATAAGAAAATATTATTTCATTTGGACTGTCTTCCTGTGCACTTTAGCACAGGTTTTGGTTTCTGGGAATTTTCATACTGAGGTGCAAAATATGTTTTAAAAAAAAAAAAAAAAGGAAAAAAAAGCCCAACAAATCTGACTGCTTCTAAAGCCAGGGTTAGTGGTTACTGCACTCTGACAGCATCAGTAAAAATGGCAACAATGCCACTGGTGATCCTTCCTCTGCTGGGTCACCAAAGAGAAGTAGCAGTGTGACACACAGCAAGTACTTCCACTTCCCTCTCAGAGAGGAGGGAGAGGTATGTGGAGGGAGAAGCTGTTTTTCAGAAGAGGCAGTAATTGGTTTGCCTCTCCTTTTATCCATTTATTGATCTGTGAGGCTCCACTTCTACAGCTGTACAATAGTAAAATGAGGATTATGAGACTGTTTCGTATTATTTATGGCAAAGAATATCTATTACAGTAACTTCTAAAATGTGTAAACAAACATGAGCTTTTACTCATAATACAGCTGCTAATGAAATAAAGGGATTCTTGCCTGAATCTAAACAGTAAATCTAATTAGTAAGGCCTTCAGGAGTATAATGCACCAGTCAGATGCTGGGTAGTGCTCCTTGAACAAGTGGAAGTTTATATCCCACAGGAGAAGTTTATGTCCCAGAAAAGTGTTGTATGAACAGAGAACCCCTCCTTCAAGGACTGACCTGTCCAGGAGAAGAGTCATGCTCACATAACTCCTTTTCTTCTTCTAGCATCAAGAGAGGCACAGCTTGGTTTAAAATTATGAGAAGCTCAGATCAATTTCTGTATTTCCTAGGCATCTTTTACACAAATGTGTGTTTTATGTAATGCTTTCACTTAATTTTTCTGTTGGAGCCTATAATTGTGTAGGAGGTTATACTGAACCAATTATTTATATAATCTTTACATTATTAACGTTGGTAGTTGATTGAAAAAATGGAAGAAAGAAACTTGTAGCAGGTGTGGGCTGACTTACCACTTTCTGCCATGCAAGTGCCTTTTCCAAAATTGGATGGAAACAGGAAGGTACATTTCATTTATTTTCTTCCTGTGTTTGTGGCCTGTTTCCAGCTTGTCAACACAGTGCTCCAAAAAGGACACTGAATCATGACAAAAGCTGTCAGTACAGCTGGGTTTTTCCAAAAAAATTGCATGAAACAATAAAATTCATATGGTTGTTGTGGCAAAACTGTATTCAAGGTCTCACTGACTTGAATCAGTGCCCAGCTTGGTTCTCAAAGTTCTGGAAATGTTTTTACTAATGTCCAAGTTAATAGTTTGCTGAAATCATGGTTGCTTCTGCATGGTAGCCTTTGGAACCTGATTGCTGAGGTTTGGCCCAAAGCAGTGTCACGAGTTCTTCTATGTCTGGGGTCCTTCTTTAGTGTCGGACCAGAGCATTGGGAGCTAAAAGGAAAAATGTAGGTTACTTCCTTTGCAGCTATTTTTATCTTTTGTTTCCTTCTCTTCAACACAGAAATGGAGCTTCAGACTTCTCTGCAGAGCTTGACAAACATTTCTCTCTTCAGCATGTGCGAGTTTTCACTGAAGGCAGATTTGCAAGACTAGTGGCAACTTTATTTATCTTCATAAATGACAACTTTTTAGAGTTCTCTCCTGTTGCATGGCGCTCATGCCTAATTTATTAGGAGACTGCAAAGCTTTGACCCTGGACAGAAAACGGTACCTGCCTGGAAATCACGTAATTCAGTCAACCACAGTGTGTGGCAAGGCAGGATCCTTCACGTTTGTCTGCAAACATCTGCTCATCATGGGCACCACTATAATATAAAGAGTAGTTGCAGCTACACCTGAGGAATTCTGTAGGAAGACTGGGAAATTATTTAACTTTTCTTTTTGCCAGGGTCCAGCAGGGTTCAGAGGGATGTGGGGAAACGTTATCCTCCACGTGTTGAAATTTTCTCCGCTTCCCTCAGCACGTTGTCAGCAGAGCAGGGGATGTGGAGGTTGCAGTGTATTCAGGTGTGGCTGTGTTCTGAGGAGAGGGCAACTTCAGAGAGAATATTAAACAGCTCATCTTCTAGTGCTGTCAGTCATGCAAGGCACTGCTTTGTAAGCCAGTCACATAGCGTTGGTGATCCTTATTAATCCACTTTCTGCCTCCAGCATCACCTGTTTTATTTTCTATTCTGGCTTCATACCTTTTTTTGGCAAAACCACAGGGGAAATATATTTCAGTGACAGTGTATGGTAATTTTGCTCTATGCACTCTAGCTCATTACACAATCCTTGTCTTTCGAAAATAGAGAAAGGATTTATGTCTCCTACTATCATTTCTGCCACACACTGATTCAGTGAAAGAGCTTTGTGGTGGTTGGGAGTAAATTTCATTTTCCCTGCTGTTTCATGAAGTGTGAATCACTTTCTAGCAGATGATGTCACTGCCAATTTACAAGTTTTTCTTCCTCTATTCCTGTGTAGGAGGAATCATAACTACTCTTTTTGTCATGGTAATGCTGTTAGGTGTAGAGGGTTATTCGATGCAGGAGACAGCATTCAAGCTTCTTTATTTTTGCCAGCACAGATAAATAGCTGAGTTTGAAAGGTGAGGCACAAACTGCCACATTCAGTCTCTCTGACTAATGGAGAATGAATGCTTCTTCCAGGTTTGGATCTTGGATACTGTGAAGATTTATTTTCTGTGGGGTCTATGACACAATTAGAACAGCGAAAAAATGTGTTTATGTTGCTTTTTATTTTTGAAACAGAAGCTGAATTATACACTGTGAAGATCTTCTCCAACTAAGAGACCTTTCTCTTCTGTAAAAAAAAAAAAAAAAAAGAAAAAAAAAGTGCTTTTTACTGTTTAGAATATTTTATACATATAAATTTTGAACTATGGGTTCTTGGGAACTGTTCTTGACTCCTTGTTCTTGATATTTTACTGGGAAGGTGCCTGTGATTTTGTCTGCTTCCAGTAGCTTCACCAGCTTCTCAGTAGGAGGAAAATAGGTGGTGAATAGTGAAAACTGCTCTTGTGGAAAGAACAGTTCCTCTTCATAACAGTTTCACGTGTCAAAGGGAATAAATGCAGATATATACAAAGTGAAGCCTAAAAATATTAATTCACAGCACCTATCTGCTATCTTGGATGCTCTAGGTGCCTTTTTAACCCCATCAAACAGAACCACAGAGCGCTGAGCTGAACTACCTGTTTTATAGGTGAGGATACTAAAAAGCAAAATGTCATTATAGCAGTGGTGTCCTTCCTAGCCTTCACAGCTAGTCTTCAAAATAACAAACTGTGAGCTGTAGCAGGAGGGACAAGCCACCAGAACTAGTTAGGAGGATGGAAAATCAGCATGTGCAGGAAAACTGATGCTCCAAAAAGGAGCATGTCAGCTGAGAGGCAGGAATATATTGTAGCTACCACTGAGAGAGTAGAGGTCATTCACAGACTATGAGTTAATTAATCTTCAGAAGCAGATACTAGTCCTTTATGTAATTCACGTGTTATAGAATTCTTTAAGCATATTCTACTGCACACATCCTTCCTCAGATGCATGTGGTGCCTTCATATCAGGTTTGGCATCTAATTTCAATCTGCTCTTTGCACATTCCTCATGTGTGCAGTCAGTATGTAAGTAGATAAAAGCTATGGATTGGAAAGGATGGGTGGAAATTATTCCTTAAAAATCTGAAATAGGAGCAGCTCTCATTTGATCTTTTCTCTTCCAAAGACCTCAGTCTTGGGAACTGTACCATTCAGGTTTGGTGGGTGGCTCTTAAAGAAAAATGTAAGTTTGGAAATGTGTTTAAAACTGCCTCAAGGGCAGGGAGGTCCTGCAGAGAGACCTGGACAAATGAGAGGGCTGGACAATCACCAGCCACAGCAAGTTCGACAAAGGGAAGTGCCAGATTTTGCACCTGGGATTGTGCAGCCCTGCATGTACAGACTGGGGAATGAGAGGCTGGGGAGCAGTGCCTTGGGAAGGGACCTGGAGGTCCTGGATATGGATATGGGTCAGCAGTGCCCTGACAGCCAGGAGGGACATCTCTGTCCTGGGGGGCATCAGGCACAGCATGGCCAGCCAGGCAAGGGAGGGGATTGTCCCGCTCTGCTCTGCACTGGGGCAGCCTCACCTCCAGTGCTGGGGGCAGTTTTGGGCACTGTAAGAGAAAAAAGGATATAAACTGCTAGGGAGTGTCCAGAGGAAGGCAATGAGGATGGTGAAGAGCCTTGAGGGGAAGAAGTGTGAGGAGCGGCTGAGATCACTTGGTCTGTTCAGCCTGGAAGAGACTGAGGGGAGACCTTGCTGCAGTTACAGCTTCCTGTGAAGGAAAGCAGAGGGGCAGGCACTGATCTCCTCTCTCTGGTAACCAGAGACAGGAGCTGAGGGAATGGCCTGGAGTTGTGTCAGGGGAGATTTAGGTTGGAGATTAGGAAAAGGTTCTTCATGCAGAGAGTGTTTGGGCACTGGAAGACGCTCCCCAGGGCAGTGGTCACAGCACCAAGCCTGACAGAGTGCAAAAGGTGTTTGGACAATGCTCTAAGGCACTTGGTGTGACTCTTGGGGATGGTGCTGTGCAGGGCCAGGAGTGGGACTTGATGATCCTGGTGGGTCCCTTCCAATTCAGCTTATTCTGTGACTCAGTGAAAATACATCTAAGGAGTCCTAAGAACTCCTTGTCCTCTTTAGACAGGTCCTGAGGGGTCACTACTAATGGCAGTAGCTGAGGAGCCCTGCCTTGTTGCACTCTTCCTCTCAAGGGACTGAGATCTTCACTGATGTCTCTTTGTGTTAACAAACAATAAGTTTAAATTGTTGTCAGCAGAATGAGTGTGCTGTGCAGAGAGTGTGTGGGATTGCTGTGTAATTGCCACGGCACATCCTGCCCAGGTACACAGTGTAAGCCGGCGTGCCGACTGTGCCCAGGACCAGGCATCTGCACTGCTGAAAGTGGCTGGATCACACAGTGCACCTGGGATTCCTTCTATTGAAAGGCAGATCCTAATTACAGATGTTGATCTCCCACCTTTTATTTTTGACAGCATATTTGACTCACGGGCAGTGGGAGAGAGCTCATGGGCTTTTAATGCCTGATGAACTTTCTTGATGCATTTTTCAACTCAACTCTTCAACAGAAGAGTTGAGTTGCTGGCTTTCTACAGCTGTGTGGAGTTATGCTGGTTTGTAAGCCATATTTGGAAAAAATCCCCCTAACTCTTAGCTCTCTGCATCCAACATTTTACTACAGTTTAGGTTGCTGGAAGCACCTGGATTTATTAAAGGCATGTTTTGTAGCTGAGAGTTTCAGAAAGCCTAGTCGAGTACCCCCTATAAATTATACACTCAGCTGCATGACCAAGTTACCCACCATAAAACTGCATTCCATGACATGATGAGTTGCTCATTTTTGTTTCCTCAATTCCCTTTGCCACTTTATTGGATTTGCAAAACATAAATTAGTATCCTCACATTGTCAAAGTGTGATGCAATTACAGAAGCTTGACAGAAGTTTCCTCACTCATGAGCATTGAGCCATGTTACTCAGAACATTTGGCCACATGATAACTTCCCTCCAACCCCACCCAATGCTCTTGCAGAATAAACACTTGTGCAGATTTTTAAAGATGTTGTAATTTATAGAAAATATTTTTCTTGCAGTGACACTATATGCTACCCTTAAAATAATTCCTGCAACCAAAGGACTAGTTAGCACAACCTATTGCAGGGCAAGAAAGTTACTGCATTTTCTACATGTTTCACTATATCCTCAGAATAAACTAAGCTACCAGCAGCTTCCCTGTGGGCATCTAGATATATAGAAAATAGAAAAAAGGAGGCCCATGTTAGAGCAAGTCCTCAGGTGCTGTTTAAAACATCTGTTTTTTCTAGAAGTGATTTTTTTTTCCCTCCTACAACTTTATCCAAATTTTTCAATTTTCTGTGCTGGAGAAACTGCCCTGACTGTTGCAATGTGGTCCTCTTGTGTGTATGAATTATGATTCAGTCTTTAATCACACCTCCTGTAGGATCTCTTTCTGTTCTGGTAGAAAAGGTGAACAGCGTTTGAGTACTTATTAATGAGGACATGTACAATGGTGGCAAAACTATTAATAATCCCATGGGTAGATTTTTCCATGATGATTCTCAGTTCAATGAATGGCTTATAGATGTCAGTTTTGTCTTCAAAAAAAAAAATAAAAGCAAAGTAATGACTAAGTTTCTGTTTTACAGACTGGGAATTCAGATAAGATGTTGAAGGTAGGAAGGGCCCACCAGTTGTTGGTTGTTTATTCAAACAATATGAAACATCATCTGTTTATAAAAGTGAGATAATGTTTTTGCTGTTGTCTGTTTGGCCTGTGGGTAGTCAGCATTTCTGCCAATTGGATCCAGCGATTTTCAGGTGACTACTTAGGAAATAGACACACAAAGTACATTTTCCTGAAGTTATTTACACACTTAATCACTGCAGGCAAAGACATTTAGGTACTTTGTAGATCTCAGTGACTCCTCAGCAAACAATTGATTTTGAGTGATTTGCTTGGTCTTGGTATAATATAGCAGAAACATGAATATGATTAGAAACATTTCTATGCATAGAAATCATAGAAGGGAAACATTTACCTCACACTTCTCACACAAATGATTCTCCTTTTAACTGTTGTAGTTCTACACTTTGTTCTTCTCTGTGGTGGAGATGTGGAGATGCATCTTCAGCCACTTCATTTGCTGATCCATGCTTTGGGCAGCTCTGCCTGTTTCCAGCCCTTTGCAGCTCTGCTGGAGTGCTGTGGGACTGCTGCTCTCCGTGTGTCCTTCAACAGGAGCCATCTCTGTGTGTCTGGAGGAGGTAGAACTGAGCCTGGCCTCGACCAGGTGAAAGAAACAAACTGAGTAAAGCATATCTGGCATTTTTGTGGCTTTATAAAGCATTTGAAGACTGCTGTGCAGGGACCTTCAGTCAAACCAGCTGCCACATAACTCAGAGCAGGGGAGAACATGACAGACAGCACTTAGAGCCAGTGGAGCCTCTAAAAGTGCCTTTGTGACCAACAAAACCTGAGTTTTCACAATCTCTCATGAAAACCATCTCATGAGCTTTTCCCTTCTTTGTATTACTTTCAAAATCCTAAGAAGGCACATTGGCCTTATGTTGTTTTTATCATTTGCATGGACCAGACAAGCCATGACAAAGCTGAGCAGCAGTGGCTTCTCTCTAGTGGGAAAAAATTTTCTCTACTGTGCATGTTGGGCTTGCAGACCACAGCCAAGACAGTCAAGCTCAAAGGTATTTCTGGAAGCACTAATTAAAAAAAAAAAAGAAGTGTCAGTATAGTTAATGGTATGATGGACTGAGAAAGAATAAAGCAATGATGGAAAAGGCAGACAGAAAATAATTTGTGGCTGGACAGCTACAGGAGATGAAGTGATAAAATGAGAAGAAACAGCAGGGGAACACCTGTTAGTGCTTGAGACTGGCTCTGTGGGGAAAAGCTAAGTAGATATTGGGATTGGGAGGCAAAGTAAAAAGTATAGTCTGAGAAATGGAAAAGGAAGCTGGATGGACATGAGATTATTTGGGAATTTTTTTGTGGAAGAAGACTAAGACCCCCAAAAAGCAGCAGGAAAATGGCTATGTCATATAGATGAGTGATAGTTCAAAGAACTGTGTATATTCTGCCAGCAATGCAGAAGGATTCTGCATGGATGTGCAGGAGACACTGGACAAGATGTGATAATTTTTATTTAGTAGTAGACTTCACCTCCAAAGCCTTGATTTGTTCAGAACAACTTATGGAAAAATATTTTTTTTTTCCACTTTAAAATGACATTTTAAAAGAAACCATGTCATTCTAGTGAAGTCAGACAGATCAGTCAGGCAAAAATATAACAGTGATTAAATTCTTTTTATTGTATGCCTCTCATCAGGCTTGCAAGTTGCAAATGCATGCAAATAAAGCATCAATTTTGTTTCAGTCTCCCAGATATAAAATGAAATTCCCATCTGCCATCTTGTGCTTTTCTCTGACTTTCATTTAGCCCAGTCTTATTCCAGTCTGAGCTGAACATCTCTATCTCCCCATAAGTGGAGGAAGAGGGCTCATTTATGATTTTCAAATTCCTGACCTGATTTGCCAATAGCTTTGTGGTATTTATGCTCCTGTTTCTCCTTAGCAGCTCACTTTAAGGGGGTAATATGGGTTGGTCTAACCTTCTGATCACTTTGACAGGAAAATTTTAGTTTACCAGAGCCAAAATTGCTGCACATTTCAGGCAGCAATCCACAGCACCCGGTTGAAGACATAAACAGAGTAGCCTATGAACACATTTTAGCATTGGTGACACATCTTAGAAAGATGCCCAGGTGGCAGTGACAGCTGGAGACTCAGCTCAAAGGAGGAGGAGGAGGAGGAAGGAATACTTTGGACACTCAATCAGTTGCCAAAGCAGGAAGAGAAACCTCTCCCTTGACTTGGCATAGACAGCCCAGGAGATCTGCTGGGCCTTTCTGTAATGTCTTGGGGGTAAATGCAGGGTTTTCCATGGTGGCAACGCTGTGTCTGTGTGTGCTCTGTTCTCACTCTTCCTCAGGGGACCTAGTTCCTGCCTGGTGCCTGATGCTCCAGCAAAATCCTGCTTCTTCCAGGGAAGCAGTCAACAGCCCCTGAGTTGTTAAAAACAAGCATGTGATGTTTGTGAGTGGCGAATGTCAATGTTTCAAGAAAAGGTGTCTGAATATTTCTGTGGTTTCAGTGTTGAGCATGTGGCACTAATATGTAACTTAGAAATGTTCTTGTTGGTGAAGAAGCCAGTTCTGAATATTTTCTTTTTAAAAGCAGAGCACCATTATCTGATTTCAGTGTGTTTTGTACCTCAAGGTCCTATATTGTATACATCTGCATGAGCTGGATGCTTTTCATTTCTGAGTGCTCCATGAACTGGGTATTTTTAGAGAACAGCCTGCTGTTCATGCTGTTATTTTCAAGCTCTTTTCTTTAAGTCAATCCTGGTAAATTGTGTTGAGCACAATGACTATCACTTTATATCTGTAAAACTGGTTATTTTTTCTCCCTTATGGCAGAGTTTGCTTTAAAAGAAAAAGGTGATGGGGGCTGGGGTGAGGGGGAAGATGTATTATTCGAAGCCTGAGAAATCTTTGAGTAAGGTCGAGCACAGTGGTGGTGCCTGTAACCTGTGAAAGCACTTTCACCAACAGTTTACCCCCAGTGCCTGTGGAAACAAATCCTATTCAGTATGATATATGAAAGCATAACCCTCTGTAGTAAAGGAATCAATGGAAGCATTCATATAATAGATGACTGTTCAGGCTTGTGCAGTCTGCTGCTCAAACATAATTGGCATCCATGTAATAAAATACTGAGCACCCAGGGAAATGTTTGAGATGTTTATGAGTCATCACATGGTTTATTATAAAGACTGACACAGAGCTGTGTAAAGCAGGATGGGCTAACTAGCACCTGAGTTAGCGTTGCAGTGTTTAATACTGTTATAAAGAAATACACAGATTTTAGACTTTCCGTGTATTTAACTAATGTACCATCCAAATCAGGTATTAGGGGTCTGGTGGGTATAATAGAGTATCAGGTTGGGAAACCAGTGTTTTTACATGGAATCCTTTAGTTGTTGCTCCAAGATGCAGATGAGAAATCCAGGCTTTAGACTGCAGTGTTGCTGACAGGCAGAACCGAGCCACAGTTGCACAGTGCCTTTGTACAGTGCAGGCTCCTCTGAATGGAGCCTGTCTTTTGCTCTGTGCCTACATAATGTTCAGCACAGCTGGGAATCCTTATCTCAGCCAAAGGCCTCTCTAGATGCCACTGTAAAGGAAACAATAATATATTTGTCAGCTGCATGTATTAAGCATGTTAATAAATTCCCTGCTTGAAAAAAAGGACCTGCTTGCTTGGCATTTGAACAGACTTGCAGCCTCTTGATCTTACCCTGCAGTCCTTGGGCTCTGTCTACTTAGAGAACTGTGGTAAAATACCTCTTCCAGAGGTCTCTAATATCATGACACCACTGTCTCCAGCACCTAGGAAACAAGTTAAATCCAGCTCTGGTCTGACAAAGTACTGCAGTCTGCAGTGTAGACACATGTTAATGTCAACTGTTGTGCTTGCCCTGAGAGATGCTTCTCTCACACAGATTAAGAAATTGCATATTCTGAGCTGCCATAACTCTCCTGTTGTTTCAGCTTGGCTCACTAGACTTTTGGTTTAAAACACCTTTCATTCAGCTGATTTTTTTTTTTTTTTTTTTTTTGAGTGAAGCAAGAGAAAACAAATGAGTCCAGCTCCCCTCTGCAATAGAAACTGAGTGGGTGCAATGCTCTCCAGTAAAAAGCAGCAGCCAGATGTTCATATTTGGTTTGTTTTGCTGAGTAACAATGCTCAGCACATCTGTGTCTACCCAGTGCCTTGCTGTGGGTACCAATTCTTTTCATTCTTAAAGCTTTCTGTTCTGCCACAGCAAATAGGAAAAAGGTGCTCTGCCTTTTGGTTGTTGCATGAGTGCTTCCTTATTTTTTCTTTTTTGTCTTAATTGTTCTTCTCTCAGTCCTGTTTTGATTGTGGGATGGGTCAATTTATATCAGTCTTGGACCTTCAATTTCACTAGGAAAAAACCTCTCATTTAGTGATGGTCCTGCAAAATGGGCTTTGTTTCGTTGTCTTTTAGAAGTGGTTGGTATTTCTGTATCATGGGGTTGTTCTGGGCATGTGGGTGGGTGTGTATGACAAGGGGAGAGACTGAGGGGGAGATATTGATCAGGATTTCCCTCATTCTTAACAGCAAATCCCTAATATGTGATTTTGGACAACTGAGCCAAGTTTTCAAAAAGAGTAAACACAAGTGTAATTCTTGAGAATTGGGAAAAAGTTTTGTTTTAGGGGATTAATATGGCTCTTTCAGATGTGAAAACTAGAACTGATATTACAGAGCTAGAGATGTAGAAATGGGGGCAAAAAAATTAAAAAAAAGTAAATTATAATCCATCCATGGAAAATACTGTTAAATCTTGCAGAATGGAGGGATGGTACCTGTGGTACCAAGCTGCTCAATGATGTGGTGGAGTGCAGGAGAGCAGATGGAGACAGATTCCCTAGGGTATGACTGCTGTGCTTTATATCAATGCTGAGGTACCATGAGACTCAGGAACAGAAAAAAGGAGATTAAAAAGTGCTATTTTGATACTGAGAAAGATGATCTGCTTAGACTGCTCGTGGGTAATTAAAACCTGCCAGGATAACTCTAGACCTCAGATAAAGTGGGAGTGGAATACAGAGACAGCTCCAGCAGATTAAATCAAATTCCTCTAAATCTCACTGACCTCAGAGACCTAAACATTGCATCAAGACTTAAATTTAGAGCCACACCAGCCTTTCTGGGGAAAGTTTATAGTTCTCTCTTGGTACTAGACTCCACAGTCATCTTCCTGGAGCTGAGGAATTGCCAAACCTTGTCCAAAGGAGGCGGCTGAGTAGCATCTGGGTGACACGAATCTGTAGCTTTCCTTTCATTTCTCTGAAAAAGAGCTGGAAGCTCCATCCACTTAACACTACGTGCTTTCAGCTCTTCAAACCTCCAGGCTACAGAAGATTCAGGTGAAAATATCCCAGCACAACTTCTCTTAAGACTACTTAATTTTCTCTAGCGTGGAACGTGTTCTAAGAATAGGTAATTTATAGCAATATATTCCTTTGGGGACAAATCTAAAATGAGGAGTGTCATGAAAGTGAAAATGAAGTGAAAATAAAATATTTTGAATTTCAGAAGATATTCAGTAAGGATTTGATCTCATGATAATTTTGTATATTATGGCCATTCTTATTTACTCAGGGGTGATTTGTGTGGAGTTGAGAAAATGAAGGTTTGCAAGTTAGTTTTCCCTTAAGCAGCTGCATAAAATGGGGATTAATCTACAAGTCAGAATAGGGCCCTGACTATTTTCCTTTACATTTTAGATTTTGAATATTCATTATTTCACTTTTGTAGCAAAAGTGAAAGTATGATGAAGGTATTTTCTTTCAGTAGTTTTTCACAAAGGTTATTTTCCAAGTGATATTAGAACTATATTATTTATTTTATGGTGTTAATTTCATGGCCACGTGTGGTGCA
This sequence comes from Cyanistes caeruleus, assembly GCF_971803275.1. Classification (NCBI taxonomy): domain Eukaryota; kingdom Metazoa; phylum Chordata; class Aves; order Passeriformes; family Paridae; genus Cyanistes; species Cyanistes caeruleus. Next base: position 106,740,511 of record NC_141702.1, read on the forward strand.
GTTTTTTATGGTGATAACGATGTAGCTGTTAACTAATAAATACTTCACAACTTGAGTGAAAATATGTAATACTTGTTGCAGTGTACTTAGCTGTAGAAAAGTGAATGTTAAAATAATTAGTCAATCAAATAAAAATTTTAATTTTATTTATTTATTTATCTATTTATTTATTTATTTATTTATTTATTTTAGGAAGTGACAAATTGCAGTTGTTCTTTTTCTCCACCACTGCTTTCCCAACCTAAAAGGTGTTGAATGAGTAGCACACTTTCCCTCTGTAAAGATTGTAAGGATGAGAATTTTGCAAATTGCAAACTGTAAAAATGTATTGGCTATATTTTTGAAACTGCTAAAATGTTCTTTATGTATTGTTAAAACTTTGACAAAAATTACCATTGCATTTTTCATTTCTTTTAAAGTGGATGACACAGCATTTTCTAGCAAGCACATTCCGTGTTGAGTCTTGCTACAAACTTAGTTAGAAAGTACCAAATAACCCTTTTCTCCTATTGTTTAATTCATTAGCCAGCCTATGGGAAGGATTCAGATATGGGTAGAGAGAGAGGTTTCTTAATATGCCATTTCGTTCTAAGTCCCTGGACAACGTAAAATCTGAATTTTGTCTATCACTTGTTATTATGAAGAGATTGTAAAATATAAACTGATGTGTTGAGACTCAGCCCTGTCCCCTGAAGGGCAAGGGCAGAACCAGCAGCAAACCATGGAATGGACCCTGCAGCCTTGGTCATCTCTCTGCTGCTATTGTCACACCTCTGTGCAGTGGTAAAGACAGGTCTGAGAGCAGCACTGGGCTCTGGAATTGGGAAGGGGTTCCAGGTCTGAGGATAAGCTCATGTTTTTTCTTTTGCACATTTTCTTTTGTGAATACAGTGAGGCATCACTGGAGGAGTTGTCAGGGACTGTAGGCTGATCTGCTTTTCTGTGGGCTTAGAGGGACTTTGTTTCTGCTTAGTCAAGAGTGGCATGCCCTCAAAATCATCAATTGCCAAGTCACAGGCCTACAAGTACCTGGGATTAGCTTTGATTCAGCATTTCCCTGCGATGCCATAACTCAGCACACGGAAAGTTGTTGGCTCTGCTTCCCTCAGGAATGTTCCCTCTGTGGCACAAAGGTCCTCACTGATGGGGAAATGACAGCTTTTGGCTGCTTGGCAGTAAGAGATTGTCTTGTGCATAGTCCTCGATAGTCTCCTTCCTGCCAGCTGTGGTAGGTTTTGTGATTTCAAAAGAGGGATTTGTTCTTTTGACTGATTTTTCAGTGTCTGGCTTCTCCTCATTGCTCCTTCCTCAGCTTATTGCTAATCCTCACGTATTCAAACCTTGGCTTCCTTGGGGGAAGGATGACATGTAGCTCTTTATTTCTATTTTTTTTTTATTGCTTCTATAACTTGCTGCATCCTAGACAATTCAGATGCTGTGCAATTATATATCTTGCATTTTTGTTAGCATTCCCCTCAAGTATGCTGTCTTTCATGCAGCCAAGTTCTCCCTGCATGCAACCAAAGCAAGGGGAGCACTGTAAGACATATGCAAAAGGCCTCTTCTGGCTATAGAAAATTTCTTCAAATGCTGTGGTCACTGATCTTGGTGTCCATTCGTATACCAGAGTTGTATATACCACATATATACCAGATTTGTTGCTGCCAAATGGGAGTAAAATGTCATTTTTGGTGACTCTTTTTCTTTCTTTTAATAACTCAGTCTACAGTATGTGAAAGTCTTATGAAACTTAATTGTGACTCAAGTCTCAGTTCAAGAACACCTTTTAATTGGTTTCTCTGGGATTTCAGAATTATTTCCTGCAGTTAATTGTTGAGATGGGAAAAAATGCTATAGGATTTCATGGATGCCTAATGGACATGTTCCAGAAAGTCAGACATGAATAATCCCACTGCTTGTGCCATTCTCTAATATTCCTTTATGCATTATATCTGTACTTTTTTTATACTTTCTCATCTTGTAAATTTTTTTCTTTTTTTTTTTTTTTTCTATGTCTGGATGCAGTGTTTCCACATGGGGTCAAATATACAAACATAACACAGGTTGTTACTCTACTTTCCAAAGACCTTCTGGGATTCAGCTTAAAACAACTGGAGAAGGGTTCTGCCTGATACACTGAGACAGCTTTCCACAGACCATCAGGAAGAGCTCCAGGAGATCCACTGAAGGAGTGTGGATCAGCTTGAAAATCTCTTGAATATTATCACTGGATATGGTGTCTATCTTCTTCTCCATCTTAAGCAGTTGCAATGCCATTAAAAGTCAGTTTGCTTCGCAGCAGAAGTGGTTGTGTTTCAGAAATGAGAGGAACAATCGCTGTGTGCAGTTGGCAGATGAGTTTCTAATGTGCTTGGGGATTCTTTTCCATGCTGTAAATTCAAATTACATCTCATCATGTGCCTAGTTAAAGAACAGAATGTGTCACAGTAGAGAAAGGGAAAACCAGGGACAGATTGTAATCCTGTTGGCAATTATGGAAGTCTAGACTACTTCACTGTCATTTCCTATCCCAGGATGAATGAAAGCAGGGTAGGGGGTCTGCTGGGGAAGAAAGCAAACAAACAAACTTCTGATGCTCATATTGGACAGTTTATGAGAGAGCAGTTCTTGTATTTCAAGTGATTTAAGAACTTGGAGCAAAGCAAATATGTAAACATAAATACGCTAAATAAGTAAAACATGTAGTAGTATATTTTAATTTTTGGCTTTGTCAAGGTTTCTTTTCATTGAGTCACAGATTGCTTTGGGTTGAAAGGGACCCTAAAGATCATCTAGTTCAACCACCCTGCCATAGGCCAGGACACCTCCCACTAGGCCAGGTTGCTCAGCGTCCTATCCAGCCTGGCCTTGAACACTTCCATGGGTGGGGCATCCACAGCTTCTCTGGGTGTCCTGTTCCCAGTGCCTCACCAGCCTCACAGGAAAGAATTTCTTCCTAATATCTAATCTAAACCTTCCCTCTTTCAGTTTAATGCCATTCCTTCTTGCCTATCAGTACAAACCTTTGTAAGAAGCCCCTCTCCATCTCCCTTCTAAGGTTCTTTTAAGGCACTAGAAGGCCACAGTTAGATCACGCCAAAGCTTTCTCTTCTCCTGGCTGAATAACCCCACCTCTCTCAGCCTTTCTTTGCTGGAGAGGTGCTCCAGCCCTTGAATCATCTTGGTGATCTCCTCTGGACTGGCTCCAGCAGCTCCCTGTCCTTCCTGTGCTGGGAGATGGATGCATTATTCCAGGTGGGGTCTGAGCAGAGCAGAGCAGAACAGAGCAGAGGGGCAGAATCCCCTCCCTTCCCTGCTGCCCACGGTGCTCCTGCTGCAGCCCAGGACACATTTGGCTCTCTGGGCTCCCAGCACACATGGCCAGCTCACATCCAGCCCCTCATCCACCAGCACCATCAAGTTCTTTGGGGCAGGGCTGCTCTCCATCTGTTCATCCCCAAGCCTGTGTTGATACCAGGGTTTGCCCTGACCCAGGTGCAACACCTTGCACTTGGTCTTCCTAAATCTCCTGAGATTCCCAACAGGGAAGGAGCTTGCCCAGGTTATGGTGATACCCAAGACCCAGGCAAGGGGTCAGGAGGGGAATTTACTTGTCTTGTATCACTGGCCATGCTTGATGACCAAAGCAAAATGTAAAATTAATTTGTTTTTAATAAAAAATGTAATGTAGTTTCCCTGATCACTGTCGTGAAATAAAAACTAAACTCATACTCCAAGTAATAATGGGTGATGCACAGACCTGAAGAAATGTCAGAAACTAAATCTAACTAAATCCTTGGGGTGTATCAAAAATTTTAGCAAGCACATGTTCCCTGCAGCTCCTCCATAATTTTTTAATCGTTCACTAATCACGTCTAGCTTTATTATTATCATCTTTGTGCAAACCCTGGTATGTTCATATGTGAAACAGGCTTTTGTGCAGCAGACTGTATTATCTGCTATGCATGGAATTATGAGTTTGTTTGTTTGTGTCATCCCGGGAATGAGTGTATCACTTCTCCCCGGCATTTGGTGGCATAAAGCCATTAAAATGCACCAGCAATGACCCCCGGTGCTTTACAAAAGGAAGCGATAAAAACTTTCTTGTCATGTTTAAGTGGCAGGGGAATTTAGGTATGTTATCCTGAATGCAATTATTCAAGCTGGAGCACAGCCAAGGCAGTGAGACTAACAATGTGTTTAATCTTAGGAAAAGATGGCATGGGATCTTTAATGACCATGTTTTGTCGGTATCTCAGATTTATGATGTCTCTCAGAGACAGTTCTTGTGGTGTCGTGCTCAAAAGACATAATTAGAAGATCCGTAACTCTGCTGAGCTTTGTTTCAACTGGTCTTTTTCAGAGAGATGTGCATTTGTTCGGTTTTATTTCTAATCTGTTCAGTGCAGCCTTGTGATGTCGGGGAGCCAGACTTGGGAGGAAGCAGCTGGTCCGACCCCATGCCATCCATTGATGGGGAAGCTGTTTCCCTGACAACGGCAACGATGAGAAAGCAGAGAGAGGCTCTTTTCCAGTTCATGTTTCCTTTTCACTCGCTGCTACAGGCACTCATTAGCTCCTGAGGAAGAATCAGATAGCTCCTATCAAACCGAACTAAAGCCAAGTGGAAATGTCACTACATTTTCAAGATTTTTCAGGTTATGAGCTTCTGTGAAGCCTGCTCTTATCAGTATTAATTGTCTATTTAAAAGTATTAACAAACTAGGATTTATTTTTCCCACTTGGGAATTATTCACGGCACTGTATCAAAACAAAGAAGCGAGGTAAAAAGAGTAAAAATTGCTGCACTAGCTTGGTTTCAGGCTTTGTGCAGAATTCCTTTGTGTGTGCAAAAATGCAGTGAAAGGGAGGGTTTGTGACTCAATTAGGGCTGTAGAGCTGCTGGACATGGTAGAAGACATATCTGCCTTTTTATTCAAACTCCTGACATTTTGGACTTCCTTAGGAAAAAGAGAAGCTGAGAGACAAGAGAAGGAGGTGACAGCCAGGTTGGCACAGGAGGCTGACAGCAAAGGCATGCTGGCGTTTTGATGCCTGTGCAAAAAAGACCTGTGAGTTTGAGTCCACTGTGCCTCACATAAACTCTCACCTGGGATGCTGTCCTTTCTCTGACATATTGCAAATGCATTTTTTCATTGAATATCTAGTTAAAATGACTGCATGGGTTGCAGGGCAATAATAAAGAGCCCAGAACTTTTTAACACTGGGGAAGGAATCCTGGATTTATTCTACTTGGTGTAAGAAAAGCTCAATTTCTTGTTTTCTTAGGTTAAAGATAATAAATACAGATATGTGACACCAAAACAGTGAACTAAGGAATTACTAAAACAGTAATTCTGCAGAAAATAAACCAGAATTCTTATTTTATACTGGTACAAAATATTTGCGTAATTTGATACATTAATTCATAAAGTTTTTGACTAATGCATTTTTTTTTCCTTTTTTCTTTTCCAATTGCAGAAAAGTTTTGTGAGGCTTTGAAGACTCCCTCCCTATGACCCTCCTGAGGGATTTGTGTAACAGAGGTTTTTGTGAGAGGAGCCTGGTCCTGTCCTCCAGATCCAGCATGTCTGATGTGAGTGTGTCATAGATCAATGCACTTCTAAAATACAGGCTGGATTTCTGCCAGTTCCCGAGGTAGCTTAAAATTCTGGGCAGACTGTAAAATGTTGCTGACTGACCTAGTAGCATGAAATGCAGGGAGTATGCACAGATATCCAAAACTTGAGTCTTAACCCTCCTAAGGAATTATTCATTCATAAATTGAACAAACAAGTTGTAGCTATGAATAAGCAGCATAAAGCTATCATTTTTATAAAACAACTTTTTTTTTAAAAAAAGCTCTGTGCCTTTTAACATTATTGTGATTACAAGCTATTAAATTTAATAATGACCATCATGTTGTTGTAGGCAATGCAAACACAGGATATTTTAATGTCTTAACAGTTACTGCTCTTGCAGATGCTCTGAGCAGATCACTGATCTTTGGTTTTTGGAGATAAATAAAGCCTGGGCTATGGCATTTATTTATTAATTTTTCCTAAGAAGTGTTAAGGCAGCAGAATGGGTGTATATGAGAGGCTGCCTTATCTTGGACTGCAACATGACAAATTTTTATGCAACATCAAGCTCAATTCATGTGAAACTAAAGCTCTTAAGGCCAGCATGCACTGATCTCCTTCAGGAAAGGTAGCATCCATCCTTCTGCCCAACATGTAATTTTGCTGCAGTGTTACTTCATGAGCAGGCACTTTTGAAACATGCTTTTGGTTGGCAGAGGCTTGATAACAAAGAATAAACATCAATTAGCTGTATTCAGCTGGGGGGCTGTCTGCTGATGTGAGGTCAGAGAGGGCCATGTTTTTAAGAGATGGTTGATGTTCACTACAGCAGCTCAAGTCTGTAAAAACAAAAGCAGCATTTGAGCAAGGGAGAAAGGAAAATTGGGGAAGCTGGTGGTCAAAGTCTGAGCATCAGCACGTTCAACAAACAGTAACCTTTTATTCTTATGGCTGTGGCTTTTTTTTTTTTTCCTGTGTAGTACAGGGCCCTCTCCATAGTCTGCTACCCTTTGTTTTTGTTTAAACTACAGCATTTAAACACATACTTACCTGGGTGATGGGATAACACATTCTTCCCTCTCATGTCCAAATAAAGATTTTTCTTTTACTTCCAGCAGCATCTCTACAGATACAGAGACAAGTCTGATGCTTTGGATTTTTTCCTGAGCTCCCCGTAGGATTTCCCAAAATAAAAGCTACAAATGCATTTGATTTCCTGTTCAGCATCCTCATGCCTGATTTGCAAACTGTGCCACCAAATTAATTGTGACCGATAAAAACCTTCATAAAAATGCAAACAAAATGTGTTACTTAAAAGTCTTCCAAATTCTGTGCTCTAATTCTACTTGAGAAATGCACAGTAGATCAATATTATTATTATTATTAATAACACTAATACTAATACTAATACTAATACTAATACTAATACTAATACTAATACAATAATTTTTGGGACTATAATGTGTTAGGCAGTGATAAAAGTGAATGTCTGAATGCAGCACAGCAGTGAGACTGAAGAAGGTGAAGATATGGAGTTGTGCATCCCATATTCAGTGGGGTTTTGGTGACAGAGGACACCTCTTAACCACTCTGTTTGCAGAAGCAGCAAGGCTGGTAAGTCATGGATCATCTCTGTCTTCTTCTTTCTCACAAAAAACTATACTCAAAACCTCAAAAATCTCAAGCATAGCTTTTGGAAGAGGGACAAAACTCAGTCCTCATGGCCAAAACCTGCTTCAGGACTGGAAGAGATGCAGTCTCTGATCATCAGGTTCATCATACCTGGTCAATGTGAAAGGTTAGTTGAGGCCAGGTGAGGTATGCTGGTGGAACATGAGCATTTTCTGGATGTCCATGACACCTCTGGATGTCCCCTGCAATTCAGCCTGCTCTGCAAATCTGACCTGTGGTTTTGCCAGTAATGGTAATGCCAGATGAGGACAATGAAACAATAAGCAAAAATCCCCTACAGGGACCCTTTCAACCCTGTCCTTCTGTTGACTTTGGAATACATAGAATTGCAGTAAAATATTCAAGGATTCAATTTAAATAGGGATCAGTCCTTCAAACACTTACCTAAAGTATAATCAAAGCTAAATATTTAAACCAGAACTAACTCAGGAAGCTATGGTGAATGTTGCCACAGCAGATATTAAATTTTACCCTGTACCAAGTAGAGAGTTATAAAAATATTGAAAAGTGGCACCTGTCTAAAGTTGAATAAAGCTCCAGTTCTCTGTGAAAATGATTCAGTTGTCCCTTCCTTACATGCTTTTTTCTGCTACAGAACAGCATTTACAGGATAGCTGCTCATTACATGTGCACTTATCCTGCAGTGCAAGTTAAACAGCCCCTCTGATTTAAGGAGCCCTCTGGGCACTAAGCTCCTGCTTAAACTGCTTGAAGTCTGTGTCAGAACGGCAGCTGAGAGATGAAAGAACTGCCCTCCAGACGAGAGAGGGAATGATGTGTAATAAGCTGCCATTTGCCTAAATGCAATTGTACCTGATGAATGTCACAGTGCAGCTTTTGGGAGGAAGACCTGGCTGGAACAGCAGAGACCTGAACTGCTCCAGCCCCATCCCAGGGGCTGGAGTTACTCGTACCAAACCCAGATTGTCAGGTCAGAAACCTTCCCTGGAACATCAGCAGCTCAGGAAGAGTGTTGGCAGATGATGCAGACTGCCCTTGCTAGAGATTTATGTGCAGGAAAGCTTAAAGGGAAGGAGGAATCTTGAATTTCCTTGTGGGAGGTGTTGAACTAGAAAGAAATTGAGTTTGCTTGGATTAACAAGTTCCCAGTGGGTGGAGGTGCCCAGCACCTGCAGCTCTGTTAGCTTCAATTGGAAACTCAGCTTTTTGGAAGCTCTCCATGCTATGTCACTTCCTCAGAGACAGCATTTGGAAAAATAAAGGCTCAAGCACCAGAAGGAATGGGAACAATCCAGGGATGGAGTTTTTGTGCTGGATTTGAGGAAGGCCTTTCTGATGCATTTGGATATGGGTGGGGTTTTTGGTTGTTCCAAATTATTTATGGTACCTAACTGAAAATGTAAAGAAAACCTCAGCACAGAGGTGTTTTAACTGAAATGCAAAGTTTATTGCTTGAAATAAGACTGATGTAAAAAAGAAAAAAAAAGAGAAAAAGAAAAAAGAAAGATAAATCCCTCTTAGACAGTGCTGTCTCATCCGCTGAGACACTTGTGATCCATGAGCTCTTTGATTCAATTCACAAGAGGCAGAGATACTGTCTAATTACTGAGAAATTAATTTGAAAACCAAAACTCAGACCCTTTTTGCATGCACTAAACACCCATCCTGTCTTGCACAAATTAGCAAACAGTGTGTGTTCCTTATGAGTCCCCATAGGGTAATTTACAGATACACATGAAATTATCCATTTTGTTCATGTTTCCAACACCTTCAAAAAAACCAAAATTGTAAACATAGCATTTACCCATATTTTAGGAAGTGGATATAGAGGAAGCTAAGTATGTGAGAACCCCTTTTAAGTATCCAGTAGTTCTTGATATTATATTTCTAGAGCATGTCTGCTGCCCTAGCCATAAGCTTACCTAAGCTCCTCAGGGAGCTTTGTGACTCATTTCTGGTGCATGTATATTTATTTATACAAACCCTGTATCTTCACACACAATCTGAATAGTTCATACATTACCTCAGCCTGCTTTAATTGCATTTTTATCTGCTAAACCGTTGCATGTTACAAACCAGGCAAGGGGAGGATCCCTGAAGGTCATCTGGTCAGATCCTCTCTTCATAATAAAGGATTATTTAATATACTGTATTTTCTAGTGCTGGTGCCAAGCTTCTTTTGAGCATCTCAAATAATGAGGTTTCTACTGCCTAGCAGGAAAGATTATTTCACATGGTAACGGACCTTGCCAGTAGAAAATTTTTGTTATTTATTTCCTAAAGCTGTTTATCACCTTTCAAATGCTGAAGTGAGATTTATACTCTTTGATAACTGTCTTTAAACACCTATAATGAAGCCTCATCTAGAAGAAATGCGTGAATTTCAGTAAGATGAGGATAGCTAATTTTAGAAATTTGGATGAAGATAGAAGGATAAGGCTGAACATGATGCACATTATCTATCCATGTATTCAACTAAAGAGAAAAAAAAGAAGACAGAAAATTTGCTTCTGGCATAAAAAATAGTCTCCAGTTTGCCCTTATTTTTGACCAGAATTAAAAGAAGTAGATACTTCATCTGCTCAGAACTGGCTATGGCATTTAGCCATATTAAAAAAAAACAAAACAACAACTAACAAACCACACCTTCCTTTCAAGTTCTTTAAATCTATGAATCTTTATGAAATCCTTTGGATTGAATAAGATTATATATGCTAATAGGCACATAGTTATTTGAGGCTATTCCAGGGGACTTTTCTGCATCCTTAAGCTACCTTGAGCTAGCTTGAGAAACTTGTAGCTTTTTTAGTAGGTAGAGGACTACTCTTTCTAAGACCAGCCTTCCCTAGAGAAATGTAAGTGCACGTTCCCCCATTGCTTTTGATAATGTTGGGAATGTTGTACTGAGACAGCTGAGGGCATGAGAGGGTCACAAAATTATATCCTAGTGATATAATTTTTTAAAACCTTTATACAAAATACAGTTTTTAACATTAATTCTGTGATGAATTAATAGCTATTATGGGGCCAGTTTGTATGTGTTGTTGGCATAATTTGGAAAGAAAGAGACTGAGCTGAATTCAAATGAGAAATTTGAAAATGTGGTGTAATTTAGGCTGCAATATCCCCAGCTGCATCCCATTTACCTTCCACAGGTTTGTGCTGGTCTGTATTTGCCACAAACCCATCAACTTTAAAGAATTAAGGACAAGAACTGAGGAAACACATGGTAAAGAGACAGGGCTTGAAGTGATGTTTCATCTGGGTTTACCTGCCAGAAGTGGAAAAATCATTCTGCTTGCTTTACAACACATTCTCTGTACATTAGACCAGAAGTACAGACACCCTAGAGAGGGGATATAAAAGGCAGAACTGCCAAAATAGTTGGTGAAAGATGAGTTTTATGGGGCCCATGCTGCAGTGGGAAGCGGGAAGGGAAACACGGAAATTGTGTTTAGGGGAAAACAGGGAAGTGAGGTGGGATGCTTGAACTGATCTGGCAGCACAGCAAGCTGAAGCTTAGGAAAAAGCAGTAACAAAATCTGTGTGCAAGAAGGGAACAGAAGATAGTGCAAGGGGTGGAGACCTGTATTTAGTCCGTCTTTGCTTAAATGTTGGCGTCATTTGGCAGAAAATGCAGTGGGATTTGTAGTTGATCTCATTCTTAGGATTTCAACCTCCTGCATGTGAGATGAGGTTAGGTTCCTAATGGTGCCCTCTTCTGCAGTTTTCCTTCATTTCACCTATAATCACAGGAAACCCTGAGGTGCAGCTTCTGGAGCCTTTGACCAGGACTTTGGTTGGACTAGGTGATGCCAGCTGTAACAGACGCCTCGAGGCAAGGCAGATTTGTGCTGTTTGGAGCAGTTTATGAAGCAGTTATAATACCTTCATTCACACTGTATAAATTATTTATTTGTCTATTATTTTCATCTTCTGTAGATATGCTAGCAAGCAAATTAATTTGCAGATGATTCATAGAAATAATTGAAGAGTGTATTGAGAACTCTTCCATTTATTTTTGGATGTACACTAAATATTTGTATCTAAGACCTACACTCCAAAATATAAAAAGGTTATTCTGTTTACTGAGTAGATTTAGATTCCCTAGACTGAAGAACTACAAATGTGTTATTTTCAGATAAAATACTGAGTATTTTCTAAGAGGTTAATGTTAAAAATGTGAAACATTTGAAGAAAATCCAAGAGTAAGGGAGATGCCATATTTTCTGATCTATTTATTAACTATTTATTTAGGTTTTTTGCCCACAAAAGACAAAAGCAGAAGGGCATAATGAATTATGAAATATACTCCTTTTCAGTTTAAGAAATGCTAAATATGTTGTGTTTCTAAATACAACACTGCTGCTTGACATCTTTATTCTGAAGGCTGGAGGTCAAGACAACGCATTATTTACTGAGTGATGCTTGTTTATCCTGGAAATTATGGTGTTATATGTATTTATATACTTGTGTATATATATACATATTTATGACCGTAAATAAATTTAGATATATCCCTTTTTACCTCATGACAAAAATATGGGAAATGTTGGGTATTCGTCATTGTGAAGCAAGGAGAAAGGTTTTTCCATGAGATTTACTGGCATTGGAAATTGGTTTACAAACTGTGTCAGAACAATAAAAAGTGTTAGTTATACTTCCTATAGATAGGAATATTGACATATTGAAAAAATTGGAAATTTCAAAGAACCAGTTAATCCTTGAACAAGAATAGTGGGGAAGTATTTCCAAGCAAAGGAAGATGAGTAATGTCAGATAGTGATGGTGAAGTGCTTGATACAGAAACAAAGCTGAACAAAGTTGTATGGGGATTGTTAAGTGGACATGAACAAATCAAGATGAAGAAGGAGAGATGCTGAATTTTTGAGTAGGCAAGAAGCAAATCGGAATAAGTGATGTCAGGTGATGTTTATTATGCATCAAAGAAAGTGAAAAAAAAAATTGTTTTCTTTCTTAGAGAGTTTGCTTACACTGGATTCCAGAGTAAAGCCTTTTCTGTATGGGCTTGCATGTTTCAAATTTAGAGCAACTCTCTGATGATAAGATGATATCGAAAACTTCTGGTAGTACTTTTTTTTTATAACATGAAAATATCTTCCATTTTTTCCCGGTAGCTGACCAGCTCCTTGGATTTGGTTACATTTATGACCTTTGTAGTGAGCTCCTCATTTAAAGAACAGTGTCATGCTGTGAGTGCTAAAGGAAGCAGAAGGGCTTATTAATGCTCCTACATTACATTCAGGCTTTTATAAATATGAATGCCCTAGTTTTTTTCTCCTTATTTATTCCTCCCTCATTGAACATTAAATTGAATTTACATTGTATTTTTCTCCCACAAGAAGTAGAAAATACACCTTCTTATTTTATTCAGTAATCTTAAGGACTGTTGTGTATAACATTCTTATATATTATACTTGGATTAAGTCAAGAGTTTCACTGATGATAAGAGACCCAAGATATTGAGGTCCAACGTGAGAGGCAGCTGGTGGGATGAAACCAAACTTATTTGAGAAGAGCTTCAGTCACACCATCTTTGGCCAGAAAACCTCAAGAGACAGCTTAATTGTGCTCCCTTAATTTTAGTAGGTTTGGGCTCTTGTACAACTCACTTGTTCCCCGTGTTTATCTGATATTGTCTTGTTAGCATCTACTTTGTTGATGGCAATTAATATTATCTACTTATTTAATTAAAATGAAGCATTTTCTACTTTAATGCAAAGTACTATGCAGCACTTGCCGGTAGCTGTCTTGTGGTGGTACTAAAAATATGGGCATATTTTTCTGTATTTACACTGTCCTAGCCTTTCCCTCTTTTCTTATATGTTAGCCACTGTAGATTTAAAGTCTGATTTACCCCTCTGGTTTTCCTCCTCCCTGCACTCTCTCTTCCACTGCCTCAAAGTGACTACAATATTGTGCCATTCTGATCAGCAACACATCTTTTTTTCCTTTATCTCCCTCCCAAAAATGTGGGCTGCTTGCACCAGTACTGGGACTGCATTTTCTTGGTGGTAATGGCCACAGCAGGTTGGGGAACTGTCTCTGAGCCCTTCCTCATCTCTCCCTGGCTGAGTGCAGGGCCCCAGAAATCTCACTCTATGATGCTTTTAAAAGGCCTTGTGGTTGTTCATGTACTCTGAAAGAGAAGGAAGGGAAAAATACCAACAAGATCTTTTCAAGAGGTCAAAACAACAAAAACAACTTTTCTGGCAAGTTTAGACAGTCTGAGAACTTTGGCAAAAGGTTTAGGGTAGCATTCAGTCAAGGCAAAACACTTCTCAAAGCATTAGCTTGGTCCATTCAACTTCAAACTCTCAACCAGTTCAATTTAAAGATGCTCAAAAATTCCAAGAAGAGTGAATTAAAAGAAAAAAGAAAAACAGAGGATATAAAGAAAAGGATACATACAGCTACCAGCTCCTGGACTCCAGTGATATTCAGCTGATAGAAACTCCAAGAGGAGGTAGGGGCAAGATGTGCTCACCACGCATTTGGCCTTAAATACCTCTTGGCCTTCCTGGCCCCTTCCCCTGGGTGGCACTTCTGGTCATTTGGCCACTCAGGAACTGGGTTGGAACTCCAGAGGCAGGTGTGGAACATTGCCCTGCTGTGCCAGAGACTGGCACCACTGCTGGTCTGGGATTCAGGCTCTGGGGATGTGTGGGGTGTGGGGCAGGGCATTGCTTCTCCAGGGCAAGGCCCAAATTCCTCCTTCCCCCCACTCAAACACCCCAAAATGTCTCAAAACATCAACCTTTCCAGTCTCTCACACCGAGTCACCTGCAGGTGATAATTTTCCATCAGATTTCCACTCCAGGGGTCTCAGTTTTGTCAGGCTGTGCTGTTTTCCTCCATGGCCTCCATCACAGAAGCGATGGCCAGGGTGTGACTCACACAGGTTCCTTAGGTTATTTTTATCCAGACTTGTATTTTTCCAGATCACTCTGCTATTTGAAACTTCATATATGTTCTTGACAAGAAGCAAAAGGAAAACATTTTACCAAAAGTGTTTCTTTCCTCTCTTAGAGAAGAAGGTCCTATTTTATTAATAGCACTCCTGAAAGAACCAGGACAGTGGAAAGAAATTGGTGTTTATTTAATTAGCAGTGGCATTTAATTACCCCTTTAGTTAGGTTTATATTTATGTATTTGTATAAGAGCTCTCATTTCATCTAGGTTTAAGCAGAAGTAGTTTAACCTCAAAATGTAATAATGTCATTATTGAACATTATGAACATTAACAAGCCAGGAAATTTTCTAAAACATTTATCAGCTTAACTGGCTATTGTAAGGCACAGATACCAATTACCATTATGGCTGTCAGGTACTGTCATATATTGAAATATAGCAGCCAGAAAAACAAAACCAAAACACATTACTATCTACTATGAAAAAACTAGGCTTAGAATTTCCATGCCCAAAGCTGCCTTTTGATATACCCTTATTCTGTGTAGCTGAACACCTATAGAAAGTTATTTTGTAAACTCTTAACTTTTAGAATTATTACCTAAAATAAAAAAAATAAAAATATTGTCTTCAATACAATTAGTGGGGAAAATATGGGAATATTTGGGTTGAATTCCAAGGAACATTTCTGAATTATAAAAAATTCTTTGACATTACTGCTGCTGTGAATCCTCCAAAAGATCCACAAGTATTTTCCATTCTGAGCAGCAATGCTGTAAGTACATGTAATATGACAGTTTTTTGTCATTGTCTTAACTCCTGCCAAATTCAGTGTCTCTGGGCTCACTTCCCATAGTTTCTTGCCATCTCATGACTTACAAAGTGCATAGTCTTGAATGGTACAAAATGGACTTGCTTAGTTCCAAATTTTTGTGTATTTCTCCTTTGAAAGCAAGAATTTTTATATGATGTGTTTGGGGACTCCCAGTACAACAAGAGCTGGTTCCAGGTCAGATTCAGCATGAATGCCTTTTTTCTTTCTTGTTCATAATTGTAAGTAGAAAAATGTGCTTCTTGGATATTGGTCTTCCTATTTTTTTTGCAGTTTGGGAAAGAGAAAATTATATATTTTGGTTTTAAAACACTGATGATGTTAATTTGCAATATTTTAGTATCATCACATGATTTTATTTTATTTTTTTAGTCCGTTTGAGGTTTGGTGCAATGAAATTATGCAGCACTTTTCTTCCTAATATAAATATAAACCACTATGTGCCATCAACCTGCCATTCAAACTTTTAAATCTGAATGCCCTTCAGCTCAACACTTTAGACAG
This sequence comes from Cyanistes caeruleus, assembly GCF_971803275.1. Lineage (NCBI taxonomy): Eukaryota > Metazoa > Chordata > Aves > Passeriformes > Paridae > Cyanistes > Cyanistes caeruleus. The sequence goes on from NC_141702.1 coordinate 106,756,012, forward strand.
GTTTGTGAATAGAAATTGAGCTACTTGTTAGCAGTGTTGCTTGTCACTATTTTCTGGGTTTTACGTTCCTTCTGTCTTCTTTTTGTGTATTCTTTCTGTCTCTTCTTAGGTATTTCGGGCCATAAAGCAGTTAATGTAGGAAAGTTAAGTATAAAAAAAAAGAGGCATTAAGTATAAAAAAGGAGGCAATGTCGAATTTTATGAACTTTTAGTAATTGTATGACCTTTGATAGGTATGCCAAGGTGTGCAATTCTGAAAGCTATTTATAATTAGCAAAATGAAGTGCATAAATGTGTACTGAATCAAGAGAAAATATTGAATTATACTCTAGTTGGTACAGTTTCTTTTGTCTGCAGTATAAAAACCTTGGCCTGTTTTGGGTTTTCTGAGTACATTTTTTCCCATACACTGCTCTTGTCATTCCCTGACACTCCACCTCCCTGACACCTGTAAAAAGAAGTGATATTTAATCAATTATCACTTCAAATATAATCAGAAAAGAAAATGGAATTGAAACAGCCCCAGGCCCTGCAAGTACTTCATAATATCAAAACATTATACTTGAGAAAAAAAAAAAGACTTATTTCCATATTAACCATCTGATAGTGTATGAAGAAAAAGAGGAATTAATGTGTCCAGCTACTGGCAGATTAACCAGTTTTCTTAGGATGCTTACAGGGTAGAAAGGCTGATCTGCTGCCAAAGGGATAGAAACTTCCTGTTCAAGAAGGGGAAAAATAAAAAGTCTCTAATCCTGATGGATGGGTATAAATCTTGAAGTACTGAATTTAACAGGCTACACATAGTGCTAGGTTTTGGATGTACCAAGAGGTTTAAGCTAAACTCTTTGTCCAGTGACAATTACACTATTGTTAACCTATGCTTGCCTTACACTTCAAAGTGCCAAAAAGGAAAGTGATTCCTATGGCCCTGTCATGTTGGTTGTCTACCTGAATGAAGCTAATGAGGTTTTAATACTGCACTGGTTACCCAGGCAAGGTTTTTATTAATAGGTGTCAGGTCCTCTGGTCCTGAATGCCTCATGCACCTTCTTCCCCTCTGTAGTGCTTCCCTTAGGCTCCAATTTCAAAATTGATTATGCTGAGTGCAGGTCCTTTCATTTTGTTAAAATTAAAACTTTAGCTATTAAGATAACTGGAATATATCTTTTCCATATAACCTTGTGATGTTTGGGTGTATGCTTACTATTTCAGGCCCTATGAAATAGCAAGCAATATCTCAAAAGCTTTTTCTCAAGTTTTGAGAAAGCAAAAAATTACAGTCAAGAATCTGCTTTTTTTTTTTAAGTATATATTTTGTGTGTGTTCTTTTCTTCTGGTGCTAACCAGTTATTAGTTCAAACTCATGTCTGCCAAACCCTGTAGAATAAACTTTTTTTGAAGTAGCATCTGTCTCTTCTAACAACTTGTGTGGATTGCTGTGGGAATGAAATTCCTCTTGACTTGCCTCCAGTTCCAGAAATGTTTGTGTGTTATCTATTAAGAATGAGTCTGCCAGAGATCTATGTGCAAGCCTTTGTATGATAGACAAGAAGCATTTACCTGAGGCACACTCCACTCATACTATAAGCAAATCAATGCTGTGCCCTTGGAGTCAACCAAGTCCCAGAATAGAGCTCTTTTATAAACTCAGAAATTGCAGAGAAGCAGCATCATTTTATTTTTTTTTTTCTATGCACTAGAACTGTGTTTTGTTCTGCATATCAAAATGAAGCTGCCTTATAATGATGCTAGCCTAAGGTTTCTGATGAAGTTTTTTTCACCCTTATTCAGCTGCTTCATTAGCAGTATAACTTCAGATTTTGATGGCCTTTATATTACTGCCTTGTTTTTTTTTATCTCCATAGAGTGGCTGGAATCCATCTTTGTGAAATTTCACCTGCATCTATGGAATTTCACAGCTAAAAAAAAATCTTTTGATGTTTAAGGAAATATTATTGCACATTACATATGATTGGAAACATCAAAGGAACTTCTGTTTTGTGAGATTAGCTGTGATATTTCTCTATGTATTTGGTACAAAAGAAAAACAATGGGTTTAGGCTCCTAAATAGTGTAACTGCTTTCAAGTAGCTCAGCCATTGGTGCTTATATTAGATGGGAGAGGTGGAGTAGCCCAAGAAATGTGAATTCCAGGATTTGGTATGGGCATGGGGTCTTCAAAACCAAGCAGGCAACTTTAGAGGGCATCAGCAATTTTCTGTGCTATTGCAGCTCTAATAACTGAGACTGTGTGAGCGTCTTTCCCTTCCTGGCTCTCTAAGGCTCACTTCCTACAGAAATTGGAAGTAGTAGGACAGTCACAGATGGTTCCAGCTGATGGCTCTGTAAAACCCTGAATCCATGCCTGCTGAGTATGAGGGAAGCAGCTCCTCCGTTTTCTGTCATGTCCAGCCAGCTTTTGTGAGTCTGTGTCTGGCTGTGCAAGGAAGCCATGCCTGGCTAGTGGACCTGAACCATAAAGCAGGTGTGAGATGACCTCATGTAATTTTCTTCCTGCCCCAGCTGTGTTCTCACAGTGGTGGTTTCAGTCAATTTGGTGGGTGAGTTCAGCTTTTGCATTCTTTGAGCGTGCTAGTGTTTTTTTAATCTCTGTATGTGGCCATAGTGTTTCGAGGCAAGTCCTTAATTACATGTTGTTTTTTCAATTCAGAACCTAAAGTGCTCACCAGATAGTATTTGAAAAATTGATTATCTTTGCAGCTAAGCTGTAAGATTTTTTTCATGTCTTCTAAAAGAGGAATTTGTTAATTTACTTTCACTCTGTGGACCACAATTAAACACTGTTGACATGCTTGGGTTTGTGTTTGGTACTGACCAGCAGAATTAATATTTCTGGGCACTAAGGTAGAGCTTCAGCTGGCAGATCTATGGGCTCACAATGAAGGTAATCTTTTGTCCCTGTGGTTTCTTAACAGTGTTGCACCCATAAAGCTGAGAGTCTGTCAGCCTTTCTGTTCTCTGGATAAATGTATGAATTACTGTGCTTTAATTGTTTTCTACGGGTATTTGCAATTGAAAACTTAATATTGCATGTTGTCTATTCAATCCAGAAACAGAAGCTAAACCAATCAAGCTGTTCTGGGATTTGGGATACAGAAGAGGTGATGTAATCACTCTTTCTTCCTTTCTCTGGAGGAGGAAAATTCTCATAGAGAGCAATTTCTAGATGTACCATCTGGTCTTTCATACACAGAGATCTCCTGACCTGGACTAAGACAGAACATGTTGTCAAATAAACAGTGTCAGAATAGACTGTTTTCCATGCAACTCAATGCTTAGTTGTGTGAAAAGATACTGCTAGGGCCAGAATGAAGATTTGAGCCTCACAGGCCTATTTGATGATTAGGTGCTTCTGTTGGGAAGATTGTTTATCTGAATTTCTGCTCTGCTGCTCTGGCCTTAGAGTAAGTAGACAGTAGAACCATGTCCATTCCTATGAGATGAAGACTTGTCTCCTTCATATCAAGAAGGAAAGGGAATAATCTTTATTTATTCATTGTGAATATTATCTCAACTGTCCTTTATTTTGTTTATATCACTTCTCTGAAACTTGGCAGAAGATCTTGCATCTGGTGGAATGACACTTTTGAGTGCTACCTCTTGGGTTGCTGTTAATATTGCTCTGTGATTTGTCCAGGAAACAGGATTATCAGGGCTGTTAAACCTGTGCAGCACAATTTCTAGTTGCACACTCATTTCTGACAGCTTTATTTTTTTCCCCTGCACTAGATGATTCCTCTCTTCCCAGAAGAAGCAACAGAACTGACAATATTTGTCCTGCCACCATTTGTTTATTGTGTGCCCAAAGCCTGTAAATTATGATCTCCTGATGGATGAAAATGTCTCAATTTTATTTTCATACCTCCACAATTATTTTCATTATCTGATGGCTGAAAATGGGAAAGAAAGTTCCAGTGAGTACTTTTGTTAGGCTAAGTATGTTTGTGGACATTCCTTGACACCATTCTTGTGTCCAGTTACCTCAGTTATTAGGGTTGTGCTCGGCAGTTCAGTTCTTCCCCATTCCCAAACATGCAGTGCTGGGAGTGGATTAACCTGGGATTGGTAGATGTTCACATGAACCACAGACCAAGTCTAAGCAAGATTGTTAGGCAGTAAAACATCTTTCCTTCCTTTCCTTCCTTCCTTTCTTTCCCTTCCTTCCTATCCTCCCTTCCCTCCTTCCAATTTTGGGTTCTCATTTCAGATTTCGGGGTTCCCAATCCCAAATTTTTGGGGTTCCAGGTTCAGTTTTTTGGGTTCCCATTCCAGTTTCATCTGGGTTCTAGTCTCTGATTCTGGGGTTCGAGACTCATGATTTTGGGGTTCTAGGCTCTGTTTTTCGGGGTTCCAGTCTCAGAATTTTGGGGTTCTAGGCTCTGATTTTGAAGTTGTAGACTCTGTTTTGAGGTTCTAGGCTCAGATTTTTGATCTTAATTTTTTGGGGTTCCAGACTCAGATTTTTTTTGGGTTCCTACCCTAACCCTTCTCATCACAAATTTGTGGGGTTCTCATCCCAAATTTTTGGGGTTCCAGGCTCAGAATTTTGGGGTTCCAGACTCAGAATTTTGGGGTTCTAGTCTCTGTTTCTGGGGCTTCCAGTCTCAGAATTCCGGGGCTCTAGGCTCTAAATTTCGGGGTCCCAGACTCAAAGTCTTGGGGTTCTAGCCTCAAAGATTCAGGGTTCTAGGCTGTGTTTCTGGGGTTCTAGACTCAGAATGTCAGGGTTCTAGGCTCTGATTCTGAGGTCCTAGACTCACAGTGTCAGGGTCCTAGGCTCTAGATTTCGGGGTTCCAGACTCAGAATTCAGACTCACGATTTGGGGGGTTTAGACTCAAAATTTCGGGGTCCTAGGCTCAAAATTTCGGGGTTCCGGCCTCAGATTCTGGGGTTCTGGACTCAAAATTTCGGGGTTCTAGGCTCTATGTTTCGAGATTCTAGACTCAGATTCCGGGTTCTAGATTCACTTTTTTGGGTTCCAGGCTCTAAGTTTCAGGGTTCCAGTCCCACGATTCCGGGTTCTAGACTCAGGATGTGGGGTTCTAGACGCACGATTCCGGGCTCTATGCTCAGAATCTGGGGTTCAAGGCTATCGATTCTGGAGTTCCAGGCTCAAAATTTGGAGTTCTAGACTCGTGATTTCGTGGTTCCAGGTTTAGAACTTGGGGTTCTAGACTCATGGTTCCGGGGTCTAGGCTCAGAGACGGGTTGTAGACTCACGAGCCCGGGTTCTAGGCTCAGAGATGGCGTTCTAGACTCACCATCTCGGGGTCACAAGCTCAAAGTTTTGGGGTTCTAGTCTTACGATTCCGGGTTCTAGGCTCAGAGTTCGGGGTTCTAGACTCACCATTTCGGAGTTCCAGGCTCTAAGTTTCAGGGTTCTAGACTCACGGTTTTGGGTTCTAGACTCACGATTTTCGGGCTCTAGGCTCACGATTTCGGAGTTCTAGGCTCATAATCTGGGGTTCTAGACCCTCGATTTCGGGGTTCCAGGCTCAAAATCTGGGGTCCCAGACTCACGATCTTGGGGTTCTAGACTCAAAATTCGGGGTTCTAGACTCACGGTTTCGGGGTTCTAGGCTCTAAATTTCGGGGTTCTAGGCTCAGAGTTTGGGGTTCTAGACTCACTATTTCGGGTTCCAGGCTCTAAATTTCGAGGTTCTAGACTCATGGTTTCGGGTTCTAGACTCACGGTTTTGGGGTTCTAGGCTCTAAATTTCGGGGTTCTAGACTCAGAGTTTGGGGTTCTAGACTCACTATTTCGGGGTTCCAGGCTCTAAATTTCGAGGTTCTAGACTCACGGTTTTGGGGTTCTAGGCTCTAAATTTCGGGGTTCTAGACTCAGAATTTAGACTCACACTTTCGGGGTTTTAGGCTCAAAATTTCGGGGTTCTAGGCTCTGATTCTGGGGTTCTAGACTCAGAATTTCGGGGTTCCAGGCTCTAGGTTTCGGGGTTATAGACTCACGTTTTCGGGGCTCTATGCTCTAAATTTTGGGGTTCTAGACTCAGAATTTCAGGGCTCTAGGCTCTGGTTATGGGGTTGTAGACTCACAATTTCGGAGTTCTAGGCTCTAAATTTCGGGGTTCCAGACTCTGTTTCTGGGATCCTAGGCTCCGGATTTCAGGGTCCTATGACCTGATTCGGGGGTTCTAGACTCAGAAATTTTTGAGTTCCAGGCTCTGATTCTGGGGTCCTAGACTCACGATTTTGGGGTTCTAGTCTCTGCTTTGATGTTCTAGGCTCAGATTATTGATGTTTTTATTTTACATTTTTGGGGTTCCAGGCCTAATTTTCTGAGGTTCCTACCCTAACCCTTCTCATCACAAATTTTTGCAGTTGTCATCTTAAATTTTTGGGGTTCCAGGCTCAGATTTTTGGTGTTCTAGGCCCAAATTTTGGGGTTCTCATCCCAAATTGGATGCTGCCAAAGCCCTTGGAGCTGCCGTTCCCAGCAGAGCGAGCTTGGGAAGTTCGGCCTGAGCACAAAGGCATGGATACAGCCCCGTGAATGTGATCAGGATCCCAGGAAAACAGGGAGAGGATACAGGAAAAGGGAATTGGGGACCCTGGGACAGAGGGAAAGGGATGAGGGAACGGGAGAGGAGATGGGAAGAGAGCCCTGCTGCAACCAGGGTGAAATCCAGTGAAATCCCCAATGAAATGGGGGAAATCCGGTGAAATTCTCTCTGAAATGGGGGAAATCCATTGAAATTCCTCCCAGCATTTGGACATTGCTTCTTTGGACTTCCAAAAATTCCCTGAAAAGCCAGCGGGGTTTGGGATCTCGGGCTGTGCCGGGTGCAGGGAGGAGGAATTCCCAGGATTGCTCCAGGTAGGATCCAGCTGATTTCCAGCTGCCACTGCGGAACCCCAAATCCTGGGAATTCCAGGGCTCTCGGCCCTTTTCCACCCCACAAATCCCGGGATTTGCAGCTGGGCTGTGCCCGCAGCTGGGGCCAGATCCCGGGAATAGGGAGATTCCCTCTGGAATTCGGCTTAAATTACCTCAGCTCCAGCCTAGGAGTGGGAAAAGGGAGGAAAAATTTCCCCAAATCCATGAAATCCGCGGGAGAGGATGGAAACCTCCAAAGCGATGACACCACTGGCCTGGAAGAGCTCAGCCTCCCCCATGTCCCACCCCGGGATTAACTAATTAATTAATTAATTGGATTAATTACCCAGGTTAATCACAGCTGAGGCAGCGCTGGGACGGATCCCATTTTTCACCTGGAAAATCTATCCCTGCCTTTATCCCAGTACCGCTCAGGGGGGAGGAAAATTTCTTTTCCATCCCAGAAAATTCCACTTTTTTCCCATGGATTTGGATGTTTTTCCCCAAGAAAATTCCCAAGATTTTCCCTGAATTCCCAGCTCAGGGTGCCGCCAGGCCTCGGACAAAAGTTTTCCATAAATAACCAAACAAGGAGTGCATGGGAACAGGGAAAGCAAATTCAATTAGGCCAAAGGAATTCTCTGGAAAAGGGCTGAGCTTTCATTATCAAAATACCAGATTTTACCTCCAGATTCCGGGTTTTTTTTCCCAGAAAAAACCTGGCAGGGAGCGCGTCCCTCTCTCCCTAAATCCCAGCCCAATCTCCTCATCCCAACCCCTCAGAAAAGAGATCGGGAACAGCTGAGCCAAAAAAAATAAACAAAATAAAAGCAGGGAGAAAAGAGTTTTGCCAAGGGGAGGGGAAAAGCTCCAGAATTCGCTGGATTTGCTCAAAGAAAAATTGATTTTTCTGCCGCTGGGATTTTGGCTCGGGATCTTCCAGGACTGGGATTTACAGGGTGGGTTTCACTCAAATGGACAATTTGTTGCTTTAATTCACTAAAACCTCAAAAGCCACAGTGGGAGCCAATTCCTTCCTTCCTTCCTTCCTTCCTTCCTTCCTTCCTTCCTTCCTTCCTTCCTTCCTTCCTTCCTTCCTTCCTTCCTTCCTTCCTTCCTTCCTTCCTTCCTTCCTTCCTTCCTTCCTTCCTTCCTTCCTTCCTTCCTTCCTTCCTTCCTTCCTTCCTTCCTTCCTTCCTTCCTTCCTTCCTTCCTTCCTTCCTTCCTTCCTTCCTTCCTTCCTTCCTTCCTTCCTTCCTTCCTTCCTTCCTTCCTTCCTTCCTTCCTTCCTTCCTTCCTTCCTTCCTTCCTTCCTTCCTTCCTTCCTTCCTTCCTTCCTTCCTTCCTTCCTTCCTTCCTTCCTTCCTTCCTTCCTTCCTTCCTTCCTTCCTTCCTTCCTTCCTTCCTTCCTTCCTTCCTTCCTTCCTTCCTTCCTTCCTTCCTTCCTTCCTTCCTTCCTTCCTTCCTTCCTTCCTTCCTTCCTTCCTTCCTTCCTTCCTTCCTTCCTTCCTTCCTTCCTTCCTTCCTTCCTTCCTTCCTTCCTTCCTTCCTTCCTTCCTTCCTTCCTTCCTTCCTTCCTTCCTTCCTTCCTTCCTTCCTTCCTTCCTTCCTTCCTTCCTTCCTTCCTTCCTTCCTTCCTTCCTTCCTTCCTTCCTTCCTTCCTTCCTTCCTTCCTTCCTTCCTCTGTGCCTTTTAAACCACACTGCCAAGCTTCTCATCTTCAGCCTTGCACAGTGCTGAGAACTAAAAGAAGATTCTGCATCCTCACTTCCCCAACAATATTTCACTATTAATGAGTTTAACACCACTTAATACAGCCCTGTTTGGCTGCTGTTAGAGATGTGACATCAATTCAGAGTTAAGAACTCTCAAATTATTTTGTCTTTCTTGCAGGTTAACTGCCTGATTAGAGATAGAAATTGTAGGTCCAGCTGATTCATCAAGCAAATTAATTGAATTAATTCATCAGGATCAGCTGTGCCAAAATATTGTACTGCAAGCCTGGTACTGTGCTGAAAATACAACTTATGTAACATTCCATGAAACCCTGATTTTTCAAACATTAGAAATAATGCAAATAATAATGCACCCAAGAATAGATAAATTTAAAAACAAATTTAAGAAGTGGCTGTGCAAGAAGTCCCAGAAAAATTCTTGGTATTTTCTATTATTTTACTAGCTCTACTAGAAAAGAAGGTGAGGGGAGAATCTGGTGGGTAATATACTTGGTGGAAAAAACACTGATGGAGCTTTCTAGCTATTAAGAAAAAAATAAAAAGCTTTCAGATTTGATCAATCTATTTAACCTCAAAGTGGAATGTTTCTTTTCCCTTAGTAAAGAGCAGCTTTTTTCTTTTTGTTTCTTAAATAAGATATCTTTGATTTTTGAATGCTCAAAGACAGAAAAGAATAATGTATTTCATCTTTACACATATTTAAAAACTGATTTTTGTATTTTTTTATCCTTTTATTCTCTCTTTGGCCTATAGAGATCTTTAATCTTTAACCATTCAGGTGTGCATGAAAATACTTTACTCGAGTTTATGGATGCTTCAGTGATTTTTAGTAGCTTTGCAAATTTATTCTTTTTAAGCTAGTATTAATATTGTTCAGTCAATCTACGTTTATTGTGGCTGGAAAAAAATGTCTGAAATTACACTACACTTCATAGGAAACATCAACATTTGAGGCTTTATTTTAAATCAGGGAGAACAACCACAGTGAAAGTTGTGGCAAACTTTGTGACTAAACCCACTTGGCTCAACTGGGATCTAAGCAGGGTTTTATCATTCAGCAGACCAAGACGTAGGAGAGCTAAATTATGCCAAGTAATGTCCCAATGAGACTCTTTTTGTGTGTTGTTATCAATACACAAAGGTATTGAAAGTGGGTTTTGTTTTTAAATGAAGATTAAGTGAATTTCTTCCTCAAGGATCTTCCCTCCCTTACGATTACAGCAAGGGATGCACAGTCTTCCAGTCTCGTGAATATAAGGCCTCTTTGAATAGGGATGAGTGATTTTTTCCTGCCCCCCTTTTCTACAGCCTTCTTTATATCATTTTGCTTTATTGTAAACCTGAAGAAAGTGGTTTTCTTCATGAAATATTGAGTTTTAAGGAGGGAGATTATACATATTTCTTAGCACTGATAGCAATCTCTGCTGTTGCAAGATAAAGCAATCATGCTCTCAGATGAAAACACACCTGGGGATCCAGCACTATTTCTCCTGGCTCTGGAGCCACAAAATGCAGGGCTTTATTCTCAGTGCTGAAGGGAGGAGAGTTATCAATATACGAGCCTCTCTTTTTTTTGTTTTCTGTGTATTTCTACCATCTGCAGGAATGGGAGGTTTTCATACTGTGTTTTTTAAACAAGGAGAAAATGAACACAAGTAACTGCAGAAGTGTTAATAACATTTAGAATAAGTTTTCACATATTGGAATGGCTTTTTCTTCCTCCGTCCTGGGCACTCTGTCCCACTCAGGCTGTGGAAAGCAGTCAGAAGAACTGAGCTGCAGATGTCTAGTTGGCATCAGAGAGATGGACTGGCTCCACCATCCCTCTCTGCCTCTCCACACGTCACCACGGGGAGGTTTTGGAAGCGTAGGCAGGAGAGAAGTGGCTGCTCCAATGTGGTATTTCCAGTAAGTGACACAAGCTGGAAGAATTCTTCAGATTCCTCTCGAAACAGATGCGAACAGACCAAGAGCAGCTTTGCTTAAATAACTGGTTTCTTCATGAGCCAAATCTTCACTGAAAGGATTTTGGCATAGAAGTGCATAATAGCTGCAATTTTTCTACTGATATAGCACTGTTCCTTTTATGTTCCAATGAAAACTACCCTTGCCTAGTACATATGTACAATGTAAATTCTTTGGAGCAAAACCCAGTCTTTATCATCATCGTGTTTAGAGTGCAGAAGTGACATTGTAAAAATCCTGCACACTAAGCACCAGCAAATGCTCCTGCCCAGATGTGGGTGTGCCCAAGCCTCTCAGGAAGTACCTGCATATTAAAAAAAAACCAGCTCAGGATAAGCACATTATTTGTTGTAAACATTTAAGGTAATCCCAGGCCTCAGTGTGGTTCCCTAATAAGACAAGCTGTATGTCATAGCTGCTTTGCTTTGTTCTTTCCCAGTTAACTTGAGGGAAGGTGCAGTTCTGGTGGAAAAGTTGTCCTCTGGGTCATTTATAGCAAAGAGAATAATATGTTGATGCTGGGTGTTGTGAAGCCATCTAAGTTCAAAAGTGCTCATTTTGACAGGAAAGGTAAAAGCAAATACCATCCTTCACTGATAAAGCAAAATGCCCTTTTGTTTAGCAGAATGCCAGGAAGAATTTTTAGACCACCTAATGAAAAATATCACGCTATTTTAACTTTTCTTCTTGCTTCTCCTTTTAAAATTATGGCTTTTTAAACATTGGTAGGTAAATATAATATTTTCTTCAAAGACATTTTTCTTGAGACAATTTTCTCAGCCAGTTTCCAACTTTTGTCACAGTATCTGCAAGTTTGGCTTTTTTTGTTTTTTACTTTTTTATTAACAAATATTTCTGCTATGGAATTGAAACTCATAGTAAATGTGACACACCTGGGAGAAAAAATTGCCAGCATAAAGCTGCCTAAGTTTCCAATTCATAGTGTACTAATTGCTTATAGAAAAACAATGCTTTTTTTCCTTGAGACAGCAAATCATAGTAATGGAATCTTCTGTGGGAATTCCAGGTAATAAAAAGATTTCAAAAAGAATGGTTTTAAAAGAGAGTGTTTATATTTTATAGTAATTATTTTTCCCCTAAAACTCTGCATTTTTTTTGCCCTTGAATCAGCAGCAGTGGGACACCCAAGACAGGGTGTGAATCACTTCAGTGAGTAGATCAAACTACTGCAAATCACACGGGCAGAGGATCCAGCCCAGAGTCCTCAGCTGCTCTAGCAGCTTTCCCAAGGCTCCAGACTCTGGGATTATCTGCTGCTGTTGCTGTGATGCTGCTGGCTCGCTCCCATCGGTGCCCCAGCTCCAAGAGGAGTCAGTGCTGCTCACACGAGGACTTCGTGCCAGAATAAATCTGGCCCTGCCATGATACCCCCCATTCCCTTGGTGGGAAGAGGGCTGGTCCATCTGCAGAGAAACGTTCTTAACATTTGAAATATCTCACTGATTTACAATGCTTAACAGTGACCCTGCAGAGAGTGACAGAATTAAAACTTGTGTGTGGAAATGACGCTTGCAATGTGTTATCGTGCACATACACTTACATTCTCTTATGTAGAAAGCAGATTTTTAAGGGATTTTTTCCTCCAAATACTGCAAAAATGTACTGAAAGGAGGTAAAATTCTAGCAGATATTGTTTCATATGGAGTTTAAATCTGCTGCCTATGAGCTTTGCTGATGGTCTGCAGTGGGTAGGATTGGAAACTGCTGGTTCCCATTTGTTTTTGTATAACACAAATAATCTTATAGACTACCATCAGAACTCCCATTAGACATCTCGGTTTCAGGTTGTAGACCACAGGCTATTTATTCATCCCCTATGTGGAGGTTGTCCTGTGTTTACCCTACTCTTGTTGCTCTTTCAATGAAAATTTTGCAGTTCTGCTATAAAGTTCTGGAAAGAGGGGGCAGAACTGCCTGAATTATTCAAAATACTGACATTCTCTGGGCATGTGCAGTGACAGAATTATGTTCTCTGTTTTTTTTTTTTTTTTTTCCCCTCTGTTCTTTTTCTAGCAATATATATTGTTTGTTTTATTGATTGTTTCTCAGTAGAAGTGAAAGAAATGAGCGTGCTTACTCTAAGGCACAGCGAGAATAAGTATAATTGATGTCTAATTTCTCCAACATCCTTGGAGAAATCTTTCCTTGACTTCAAATATAAATAATGTAGTTTTTCTTCTCTTATCAAAGACAGATTTGTATAGAGTTAACTTACTGTGTTTACTTTTGAATGGGGTGATTTTTAGAGAGCATTTTAGGAGGTGCTTTTGAGTTTGAACATAAGCACTAATTGAAAATATGTTTTTTTTTTTTCTTGGAGACCCCTGGTGATGGCAGATGAGGCATCAGAGAAATGCTCCTGCATTAGATACTGGATTTCCTGCATTCTGTTCCTCCTGGCACCAGCAATCAAAGAGCTAGCACATCTCCTTTTTTGCATTTTGTAAAGCAAAATTTTGCTAAGCAAAGTGCCTGGGGGTTTCTCAGCCCAGCCAGTCCTCTCTCACCTCTGAGCACTGCAGGGCTTTTCACCTCAGTACCCTGGAGATGATGGATTTTATGTCATCCCTGCTCCAAGTGGAAGCTAGAACATAAGGGGTACATCCACCACTGCTCAGCTGATGCACACAGAAATGTGGGCAGTCCCAGAAAACTGCTGGCAGCAGATGCTTGGCTGGTGTGAAGCATCTTCAGCAATGCTGTGACACTCTGCACCAGCTGAGGATCTGCTCCTGGTTGTGCAGCTGGGACTGAAACTGCACTGAAAGCAGTTGAACTTCCCCCACTGATCATTTAGAAGGGATCTTGATCATTTCAGTGATTTTTTTTCCCAGGGTTTGTAATGACAAGTGCTGGTTGTTTCGTTTGTTTAATAAAAACCAATCATTGGATGGAAAACACTGTGTTCAACACAAACAAGGACTTGTTTTGTGGCTCATAGCTCAAAAAAATTGAACCTAAAAAATTAATGCCAAAAGCCCTTAGAAATTTATCAGTTTTCTCCATAAGCAGCATATCCTTCAAGCCAGTGCATTAATGTGGGTTCTGTGAGCAAAAATCTGTCTCTTTTTCTAAGTGACTCGAGCATTTTGCTGCTGTTTTATATGTAAGACAGGAAGGGGCACAGCAGTTTCTACATAGTCTGTTGTAAGAACATCTTATGAAGTGTCTGTGCCTCTAGTTTTGTCAGATCACATTAATTAATAGCAAAAAATCACCCTCAAAAAGATCTATGCAAATGCTTTGTTCTGACTGCTTGTACTCCAGGTATTTGTGGGATTCCTCACTTTAATCCTGGGGTTTATAGCCCTTCATGTTTAGGTATTATTTTGCTGACATTTATAATGGATGCTTTCCTAAAGAAGAAGTGTTTGAAAACCATGAATGAATCTTTAGGTGGTTACATTACTTTACAACAGCAGTAGGAAGAGTGATACCATCAATTCCATGCTGAAAATAAAAGCCCAGCTACACGGCACTTTCCACCTTTTCATGGTTGCCTTTTGCCACATGCTTGTCACACCTACATTAGACAAATTGCTGGGTTCTGAAGGTTTTCACTAGATAGTAATTATTTCTCTTTTTTTTTTTTCCTTTTATTTTTTAAAAAAATTATTTCAAAGCATGTTTCACTGTTTTAAGTGCATGCGTTTCTGAATGGCTCATTCAGGAAAGAAATAACATCACTCAGCTTCACAGAGTACTTAGTGATTATGCACTCTGAATTTACAGTTCATAGCAAATAGATGATCTACTTACAGGAGAAACATTCTCAAGAGTCCTGTAAGTAATGAAGTGGAGGAACCGTGTGTGCTCATAAATAGAAAAATAGGTAAAATCTGCTGAACAGAAATCATTAACATTTCTGTTCACAAAGATAAACTAGAAGGAAAATCAATAGATAGGATAGTTGTAGTAAAATATTGTTCTAAACTATCTATCAGGTAATAGTTTCCATGGCAGTTTTATGAGCCTCTTCTGGGGAGCTTGAAGCTTGGGTGTGTTTTATTTTGTTCTTAAAAAAGCATAAAATCCCATCAAAAAGGAAGGGACAAGACATCATGGGGATGCTTTAGCATCCATCAGAACCACTAGAAAATGAGTAATTTGCATTCAGGGGGTGTGAAGCATCTGTGTTTTGTGGCTCAGAGAGAGTTGGAGGATCATGGGCTGGCAGGGGCACACAGGTAGGAGCTGAGAGCCTCTGAAACATTGCTAAAGCTGAAGACATCAAACTGGGAAGTGGAAGGACATGTAATGTTCTCTCTTCTAACAGTACTTAAGGAATGCAGGAGGTACTCATTTCCCAGATGCAATTCCTGAATATTAAGATCCAAAGTGTCTTGATGTTAAGGTGTAATAGTCCCATGGGATTAAAAGTGGTTGAATAGGAGCTGATAAATTGTAAGACAAGAAGTGCAGGTGTCTTGTCAGAAACCTTGTAACTGCAAGTTTTGTCTGATTTTAAACTGGTATGCAACTGCTAATTCAAGTTCCAGAATCCCACCTATGATGCTCTAATTACTGCTGGTCTTGAGGCCTGCAGGTCTCTGATTCCAAATACCCCAGCTATCCCTCAGCATGCCTCTGCCATAGCACTTCCTCTTCCACTGAAGCTCTGAAGAACTGAAAATCTCAAGACATGAAAAATGTTAGCGAACACTCAGACAAAAGGTTTGCAACTCAATATAAATACTAATACCTCCCTCCCCCACACACACTGTCTGAGTTTTGTCAGAGTGTACTGAATACAATCTGTGACTTGGTTTTATTTGGTAACTTGCAGTTCCACTCTCCAAGGGGCTTCTTCAAGCTAGCAAGTGGACTAACCTGGCTTCTGGAACTGCCCAATGTAGCTTTCACTGCAGATGGTCCAAAGGGTTTGCCAGCACCATCAGTTTATTAGGATTTTGTCTTTTTCATAAAAGCCTTTTGTCTTGAGACTGTCAGGCTGATATCAGTCTACTGGAAAAAACAGGTAAAATTAAAACAAGAGAAAAGCTCCTGGCTACAAAGCTGAAAAGGCTGTTGCAAAAGGAAGGCATAAAGTAGGAAATGAAAAGTGTAAAATGCACCTGAAAGCAGTCTTTTATCCAAACCAGCACAGAAGATTATGACTGATCTTAGATTCCATAGCTGAGGGCTGATGCACGAAGCTGGTCAGAGAACTGCCTTTGAGAGCAGATGTGTGAAATGGCTTTGGGAAGGGAACAGCTCAGTCCTGCCCCCCTGGGCCCTCTCTGACTCAACTATCCTGTTTTTCCTTGGTCTCACACAGCTCTCTAGAAGTCTCTCCCTGTCCAAAAAAAAAAAAAAAATGGCTTTGTTAATAAACATTTCTACTTGCATTTACCCAATTTCTTTTCTCTAATCTTCTGATCTATTAATTTCCCCTGTACTAGAGAGCCTTATCTAAATGTGTGTTGCCATTTTAGTCCTCACTTAGCATGCTCCTTTGAGCCCAAAGGCTTTTTGTACTCCAAATATTTTTGCTGTTTGAACGACTTTATTTTAAATTTATTAGGTTTTTTATTTCTTTTTCAGCTGACAAGATGTTATGGCCCACCCCTGAAGGCGAAGGTAGCTGAGAACTATGGAGAAGAATGACTGGACTTGCCATAGGGCTGTAAATCTCTTGGCATAGCTGGTCTGGGACATGCAGAGGCTGTGTGTGGTGCTTTCAAAATCAAAACAGCAAAGAGAAAAATCTGGAGCAGACATCATGAAGCAGCAGACCAGAGGGTCTTGTTTAAAATAAGTAAACAAAAATAATTCTAAACCTTCTGAAGAATCAATGGTTGCACCAACAGAAAGCAAGGATGAGTCTTTTCTTCACTAGCTTTCTGTTTTAAAGGATTGGGGGAAGGTTAAGTATAAGTTCCAGGATCTACTGATATTTTTTTCTTCTCATTTTACTGTGAAAATATTCTAAAGCTAATTGCCTCTCTGAGGCTAATTGCCTCTACTGCCTGTGGTTAAAAAAGATTCATCTTGGATTTAGCTCATACTTTCTATAACTCCTTTAACACAGACTTCTCATTCAGTTCTTCAGTTCTCCTTCTCTAGGGAAATAGACAAAAACAAACCTAAAATAATTTGTCTACAGCCTTTTTGAGTTTCTCATGGCATCAACCAGTCTTTGGAGCTGCTTCTTTGTTGATTTGGAGAGGTTAAGAGCAGTGCTCCCATGATATATTGTGCTGTGATCTGTTTCACATGCCTCAGAAGAAACAGGTGGAAGTAGACATCTCAGAAAACTAATCTATGAGGTAAAGATTCAGCTTTTCAGAGAGAAACTCCAGCACCTCAATTCATCAAACACATATTTTGTGCAGCCCACTGTCATGTGAATTTTAGAGGGTTTGTTGCTTCATTTTGGACCTATTTTGCCATGACCAGTTAGGTTGGAATTCAGTTATGCTTAGTCACACAACCTCTCTCAGTAGATAAATAGTCCTACTGAAACCTTTTACCAGCACTCTTCCAGTTCCCATGAGCTATCTGACTGTGACCTGCGTTTCTGTGAGCAATAAGTTTCTGGTTTGGTTTAGTTCGGCTTCAATTTTTTTGTTTGCAGGCAAATGTTTGAGAGACATCAATGTGACAACTTCCAAGTAAAAGATCTTGTTGTTTTTTCCCCCCCTGTCCCTTATAAATGCCCGGATTTCCCTGTTTGTTTGAAAGCACAAGGCAAATTTCAAAGGAACAGCCAGCAGGGAAATGCTGCATTTTTCATCTGGGTGATACATATAGAAAGTGAGAGACTGCTGAGTCAGGCACAGTTGGCTGTTTGTTGCTGCCTAAAATCATTAGCAGTATCAGATTATACAAAGCACCTGCTGAAAGTTCAAAAGATCTTGTGTGCAACCTTGGAGAATGTTATTAGTCAGACTTGCAGTCTGTATCCTGCACAAAAATATAAACAATTTATTTTTCTGAGTGCTTTTACGGCTCGACTAACAAAGGCAGGAAGGCAGCGTGATATTCCATGGCTTGCCACAAGCCTTTCAGGTTGCCCAACGTGATCTTTGAAACACATGGTGAAAAGGAGGAGGCGAATCATTACTGTTGTTGTTACACAGGGAGGCAG
This sequence comes from Cyanistes caeruleus, assembly GCF_971803275.1. Lineage (NCBI taxonomy): Eukaryota > Metazoa > Chordata > Aves > Passeriformes > Paridae > Cyanistes > Cyanistes caeruleus. The sequence continues at coordinate 106,773,684 of NC_141702.1, forward strand.
AGAGCAGTCACATCCTTTATTGCTTTTAAATCCACTTTCTTCATCTTGGCGGGTGTGGGTGGCGGTGCTCAACCAACACTACAGCTTTGAAGTGCTTTGTTGCCTGGTGTACTCAGATGTGCTATCCTGAGTGTCAAGGTCCTCTGTGTAATGCAGGAGGGGAGATGAGTGAATGAAGAGTCAGTGCTTTGAAAACTTGAGTTCACCAGCAAGAACTGCTGGACTGGGGGGTATGGCTGAAGTCCTGCTCCTTTCAGAAGCAAAGTTACCAAATTGCACTGCAGGAGAACCTCCAGGCTGATTTTCATCTGGTATGAGTGTAGAGGAAAGCACCCAACCAAACACTGGTGAACAAGTAAGAAATGATCATGAAGCCTTTTATTCATTTTCCCCAAAGCTAGAGCATTTCCTTCAATTTTGCTGTAGCTGTCTGCTCCTCTGCAGTGCCAGATTCATGACTCACACCAGCTTGAAGGTTTTTCACTCTGCTTTAACTTTAAGCAGTTAATAATTTATTGGGGTGGAGTGGAAAAAATACAATGGCAGCCTAATGACTTGGGGGTCTCTCTGGGAGAAGCATGAAGTGGGTTTCTGCCTGCACTCCACTATATATTTAGCATTATGCATTCATTGAAACAAGCTCTTGCTGGGTCAGTTCCTCCCAAGGTGACTACCGACATCACCAAGATGTGGTTGCTCCTGCTCATGTTTATCCACTGTCTCTCCAAACTACACTCATGGAAAGTGGAGCAGTTGATAGTATCAAGATTATCAAACTGCTACTTTTGAAATTTTACCTGGCCTGGTAGTCTGAGTCTTTCCTTTCATGGTAGGAGGTACGGGTTCCAAGCAAGAGGACGGATGGAGATTTGCCGATTGTTTCTTGTGAATGAATGGAGGAAACACTTTTCCTCAGTTATAGTTTATTTTGCAACCCAACTGAATATCTGAAAACATGAATTGTCACAGAAGAAAGGAAAACTGCACCAGTTAGTCATAGTGGTTTATTTGGAAACAGCCCATCTCAAAGCCTAGCCTTAATTTCTGAAGTGCTAATTGGTCTCTAAAATATTATTACTAACTTAACCACTTTGTGGATAGCCAAAAATAAATGGTGGTGTTTATCATACCTTTGAAATCATCATGTAGTTAATGATAAAAAAATAAATCCCTCTCTATTTTTAAATCCGACTCTTTCAAAAGAAATTCAAAAATTTATGCAGTGAGATTGCAAAACTTTTCAAGTATTATGTCCAAAATGAAGTAGGAAATAAATATTTAAAAGTTCTTTCTTGTGCACTTTAGAAGTGTTGCTTTAAGTCTTGCTTCTCTGTGAAATGGCAGCCCCGAGCAGAAGGCTGTGATTTCACTTGCTGTTGGCATGTTTTAGCCATGTCCTTCCACCTCCTGCAGTTGCCAAAAACAATCAAAATGTCATGGATGCAGTCCCAGGAGGGTTCTTCAGAGGAAAGGGGCTTCCTGTGGCAAAGAATCAAGGTTTTTATCCTGCTGTCTATTCTTGCTGTGGGAGGTGTTTGGAGAAGGAAAGGTCTGCAGCCAAGGCGCGTCCGAGCCCTGCCAGTCCCTGCTGCTGCTGGAACAGGCTGGCGGAGTGGTGGGTGCTCAGGTGTGAGTTGGAGCAGCTTTTTAGTGCCTCCTGCTTTGTGCCAGGGCTTGGGACAGTTCCCAGCCACCCCCAGAAGGCAAACAGGCTGAATTCCCCCAGGTTTGGCACTGTATCATGACGGCTGCGTTTGAGAGCACTTTTAGTACTCAACAGCAATTTTCCAGTTCTGTGAACCTGACACTATCTTACCTTGCACATTCCATTGTCCTGGCTCCAGCTGAAGTGTCGTGACATTCCTGCAAGAGGCTGTGCAGGCATCTTTAATAGTTGTGTGTCTCAAACCCTTTTGAAAGACTTTCAGTCTTTATGTATTCCAGTCTGAATCAGATTTTGGATGGTCAGGAGGCTGGATGTAAGCAAGAATTTGTTGCTAGGAATGATGGAGGTGCTAAACAGAGAAAATGAGAAAAAAGTGACCATGCCTAAAAAAACAAGGTAAGAGTATCGTGAGACAAGCCTGGAAGATAAAGCAGCAAAGGATAAACACAAAGAAAACTCAAAGCAAAACAACACCACCACCAAGAAAACAAGCAAACAAAAACCAGACCCTGTAAACCTGAAGTCTAGGAGAAATGGAATACGTGGAAAACCAAAGTGATTTTCTTTTTTTTTAAACTTTGCACCTAAAGAGTGCTTTTTCAACACTCACTAAAGAGGTGGGTACAGGCTCGTTGTGCAGTTTTTGTGCTCTTTCTGGAACACAGGGCTTTAGTTCAAGTCAGTCACTCATGTCAAATATATCACTTTTTTTGGAAGTTGGCACATTACTGCTAAAATCAGGGAATGCGTTTTAAAGAGATTTTTGGCCTAATTAGAGATTAGAAAGTTCCTCCTAAATGTTTTCTTTTGTATAGACACATATGAATCTTCTGGACTTTAGCACATTATTTAACCAACAGATTCTTGTCTGTGGGATTGTACAATTGAGAAGATATTCCAGGAAATGGCACAGCATATCAGATGGAAATATCTGTATTTCAACTTCAAAATGACTTTGTGTCTGAGAGAATTTGCTTTCTTCTGCCTATCCTGTAGCTAAAAGTCATCATTTTCTTTCTAGAGACAATGAGGAAATGTCTGACAAAAGTCTGATAATTCCCTTTCCAAACATTGCATCATCTCACATTCTTTGTATAAGATATTCTCTTAAAACTCTGAAGTATCCAAGAGCTATTCCTTATTTTACATATGGGCAATTGAAGCAGAAGTACAGACTAGGAGTTAGTGTCTACAGAGCCAGATTCCCAGCTTGGAAACCACCCAGTCAATCTTCCTTTTTTTTCAAGAAATGGAGAAGAGAGATGCTTCAAATTACCTTAGCATGTTGATGTCACCTTGCCAATAAAAGCTTTTTTTCCTAGAAGGAAAGGATTTTAGAGATAAAAAGTACAAAAATCAGAGGCAGGGGGAGGCAAAGAGTAGCCAAAATTCCTTTAAATATAATAGAATTCTAGGTGGACTTGTCTTAAATTTATTGTTCACTGAGAAAAAAAAAAAAAAAGTGCTTATCAGTGCTTATTAGATTGTTAAGTTAGGTTTTTTGGTCATTCTCATTTATATGGAATTATCCAGGGTACAGACAAATAGATATTAATGGGCTGTGAGGGTCATTGTTATTCAGTTCTGAATGCCAAGTTGTGCTGGATCCTTTTCATTCCTCCTTCACTTATACACCTGTGAGTTATCTAGGTTTCTATTTTCTACAGTTTTTTCACAGCTGATCGTCTTTAACATATGGTTGTTTGTTTTCTTTCAAGTACAGAATAAATGTCAATTAGTCTCTTGTCTGTTTTGTGACTGACCCTTGAATCTCTAGGGTGTAAAATCCAGGTAGTTCTGCAGGTTGTGCTCATCTGAAAATGGAGATTCTGCCTTATAATATTTAGCTGCTTCTCACTGGCCAACTTTGAATCTAATGAAAGGGTCTGCACAAGAACAGAGCCCAGTGAGTGCAGCAGAGCAGGGGGGTTTAGGCACATTTGTCACCATTACTTTTGTATTGTCTCATCCAGTAAACAGGATTCCTTTCAGTCACGTTCCTGTTGCTTTCCTGGTGTCCACTTTCATCCTGAGATGAAAAGAATCCAATGTGATTTTCTCTCTCAGATCTACATATTGTTACCGCTCTACCCTTATTGTACTTTTTACCAGCTCATTCTTGCTAATATGCTCGTACAAAATTTCTCATAAATGTTTAATTCCTAACAATAGAGTACCGGAATAATTTCCAGTGGTACAGAAATGTTCTGCTGACCAACTTACCGGAGTAAAAATGCTAATATGACCCTTGGGTCAGTCACACAGCCGTCTTTAATGTAAATTTAATGCAGTGATTCCCCGGGAGATGGAAGATGGCGGGCTTAGCAGAGCTGTGCTGAATCAAAGTATCAGTATTTAGCAGCCCCTGGTTACCAGGCTACTGCTCACCTCTGAGACCAGGGAAGATCATCACAGAAATGCATTTTAAAGCTACCCATCAAATATACAACTGGCTATGCTGTATGAAGACAGCTTTTTGCAGATTTGATGAGAGGTTTAAAAATAATAAAGGAGGAGGCAGGGGGAAAGACAGAAGATACTGGGTTCCAGTATCCCACTCTCTTCTCCAATTGTTTCTGTGTAGAAAAACCACAAAAACCCCAATCCATACACTTGATATCAAATAAAACATCTTATTTTTCATAAGCTGAATAGATGCCTTGGAAAGCAGCCAAGGAGGGAATTTTCCACTTGTGCTGCCTTTGCAGCCTCTTTCAAACCTACTGTTAAGCAGCAGGGGCACATACGCACTTCACTCCCTTTTCTATTATGCAGCTATGACACATTAAGCTCCTTGGAATGGTATTCATATTTTATCAGCTCTCCTAACGTCAGTTCTTTATTTATAACTTGCTCCTTTTTTTTTTTTTTTTTTTTTTTTTTTTTTTTTTTTTTTGCTTTCTTTCCTTTCCAGCCTATATATCCAGACTCAGTAAAGAATGAGACCAAAGCAGTTGAATAAAAAAAGCCCAAAAAGCCTGCCCCAAGCCTTTCTGTGAATTTAATCATACCTTTCAGGTGGAATGTGTGTTTTCACTCAGCGTTTAAGAACTTAGCTGATCATTATTTTCTCTTTTCACACACAGCTTGCCATGGCACCCTCTACAGGTCATATCTGATTTGCTTACATTTAATATAGAACCTTTACTTTGAATAATAGCAGATTTCATTCCCTAAAGCATCGTATTGAATCTGTGCCTGAGATCTGCCAAAGTGCTGAGCTTTCTGCACAGGAAAGCATTGAGGGTCTGGGCAGGCTTGTGTTGATTTGTAAATGCAATCACACAGGCTTGACACAGACTTTAGCAAACAATGCTAATATATTGGTAGTCTTATGTTTTGTGCTATTGAGAAAAACACTGGTTAATTTACATGTAGATTGCTATCTCATATGTTGAAAGTAAGCTGTAATACCAACAGGAGCTGAATTTGCTACCATGACTCTAATAACCTAACCAAGTAGTCAAATTTAAAGACCCTGCAAGAACACTTTGTGTAGGTGGAGGAACTGGTAACACTTCTGGTACAATTTCAGCATGTTTGTTTTTTAAATAAGCCATGGTTTTTTTCAGAATACAACAGAAACAGCCATCAGACATTTTCCTATTCTGAAATACTAGATTTGCTACTCCAGGAAGATCTGTCCTCAGTAAGCCTTTCTCTCTCTCTCTCTCTCTCTCTCTCTCTCCTTTTCACTCCTGCCTCCTACTTCCATCATATATTTAGGCATTTCTTAGCCTGTGTTTCTACAAGCAGGAAAACATTTATCCCTGGCCCACACAGGGCAGCCCTGCCTTGACCTGAGCCACAGCCAGTGAGTCCCAGCCGGAGGTGGGGTTTTTGGATGCCAAACAAGTGTAAATAGCTCCCAGCACAAGTGCCTCCTATGTGAATGTAGTCAAAGCATTAACAGCAAGGGGTAGATGAAATAATGTCCTCACACACCCATGGATACCAGCAGAGGATTGGGATTTTATTGGCTGTTTGGCAAGGCTGTGTCATGGGAAAGGCAGGCAGAGGGTGGAATTGGAAATGTTTTCTTTGCTTTGCGAACAGGATTTCGATGTTTGCATTATTTGGAAATCTTGAATGTCAAGAGAAAAGCCAACATCTCAAAGCTGGGAAAAGACACAAAACAGTAAAAGGGACGCTAAAATCTCAATCCTTCCTATTTGGAGGACACTGCTAAAGGAAAAGCTGTAGAATGTTGGTTACCCTCGAGTGGATGAAGAATGAATTGGCACATGAATTGGTTACATCTGGCAGAGCAATATCAGTGTCCAGGGGACAGACAGCACACTCTCTTCCCACCCCTCAGTGGGGCAGAGCTGCTGCTCTTAGGGAAGAAAACTGGAGTGAACTGTGATGGCAGAACAGCAGGGCCCTTCTTATGTATTCCCTCAATTTAAGCACAGGCATCAACCTAAGGGCTGTGACTCACTGTCTGATGCTTTATTGGAAAACGAAAAGTAAATAGAGATAAAATGAACAATATGAATAATCCTTTTCCCACTGCAAAGATAATCTAAAAAAATATAGTATTTTAATAGGACTTTTGTTTCACTTTCCTTCTTTGATAAAATGCCATCCATCAAAGATTTCAAGAAGTTTTGAATAGAAAGAAAGAAACGTTTTCATCTGGCAACTCTGCCATTGGCTGTAGAATAGCATTGCAGCATATGAGTGGAGTACAAAAATATACAACTTTAATGCCACAGTCAAAGAAATGATGCTCTTCCAGGATAGTCTATCAAAAATATTTCCTTGAGATCTCTGCTCTCAATGTGATCCCTCAGTGCTGGGCATTTCTCAAAGCCTTTTGCACCTGCAAAATGTACTGCTAACATTTTCTCACAAAAATGTTGGTGCAAGAAGATGGAGAATTAAGGCCTCAGGCTTAGAGAAATGAAAGGAAACCTGGCTTCACTTCCAGGCAGATTTTTGATCTTGGATATGTATCATTAGATCTGTTGATTTAGTTAAAACTTGTATATTTCTCAACTTTCAATTCAGTATTCTTGAACTCTGAGTTTTAGGAAATAGTTGTGAGAAGGGAATTTGAAGGATATTAACTCATTTAGGTGTAAAGGTTCATAAACACTTACAGTAATCCTTTCTTTTTATCATTGCCAGACAGTTTCAGCTGTACACAGCAAGCAAAACTGAATTTGACTTTGAAGTGTTTGAGGATCATACCACATTCTTGCTGAAAGCTCTAAAGTGCACTTGTGCCTGTGTTGTTTTGGTGTTGTTGTTGTTTTTTTTTTTGTTTTTTTTTTTTTTTTGTTTTTTTTTTTTACTATTGAATTTTTACAGGTTAACCACTTCTATACCTTTTGATTAATAAAATGTAAAAGACAAAAAATAAAATCTGACTGTGTACAGTGTGAACACATCAGAAGAGACAAAACCAAAGGGCTGTGCATGAGTAGATAAAACAAAAAGCCACAACTGCTGTGTCAGAATTCATCACAACAGAAGCAGCTGCGATTCTCTTTAAAAGTGAGGAGTCTGGTGAACACTCCCATGTTTGCATTCATATGAGGGTAATTTTAAAGAGGAGCTGATCACTCAGGTGGCTGTAAAACAATTTTTCACCATCTTATGTCCTGTGGATTAGATTGGACTAGAATTCACTAGGAATAAAGGTAGCAAAATTTCAGAGGAGGAGCTCCATAGCCAATGTAAATCCATGGATATTGAATCCATTGAATTTCTCCCATTTTTCACCGGTATAGCTGGGTAGCAGAACTTGTCACTTTCCTGCTTCTGCTAGGAAATATAAAATGTCAAGTAGTGATGCAAAAAATGTCCAAATCTGTAGGAACTTTGGTTTTTTGCTGACAACTTTTTTCTTTCAAGTGAATTTTGGTAAGGTTTTAGCCAGAGCTGTTAAAGTAGTCTGCAGAAATAGTGAAGGAAATACGGATCTGAACTAGTGACTCTTTAATATGGGATCAAGCTTCTTTAAAGTCACTTTAATTTGGATGTTAAGAGCATAGCGCTTATTTGAAGGCAATGAGTGTTGTAAATTTAGAAAAAATGCTTTAATGATAAATAAATAAAATGATCCCTCAGACATAAGCATCTTGATCAACCATTTTGGTTCTGCATTTTAAGAACAGAATGAGCCATAAAGAGCTTTGATTTTGGGGCCAGTTAAAGCAATAACTGTGTGTAATTGCTTCTGTTTTACATGTGCATTCTGATTGACATGTCTGAAGTGTCTGAGCTGAAGTGACCTGCTGTGACCCCAGTTGTGAGTTTAAGAAAGTGATGGATAAAATTGCATGATAAACAAAAGTTAATTCCTGAATGCAAATACTTGATTTTTAAAACTATTCTGATGTGTAAGAAATACAGCTTAAACACTTTTAGCTTGAAGTCTTCTCTGGCAAGTGGAAGAAGGATCCATGAAGTATTTCTGTAAGTTTGAAATGAGATTTAAATAATTTTAAAAGGTTTGCAGATTTGAAAGCTATGTTATGTAGGACAATTATAGAGCTCATTAATACAGATGGAATTGCTCTCAAGCTGCAAGACTGAAGCCTGAGGCTTTGTTTCAAATAACCTTAAATGTGGGTTTAAGCTGACAGAAAAAAATATGCCCAACTTTCTTTGGCAAGGAGGGAGGAAGCAGTCATGTTGCAGAAAGCAACTGTGCATAAAACATAGCAGGAATTTTGTTTTGGTGCCTGAATTACACCATGCTGAGCTAAACGCTTCCCCCCTGTAATGCAAACAGTGCCTTGTACAAGCCTATTATTTCCCACAGGCAATTATAATTGAGAGAAAAATAAGGTGATAGAAAAAAACAAACCAGCAGTAGCTTTATGATTTATATATTATTTTTTTTCCTCTCCTCTCAACCACCTGGTTTGGGGACAGCTTGTGGAAGGGAGCCCTGAAAGTTCAAAAAAAACTAAATAAGAAGATTGGTGGTGTCAGCTGATTGAGGTTTTAACAAGAAATTTTTAAAAATCAGTGTGTGGCAAATATGTAGAAAAGAAATGGGGAGAAGAGGAAGAAAATAGCCTAAGTGGAAGTCTGTGCTCTTGTGGCAAGACTGGGTTATGGGAATTAATCCTGTTTAAATCAAAATTGGCAATATCTTTGCTGTACTTCAGAAATAATCATATTGGGAACACAAAACTGATCCCTGAAAAGAGTGACCAAGAAAAGAAGTAGAGAGACAATAATGACAGGAATAGGAAGCTTGGAAATGGAAAAAATTTTGAAGGGTGTATCTTTGAGGAGAGAGAAACCAACAGGGTTGAAACACAGCAGAGAGTTCAAGAAAGGTGAACACAGAAGCAGGAAGCTGGGGAGTATCTTCATGGAAAAAGTGAACAAATTAATTTCATTTCAGATGAATTTTCACTTTAAAGAAATCTGTTGAGAAACAGCAGTGATTTTTAGCAGGTTCAGGCAGGGTTTTGGAGGTCTAGCCGAGTCATTAAAGTGTTCCAAGTAGAAACAGTGGAAGACTGAACACTCACCTCTCAAAAATAGTACATAAATCCTTCTTGGTTGCTAACAAAAAATCACTAATTAAATTTTCTCTATAACATGATCTGATATTGGCTTAAATTATGTATGTTTAAGACCAATAAGAGCACTTGCTTTGCCACTCTTATACCCTTTGACTCAATAAAATGCCTTATATGTGTTTACCTACCAAGCTAAGCCTTTAAAACTACATCACCTTCTTATATGAAATGAAATCATATCTAATTACTATTTGAGGTTAGTTTAGTATCATATCAGCTTCTTGTTGGGCCAAGAATGTGTCAGTATGATTCAGCACACATTCTTTTCCACTGCAAGAAAGAAAAAATGTACCTTTTTGTGTCTGGGAACAAAAGCCCTTTTATTTTGCCTGATGGTACCATTAGGAAATTGTTCGAGGTAATAATATGATGTTGTCCTGCATAATCTAAAATGTTTAAAAAAATGTACCAAAAGTTTTATACCGTTAAGACAGGTAGTTAAACCTTAACCAAGACATTATTTTATAAAATATGCATCCGTTTAATTTTTTTCTCAGTTTTGACCTAAAAGCAAGTTGGCTTTTCCAACTGCAGACTTGCCACGCTTTTGTACCTCAGTTTTAAGAATGTAGTGGTTAGAAAAAAGTTTTAGAGTTAGTTATACTGTAAATGCTGGATGTTAAGTGTATGTTATGTTCTGGGATAATCTACAACAGGTAACAAATTAAGGATATTTATCAGGGAGTCTGTGATCATGAACAAGGAAGCACATCTTATGCTTTGGAGAAAAGAATTTTTCAAACAAGTCAAAATGTCTTTGACAATTTTTCAAATCAGATAAAATTTCACCTTTTTGTTTATTTAGTTTATGACAGTCCTTTCCTTGACACCTGTGCAGATATTCTTATTGCAGATATTAGCCTCATGAGACAATGAGCAAGGCTGGATGACCTACTCTGTACCTTCTAGAAAATAAGACCTTTTAGGTCACTGCAGTAGTTGCCATGAGCAGTATAAAAATCACGTTTTCTGAGATTGTAACTGCCTTCTTTTTATGATAAATTTTGCAAAAATATTATCCATTTTTTGGAATTTGGAGAATTTTTTTCTCATCTGCTGAGAACTATTGCAGATTCTGTACAAGGACTTAAGAATTTTTTATTAGAGTGGGAGGCCTTCACGCCTGCAGGTTGTATGGTGCACCCTCATTGTCATCAGCTTGTAGCACCACCACATTTTCCTCTCTGTAGTTGCCACTAAATGATCTCCCAAGGTGCTGTGGTAATCCTGATTATTGTTTATTGTGCAGAAACTGGCTGAATATCATTCATTTTCTGGTTGAATATCATTAATTTCATTTCTAGGATGGAGGGCCAAGCTCATTTCCTTTTTTTTTTGAGATGTTCAGAATCTCTGTATTGATGGTGCTTTTCAATTATGGATCACCAGGAATTTAATTAGAATTCTCAAGGCTTTCTGTAGGTCATTAGAGGAAATTTGGAATAAGATAATGGAAACTGCTTTGGGTGGAGAAATCTGAGCTTAACAGTTTCAGAGTAACATTAGGCTCTACTTTCTTCATTCTGACATCTAAGCAGGCTTCTAGGAAATCAGTCTCCAGCACATTTTAGACTTGAAGAGATTGCTTTGGAACTTGCACTCCAGAACTTACAGTTCTTGGTAAATATTAGCAGCATCATCATCTTTAAACAAGGGGTGATTCCCATTCATCAAGGAATGAGAAGGGCCTCTACAGCTTTTTCAAATGGCACCTTTCTGTGACCATTAAATTGTAACCTTATGTTTATGCAGCTCTCACTTGAGTTTATTTTAAAATAGAAAGGATTGATACATCAATCTTTCAATCTTTTATAATTTTTTTACATTATAATCTGCATTAATTTTCCAGAACATTTTGCTGTGGCTGAATCCTAATTCTTCATCTTCTTCCAAGACCTACCATCTGTTTCAGAATGCATATCAAATGGAGTGTCTTGAATATAAACTTATGTCATTTTGGGGACTTGCTGAGACACTCTTTCAACTTATTTTACTCTTTCATTAAAAAAAAAATAAAAATTCTGGATTGTGTGGTTACAGAAACGTACCCTGCCCTACTCCATCCAGATATAAAGGAATGAGCTCATGGCAGTTGAGATGGATTTTTAAAGGTTCATTTATTCAAAGAAAATTTCTGGTGTTATAAATGGGCTTCAGCAAACTTAATCTCTTTAATCATATTGCTATCAATAGCCCTCAATTGCCCAGAGACTCTGAAAACTGTTTTTTGTTGTTGCTGTTCACTGTGGGTGTTTTCAGCAGAGGTAAAACCACATGCGATAAAAAGTGGCAACCTGAAAATAAAAGGAAGGGTGAAAGGAGCCTGCTGTTAATAACTGCTATGTAAACTGAATTATGATTTTTAAAACCAGTTATTTTCTGTGTAAGCCATCTTTCCTTGTAAATTATAGTGGAACATGTCAATTTGCTTCACGGTGATTCAGTAACAGAGCTCATCAAATGATGTGTTGGAGACAGAGGGAAATAGAGAAAAGCATTGCTGATAATGATGAAATGACCCACAGTAAAAGAAAAGCTGGCTTGTCTGCCTTCCACTGAACTTGAATGATCTGAAAGTACAAACCAGGAAATAATAAAAAAAAGTGAGGTTCATTAAGAGCTTTAGTCCTAACTGTGGTATGGTACATAGAAATGCAATCACAGGAAAACATCTGTGGGAACAACACGAGGTCTTTGGAGAAGACACTGAGAAGGAATAAACTTAAAGATTGCTTGTGATTAATGAAAGGGAGGAGCAGAAACTTGCTAAGGGTAAAAAACCAGTATGAAACAAGATCCCAAATGTTGCTTTTACAGGGTGATCTTCTGTGTCTTCCAGTGGAGGGAATGATACAAATTCTGGTGCAGTGGAAGAGACTGCACTCAAAAGACAGCTTCTTCTAATACTGATGTGAAAAAGCCTTTGCCACATTAAAGGAAGAGTGGAGGAAATAAAACATAAGGAGTTTACTATTTTTGTATCTGTCTATCTATAGTTATTTCATTCATATATATGCATGAAAGTGTAGTGAAAAGATGTAATGTGTGATTATTCCAGATGAAGCTTAAAACAAATATAGACTTTCCAAGACCTGTGATAATCTACATTTTGGAAGTGCATGGAAACATTTCAGGAGAAATTGATCTATTTCTCCTGTCACAGTATTTGACTGAAATATAATTGGAATATAGTGCTCTAAGAAAAGTACTGGACACGGACAAGAAAGATGCCAAAAGTCCAGCAGAAATTCTGAATCTGTGCAGAGTAGCAGAGTTGGTACAAATAGCTAAAGAAAGAGTCAAAGGAATCCTGTCTCTCTAGGAAAATAAGGGGAGTCCTATAAAGAGATGTTTTTTTAGGTATTACCAACCCTTAAGAAGTATTATGAGACAGGTTTTGCTGCAGTTTTCTTGGGTTAAGGGGCAGGAGAGTGGAGAAATGACTGGGGAGCTGTGTGTGTATGAATAGAATAAAGAGGTCAATTTTCTACCAAACTTTAAGGAAAGGCTAGAAGCAATTTTGATTTCAGGAGAAAAAGTCATTGGTCATGCTGGACAACTTTTAAAAGGTAATTTCTGTTAGCATCACATATAGCTACTGGTATTGTGTATGCAAAAGCTTTGAATCATCTGGTCACAATATTCTTCGAGTTTTTTTTTTTTTTGCTGAGAGGTTGTGATTTGTCTTTTTGTTTAAGGAAAGGTCTCTGAATCCCGGCTTTATTTTCTTTCTCTCCTGTTGAAGTAACCAATCTTTTTCTTTTGTACCTGTGTACTGTTCTTGAGATTAGTGAGGTGGTCTCCAGAGAACCACTGAACCCCAGGAGAGGTGACATGTCCTTAGCCTGCATATTTAAGAGACATTTCTTCTGAAATACAAAATGTCAGAATTTATGATATTTTGCTGGCCTCAGAGTCAACTGTGTGTATTTCTCATGCCTGAGCAGAAATCCCCTAGATAGCCAAGTATTCTGCAGGGTAAGCAGAGGCCTCAGCAGCTGCACAAACAGTCTGAAACCCATGTTCTTATGGGCCACTGTAAAACAATATTCAGCCAGTAGCAGTATTCTGATTTAATTGCTCTTATTTACAGATCAGAGAGTACCACAGCATGCAAATTAGGGCACTTTTGGCTCCCTGCTGGTGACTGTGCTCATTCCTTTCAAACGCTTTCCAGGGCACATACTCTATTCCTACTCATTTTTAGCCCACCCTGCTCCTGGTGGTTACTTAGAGATGCCAGTGCTCTTTTTTACAGTGCTTGAGGGTGGTTCTAGAGCTGTGTGCATTTTACCAGTAGGGCTGGTGCTTTATCTAGCAGGAGTTTAATGCATTTTTATGTGAAGGAGTACTTAGCTTTACTGAATTCCACAGTATAAAGCAAAAACAATTTTAGGGTGCTAAACTTATTCAATGATAACAATATAATAGTTCTCACTTCTGAGTGATGACAGAAAGGGGGTGGTTACTGGCACAATGCCATGCTCACTTGCCTAACCAGATCTCTGCTAGGCTGCATTTAATTCACCTCCTTTCTCAAGGATAGCAATCTAATGCAGCCAGGCTTCCCAGTCACCTTCTGAGTTTTTAGAACTGTGCTTTGAACTGGAAAACATATCAGTTACACATCTGTCATTTTGATGGATTATTCTTGATTAACAGGAGCTGGCCATTAAGTATTTTCAGGGGGCATTACTATCTGTTCTTATCAGAGTGAAGAAGGTAGATTTTTGTAAGGGAAAAAGAGAAGAGAAAAAAAAAGATCATCTGCATGATGTCCACCAGGGTAGGTCTTTCCAGTTATTTTTGTTAAGAAATAACAAAAAAAAAAATAAAAATAGTTAAGACTAGTAAGACAGACCAGTGCTGGTAGCAGCTTGAGCAATGATTTTCCAGAATGAAGTTCCTAGCTGAATTCAAAAACAATTTGTGATCTGGGTAGGTATAGAAGCTTTTAGAAATACCTAGTGTTTCTCTGACCTTTGATTGGTATAGTTCCCAGTCTATGCCATAGGGTTATGTTAAATTCACTACAAAAGAACTGTTGTCCACATTACTGGGAATGTGCTAAGTTGATTTTTCAATGCTGCTTTAGAAGTTATTATTGCCTAAAATTGCACTTGTTCTGATGAGAATAGCTTCCCAAATGCAAGGATAGTTAAAAAAACAACCCAAACCTACCAAAAAAAAATCAAAAAAATGCAGACAAAACCAGCTCTGTAATCTGTCTGACCTTATCAATGTAAACTCTGTTGACAGGTCTCATCCATGGGTACATGCAGTTTTCCCAGCAGGCATCAGCTCTTCTTAGGTCAGCCTCTGTCTTTGTCAACAGCAGGTTCGAGCTGCAAGGATGTCTTCCCATAGTGGAGAAAGAGTGCTCAAAGCCCCAGTCTTACCTTCCTCTAATTATAGCAAATGTAATTTTAAATTTGCATCTGTTTAAGAATAACAAAATAGAAAATGTTTTATGGGCATGATGTACTTTTATGTGAATCTTTTGGGTCTGCTTCATAATGTATTTCTTCTGCCTGTGAGATGGAAGAGGAATGCTAATGTATTCTGTGTACTGTTATTTTGAACCTGCTGTTATAAATTTATATGAATATTGATGCTGTATGAATTTGTACTGGGACATAACAGGAAACTTTCCATAAATTAAATGAATACCATAGGCAGGAACATGGAAAATCTTTATCTGAAAAGATACACACTGCAGACAGGGCTGTTAATTCGAATGCTGAAGGGAAACACAGGCAGCCTGCCCATCCTAAGTGGTCATGAATTACCACCTTCACATTAATGGCTGTGCCTCGTGTGTGTTCATGCTGAAATTGATACCAGGTAGACAGGAGACTGCAGAATATTTCTCTTTGGCTGCAAGAATAAAGAAACAATTAATTTAATCCAGATGGACCCTCCTCCCTCCTCAACATAAGCCATATCATCAGAGCAAAAGGCTCAATTAATTAGTTCCATGACTTCTCAATACATCATGCTCATGTCATCATCCCACAAGCAGAGAACAGCACGTGCAGCACTGTCAGATTACATACAGGAGTGGACAGAGGTAGTTTTTCTGATAGGAAAAACTGTGTTCCTCTATCTTTCCAGTATTCCTACTACTATTTTTTTTTCTGGTGAAATAAGGTATAAAGCTACTGGAGTGACTTCCTCAGGATTAATCAGGAAACAAGCAGCATAGCAATGACACTGCATCACCTAACTTAGAGGTGATTACTAATTGGACCACCAAAACTGTCCTTTCAATCTTTTAGAAAGGTGATTTTAATATCTACAAAATAACTTTCCAAAGACAAATGAAATGATGGCCATTTTGTGAGGGAGTTGAAGCACACATACTAAACTGTTTGGCAGAAGGTGATAACAAGTCAGCACGAGAATGATATGTCTAACCAGAGCAGATGTCCTGGTCTGATGCCTCCCTATCACTTCATCACTTCCCCTGGGACTAGGCATTTCTTTTGTTTGATGGGATTTGAAACAGTCTGAATTGCCATGTGCTGTTTTCTTTGTGCAAATTCTTAGGCAAAGAACTCTTTTTGCAAACTGATGCTGTCTAGTTTTTATGTAAAGCATCTCAACCCAGTCTTTACCCATAAAAGAATCCAGTCACTTTCTAGAAATAGTCTGGCATTCCAACACACCATCTATACTCAGTTTACATATTACCAGATATTTTTATTGGTTTTATTCAATTTAAAGGTGCTTTGATCCAAGAAAGCTGCAAGTACCTACCTACAAATTAGGTGATCCACATGCCATGCCATTCAAAAGCTGTAAGATTTTCCTGCCTGTGAGAGTCAGGAACAACAAAAGATCAGTGAGTTATAACAATCCAGAACCTCTGAAAGATCCTTTTCTGGTTACCTGAATCAGACTGAAATTTTTAAAAGCCATTGTTAGGAGGCACTTAAAAAAATTAAATTGAGTATGGGATGGGTGTGTGATAACAGAGAGGGAGAAAGTATAAAAGCTTTTGCTGCATGCTCGTTTTTATTTTGTTCTCCTAATGAACATAAACTGTAGCAAGATGCTTTCCCAAGGCTGTAATAAACCAGATTAGTCTCTGATATAATAAGATTGGTCAACATTCCTAATGAGGATATTTCCCTTCTCTTTTAACATCACATTGTTAATTTGTATTTTGTTAAGAGTGGCTTTTTATCTCCTCTTTCAGTGTGGAATTTTTACTCAGAGCTTGAGGTTTAATAAATAATTCTAATGCCAAGTTGAAGAAGAAGCTTGATAGTATGATGTATAGATTCATGGAGGGGAGGGTTTAAAGGGTATCTTTTGGTTCCTTGGTGGGTCTTGGACTGTGTTTTATTTATAGGGACCAACATATGAAAGATTTCTCAAAAATATTCACAGTCTCTTACAAAGGCATGTAATAATGTTTTGGATTTTGGTGTGTCAAATAAATGCACTAATGTTAGAACAGTGTCAAGAAAATGCAGAAACCTCTGTTCTTGTAACAGTTATAAATAGTAGAAGGTGCTATGTGCTAGGGAAAGCCAATTTTTGTCTTTACTAGCCAAAGATCCCTTGCCTTGCTGAAAAGATTATCACTTGTGTTGCAGTACCAAGCAAAAGCAACCCTTTCAGCAGTCAGGAAAACACCATGCCTCTGTTTTGTGGCGTCAGACCAGACTGACTGCCTCTTCTGGTTTAAATATGTGTGACTTTGATCTAAGCCTTAACCTTGCAACTTTTATTTCAAAAGCCTGATTTGAATCCAGAGATCTCTCCTAGCCCAGGAGCTGGCCTGTTGCTCTGAGAATGTTCTACCTCTAGATATGTTTGCTTCTCGGGGGAGGTGGATGTTGGATGTGGTCATACTGCTGGATATATTTCACAAAAATATTGTTTCAGAAAGATCAGTCAGTAATCTGCTTCAAAATGTTGTATTCTCTTGCCTGGTTGCCAGGCAGGCATGAGCTCAGATCTCCCACTCTTCTGCTTGTCACGGTCTGCTTAAATGAGGAAATGCTGGGTTGGGTTTGGCTTTTTGATCACTGCAGATGTGTGACTTTAGAGCAGTTATTTTCAGTAGATTCACTCTTTAGTTCTGCAGTGCTGCTGATGCTTTAGAGTATTTTGATTCCTCAGAATTCTGGGTTGTGGTTGTCACCAACATCTCTACCACGAAGCTGAAGTGCCGTGGTTCTGCACTGCCCTTGCCATGGCTGCCCACTCACTCAGATCACAACTGGATTTTGGAAGCCAGAGGGAATAATTTCCAAGAGGAATCTAAGAGGCCAACAGAAGACAAAGCTAGAGTGTTGAGGGAGCTGCACCAACCATAATGAAACTCAGGGAGTTTTGATACAGAGGGAGAAATTGTAAGCAGTGGTTCTTGAGGAAAACTTTGACAGGTCCCACCTACTTTGGTAGAACCCATTTAGCCTTTGACATTTTCTCTGTCCTTGACAAAACTCTATCTGAATGGTGCTTAAGAAATAAAAATTGTTGATGCTTTTGGTTTTAAGATTTTAGGAAACAAAGCATTTTTTAGGACCACATCATGAACAATGAAACAAAAGCACACTCAAATTTTCTGCGCTTGGTAGTTGGGTTTGGGTTGTGTGATTTCTACCCTGCTGGGGATTTTTTAGATATTTTTAAAATAAATGTATGGAAAGGGAAATTTATCAGCTCAGGTCATGCCTCAGTCTTATTTGCTCAAATTATGGGCACATCCAATTAGCTTCTAAGACAAATTCCTAAATCTTGGAAGAATTATTGATACGTTGTGTAGCATTTTAGGTTTTGCAAAGAGAGGCGCTCCACACGCCATCCCACTACCTTGCTGGATGAGACAGTGTTCTTGCCATTTCCACCTTGAAAAGAACACCCTCCCCTTTCAGTGCAGATTGGTTTATGTCACTTTAATTCATTTAATGTAGTTTTAAATAATTTATGGTTACTGAGCTATTAAGCTAAAGTGATTACTTCAAATGACATTGCTCTGTGACACTGTTACAGAGGGAAGTAGTTCAGTGGAGGAATCTGCATACTATTATCACTCCAATTTTAGTCGAACAATACAATAATTATTTGAATTAAATGGTTTATTAACCACAGAATACATCTTATTAAATCACAACAAATAATCCAGGCTTTAGGACTGGAAGCTGGGTTAAATTTCCAGGAGATGTGTCTCTTGTATCATACTGCCTCTGTGTGTGGAAGAAGGCAGTGCAAAGAGCAGAGAACAAATGCATGATGCTGTATTTCTTCTCCTTTACACTCAGTTTGGAATGAGAGATGCAATAAAATTTAAGTGTAAGTCTCTTGCCCAATTTAGGCACTGCATTTCCATTGACTCAATATTCTATAACGGAAGGTAAGTCAGAGCAAAATTCATTTTAATGAGTTTTAATGAAATAAATTATATTTATTCAGTATTTTTGGAATAGTTCAAACCCCTTTGAAGAGTTTGAAGAGGAGATGTCTATGAAACATTGGTCATGACCAGTCATGACCAGGATACTGGAAATCAATTTGAAGAAGTCTTCCTAGCCTCAAGGGCATGAAATAATCTGAAAAAGATGGTGCTCCTGTCAAATATTTGGTAGGCAAACTAGGCAGAGAAGCCTTCAAGAACTTGCAAGTAAAACATTCACCAGGTGGTAAATACATAGTGGTTTTGTTTGTGGTGTTTGATTTGTTTGTTTGGGCTTGTTTGTTGGTGTTTTTTGTTTGCTTTTTAATGATGTTAGACCACATACAAGAAACAAGTTTTCATTTATTTATTTAGGTAAATGTTAATTCCATATCAGGAAAGTTCACTTTGACATGCTGCCTGTTGAATTGAGTTTTAAAACCTATTTGTCTATGGATTTTGGTATTTTCTTTTATAAATTAATTTGTTTATACCATCTTTATATAATTTCAGGGTTTCTATTATTTGTGTTATGGATTTGGCTTTTCCTGTGGATTGTGACAACTGATTTGAAAAAAACAGTCTAAGAAATAAAGAGAAAATTAATGTCACTCCTCAAAATCTGAGATACTTCCTACAAGAGGTGGGCCCTCTTTGAAGTATAATCCTGTGGGACTTCAGGTTGTTTGGATTTCTCTGATTTTCTTGACTTGGGTCAGTTTTAAGACTTTACATACAGAAAAGAACTTGGGCTGTTGTTGTGGCTGCTTGCCTCCTTCTGGCAGTTGAAATGGTTTGCTGCCCTTATGAGTCATAATGGTTTCCCATCTGCTGCCTGCTTCTGTTCAAGATGCTGTGCATTTTTAATCTCTGAATTGTTAGGTCTGAGCTGGTTTGGGGACACACAGCTCCTGCAGAGTGTCTCCTAAGGACAGGATTCTCCTCCTGCCATTTCTCCCAGGTGAAGGTGTCCATTCTGAGAAAACAAGTGTCTACAGTGCGTGGAAAGGGGTGCTATGGACAATTAAACTATTTTTTGAGGAAGAAAATTTAGGTTTCAGAACTGACCCACTGTGGTTTCTTTCCTGTCTTCCAGAACTGCATTTGCAGAGTGGGCAGCATTTCTTTTGCTGGCTAGGTTACCTTTAACACTTCCTTAAAATAATAAACTGCCATCAAAACTGCATCTTCTGGAAGGAGATGTGGTACCCAAGCAAAATAAAATGCTCATATAATTTATTTTGACCATTCCAGAAAATAGCTACAGGTCTTAAATCCTTCCTTTTTGGGGATGCTTGGTCTCAGTCATATAAAGCCTATCTAATTTATAATGAGAAGGAAGTGTTCTGCTACTGTAAGTGTCTGAAATGGCATGAATTTTAAAGATCTAGATTGAAAATGTTAATTTATTTGTAATTCTTCTGCCACTTGATCTGACACAGAAATGCACTTTTTCCCTCAATCCAGTCAGGTAACAATTGAGAAAATGAAAGGTTATCCCTGAATCCACTTCCTCCATTCAGGAATGAGGATTTGCATATATTTATATTCACATACATACACAAACACGCAAATGTGCATACTGTACTCATTCTCCAAAGACATAACTCCCAAGAAATCACAACAGCCTTTCCTGACTTTGCAGAAAATCTCCTTAAATCATGGGCACAAGGCTTCAAAATGCTTTCATAGATGAATGGCAGTACAGAATATAATTTGGGGGAAAAAGGAAAAGCCACAAACCCAGCTTACTTCACAAAATAGTTAATCTTGGAACCATAGGCTAGCACAGCTAAGAAATGACCTTATTAAATATTTCTGCCTAAAATTTGCTGCCAGGTTTATTTGTTGGCTCTAGCTACAGCCCAAACATAAGTTTGTAGGGCTCAGTTCTGATCTCAGATTCTTGCTAATTTTGTTGAGACCATAATTGATTTCTTCATGGAATCATTCTTGGCTAAGTGGTTTAGCCCAGCCAGCATTGTGGTTTTCTTCTCCTATGAGAGCCAACAGATAACAAAAAAATAAGAAAAGTCTAAATATCTTACTCAGATAGTTCAGCATCTCAAGGCAGGATTGGGACAGGAGAAGAGGAAAGGAAGGGACAGATTTTCTACTTCCAGTGCTGTTTTAGCTTTATCCTTGTTTATCCAATGCAAGTTCCAGCCTTCAGGGAGACTTCAGGGAGAGGCAGCAAGATTTTGAGGCTCTTGGAATTATTTGAACAATCTCTGTATGATTTAATATTTTTTCTATGGAATTTCAAGAAATGCATGCTGTGGTGAATTCTGCCACTCTGAAAACTTAAATTTGTGCCACATGTCAGACTATAAAAAACTTTTGAACATGTGCATGTTTTTGGTGGGTTTTGTTGGTTTGGGCTTTTTAATGTTGTCACAGAGTAAAGAATTTTCATAGTCAAGCCATAAAATCATAGTCAAACTAAAATCTGAATGTGTCTCTGATCAATGTCTTATTTGTATTGCAAAATGGATGTTCAGTAAAAAACATGGAATATATATAACCAGTATATTTTTCTATTTAAAAAAAGAAGTCTTAATCTATTGCTGCAACCATCTGATGTGAACACCTCCCTGCAAGTTTCTTTCTGTTTTCAAAATATTTTCATGATCTTCCTTGAGAATAACAATAAATCATAGTTGATTTTTATTGCCACTTAAGAACTTACCCTAAAGTATCACCATTTTATTAGGTGGCTGTCCATGTTTAAAAACTAACAAAGAATAAGTAGAATCCCTTTTGAAACTTCCAAGCTGGGTGATTTGAAACAGATCTGCAGATCATTGTAAGTCAATTGATCTCAGAGGAGCAAACATCATTCTTTCATTCATCACGTTTTGTGCCAACACGTTTCCTAACTCATGGAATTCTGCAGGTTCTAAACAGAGGCTGTATCTTCTCCTGTCTGTAATTTGAACAAGATGAAGAGCCTGTTTGATTCTTGGAAAAGACATCTTGGGCACGCTGCACACTGATAACAAGCACCCTTTTAAAAACAGCTTCATTATGCTCCCTTCAGATACTGTCAGAGGCTGGAGGTGAGGGAGTGGCTGAGATGGAACATTGAGCTGATCAGATATGGCAATCCCTGTGTTTTCTGTGCTCTTGAGGACGACAAGATTTTAAGCAAGCATAAACATCTCACAGCTGCCTGGTAGAAATCCGTTTTGTTGGTTAAGGGGAAGAAGGCACATTTCCCAGAGGTTGTGGGGACAAGTCTATAGCGTGGATGCATGAGACAATGATGGATTTATATTTAAGTGACAGTTTGGAACAGACAGCTCACTGAGGAGCAGAGCTCAGAGAATTTTATTACTTTGCAAAAATACACAAGTATCTGCATGGCTTCTGGTTTTCACAGGGGCTGCCATTTTAGAGGGGAGCAAGCTGTTTAGGACTTTTACCCCAGGAACATAAAAATATTTTCTGTTCATTCTTACTTTAAGATGTGGAACCTGAAAATGACAAGGGCAGGTGCAGTATCTTATATGAACAGGTAAATATTTGACAAATAAAAGTGCTCATGATTTTAGATATTTTTAGCGTATTCAAGTCAACAGCGTTTAATTAGAAGAATTACTGTAAGAGAGTGTTTTACTTTGATATTCTGAAAAAAAATATAGCTAAAGGGTAAATGAAATTGTGGCATCTAATAAGGACAGAAGTATCTAAAAACCATTGAATGCCAGGGGAAATAAGGTGCTTAACTCCATTAGACTCTTTCATAAATCTGCGCAGTCACCTGTAATCATCTTAAAAGCTTAAAAATTCCTTGCAAATTTGGCTTCCAGACTGCAGCTCAGAAAAACACCCCAATTGTGGGTAGCACCATTGCACATAATTAAAGCTCCTCAGGGCATTGATTTGCTTTGCTATTATGTGTGTTCCCCTTTCCCAGACTTAAAAAGAACCTGTGACAGTGATTTTGGTCAGAAAGTCTTTTATTTCCATGTCTGAAACTTTTGTGAGCCTCACTGAGCTAGTGCTAATGAAACTTGCATAAGGAAACACAGAGATGGTTTGATTTTTTTCCCCTCTAATGCTGTTTTGGAACATCCTTACAAAACTCATCTCTTTAGCTGTGATCTCTTTTCCCCAGAAAGAGGCTTGCTTTGAAATGAGAGGGCCGAAACAAGAATCTTTTGATGGATTAAGCTATAAATACTAGTGAAAGGAAGACTTTAAGCAAAAAGCCTGTTAACTACACTTTAAATCTAATCTTGGCACTTGTGGGGTCAGAAACTCCGAGAGAAGAGTGTTCAGAGCTGGAGGGGACACAGGAAGAAAATAACTGTGACAGTGCCCTGGTGTGGGAAGAGAGGAGCCCACAGCACCCGAGTCATGAGCCGTGGAGAGGGGAACATCCCTCTGCCAGCTCCTGGAAAGAGCCACATCCACCACCAAGGGCCTCCCTGTCGACTTCTGCTGAAAAGCAGATTTTTTATACATACTGTGGTTTGAATTTCTCAATGTCTGTGTTTTTAAGGGAGTCTGAGAGAAGCATGCGACCTCCTGGGCTTCCCGATGATGCTCACACCCCTCAGGGCTGTTTGAAGGGCTTGATTGGGGTCATATGGTGTACTCACAGATGTGCTATGTTTATTCAGCACTGTGCATGCATTTGAAGTCAATTTGTGTGCATGCCTGTGTGTATAAATATATGTAAAGACATCCCAAATTATATAAATATATTTATAGAAAATTAGAGCACTCCATTTTCTCATTTTGACATACTGCCCTGAGGTGCCTCTGTTGTGACATGGTGTTAACCTTCATGTCGCTATTGGTTTTCATCTTTTGCATTCTGTCTGCATTCCAGCTAAACTGGAAGGAAGCACTCAGTTTGTGGTACCATGTAGCCTAGACTTTTGTGAATTGACATTTTATTTTCAAATCTCCTGGAAGTCGTCTTAACTTCTGCATGTCACTGTTGTCACCAATTATGTCAAATAAAATGCACTGAGTATGTCTGTCTGATCACATGTTAAAGGTTTGTAGAGGGTGTTGTTTTGCTGACCCTTGAAATTTTTCAGTATTTTTTATCACCTATTTTGATTTGGCCTCTGTGAATGTATAATAAACAGAAAGGAAAAAAAATCCAGTATTAAAGTCCAATGCCTCAGACTTTGTTAATGCTTCAAAGGAGAAATGATAAAAGGAAGGTTTTTCATATGCTTTGATTTTGACAGGTGTCAGCCTCTCACCTGCACACTCCTTGTGTTTCCCATCTGGCATGAAGTGGTAATGACAGTCCATAAATAAGTGTTAATCTAGTTTTAATAGGTTGTCTGTTTTCTGTTTCATTAAAGGTTTCCTGAGTGCTGATGAGAAGAGCTTGGGGCAGTGGTACTGACGGAGGGAGCTCTGGATACATTACATGGATGTCCACAGGTATTTCCTGTGAGGCTCAGAAAGGGGAACTGATGCTCCCCAAACTGTAGAGAGCTCCTGGGACCTCAGGCTTTGCTGGCTGTGGTACCCTTGGTGGCCTTGAGCACAGATTTACATTGGCAGAAGTCTTTTGCCTTCTTCCCAGCAACAGCCTGAGCTTTCCTAGGTCCAACACGCCTTTGGCAGAAGTGACCACTTGCTGTCCTGGGGTGATTCCATGTCCCACGGTGCCTTTGCTTTGTTCAGCACCAGCTGAAAGTTCTGGACTCCATTATTTCAACTGTTTCTGCAAAACTTTGCCTGCAATGCCAGTGTTACTGTATGAACTGCATGTGAATCCTTAATGACTAATTGAGATGTTATTTGAATGAGTTCCCACATCTCTTCCTTGCATTTTAATTAAAATCAATGAAGATATTGATTAAAAGACTGATATCTCATATTTTAATTTTATTTTGTATAAAGCTATAGACGAAGATTGTCTTTGTCCCCTAAAAAAGCTTTACAAAACATCACTGTTGCAAAAAAAAGCCAGTTACTTGCTAATGTCATACCTGGATTTTTTTTTTTTAATTTTATTTTTTATTTTTAAATTTTTTTTAATGTAAACACACATCTGTATTTCACTGGAATTGTAGTTTGTGTTTTCACTTCTGCAGAATCTCAAGGGCACAAAGTCTGTTAGTATGTGTTGAGAAGCTT
The DNA here is from genome assembly GCF_971803275.1 of Cyanistes caeruleus. Classification (NCBI taxonomy): domain Eukaryota; kingdom Metazoa; phylum Chordata; class Aves; order Passeriformes; family Paridae; genus Cyanistes; species Cyanistes caeruleus. The sequence goes on from NC_141702.1 coordinate 106,798,423, forward strand.
CTTTTTTTAAAATTATTTCTAAATGGTGTTGGGAACTTCTAGTTATCAAACAGGTAATGCATTCAGAGAAACCTTTCCAAATCCTTTTCTGGTTCATCATCACCTCTCCAAGGTGGCACAATTACATGCTAGGTTAATAAAAATAAGAAAAGCGCATAAACAAACAGATAATGAGAATGAGTTCTCCTTTCCTCCCACACACGTCATAAAACTGGTGTCTTCATAGGAAATTTATATGAACATTTCTGATGTCTCTGTTTTGAAATGCCAAGAATCATCTTTGAACATTTCTCCTTTTTTTGCTTCCTACCTCTTCCCATCTGCCACCGCTCACCACAGTGTAAGAATTGAATGATCCCCTCAAATCTTATTCTGAAGGGGTCTTACTTGTTCCTTCAGTTTCCTCCTCTCTCAAGCATTTGGGGGCTCTTGTCTTTCTTTCACGACTGCTTAAAATCATGCTTTTGTGGTTATCTTATGGTAACAAAACTTCTCTCTCCCACTGCAGTGTCAGGTTACTTTTTTCCTCCTTCCTTTCCTTTTGTTTATCTCCCAAACAGCTTCTCCTGCACCTGTCTTCTCAAGCCTTTATTGTCTCCTCCTGCCCTTTCCCCACCTTAGAAGCAGCAAGAAGCAAGGCTCCTAATGAGCTATCCCTTGATCAATTTAAGGTGTGTGCCTCTAGCTTATTCTTCTTGATTTGACTGCCGCCCTTGACAAAGATAATCACTCTCACCTCCTCTGCTTTCCCTCTTCTCCTGCCTTGTGTGATTACATGATGTCCTGATGACACGTTGTTGACTGGTCACCTGCAAATCTGGAGCAGCAAGTAGTCAAAAGGACAAATAGTTCTGACACCTGCAAGTGAAAAAACTATTTCTGTGATCTGTTAAGAGAATGCTTAAAATCCTTGCTATATTCAGCTGAATCTCTGTGTGCAAATGCTTCTCCGCCGAAATAACTGCAAAGAAGATTCTGATATCCTTACTCTGAATAGTACAATTGCTCCAGGTTGCTCCACTGAGAATTTTCATTGAAATTAATGGAACTATTCCTTCAGCAAACAACAAAAAGTACAGGGTAAAACTAAAAATTCTATGCAATCTTGACTACTGTTTAATTAGAAGTTTCATTGCAGGATTTGACAATACTTTTCCTTCCTAGCGTCCAGAACAACAGATACTGGAAGCAACAATAATAATTCTTAAAAGGCTGAGCTGAAATTCTTTCAGACAATTCCTCTTTTCTTCTTTGGGTTGTAAGAAAAAGATATTGTCTTTCTTTTTTTAAATAACCAAGTCTTCCAAGTAGGGAATTTGCCCCACTTAATATTCATAAAGTTTCATTCAAGTGGAGAGTTTTGTATTAATGGTAGATGATTATCATCAAGGAGTTCATTATGTACAGACAAAGTACAACTGGCTTTACCATTTCCATGAAGAGTATCATAAGATATCTGTCACAATTCAAAAGCTCTCACTTCTGTGTTTGAAATAATGGATATCTTGCAGTGATGAAACTGATGGAAAACAAACAGACAGGGTAGATAAGAAGGTTATAACGATGTTTTTTTTATATATAAAATATATATATGGGGATTTACATTGTTTGAAACAAAAGCATGGCTTCAAATGCTTATAGAGATGACACAATTACATATTACATACACATACCTATTAAAATTTATAGAACCAAGAGTTCTCCACAGTCTGCTGGTGATTAAGCTTGCGTAGCATTTCTGTCTACAAGATATGAAGTTCATTCCATTTGAAGCGTGTATCACAACTCTCTGATTTAATATAATGTTCACAGAAGTTAGAGCTTGCAGCATTTCTCATCTAGAGTAAACTGCATGACCAGAAAAAGCCCCAAGTAGACATACTCGTACACTGCACTTAAAGTGAAATTCAGAGTCAGTCTTCCTTCAAGGTTTAATGTGGTCTCTTATTTCCCTCAAGGATTTTCCATTCTCTTCCAGCTTTATTAGGTTTACAAAGATCTCTATTGTTATATTTCTCTTTTAAGTGAATTAAACCCCTCTTCAAGTAACCTTAAGGTTAAAATAAAATACATTTTGCATATTTTCTTTTAAAACTTTGTTTTGACTAAAACCACTTTCATTTGGCTCTATCCTTTAGAAGAACATAACTAACACCTAGGTGAGGCACATGAAATCAACAGTTTTGTATCAAAATTCTACTGTATAAAAATCAAAGCTGTGTAGTTTTCCCAGTGTCCAGGTAAGGGAATGTGTGTGTAGGGCTGTGTTTGTGTGTAGGTATGGATGGAGGTCTGTGTGCTCACGCTCTTTTCAAAGGACGTTTAAAGGATTAAACTCCTTCTCCCTCTAAGGGTGCTTGAGGAAACTCAGTCACGAGATAAGGAAGTGAAGCACACTGCTTATTGAATGTGTTTCATCTCAGTCTTGCAGGAAAGTCTTCATGTCATAGAAAACATTAGTCATTGTTTCCTGAAAACATGGCTGAAGCTCAGTTAAAAGATTATTTAGTCTTCTGTCACTGTGAACAGGGTATCATCCCTTCCACTGTCTGCACAATCAAAAAGTGTCATTCTTTTGTTCCTTCTATGCCATTTTTCTATGCTTGCTTCATACACAGTCACTAAAATATAGTAAATTCAATTAAAATGAAGTAGCCAGATTTAATCTGTGTTCCTTTCCTCCTTGCTAAGGATTTATTTATTTCTTCATTCATTGAGAAGGATGCTCTGCAACGGACTATATTTGACAATACATAACTCACAGTGCTCATTGTCATCTCTGAATTACTTCTTTGTTTTGATGTAAGGGAACCATGCAAAGGGAAAACAAAGAAGAAATATTCCCTCACTGACTATGCCAGATATACGGAGAGCCTGCCTGAGTTTTTGTCTGAAGGTTTACTGATACATTATTTCATTATATCCTGAACTTCTCATTTTTGATCATCCAATAAAACTACCTCCCTCTGATGTTTTTCATTTTTATTTTGAGTCCAAAGAGGAGGTTAGATGCAACTATTCTATCATGGTTTCTTTAGCCAACTTTTCACAGTTATTCTAAGCCTCTTTCAGTACTGCAATATCATAAAATGATATTTCTTTTTCTTTCTCAATTCATTCTTTCATGGAAGATTTATGTGCATAATAAATTTTGGGTTACTTTTTTAATACTGAAGGAATGAATACATTCTACTCTTTCTCTAACAGTCTGCTTTATATTTGGGGCACTGAAGCAGAAATTAGTTAAGGCTGGGGGTGGTTTTAAATTCAAGTGTGAGTTCATTACAATTTTGAAGACACCCCAGAGAAGATTCATGTCTTGCTTGGATGATTTGCATCAAGACCAAGAAGCAGAGTTATGAACTCTGGGTCCTCATTTTGGCAATTTTTTAATCATCACCTCCTTTCTTTTACCAAGATGCCATCAGTAAACTACAATTTAGAAAGCAGCATACAGCTTTGCTTTGGTATTTGAATATTCCCAGGCTTTGAGGCTGAATCCAAGAGGAGTCCACAAGACCAGCAGACTTGTAAATCTGTTCCTCTGTCACGCTGGCAGCATTTCAGAAAGCTGTTACTGAACCTTGCTCTTCTGACAGCTTAAAGCATCCTTCTGATTTTCAGCCTAAATGTATGGGCAGCCAGCTCAAACCAAGCTGGTCTTTGCCAGCATTGACCCCTGCAGTTGGTTAGCCTCAACCCATTTTATTATTTCTGCTTTCAAGGTCATTTAGGTTTTTGAAAGGTATCTTCTCTTTTGATGATGCCATTCTGCTTCATGCCCTTAGCAGGTCTTAAGGAGTCCACACCAATGTTTTGTGGCAAAGTTGTTAATAAAAATAGTAGATTGAATTGATCTTGAGAGCCTCTTTGAGTGGCTCCGCTGGTAATCTGCTACAGTTCTTATGAATACAAATGTAAAAGGGTTTTTTTTTTAGCCATTTTGCAATTCTTTCTTGCAAGCATTATCAGTTTGCCACATTGTGCTCAGTGGTTTTATGAAGACTAAATAAATTGAATATAGGCTTTATATTTCCTACAAAAACTCTAATTAAAGATTGGTTTTACACAGAACAGAGCCAGGACAGCACAGCTATACAGTTAGGGCTGTTTTTTTGCACTTTCTTTTCCATCAAACCAGGTTCTTGTTTCCCCGTCTTTGTCTTAGGGCCTCTATAAGGAATTATTTTAATTTTAAAAAACAAAGATGAGTTTCTAATGTAATTGCTGGCAGAAATTACTTATTTATCTATAAATTAACCTGCCAAATGTCACTGTGCAATGTAACACTGAGCAACATAAAAAAAATGTATTCTTACAAACAAGAAAGGCTGTATTTCTGTTTTGCTAATTGGAAACTGAGGCATAAAGCTGCTAAAAGCAATTTTAATTGAAGAATCAGTTGTTACAAATCTCTCCTAAGACTATGGACTTTTCAGCAGGAATAATCCTAAGTGCACAAACATAACTGGTCAATGATGTTCACTTTTCAAACATTTAGTGATGATGATTTATAGTGTCGTACACTACAGCTCTGGCATAAGGAGAGTTACTAAACAAATACTCTTAAATACATTTGCAAAATATGCAAAAATTTCAAAAAGATAAAAAAAAATTATTTATAAGGACTGATGAAAAAGCCACCACAACTTATTTGCTTGACTGACCTTGAGAACAAATCCTCCAGAAGTCAGTTAAGACTCTTTCACAGCTGTTTGTTTTTTGCCATTTCTTATGAGGTTGCCAAGATGAAGATATTTTGACTATTGCTAAGAGCTCGTATACAACCACCACTAATTTTCCAAAGATAAGAGATTGCACAAGGTAATAATTTACAGTAATTTTCAACTGAATTCTCAGAAATCTTTAGTGGTTTTGAGCTCATCTAAACCACTGTGTCTTTATTTTTACTCTAGTTTCTAACCCACCTACATTTTTCACCCCCTTTCCTCCTTGAAGTCAGGAAATTAGGAAAACTTATTGAAACTTATAATTTGCAATTTGTGCATACAGTTTCCTGTGTGTCCTTTCCCAGCTGTCATTTCTTTTGCTTTTTTCATAACACCATTCTTTATCTTAAAGTGAAATTAATTTACTCCTTCATCTTTTTATCAGTCTTAGCTTTTCCTCATCTTAGATAATTTCTTCCTCTCTGTCTCCGTTTACTCAATGAAATTTCAAGCCTCTTCACTGATGCACTTTTGTCTCTGAGCTATTGAATAAGTAATCCTTAGATTTGTCACTCTTGTGCTCCATTATAATCATCTGTCATTTAGTATATCATTCCATTGGGTTTTATTTCTTTGCTTTTTATTTTGATTTCCCTACTGTTTTGCTTGAAGTTTTACAATTGGGGGTCACCAAAAGTATCTAATTCCTACCAGTCTTTGGGTTTATCTTTATTGCTTTAAGCAGTCTTATGAGCTGATTAAGATACCTGAAGTAGTATCTTGAGATATGGGAAATACTCAAAACTCCTCATTAACATTTGCAGTTTTTTTGTTAAATGTAAAGTAATTATGAGTTCCATTGTGTCATGCAGGTAGTCATTAGTGTTGAGTGTGTCTTTGGGAAATATGAGAGCAGATCAGAGCAAGGCTTTAAACTGTATACATCTATTTGCATACAATAACTATAATGACAGTCAAGAGACCCAAATGGTTCCTGGTGCAAGTAATTCTATTATTTTCCCCTTCTACTTGTTTGAGCTGCAATATCATTATGAGTGTAAAAAGGTGGCAAGACAATGTTGTGTTTCTTTCCAGCCAAGATTTTATTTTTACTGTCCTATTCCAAATAACAGCATTAACAGTGGTGACATTAATAGAGTTTATAAAACGTGCTGATCTTGTCCTTTCAGTTTTCCAGAAGATGAATGTTGCCAATCTATCACATCATGGGACCCACCTTTTTGAGACTGAGGGAGCCTTTGGAACATGCCCAGGAACTCCCATGGCCCCTGGCCTTGCTTCACATGGGAGCAGAGACAGGAGGACATAAAGCATTCTTAAGGCTCCCCCTCGAGCCTTGGTTCTGTCTATAACAACTTCAAACTGGATCAGGTTAAGAGAACCAGAGAGGATAAGGGCTTAAGGCAAAGAAACACTTGAGAGAAGATAAAGGTGGTACTGCTGTCTGACTGCCTCAGGCCTAAGGGGAGGTAAATCTGGGGGAGAAGAACATATTCCTGATAGTGGACATGAAGAATTCAGAATTTATGGTCCACAAGGAAAGCCAAGTCAACAACACTGCTGAAATCATCTGTGACTGGATACAGGATAGTTCCACTGGAGCAGATCCTGGCCACCAACTCAAAAGAAAAGACTGCACATGGGAATAATTAGCATTAGAAATGAGAGAATCACTCTTTAACCAATAATAGGACAACTGTGTAGCCAATAAGCACGAATTCCTTTATTTGCTAGAATGAATAAATAATGAAGAGTTTTGTATGACCTCAGGACCTCCACTAAGAAGCCTGGGGTGAAGAAAGACCGACAGGACTCCACTGTATCCTCACCTATCTTCTGCTTAATCTTTCTCTTTGTCTCGCCTCCACACCCCTCTTTTGTATTTCTTTCAGTCTCCCTCACATTTATTTACTGTGAAATAAAATCCCAGCTACTGACTTTGGCAGATGGTCTCGTTTGCACCTTAATTCGGGCAGAGCCATCTCCTGTAATCGGATCATGACAGGGTCTGGGAGCCACGAGCTGCTTTTCTGTAAAGGCTATGCTCACAACACATCTGCTACTCTAGCCATCCTCAACCAACCATGTAAAGCTTGCTTTGCTCTCATCTTACTCGAGAACTTTGAAGCTCTGTTTCACTCTTCTGATCTATCTGTCTAATGCTCTGCTTTCCCCCCGGAGAATAAGCATTTCATGTGCCAATGGGAGTGATAGGTTTAGCCACAGGGAATGCTGTGTGCTGTGAGTACATTTCCTGCAGTATTCACTGACATCTATCACATTTCTTTTCCCTGTACACAATGTTTATTCCAGTGGGTCTTTACCACAGGATTTTGTCAGCTTGCAGAGCTGTTTTTATGGTGCTGCATATCCTAGTGTCACTTCTCACCCAGGATTGCAGTGGAAGTGAGTCTTCCATAAATATCTCAGGGCACAGCAAAAAGCTTCAACGTAGCAAAGAGAACATCTGCTAAAATGGGATGTTTATGTCACATGCTCTATTGTCTATTGTTTCTCTATGCATTGTAGTAAATTGTGGAGGTGACCTGCCTGTGTTAGGAGGGTTTATAACCTTTAATATTTAAGGAATTCTCTATCTTTTTGTATCTTTGCATTTCTGAACAAAAATCAGGCAGCAGCTGACTTGCATCTTGACTTCAGAATGGTGAAAAATCACGGTAAATAAACCTTTCATCACATATTTTTTAAAATACAAGCAAGAAAAGAGAATGTGCACAGCAAACACTTTACACATGCCTTGATTTTGCAGAAATTATTTATCAGGGAGATTTTGCTTACCTAAAACATGCCACGTTCCATGAAAGCTAAAAGAAATAAACTATTTACAGGTCCTTAGGTACTGTCACAGGGTGGCATTTTAGCTGCCTGCCTGGAATATGAAGAACCCCTGTTGCAGAGACTTATGGATTGCAATGAAACACATCTATTTTACACTCTCTTAATGCACATAAACTAAGTTAAAAATCCACTCCTCTTTTTCAGGTCTTGTTACATAGTGAGAGGAATCCTGTTTGTTTGACCCATCTTTCCTGCCTGTTTCTCCCAGATTCTCAAGTCCATGATTTCACAGGTATATTTAATTTTTTTTTTTTTAATTTTTTTTTGGTTTTTTTAAGCATGAATTTGGAAACACAGAAACTGCAATGCTTTTGGTGTGATAGGTTAGAAATCTCTTGAGTTATAAGACCAAATAGAAAAACTTCAATCCACAAAAGCCTAATCATGTTCAACAATGTTGGTTGCATGAGCAATTTTCCTCAGCTGCTGACAGTAGAAAAGCAAAATTGAGACTTTCCCTTGTGAAATATGATATTTTTTTTTCCCCTCTTTTGTTTCCCTAAGTTTTCCATCTTCATCCTTCAACATTAAAATTAAGCTTGATCCAAAGTTTTGGTACAAGTAACAATAGTAAGCAATTTTTCTGAAAGGATTGTTGATTAAACAGCAAGTTCCCTTTAGTATTTTATATCTATATCTATATCTATCTATATCTATCTATATATATATGAAGTATTTAATTGGAGTGAAAAATTCATATTTTACTTTAAAAAAAATTTCTTATGTAAAGGAATTTTGGGTGGAAGGGGTTTTATGTGAGAAGCCAAGTGAAATGCCCTGTGTGGGTCTTTAAGCAATGGCTCTATATTTGTTCCCAGTTCTTCATCAATTATGTATAATCTCCCCTGGAGGTACAAGTGTGTGGTGGCTGCCTGGGAAGCAAAGCAGGCCAAAGATGTGTCTCCTTCAGCAGTCTGTGGAGCCCAGCAGCTTGCTAATTGAGGAACTGTCAGGGAATTCCATGACTCCCCAGTTGGGAATTGAGACTTCCCAGCTGCTTGGTGCCACCCCAGAGGGACCACTACCACCAGGTTTCACCTCCTGCTCCCTGCCAGCAGCTCTGCTAGAGACATCTCATCCCTTACCAGCGCCTCTCCTAGAGAAGACACATCCGTCAAAAAAACTTCTAACCATGCTTAGCTGATGTGGCTCCCTGCTTTTAAGGATATGTAACCCAAAGCCCTGGTTTCCTCAAGGGCTTATATTGTGTCAGGCTTCAACAGCTGTTCAGGAAAGGAAGGGATCCTCGCTGAAAGTTTTCATACAGGAACCAGAGGAAAATACTGTGATATTTTAGAATGAGCACAGATGTCAGTGAAATGAACAAAATGTCCAGCACTGAGCCTTGACATTGTTTTAGTTGAATCTGGAACTCCCTTAATTAATTGAGATTTATTTTTCAGTGGGCTTGTAGAAATGTGAGACAGGAATATTTTCTTCTGCCTAAAATCCCTCACCTAGAAAATGCAAATTATACATTCGCACCTACCTCAGAGGAGTCTTGTCAGGAGTAATTAGTTAATGTGTGTGAAATTCTTTAAGGTTGTGGAATAAAACTGCAGTGGATTACACACTGTTACATACAAAATGTAAAACCTAAGTGTGAAATATGTGTTGTCAGTGAAAGGCTCTGTGTGCTATCTCAGAAGATTAAGCTGTTTTCATGTTGGCATTTTGGCAAAAACAGCCATAAAATTACTTCAGTTTTGTTGGTCTGGATTTTTTTCAGTAATTTGAATCACAGTGGTTCTTCTCTGTAGATGACTATTCTGTGTGTGCTGATTGGGAAATATTTGGGTTTCAGCAAAGTCTTGGACCAGAAAAGCCTCTCCACTATTTCTGTTGCCTAAACTTGGGCATCTGACTGCCTCCTATGGTAAACTTACTCATTCTCCTCTGTACTAGCTGAGAAACCAGTAGTAGGGATAATTTTACTTCTGTTGGTCATAGGAACCATTTTGAATTTGAAACAAGAAAGAGGTAACTGTCCTAATCTTCTGCAAACTCCTCTCCCGAATCTGTGCACGTGGAGCCGCTCCACAGAGGTCAAGCCTGGCTCAGGGCAGGCGGGATCTTTGAGAACATCAACAGCATCTTGTCACAAGTCTCAAATCTTGTGTAATATATTATTTAGGTTTGAGAATGGTGTTTCCCAATTTAGTGTTCCCACTGAAGCACCCCAGACCATGTGCAGCTGACTCACACAGCCCCATTGCAGTTGGTGTAGAGAGGAGAACTGGGGACACAAAAAGGTAAAGATCATGGGTAGAGGTAAGAACAATTTACTGGAAGTAGCAATGAGATAAGAAAACAAAATGTATCAACAACGAGTCTTTACAAACTCCAAGTTAAATTTTACAAACTTGGAGTTTTTATTTCCTTCTAAAACCCCTTGCGGTCAATGATTATCAGCCCACTTTTCGGAGGTGGAGCACTCCCATGTCCACATGAAACTGGTGTCAATAGCACTCCCCTGTCCTGTTTAAGGTTTTGAGGACAAATTTCCAACTCTTTCTGGAGGTCTGATTGTTTCACTGAGTTTTTCTTTTTCCTATAGCTAAAGAAGGTTGCTTTATGGATAGTCTAATTATTTTTCTTTTAAAACCTAGCAAAGTAAGGTTTTATCACAATTTATCTCACTACTAATCCATACTGCAAGATGTTGCTAGGTCGGATTTTTAGTGGTATGTTCACTGGACTGTGAAGGGATCAATGCAACTTGTATCGAGATGAAGTAGCTAAAAGAGTTGGCTCCTTTTCAAGTGAACATGCAAAATTCATTAGGGCCACTGCACATCCCTGCTGTTGGCAGAAATGCAGACAGAATACATGACAACTAATGAAAAAAAAAGAATCCTGACTAGTTTCTGGTAGCAGGGAGAGAAAAGCTGAGATCTGAGGTATTAGAACACTTACTGTAGCCGAAAATGCTCCATGGGTCAGGCAGGAGTAACCAAAGAATGGGTGCCAATGAGCTCGTGGTTGTGAATTCTCTCTCACCCAGGTGTCACAACAGGACACTTGTCATCCAGAAAGGTGCTACTTCAGGCAATTTCAAAGCCTTATGATTTTGTGGGTGTTTGAATCTGAATTACATCTGCAGTCTCTAAATTAATAAGCCCTCTGAAAAGTTTTTACAAGTAATTTGGATGCCTTGATTGCAGAGAACATTCTGTTTGCTGAAGCTGGAAGCTCATCCCCTGACTTGAAAGGTTTTCTAGGCATCAGTGATAAAAAGTACAGTGATTTTTTTTCATTTTGTCTTTGGTATGTCAAGTGCCAATGAGGAACATGATCCAGCCAGCCATGTCAAGAGTTTACCTTACTCTGGGAATATACCCTCTATCAATTGGTTTCCTCAACAGGGCTTTACCTGCTAGAGTAAATAGTTTTGCTAGAGAAGAATAGTTTTGCCATGCAGCTTGGGAAAAGGTTGTTATCCAAAGTGTAAATAAGCTGCTTTCTTTAGCAGTTTGATCTTTTGCAAACAACAAGGAAATGTGCCTCAAACCAGGCTCTAAAGTAAATGCCAGTATCTCTAAGTGTAGTTTTCTTGCAGGCTGGAATTAGAAGGGAGCCTGCTATGTATGTTCTCTTTGATTATATTGATCTAGAAAGTTCCTCAGTAAGCCTGCCTGAATGAAACTGAGAGTCTGCCAAGTTCTCTGGCTGAACAGTTCTGAGTTTGTCCTTCTGGAAGCAGTGCTGGAATCAGAAGTCCTGTGGTGATGGTCGCAGTCCACCAGGTCACTTGTCTGGGTTGCATGCTAATCAACTCAACTCAAAATGCTGATGGTGTTAATGTAACCCCTGTCACTCAGGATGGTTGTCTGAAATGCAGACACCTTATTCTTGTCACAGAAGAGATTCACCACCCAGGAAAAGTAAGACTCAAAAGTAAAAGTGAGGCATCAGTCCGACACTTTTATCTCACACCATTAGTACATCAAACTTTTATAGTGGAGGAAAAAGAGTTCACTCTTTTTTACTCTGTCATGCTGTTTGTGTCTTCTTCCTAATTGCTGGATTTTCTTTCCCCAGCAACTCTCATTTCACCTACAAAAGATTTGGAGTGAATCTAATAAGCAGAGTCTAAGTAAAGTGACTTTCAACCTCAAAGAGGTCAACACTGAGAATTGAGTTTTGGTTTTATTTTGTTTCTTCTTCTTCCTACAGTTTAAAAATAAGCAAACCATTTTGAACTTTTTTATTGAAGTCTAAAGTATGAAACTTACCTGCCAATCATTCTTCATCTTGGAATTAAATTTTAGGACAGAGTTTATACTGAAGGTTCTGATGAGATATGAGCCACCCCAATGTGAAGTGTGACTCTAATCTCTGCATGGACTAACAATGAGATTGGACATTTGGCCAATTGGGGTTATTTTATCTGCCATAAACTCCAGCTAGGTAAGGCTTGAGTCTGCAAGTGTGAGGAAAAGACATCTTGTGGAGCCAGAAGGAGTTCTAGTTCTGGAAAAAATAAAAATCCCATATAGACTGGGATATATAGATATGAGATTGTGACAAAATCAGTTTCCCAGTAATCCAGAGGAATAAATTAGACTCATGCATGGCATGATGTGTTTTGAACTTTTTGATTTTACTGGCACACCACAGAAGTAATGAAGGCTGGCTCTCTGCTGTGCTGTAAAACAAGGAGAAGTGAGGCTGGAATCAAGTCCTGGCATTTTGGCTGATGTTTATACAAAATGAGCAAATAACCCAGGACAGTCTTATACACTGGGCATTGCTCAAAGGTAAGAGAGTTAAATGTAAGAGTAGCATGAAGCAAAACCAAAACAATTATCAGCATGAAAAATAAGGAGGGAAGATTTGGAGGACAGTGGAAAAGTCAAAAACTCTTTCCAATGCCAAAATGCACATTTACTCTGCAACCTTATCCTGCAATGTTATCAGAAGGTTTGAGTGTGGTAGGAGAGTAGCTATGACAGAGAGTGATTATTTGTCATAGTGGCTTGGGCACATGATGGTACTTCAGCAAGGAGAAAAGGACCAGGATAATTCTGAAGAATGATGCAGCCTCTGTGGCTCAGCAGGGGAGCTGCTTCAGGAGAGCTCAGGAGTCCATTTCTTTCAGTGGTTTGGGCTGACTGACTGCATCTTGGGCACAAATAGCTTCTCAAATGGAGTGGTAAAAGTGTGGAGATTTGTGGGCTGGCTGTTTATCAACTCTACTGGCTGCAATCTAACAGAGCAGCCATAAAAAATAGTTTGACAAGTGGAATTCTCCATACATTCATTGTCTCTGTGAGATGCTAAATTTATGGAAACGGCTCCTTTGAATGTTTTGTTCCTCTGAAAGCTGCCTTTTCAAAGACACAAACAGCAGTTCAGATGAGTTTCATATTTCAAATAAATTTAATATTTCAGTATTTCTCCTTAATCTGAAATAGAGAAAGTAGAATACCCACTATTTGAACATCTGCAATCAGAATTTGATTGAGTCCCATGGCTAATGTGCCTTCTTCATGCCAGGTGAAACTGAGACCAGCTGGTTGCACTCCACACTCCATTTCACCAACTTCAAGTTGATGTACAGGATTTACGTACTATTTATGCAAAAAAAAAATATTTAAAGTTATTTTCACAAGCAACAAAAGAATTAAGAAATTGTCTTCTTTGGTTCCTGTCATTTTTTTAGCATTTTTTATCACTGACATACTGCTATACTATAAATATCAATATATTTTATAACCTTATTTCCTCAAACTTTCCCCCATTTTTCCTTCTAAAAACAGTTCTCACAGAATAGTGTTCCCTTCACAAAAATTGGGTTATTAGATCTTCTTTTGGAAGCACCAAATTTCCCAGAGATCTGTAGAGATATTTGTGGATTCATTTGCATTTAGACAGCCTTCTCCCATAGATTAAAGGTAATTTCAGAGAAGTTCTCCTTTTGTTTGTCTTTATGGTTAGTGGAGAGTTTGACTTTTTTTTTTTGAAAGTAGAAAATGCTCATAGCTTAATGAACCTTTCCTCCTGAACTCTTGAGATGATAGTGGGAGAAAAGAAGGCCAGTTGTGCTCTGGTATGGAACAATCAAAAAATAATAAAAAAGATGGAGAGCTACTGATATTTTCCTGAGGTGATTATTAAGAGACTCATTCTACATGTTTTGCAGAGGAATTAGATAAAGGCCAGTTTTCTGGTGTGTTTTAGTAAATATCTGTATTAGCAAAGGTATCTCCAAATGTGCAAGGTCAGACCTGTGCCTCATAGAGGAGTGGTAAGCTAAGTGACACATTCCAATTACTATAATCAAATCCATTTAAGACTAATCTTGCCCTTAACATTAGTACCATTGAAATCTGTAATTTTCTTTCAGAATATGGAAAAGGAAAGTTAAATACTGCCTAATGACCTTATGCAACAATTTAAGATACAATTTATGTAAACTTAGGAGTTACATTTTTGCCTCTTAAGGCATATTACAAGTACTTCAATAATTTTAAAATGCAATGAGATTCCACCCTTTAACAGTAATACCTTTAAAAGTATTTAAAAAGTGATACCTTTAAGATAATATATTGTGAACATGCTTCATATTAATTTAAACATTTGTCACCATATTTTCTGATTCACATTTTTATTTATAAGTAATTCAGGATAATAAAAAAAAAAATAATGAGAACACCTTGGTGAAAATAAGAATAAAAAATCATCAGGAATAATGACAAAGGCTACTGATAGATTTTATTTTGTATCTAATAATGGATCCTTCATTCTTTTGCTCAGGCTGAAGACACCGAATGCACTTTAACTTTCCACTCTAGTTAAATTAAGGTGCAGATTAAATTCCTTTAGAAAAGATTTCAGGTAAAAATCTCTGTTCTACATCCCCCAAATGAATATCAGAACAAGTTGTATCTGAGCTCCTCTGCTCAGCATCTCTGTCAGTGGATGACAGATTAATTTTCCAGTAACAAGCTGCCAGCAGTACTACTGAAGTGTACTATTTAGAAGCTGGAAACCATATATCCGTGTTTTCTTTTAGAGGAAAGTCATGCTGTTTCACTTTTTAAAATTTTTTAATTTGATGGCTTTGTTTCTAGTCTGCTCTTCTTCAAACTGTTTTATTATACAGTGTAGAAATGGCTTCTTCAAACTCTGCACTTTTCTCCTGAGCCATATGTTACGTGATGGATGTCCTGTATAGTCCCATTATTTATAGAATGTGGATCTGTTAGACTGATTATTTTCTACCTGACTTCTATTGTCTGATATATCTATTTGACCCAAGCGGTTATTAAAGCAGATTTATTGTTCTGCCTTTCAATTATCTCCCCAAATATGCTGAGCTGTGTTTGGGCTGGTTTCTTTTTTTGGGAAGGGCCTTTCATGGGTGTTGACAGTGATCAATAGCCTTCATTTTATTCAGATTAATTTTCAGTATTTTTCTCTGTCATTCATAACTGAGTTCCACTATCAATATTCTTCATGTATATTGAGTAAGAGCAAAACTGCATTGCCTACGGTGCTTCTGTAGCTACTTGTGCTTATACTGAACCATGTTTCTTTCCATTCTAGACTTTGAAATACTCCTTTGGGTGAACTTTTAAAAAACTTTACAGAGATACTTTCTTGGCTCTTTTTTTATTTTTTTTTTCTTTTCCTTTGGCTGGAAAAAAATCTTTACTTAATGAGAAATCTATTTTCAGGTTTGACCTGGTAAGGAGGCGTTGCAGGGCAGCACTGATCAGCAATATCAGGGGAGAAAGTTACTTCTTTTTGCAAAATGCTTATTGGAAAACTTATTTTTTTTTTCTTGTGACTTTACATTCTGTATTGAAGTACAGCTTATGTAAAATTTAGTTTGTGTTCTAGGTTGTCTATTTTTAAAAAGTGTTTTTTTCTGATTAATCCTTTTCAAAGATAGCTTCAGAACAGATACCTTGCCCTGTATTTGTTTGGTTTTCTTTTTCCCAAAGAAGGGGGTTTATCTTTCTGGTCAGATTTTGAATTTTCATATAGCTTAATTGCTGCAACCATCACAAAAAGAAGACAAATTTTAAAGCACAATTACAGCTTTATTTATCTCTGACACTTCCTCTCAGTTCCTTGGGAACTGTCCCACCACTCTGATTATAACTTGCAGCTCCACAGACTTCAGGAAGATGCAGAGGTCAGTCCTGCATCAGGGCTTTGTTTCAGTTATCTCCTAAAATAATAATAACAATGGCATAATAATTGTGCTTTGTGTTAATGAGTCACCCTTCTGGCTGTTGGTTGTTCAGCACTCAGGCAACACACAAGTCCTAAAAGTAATCGGTGAGAAAATATGGAATGAGAAGAAATGACTGTGAGCATTTTGATTAAAAGGTCAAGTGCAAAGCAGATATGATGACACATGGAAAATATTTTTTCTTAAATAAATAAACAATTAAATTGATTCCCAAGCCTTCATTATAATGTTGAAATAGCTTAAGCCAATTATGATAAATGAGGTTAAACGTGGTGTGCCTTCTGAGTAAAGATACTCACACAATTTTCTTGCGACAAAACCCAATGTCAAATTTGCCAAAGCCATTAATCATCTCAGAGATGTGGTGTAACCTCTTGCTGATGGGTTTAGGGGTTTACATTCATATAAATATTTCACATTAAAATATATACACATTATTTATATCTATATAAATATATATATAAAATTAATTATATATATATATATATATAATGTTTTGTATATATTTTATATATACAACTTTAGTGTCACTGCAGTGCAATACGTTCCAGAATAAATGTTTTCTATGGGGCTCAAATTATTATATCTTCTTTAAATTGGTCATGGGATGTGGCTGAAGTGTATTAACTTTAATAAACTTTACCTTAATGATCAACACACAAACCAAAGGAGTGGCCCATGGCAGAAATATGTCGTGGTTGTCACCTACTTCTGAAGGTGTATCTGTGATCATGCAATCTGTAGGGGACCAGGATGATCTGTCTGGGACACAGAAGTTGTTCAAAGTTATTCTGGTATTTACAGATCCAGGCATTTTTACTTAGTACTGTAAAAAAAGGTTGTTTAAACATAAACTTTGGAAAATAATTATGTTGTATGAAAGGGTCTCTACAGTGCATCTCCAAAGTGCTTAATATACCTAAGGAAGACAGAGGAAAAAAAATAAGGAAGGAAAATCATTTGAGAGTTGAATAATGCACACTGGAAAGGTCTGTATTGATCTGATAGCAGGTTTAAATTGTAGGTAGTTAATAGAGTGAACAATAAAGCAAAATTCATTGATCAGAAATATGCAAGAGCAGTGCTTATGCTGAAAATGTGATGATCTGACTGCTGTGGTTCTAAGTGTACTGGGTGAGTAGTTCCACCTGGGAGCTTCTGTAAACTTGTGGGTGCTTCTGCTGTGACTACCAGGCTAGGGCAATAATAAAGACTCCCAGGTGTACAGGAACTGTACAAGAGCACATGTGAACATACATAACACCTGTCTGAACTTCTGACAATTTAAATACTTCTCCATGCAGACATTTTTTAGAATACTAATAAAGAAATACAATTAAATAATTTTGCAGCTGAACTTGATGTGACTTTATAATGTTCTTTACAGGACCTTTGTATCTATGTTGTCAAGCATAATTGCATTTAACATTACATTTATTCAAGGTATCTGCTAGGTTTTGTGGTAAAAACTCTTCAGTACACCCACACTGGAGCTCAGAGAGACAATGGCAGGAGGGGGAAACCAAATAACACCCAGAGAGCTGCTTCCAGGCCCATCACTGAAATTTAACATTACGAAGCATAACTAGATAAAATGCACATTTTTTATTTGTTCTATCATTTAAGTCCACTTCACTTCCTGGTAGAAATTTCAAAACAATTAGTATTTCTTCAGAGTTCTGTTAATTTACATGGAATCCCACAACTGGAATATACCACTATTTTAAACTCTGCTTTTGGCCCTCTGCTTTGGTGCAGAAGGGATTAAAATTGCTAACCCAGTAACACAGGAAATTGCATTTCATTTTGGAAAGATTCTAAGCGATGGTGACCCATGTTCTCCAAGGTACTTAAATACTTCAAGATATAGCAGGGCTTTTAGCAAGACTTTGAAAATCACCTACATGGCACTGACAAATTTAAAAGGGAGATATGAAAGAATTTTATACCTGATTTTTTTTTTTATAAATGTAACTATTCTGTCCATAGATATCTTTGAAAACCTGGATCTGAGGCATTTTTCAGATTTGTACTCATATTGCCTACTGAAGTGTTTTATCTTTATCTCTCCTTGAAATGATAGTGTAGAAGAGAGCTCAGGCATGATGAACAAAGCATTTGACCTAAAAGGACCAAATCTCCATGTTTTTCCTGTTTTATTTCCTTTTCCTCTTCTTTTCTTTTTTATTTTTTTTTTTCCTTCTGAGCTCATTTTCTTCTTTTCCTTTTCATGGGTTTTGTTTTGCCTCTATGTCATGATATGTGCTCTTGGAGCTTCATGGAAAACATATTTTCCAGGTCCAAGGCTGCTGTCATGAACTCCAGGCTTGTTTGCTACAGTTTTTACTCGGCTTCTTAAATAGCTTTGGTGTGCTGTACTACAATAACTGTGTGCTCTTCTCATCACTGCTGTTTTTCCACTGTCCCCTGGGCTTCTCTCAGGTTTCCCAGAGCAATATGCATCAAACAGTGCCTTTGCTCTTTCAAACATTGTGTGGGCTTTTTTTACGGTACAGAGATGAAGCTGGTTGCATCAGACTAAAAGCACTTTTATATTATTAAAACAACTTGGGAAACCTTGGATTTGGCTCATGAAATATCTTGGAGTGACCTGGTTCACTTTGAGCAGTGTAATTTCACTCAGAAACCATGTTAACATAGTTAGAGGAGGTTAGAGGAAACATTTAATCTTTCTCTGTTGTTTACTTTACAAGCATTTTGCTATGTTTTTCGCTGCTTCTGGGCTTATAAATCATATTGTGTCCTCTTGACCTTCCTGTGGAGGGATGGCCTCCCAGTCCATGTCCTTTTGTTGGACCTGGAATGTTTATGGCCTTTGACCCAATGTCTCTTCAGAGATATCTTTCTTAAATGCTATTTTCTGCCCTCTTGGTTTTGTTTTCCTCTTGTTCTTTAACATTTTTTCTCTTCTCTAAGAATCCTTCTTTCTCTGAAGTTCTAGCCAGCAAGAGCTCTCTCTGCTGGGCCATAAACAGCTCCTTTTCCTCCAAAGAGAGGGAACCAAACCACACCAATTCCTGCCTTTGTGGGTTCATCAGTCCTTTCCCACTCTGTTGTTGCAGCTGCTGATTTCCCCTCAGCAGCTGAACCCCCTGTGGCTTCCCAGCCCTCCCCAGCCCTACAGTTGATGTTTGTAGTGAAATTATCCTTTTTTTTGCTTCTGTCTGTGTCTGACATACAGTGTTCTGGACTGGAGACATGTTGTTTGGTGATGAATCCTAAGAGAAGGGTTTGGGATCATCCCTTGCCCCAGCATCCTCGCCAGCAGGCATCAGGGGTGAGTTCAGCTGTTTTAGGAGTCAGACCAAAGGACAGAATCACACAAAATGGCTTAGCTGGGAGGGATCTGTGTGGCTCCTCTGGTCCAGCTCCCCTGCTTGAGCAAGCACATCTAGAACAAGCTGCCCAGGAGCACACTCCTTTGCCTTTTGAGTATGCCCATGGATGGAGACTCCACAATCTCTCAAGCAGCTTGGAGAAACGCCTTCCTTTTGGTTCTGTCATCAGATCAGAATCAGCTGTGTGATTGCACTTTGGTGTGGTGGTGCAAAGCAAAGGGGAAGGTGCTGCCATCTGTCACCTCCCCTGAAGGTGGGCTGCAGCAGAGAGGATGCCTTTGTGGATTTCCCACCTCTGCAGCAAGAGCCCCTTCACTCTATTGTGAATTTGACCTCAAGTTTCTCCCCAGGCAGTCACGGAGCCCCAGTGACCTGTCTCCCAATTTAAAATTATTTCAAATGCATGAGACCTTAAAATAAATAGAGAAAAAATGAGCAAACATCGTAATTAAATATTTACTGTGTATGACTTTATCTCAAAAGACAGCTGGTGTTGAAATCAAAAGACCATGTTAAAACACTTCTTTTTCCCCCTTGAACAATTTTTTACCCCTTGTCTATTTTAAATAGACATTGAATTGTAACATGAAATATACTTCCTATTCAGTTGAATTCCCTGTTTATCAGCCATTTCACCTACCATGCCATGTACCTCACATACAGAATCAAAATTACCATCTGCTAAATCAAATGCAAAAAGCAGTGGAACAAATACATTCCCTAGAAAATCAAATCAATATTAAATAAAATACATTCAGAACCCAAAAGTCATCTGCTTTTGAATTATTTTTGTTCAAATATAGAGCTCTTTCATATACAAGGGTAACTGTATTATTTATTTACTTGTGTACATATGCTACATGCTAAAATATAAATATTTATCTTTTAGTCTCTAGAGATAACCTAAAGCAGCTTAGTGTGGTTCTAAGACTGTCTGATACATCTTTTTTAACGCTCAGTAACTTGTAAAGGCAACAATATATTTTGAATAACTGTACCTAGGTATTCACTCAATTTTAGCCAACCTAGCACTGCAGCCTTAAACCACCAAAACACTGCAATTTCTTTTTTCTTTTAGTCTGTACTTGTATAGAATGCACTAGGAGGATTCTTTCTTACTTTTTAATTGATTTCAGGGAGTGTAATGAAGAGGTTTGCCTTTCAGATCAAAATTTCCCTTAACTCTACAGTACAGTTTTAAAGTGTCTGTGGCATCACTATTTGAGGTTGCATCCTGTGAGAAGCTTTTCTTTAATAAAAAAAGCACCTAAGTGGTTAAATCTGAAAAGAAGAATTACCCAGGGATTGTTCCAACTGAACTCTATAAACTCATGTGAAATTCAGTATATCAGCTGTTTATCCATCTTTTGATTCTGAGCTGTGTTCTACTGCCCTCATTCACGCTAAAAGTTGGGAGTTCAACAAGTGTGGGGTTTTCATGGCATAGGATTCTTTTGAAATTGCAAAATACATAAATACAAACATAGGTGTAAAAATCTACACAATAAAATAAGAGCGCTGCAGAAAGATTGCATGATGTATAAAAGAGCTTCTAAGTAACATGAAGATGTAACTCCCAAAGCCAGTCTAAAAGTCACAGAAGAAATAGTCCCAAATATTAGGTGAAGTACATTCATCATCTACCTGATACTTTGATAGCAACTTTCTCTTTAATAAACAATGTAATGAATCCTTTCCTGCTTATTTGATTTGTAGTTTCAGTTCTTCACCAGGATCACTTTTAAGCATGTGATTTCCTTTGCTAAGCTGTCATTTAAGAGAAGCACCCTTTCTCTTTCCTCTGAGCTCATTAGACTATCTAATAACTCCATTTGCATGCATGCTTTTGTATAGAGGGTATCCTTCCCAGCACTGACATAGAGGATAGGTGAGTTATTTTGACAGTATGTATGTAATATTGCAGTATAATATGTTTATTATTTTTAATTAATAAACGATTTAATTATTTAAAAATTAAAATATAAAATTATCAATTTATATTTAAATATAAAATTTTAAAACTTAAAATTATCATTATTTACTGTTTTTTAAAACAAGCTGGATTATTAAGTAGTAAATATTTTTATTTCTTTTTTTATATTAGGTCCTTTAAGTAATTTAGTGTTTTAGAACATTTCCTTAATCTCTAAGGAATTCGGTAAAGCACACTTAAATTTGCACATAAAAAAAATTCTCACAGAAATCTCTCTCCCTCTGAAACTAGCAGTGGGTCATAACAGTGGAACTCTGAGTCCCTAATGTTTTCATCCACTTGGCTGTTTGCCTTGCTACCCAAGAGCCTAATTTGGGGTTGATGTTATTATTGCTGGACCTGCTCCATCAAAGTTGTGTCCTTCTGTCCTTGCTGGGGAGATGTGACTTTGGCAGCTTGTCCAGTGGGCATTGCAGCTTTGATAGTTCCAAGAGGGGATAGGGGCTTGATAGGATACTGCCAGACATCTGTTTGTGTGCAGCTCTGGAGCAGACTCTTCTGCTTGCTCAATTTTTACATAATGCTCTGAAGGCGCGTTAAAGAAATTGCTGAGAGAATGTAATAAATCTTAGTCAATTTAAGTGGCAGAGTCAAAGCAAATTCCTCTCCAGTAAAGACAAAAATAGCACAAAAGGCTACAAGTGAAAATTAGTGCCTCAAAACAATATCAATTTGCTGTGGTACCTTTGTTGCCTTCCTGTAAAACCAAAACCTTTCTTCACAGGAAGCGTTAGGAATTCCCAGATCAGATTTTGGTATTCTGCTGCCTGGGGCAGAATAGCAGTGGTAGAGAGAGTTTAATTCTATTTCTTCTGAGTCAGTCTTCCTGTTAAAGGGGTTCAGTCTTCCTGTTAAAAGGGTTAAGTCTGAAGAAAAGGTTACTCTGAATATCTGTCACTTTTTCCTGTCAAGCAAGATGTGTGGCCTTGGAGCTCTCCTAAACTGCATCAGGACTGGTGATGAGACTTTGATCCCCTTCTCTTCACCCTCATTTCTCTCTTTCTCTACAAGACATGCACTAAAATCTGGCAGGGTCCTGGCTTTGTCCTAGCAAAGTCCATCTCCTTCATATGAGGAAATGTAAGGTGGAGGCATAGCAACTCAGGGGCCCAGGTCAGTAAAGAGGACTCAGAGATCTTGGCAGTGTTGCATATTTAAACCTGTTCTACAGGCAGGATTAAATCAGATAACATCTGAAAGATGAACAGCAAGTCAGAAAAATAGTTTCTTAAGGTGCCAGACTGCTTGTGTAAGGCTTTTATTGTCTGCTGAGGGTTCTGGAGTAAATTAAGACAAGCAATCTTTTGAGCAGGATGCTGAGGCAAGTTACTTGCTCAGCAGTACACCAAACCCTTGGACACAGATGTGGTTTCTACAAAACTAATGACATGTACCTCATACACAGAATCCAAATTACCATCTGCTAAACCAAATGCAGACAAATAGTACATCACTATCCCTTTTTTACCTCTAATTTTACCCATTATCTGAACTGATATGTAATTTTGAAAAAAAATAAATAAAGTACATTTCAAATAATGGGACATATTCTTGTAGCTGTGAGAATATAGTGAGAAATGCTCAAACTAAAAGGATCCCCAGCTGTAGACTATGGAAAGACTATTAATAAAGGAAAATAAATTTTAGTATTATGCAGCATATGCAGATCTTGATCAGTTCTAGCAATCTTGGAATTTTACTGCTTCTGACATACATTTCACCTGTGTTTGTGTGTCAGGCATTTGGAAGTAAGAGCTGCAAAATTAAAAGGAGAAGAAAAAGCAATATTGAAGAAGTCTGATCAATTCCACATTTGATCTTTCTTCCAAGCAGAAGGCTGAAGATGCCCATAAATTAAAATAAACTTGACTGGCTACCATTGCTGCTAGTTCTAAATTAACAGATGAGAAATCTGCTACAGCAGCATCCCTTCTGATATCACCTAATTTAAATTAATTGCCTGTCTGCGACTCCAAATCAAAAATTAAGAATCAGACCAAGCCTGAAGTATTAATATTGCACCTAACTTTTTAATCCTGGAAATTGTTCTTCCAGATCTCAGCTTTCAAGGACAACTGATATGAGGTTCTGTGCTTGCTGTGTATGGGGATATTGATTCTTCTCCACCTCAACTAAAATCCTTTGGCATCAAACTCTGCATACATGTGCTAAACAGACCAGAGAGCTTAACCTGTCAAAATATATTTTACAGCTTACTCAGAGATTTTTTGATATTGTATTTGGTTTCAAAGTGAGGATATCCTGGGTTTCATAATCTATATTCTCATGACCTAGGTAGTCATTGATCAGAGTTGCTGTTTATTTCCAGAGATTAGTTTAGGAATGACACATGACTGCAGAACACATTCCTAGGGAGAATGTATTTACTTTGAAGGAATTTACCCCAGCTGTCCTGCATGAGCTCAGCACAATGAAGTCCATGGTTGGGATGAAGATATTGATTAGCAGCTCAGTGTGGTGGATCAGGGAATGCCTTTCACCAGTGGTGTGTGTGCTTTACTCGGTTATGGGTTTGATTTAATAAGTAAGGGATCTGAATAAGTTGGTTGTGACTTTGATGCAGTGTACAGCATCCCTAATTTGATAGGTCATTAATCTGCCAGGTTTAACTAAATAACAAATTGCAGCTTTTGTCAGCTCTAGAAATAAACCAAGGTGTAGTCTGTGCGCTCTCAATCTGCTCTTTCTCAGTAATTACATTGTTCAGGTGATCTGAGCTTCTACCTTGTGACTCATTCCTTAAAGTAGCACCTTTAAAATTCAATGTTAGGCGAAATTGCATGAGATTTGCTGCTCAGCAGTTCTGTCTTTAAAAGCAGCCCAGTATTTCTAGGAAAGTCAATGAACACACTGTGGTGACAAGGTGTTCCTAAACCTAGAGCTTTCTCAGTTTCTCTGGTCCTATTTTACTCACCAAGGCAGGATTCAGATTTCACAGCAAAAATGTTTTGATATAGACCCAGGTGATCTGAAAGGTGGTTTATTTCCTATCAACTAAAATTTCAAAGCTTTTTTTAGAACAGTTAGATGCATACATGGCTATTTGTTTGGCCTTGTTATGTTTGACAGAACCTCTGATTTCTGTGAGCAGTAAGAGTTCATCCTTGTGTGCACAACTGAGCATGCCTGAAAATGATATTTCTAAATATCAGTCAGTAACTTTAAATCCTGACCAAAGTCCAGAGCAGTGGAGATCTGTTCAAGGGCTTGCCATCCAAATATTCACAGTACTACCACAAGGAGTGCGTAACATATCTGGAACTTCTGGCAGGTCCCAGGGCTTTCCACTCAAATTCACTCTTCAAAACATTCTTCAAAAATATTGGAGCCAAAATTTCTCTAGCAAACTTTGACAACTGAAGGAATTTGTATTTTCTTGAAAAGTAAAATATGGTGACTAATGAATTTCCTAAATATTGATGAAAATCATGACAGAGAAAAGAGTCAAAAGTCATTCTTATATGATGTTTAGTATCTCCTAGAAGGCAAAATTGAGAATTTTTATCTGAAGATCATGAGTGATTTCTAAGATTATAGAACTGAACAAATTTTTCTTCATTTTTTATGAATTATTTATCTTATTTTTTTGTAGTAACCCAATGAGGTATTATCAATAAGTGGAATAAGCATTGCAGGAATAATAGTCATGCTAAACAGTGGCTAAGTCTCTTTCCATTTCAAGAGGTCTAAATTTTGTGCAGCTAAACATGCCCAGCATATGCAGAAATAAAGAAAAATAAACTAAAGGAGGTAAGAATGGAGAAAATTGAATTCAAAGATGAGCGTCTAACAAGAAAGCTGAATGGCAGATACCCACTTTCTTTATGCTCTTTTTTTCTGGCTAACTCGTTTTTCTAAACTGTCTTTAAGATTCAGATTTAAGTGTGCTTTAATTCAGTGAGGGAGCAGGAGGGCATTTCATTATTCTACGAGAGACTGAACAAAACAAACAATACTGTACTTAGATACAAGTAGAAAGCTGGGGTTGGAGGAAGGGTGTGATTTCCAGATAAAATGGTACAAAAAATTTGGAAATGTAAATTCAGTTAGGGAAATGCAACCCTGTGCTGAGAGCTGGGAGAAGCCCTAGGCACCCTACAGGCCTCCTTAAGCCCTCTGTGAAGGCTAATTAGCTGCATAGCATGAATTTTCAATTCCAGATAAATATGCATTTTACAAATAGTCTGCAGAACAAGAATTATTTATCGGACATGTTTGTGAATAATTTGAAGTCTACGATGAATGCTGTCATTTTAAAAACCCATTTACGGACAGTTTACAAGTGGGTAGGGAATTAAAAATAAATAAAAAAATCAAGCTTCAGAAATATTTGTTTTTAAAAAAAACCCCTAATTTTCCTGGCTGTTAAAAGAAAGCTCAAACATACTTCCTGGTAAGGGAAAAGGAGGACTTGCACTTCCTGGGGGAGCGTAATCCTTCTAAAAGCTCTTGGATGTGCCAGGATAAAATTTTTATTGTTTTATATTTTGGATTAGAACATGTTTTCTCTCTTGGGGAGAGGAGTGCTCTCAGTTTTGGGGAAGTGTGTGGACAGAGTGGGATTTTCATGGTGGGATTTTCAGGGATTCCAGGGGCAGGCTCCTTAGTCATTCTCTTCCTCCATGGAAAAGTTAGTTTGTGTCTGACCCCACAGAATCTAAAAGTAGTTCTCTAAAAATGAGATGGCATAAAGATTTTCACTTATTTTTTTCCTTTTCATATGCCAAACGAAGTAAAACTATATAGCTCTCTAGTGTTATGGGATACATGTCAGTCTGTGAGCACAGCCACACATTCCCACACTGAGCTCTGAGGAGAGGAATAAGACCAATAAACTCCTTTCCATGCTGAATACAGAGTAACTGGGCAGCTCATTTTCCCATAAATTAGCCTGAAAGCAGCTCTTCTCCTTCCAGGTGCTTATCCTAATTTCTCACCATAATTAATTCATGGCTTGTTTATACTCATTTGTCCCTGTGCCAATATTCTACTGGTTGCTGAAGTAATTTTTCTCTCCCTTCATGTTTACATACCCAGATATATTTATAGGGAACAGTCATATCCCTTCTTAGCTGTTGTTTTGAGAAGCTGAACAAGCCAAGCTCTTTTAATCTCCGCGTGTAAAATAAATTATCATTTATTTTGCTTGAGCACACTTGTTTACTAGGAAGTTATTTTTGTTCCAGTCTGTGCTTTAATTATTCCTTGACTTTCTTATTTGTCAGCAGCAAGCAAAAAAGAAGAAAAAATTAAAAAAAAAAAAAAATAAAAAAAATCAGGCAATGTTTTCTGTACCAAAGCAGGCCTGGGACCCACAGAGTCATGTGGAAAAATGACAGCTGGATGGACACAGGCAAATGCTGATACTCTTATATTGCTGGAGTGCATTTGGGATGGACTTTTTTAATTCATAATGGTTCAGTGGGTGTTACAAAGTAGCATTTTGCAAATTCCTACCAGGAAATGGCAATTCAGGAAAATAGTTCCTTTTAAAAGCTAAACTAAATAAGTTCTACCTTTTGTGTAAGTTCATTGGGGAAAATTCTGAATTTTCTAATTGTAGAAACTACTTGCTGCAGATACAAAATTATTCCCCTGATGCATGTTAAACTTACAATGACTTGGCACTGAATGAAAAGGATTATTTCTCTTCTGGTGAATATTCAAAAACTTGTCCTCTCCCAGACATGTTTTCTCCCAGAAAGTGACTTAATTGCAATAAAGGGCCTAGTGTAGAAAATAATAATGAAGAAAGTATCTGTTTTGGTTTGTAGTCGAAACTCCTTTTTTTCTATAGGTCAGATGAAAACAAAACATTTTTGAAAATTAATGTTTTCATTAAATTTTCATTTACTGGTGGTAAAAACCTTTTGTAAACAGCAATGTCCACTTATCCTCTGCCAGCCATTTTTGCCAGTGCTGCCACATCACTAGGGATGCTCTCTTGGACATCCTTTTTTTAGGAGTGATGGATTTGACTGAACCACAGCAAGAAATGGTTCTCCTCGGGTAGAACAGATTTTTGCTCAGTTGTGTTCTGCGCTACCCTACTTCACTGTGCAGTGTCACACAGCTGTGGCAGCAGTGACAGAAATGTGGTGACAATTAGGTGGGATCTTCTCTGGAGCTGAACCTTCTGCTTGGCATAAATGAGTGACAACAGCAAAGCTTCAGGCAGGAGCAGCAATGTGTGCTCTTCTCCTCACTGATTTACTGCCTCCAGTGCCCTCTTCCTCAGCCCCCAGCTGCGCCTCTGGCTCACCATGAACAACACTTCTACCCAGAATTCAGAAACAGGGAGAAATAGGATTTGGACACCACAATACAGGACACAGAAAGTAGCCCAGAACCAGAAATAGTGGGATCACTCTGCAAGTACTCAGCAGTGTGTCTGTACAAGCCAGAGCAGCTCAAGAAGCAGCATGGCCATGTTTCCCAGCAGTCCACTTGATTTAATTGCCATTGGGTTGATCAGGAGGTTTATAACCTTCACATAAATGTGCACCCACACATGGATGGCTACACTGTTTTCAAATGTGTGCACAGCAGCGTGCTGTCATGTGGATTTATCAGCTCAAAGCTGCAAAGGACACATTTGGATTCAACAACAAACTGACAAATACATTTCCAGTAGAAAGGAATCTTTCACGTGGAACAATGAAAGGATGCAGATAATTAGAAATAGTCACACATCTTCCTCTCCTCCCTATTTCTCAAATACACAAAGTACCTCAAACTAGAAATTCTAATATTTCACAAGTATAGCCTACATGTAATTATAATCACACCATATTCATTTATCTATGTTATCTATGAAGTGTTTTAGTATCAAGACAGTGCCATAAAACCTACATGATAATAAATAATGATTCAAGTGCCTCACCTTTACCTGCCAGCTTAGAGATTTTCCTTAACCTGCTTTCAGATCCATGCTTTTAGGCCATTCCCTTAGACAATTCTTCCTTTTTGTGTCTTTAAATATTTAGATCTAAGTTTGGGGGATGAAATTCAAGTCAAAACATGGGTTAGGTAGGGAATTAGGCAGCAGGAATCTCAATGTTGCAATGCAACATCTTGGGAATCCCATGGTAATTGTAGGTCCACAGGGATGCTCCTGGAGCTGCTGCTTCTCTTTCCTTCATGGGACTTGGATTGCAGATATTTCCCAGGGAGTAAAATGGTGTGATCCACAGATATTAGAACTTGGCAGTCATCCTAATGATCAGGTGGAAAAGCATTAACTCATTTTCTCCTTTATGGGGTTGCCTGGTGCTGCTGAGGGCACCTGAAGAGACGGGAATTAAAATCATCTGCTTGCTAAATGACTTTAACTGAGACCCTAGGAAATATTATTTATCTATGACCCTTACTCTCAAGCTCAGTTATTTGGCTGACCCATTGTAATCAGAGTCCTCTTTTGCTCTGGAATTTTAGATGGCCATGCTTTGGTTTGGTTGTTTGGAAGTGATTTTAGGGTCTTTTTTTTGTTTTATTTTGTTTTGGTGGATATTTTTTGGTTTTACTTGTTTGTATTGTGGTTTTGGTTTTTTTTTTTGTGGTTTCTTTTTTTGCAGCTTGGTTTTCTTTGAGGGCCTGCTCTTTTCTGTTTTATACTTTAATCTATGATGAAAGCTACAATTCTTTTTAATTTTCCATAGTCAAACAAGTACTGATGGAAGCTGCTGGAGTGGTAGTTGTAACAAAAACACACTAGCAACCTGAAGAATCTGTCTCTTCTCTTTTTCAAACATTTCAGTGGAAGATTGTGATAAAACTGAAATACGTTCTGGTTTTCTCCTTTGTTTTTTTGCTTGCCATCATCTGTGCTGTTTTTAAATGGGTACAACTATTCCTTAATGATTTACTTTACATCATATTACACTCCTGGTACCAAAATGTATAAAATACTTAGCCAACGGAAGTTACTCCTTGAAGTTTTTACAGACAGGCAGCCTAAAATCACAGCGAGCAAACCCCAAGTATCAATACACTGTGCCTCGTATCAGGCTTCAGAAAGGTCATCAGTCTAAAAGAAGCAAAAGAAAGCCCCACGGATTTCCATTTCTTGGCCTGGTATCAGCATCCAGCCTGTCAGGCCTGGCCTTTAGAGACAGCTCTGACCTATGGTGAAACAGGAGGGTTCCAGGGGTGCTTCAGCACAGGGCACGCCTGATGGGCGGCTTCTAAAAATATTTTCTGGAGCAGGAATTTTCTGTGGGATGCTGTATTCGTTTAGTCTCAGCTATCACCTGCCTTCAGAAGTGCTGCTGGCCTGGTTCCCTTCTCAGGCTCATGAAACCCTACTGACTTAGTGCTGCTTTGAACACTAATGTCAGTGAATTAAAGAGCAGATTCCCAAACAAACGTGTGCATCACCGCCAAAATTGTTTTGATGGAGGATGGGCACTGCACCAACTCAGAGTGCACTGGGTTGGAGTACATCAGCAAGATCCTGCTGATTCCTTCTCCAAGCATTTCAGCTGATGGAGCAATTCACCTGACAAAAACTCTCTTGTCTGCCTATACTCTTGCTCTGTAAATAGTTGCATTGATTTCATAGAGTAAGGTGCTGAGAATTTCTCTTTCTCTTGGAGTCTGGTCTGCAGCACTTCATTTGGGGAGGAATAAATGAACCTGCTACTTGAGCAATCTTCCCACTTTGGGGGGTGTGGGGCAATCAGACACCTCTCTGCAGGTCGCTTTGCCTCTGGATGTGAAAATACCACTGCGAACTGAGTGCTCTGTATGGAAAGTGAAAGGATGACTGAGAAAGTGCTCCTCAATGTGCTTCTCAGAAAACCATGGGAAATGATACTGCTGATGTCTTCCTAATTCTTAAAATTAATAAATATTCACAGTCCATCCTTTGAGCCAGCTAAAAAGCTTAAGTAGCAGTACTGGATTTTAAATAAAATTATTCTTAATGTGGTCTTTCCTGGATTTTCCTTTGGAAGATAAAATTTTTCTTTGCTAGGAAGAAGCATAAATAGAACTTGGAAATAGTTGAAACATCTTGTTTTGTTTTGATTTGATTTTTGCTGATCTTCATTTCAAAAATAGACAAGCTGATTTAACCATTTTTCTTTTTAGCTGACAAGAAACGCGACGCTTTTTAAGAAGTGAGTGCTTTCTAAAGGAAGCATTGACAAGCTGTCTCACTGCTAGGTGCTGCCTGAATATCAAAACAGTTATTTTAAATGCCTGTTCTACAAGAGGGTTTTGTTTTGCAATCCAAACCAATAAATAATTCTTTTTAGTGCAGGGTTTTATTTTCTCAGGTATTTAGCAGTCTGGCATTTTAATGACGGCTGCACAGAAAGAGAATCATGTCAACAGCAAGCCAGGAGCTGTCTCTCTGTCTTGCTTTCTGCTTATTTCCCCTCAGCCCTGTATATCTCAGATGACCCGATACATCATTATTTTTGTAACACAAGACAGAACATATGTCACACTTCTGACCTTAAGAGTAAATTGTGCTCTTATTAAAAGCAAAAACAACCCAAGTGCTTCTCTTTTCTTTTTTTTTTTTTTTCTTATAACCTACCAAAATAAGAAGTCCAAATTAATTGCCGCTTCCACAACTTAATGTGAACCCAAACCCTGAATGCAGAACTAATTGAGCTTATTTTTATATTGAATAACATGGGCTGAGCAGGAGGTGATGTCAATTTTTGATTACCATTCTAATTGCCCTGAATACCTCCCCGTGGCTGCCAGGGAGGTGATGCTCGTACACATGACTAAATCTGGCACACTCTGCAAACCCAGAGCCACCAGGACAAGCAGTCCCTGAGTGACAGGCTGGCTTTGCCTGCTGCTTGCAGGGGAAGGTGCTGCTGTGCCCTACAGCATTTAACAGGGGTCACATGACACTAAATGCCATCAGGACTGGGGACAGCAGCATGGTTATTTATATTTTCAGCAGATAGAAGGGCCAGATGTGGTGGCACGACCCGAATGTTTTGTTTGCTAATTAGCAGCATCAACAACACAGGGTA
Organism: Cyanistes caeruleus; assembly: GCF_971803275.1. Classification (NCBI taxonomy): domain Eukaryota; kingdom Metazoa; phylum Chordata; class Aves; order Passeriformes; family Paridae; genus Cyanistes; species Cyanistes caeruleus. The sequence continues at coordinate 106,829,550 of NC_141702.1, forward strand.
ATCTTCAGCAAATATTTGCTGTCTAAAGGAGCATTTTTAAAGAGCCAAAAATTTCACAGATTTCAGTTTAATATAATTTCCTCCCGAGTTCACCTGCACAGTTAAGCTGAAATGGATTAAGTTGATCTTCTCTTCCCATTATTTGCGTTTCCCCTTTTTTTTGACAGGACCACCACATGGATGAGCAAGTTTCTTTCTGGACGAAGTTTCATTATACCAGAAAGCCTGTTCAGAAAATAAAGAACAGCTGGGATACATATTTTATGAGTTTCCTTTGAAAGAAAGTTCTTTGAGCATACCACTGTCATTCAGTATTTCTCTGGCTCCTTCAAGTTTCCATTTCTTTCAACCAGTGTTTTTTACTAATAGGACATACTGAAATTACCAGAAAAATAAAAATCTGATTAAAAACAAGGACCCATTTGATAAAAACTCTTTTATTTTTTTTTTCTCAAAAAGAAGGTCTCTGGTTTTCTGCCTTGAGCCTGATACAAATCTTGCACTGCTAGTTGGAAGTATGGGTCCCTGCAGTACTGGATCTTCCTGCAGCTCCAGAGTCTCAGATCTACTTCCATCAAAGGACTGCTGAGGATGTATTTATGCTCAGCAAGTAAAGACTTTACTGGTGTCACAGGAGTGATCATGGAATATTGTTTTGAGCCTGTGAAATTTTATTAAAATAGAGCACTAGGCCAATACTGACTCAAGGGCATGCTACTAACCTGGACTAAGGAAATTGAGGCTGGATGACTTTGATTGGAAGAAGGTTCTTCCCCACTTTTTAACAGGGCAAAGAGTTTTGTCTCCCAAAAGAACAAGACTAAGGAAACTTGTTGAATCCATTTTATTGCCTGTCTCAAGTTGACCTGCATGAGAGTTTCTCTGTCTTTTGATCCTTCCTAATTTGGGCAGCTGTTTTTTCAGCTGCATTTTCATTCTCAGCTACCTTCTGGAGGCTGCTGCATTTAAAAAATAAACCTGAATATAAATATATATATGTGTGTGTGTGTATGTGTAAAATCATACCTCTGAAGAAACAGAGTGATAGTCTGATTTCCTTAGTCCCTTTTTTATTCTGCCCATGTGGCACAATCCAAGTGTTAGAGATGCTCAGAATGTCTCTGCTCTCCTTAGGAGCTGAGGAGCTAACCTCATGACACAAGGAGATGGCTAGACAGGATATTTTCAAACAGAATGTCACTGAAATGAAGTCAACTCTGCCAAAGCAGCAGAGATATCATCACAGAGCACAGACAAGGGTGTCAAATCCCTACACTGCTATATTCCATTTTTAACTTTCACATGCTAATTGCATTTCTTTCATTCACAACTAGAACGTCGAAGAAGTTGTGTCTAGTTAGGAATCTAACTTTTAAATCTTTCAATATATAGGCAAGTTGGTTTGTCTCCAGTGAATCTGGAAATCTTTCAGAGAGAAAATAAAATTGCGTTCTGAAATCTTGCAACTTAAAAAGTTAGGTGAAGCTGCACATCAGAGAGGGATTAAATCTTACACTGCAGTTTTCTATTAAGCAACTCTTTGCAATGGAGAAAACATGGCCACATATTTTTAGGTCATTTTCCCCTGTTCTTCCCCCCATCTTTTAGAAATAAGCATTTTGGATTGTAAGCTGCAGAAAATACCTTCACTGACAATTTTGCTCCTAATGAGCTCTTATTTTACAAGAGCTTTAGGTAGTTTGCAGGGCTAAAATGAAACAGCACAGGCTCTGAGCTGCTTGATTCCATAGCCAACAACTCCCAGGTGCGCAGGAATAATCCCTAGACCTTTTGTTTTATTAGAAATACAGCTGGAGACCCCAGCTTCAGAAAAATCAATGTGTCAGAGCTTTGTGGCAACTCCTGGTGGTTCGTCAGTGACATCTCATCAATGCTGCGGCCCCAGAAGAGAGAGCATCATAGGCTTCGTACATATTTTATCGATATTATTGTGTTTCCATTGATTGCCTGCCTCTGCAATGGAGTTGTTGTGATGCATGGTCTCCTGCTGCTTTTCCAGAGAGGAACTTCTTGACCTGAAGGGCCTGTCAAGCCCAGGGGGTGTTTTTTGCAGCCTTGTGTGTTGCTTGACTTGTGAGCATTTCCCTGATGAACTCATTGCTGGGTGAAAAGCAAATGAAGAGCAAGAGAGACAAAAAGAAGGGGTGAAGAAATAGGTGAGTCATTTTTTGAGATTCCCAGAAGCAGAAGATTAAGTTCCTGAGGCTGCCTGTGTAGAGTGCATCTGGAGGAGGGTATCTTGGTGCTGTTTCACATGTATAAGGTGATAGAGGCTGAGCCTTCTCAAAGAAGGGTGTTAAATGACTCAGGGAGTCTCTTTCAAGAGCAGCTCAGGCTCTGAGGGGATGGCAGGGAAGCAGTGGGAGGGGATTTGTGGAGAAAAAAAAACACCAAACCTCTTGAAGAGCACTGAAGCATACAGGCTTATATTTGCTCTGAAGTGCCCACTCAGAAACCTAACTTCACAGAGCACAAAACAAATACAAATTAAAAATATTGAAGATGCAAAATGGACCATTAGTCACAATGTGATGATATTTGACACTGCACTGTGGATGTGCACCCTTAAGAATAGGCCAGTTTCTTCAAGCCTTTCTTGCAACACAGAAGAAAACATATAAATTAAACTACTGACTTCGTCCTACATAAGTACACAACCATTTATGTAACCAGCAAGTTAACAAGGAAGGTGTTAATTTTATGAAAATACATAGACATTCACATGCAGATTTCAGTTACATAAAGCACACTTTTGTTTGCTTTCAGGAAAATTAGAGCAAATAAATCCCATTCTCTCGATTCCCTTACTTCAGTTGATCCTGTCATAGCAAAAAGTGTTCCTGTTCATCCTGAACACGCTCAGCTAGAATGCAGTTCAGAAACACTCAGATAAGTAAGCAGGCAACTTCTAGTTTTGAGATTTTACTATGATTAAATCTTCTCCTTTTCAATCTGTATATTGTTAGAGGCACAGCCTAAGCTGGGACGTGGAGATGGCTGAGTACAGCTGACATGCTGGGAAAGAGAAATTCTGCAATGCAACTTATGTTGGTAATGTCATTAACTCTCTGATCTCCTGCAATTCAGAGCAGGGGGTGAGAATGGTTATCAGCAGCAGCCTGAACACAGATGAGAAAAAAATCACCAAGATAAAACTAGCTGCTGTATTATTGATTATCTGCAATTTCTGACTTTTGATTGGTATAACTGATTTTTTCCACAGCTGTTTTCAAAAGCTTGCCACTCTAAGTAACTATTTTTCATGACTGATATTTGAGATATGATATACTTAACAAGGATTGTGGGTACTCTAATTCCAATTTAAAATATTTTCCAATTGATTCCATCCATTTTAAATCCAAAATAAGTCAACCTTTAATTTTTTTTTTCTTTCTTTATTTTTCCCCCTCTTCTAGATAGATGTCCCAACAAGAATAATTGATCTTTTCTCATCTCAGGCTCTAATTTATCAAAATTAATACAATTCTTTTCATGAATTTGGTGGCACCAGAATTCCTATGCTTGAAAGGAAGTCAGGACAAGAGCTATATCTTTTACACTGCAGAATGTACACAACCTCACTTTGTTTTACAGCAATCAATGTGAAACTTAAGGACTTAAAAACCACATTGCACTAGCAGAGATATGAACTAACACCTTTGTGTGATTCTATTAATCTAGTTTTTCCATAATTTAATACCGCAATCAGATAAGAGCATTCCAAAACTGTGCCTATGTGTAAAGTAATGTAGTCAGTGTTATTTTGACTCACAAGATTAGAGAGCATTAGAAATCTTGTTCACCATTAGCTTTGTTCCAGTTTCTTCCAGTCATGTTAAAAATAACAAAACCCCGAAGCCCCAAGCCTGTTTCTGTTAAAATATAGCTGGTGGTCATGAGCTGGTACTTCAGCAGTTTTATTCATCAAAATATTTTAATAGAGACCTAAATAATTATTTTCAAGAGTGTCTGAAGGGCACTAGAGATCAGTAGCAAACAATAAATTAACTGAAAAAGAATTTAACTTAATGTCACACAGTGCAAATAATAGTATGAATTACACTGATTGTAATTACCATTTAAGAAAGAAAACTGGGATTTGCATAGTTTTTTAATAGGCTAATTTTTTTTTCTTTTAGAAACAGATCAAGCCTGAAAAAAAGAAATGTTCTTTCTTCCTTTAAAAAAGACTCCCTCTCCCTTTCCACCTCCCAAAAGTGCAAGAAAGTGGTTTATTCATAAGCATGTTGTCAAGATGCCAAATGCCTCAGTGGTGACCTGACTGTCAAGGAGCAACGTGGCCCTGGGTTAGGAGGTCAGGGCTCCACAATGCTCTGGGGATATTTTTTCATGCTGAAAAAGGCCCAGCCACGTTGCCTCCCTTGCTGCTGTCCCCCTGCTCAGCTGAGCTGGAGGAGAAGCCTCAGTCACAGGGAGAAAGTGAGCAGCGAGGAGTTTGGTCTCTCTGCCTCCAGCATTAGCATAGAAATGACTCAGAAATAAAAGTATCTACAGCATTACAAATACATGCTAATTATACAAATATAGATTGCAGATGTTTTCTCGCGATGAATAGCAGCTCACACTGCAAGGATACTGACTGGTTTGAATGGCAGCACTTTGGAGGGTCCCAAAGTGCTCCCTGGACAGAAATACTGGGAGGATTCATGCTAAAATATACATCCAAGTTTCTTTTTGGAATATCTTAAAGTGATAAATAAATGCATTGCTAATTGTTTCTTTGAAAGGATGGTATTAGCACAGAAATGTGACCGCATCAGCCCAAACGGAGTGATTACATGGCTGCCACAAGTGAATCAAATTTTATGACCAGGGTCTATAAGCTAAATCTATAAGCTGGCTCAGGCACTAGTAGCAGACACAGCTTGTAAAGGTGTGGTGGTTCTATCCTCATTTGTGATTCATGAGGATAATTTTTGGCCAAATCAATCTGCTCATCAAATTACTTGCAAATGTCTACATGGTTGTGTTAGAAAAAAGACCAAGCTCACATGTTCAGCAGCATTCAGATTTTCTATCCTCTATAAATATGGGTCAGGATTTTGCTCCAAAATTCATACAGAAGCCACATGATTTATTTTTCTATTTCATATAGTGCATATCTAACTTTCTTGAGAGCAGCATTTTTTTCTGGTGTGGGTTGCATGTTGTGATGCATTGCACAGTCACATTGCAATTCAGTTCAGCAGGAAGAGTGGTGAGCTTGATATGGAAATGCTTTTGCCATACATGAAAGGAAGGCTTCAGCATTTATTTTTCTAGGGTGAAAGCTGAGTGTCATTTAATTCTGAAAAATGACCTGACCAGATGTCAAAATTATTAAGAAGCAGCATGACAGCTCTTGGATGCCAACCCTTGAAAATAAGACAAGCAAGACAAGAAGATATTGAAATAAGTAGACTGAAACTAAACTCTGTGTGTGAATTTTCTTAAAGAGGAAACAAAAGTCTGTCTATAAAACTTGACTTATTCATTTTCTTCCAGCAGTCAGGAGTATCAGCTGAAGCTTGCCAAGTTATGGGGAAATTTCAGCCTGTAACTTTGATGACCTGTTAGCATGGTTTTATCTAAGGAAAGCTATCTTGGATATAACCCCCAGAGATGATTTATGAAATTAACAGAATTTCTAAACTGTTTTTAACACATGGTAGTGTTTTTTGTTTGCCTGTTCCTTGCTGTGATTTCTGTTCCCTAAGAAAGCCCATTGGCTGCACAGGATGGACAGGAGGTGGGTAAGGATGTGAACAGGCTTCATTGACATGCTGATGATAGCCAAGGTCTCAATGGTCCCACAGAAAGAGCTCTTGTACTTTCTCATCCCTTGTATAGGTTATGTACAGCCATTTACAGACTCACACTTAATGTTGGCATTGGAACTAGATAAATTATTTTATGACAATGCTTACTGTTCCACTGAGAAATAGTTTTTGTTTGTTTTATTTGGTTTTTGGTGGGTTTTTTTGATCTGTGAAACACCTTATAACCTTTTCTCAAATGCTACCTTTCTCAGGCAGATTGCTGCAAACAGATGTTTAGCTAAGGTAATAGGTAATAAGGTACTTATATCCTCTATTTGGAATTGAATCTCTGCTCCGTGACAGAGCAACAGACTGGTTAAACATTGGGTTCTTCTGCAGTGCTGCTGCTCATTCTATTTCTGTTCTAACAAAGCTAATAAAAAATGCTGGTTTAGATCTGCTGTCCTATTCTTAATTGTTTCTTTGGTGTTATCAGACCTATACGGATTGATAAAAACACAAATCTTGCATTTTTCTGCAAAAATAATTGATTTTCACCGTTAATTCTGAAGAAAAAAAGACAAATTAATTTCTGTTAAAACTTTTTATAAACTATCTTATTCTTTGCTACTGAAAGTTAATTAGGAGCCACACTAATTTTTTTAGCATCTCCTACCTGTAGCATTACATTTATGAATTATAATTGCACTATTTATCATCTTTCATCACTGATGTCAGTCATCAGCTTTCAGGAACCTACAATTTCAACAGAGTCTAATGTTTGAAAGTTATATCAAGAAATTCAATATCAAAGTTTCTATAAAAAAGAAAAAGAAAATAATATATGGTAATAACTTATTTGGTTTAAGAAATCTGTCAAAGGACCAGAATTTTTTGATAAGTTTATCATGTGCTTGGAGGAACACATCATTCTCTTTGTTCACAAGGAGTCTGGGAGATTTCAGCAACAACTTTGTAACTAGTGACTATTTCTGTTCTTTTACTTGCCTGCTGTTATTTTGGGGTTTTGTGGGTTTTTTTTAGTAAACTGCTATTTTTTTCACTTGTATCTACTCACATTGGTGGCTCAGTGGTGGAAAGGGATTAGATAAAACTGAAGGGGAGGTGACTCATTTTGTAGTGTCCACCCCCTTAACTTGTCTTATAGCAAGACAACATGGCAAAGCAGAATCCCAGGCAAGGTGCAGCAGTTCTTCCCTTCCCATGGGAAGGGGATTCTTCATGGCTGTGAAAGGGGGACTGTCTGCCCAACAAGGGACAGCACAGCAGTTTCCATTCTGTGTTTCCTGGGGCTCAGCATCTCTGTGTTGTGTCCCTGTCCCCCTGCTGAGTTCTAATATCTGCCCCCCCTTCTTCTCATCCCACCTGTCCCAGGCCAGCATCCTGCCAGGCCCTGTGGTGTCTGTCAGCCCCTCCCACTGACTCCCAGAAATACACACAGCAGCAAATCTTCCAGGAAAACAGCAATCTTGGTCCAACTCAGAGCTAGAGACCTTGACACTCTGTTTAGTAATATGTTATAATGGTAATTAATCTTACTGATGAAAATTGTGCCTTTCATATTAATACATCTGCTTTTAATTCCCACTTCCTTGTCCTTATTATATTGTTTTCATAACACACCATCTCTCATTTTCATCAGTAGGCTGACATCATCCTTCCACAGAAGTTATTGTTATGAATGGTAAAATGTGTTTGATTTTCCACAAGCAAAATAATAATAATAATAATAATAATAATAATAATAATAATAATAATAATAATAATAATAAATTCAGGCATTTATGTAGTGTTAATATGCTACTTAGACCAAGACTGTTAAAAGTGCAGGAGAGTATTAAGTGCCATTGTAAAACAAAAATCATAATTTCAATAAAATACTTTTTATTTTTTCTAAGAGAAAAAAACCACAAACAAACAAAGGTCCTTTGCTATGTAACTAGTAGCATTATGAAGTCAGAGATGCCACTATGTTTGTGAAGAAATAGCCTGAGATCTCAGCTGGCCTTTTCTATATGGGTCAGACTCTACAAGGTCCAAACAGTAGGACTCAGCTGAGCACCAATGGACAGAAAATTTTCTCATGAAAAAACTATGAGCTTTGTGCTTGTTACTTTCAGCACTGCTGATTTCTGGAATTCTGGGCCCCAAAATCAGCATTTCACAGCATCCTTATGACAGTAAGTGGTGGTGGTGCAGTGGTGTGTCAGGAGGTAGGTAGAGCTCAGTAAACCAGGTTTTAATTTGAATTGAAAAAATAAAAAAAAAATAAAAAAATCATTGCTTGTCTTCAGTCTCAAGGGTTTTGTGGCAGAAAGAAACTCGGTTCAAAAAGCTGCCTATGGCCCCAGTTCAAAATTGCAATACTGGGTCTATTCCAGAGAAGGGAATTTGAAAATTTAGAGCTGTGATTCTGTGTTGGATACATGCTCAAAATCAGTCATAGGAAAATAGGAAACAAATAGTATATTGGCAAAACTGAATGGAATAAAATAGAATTAGAAAACAATACTTAAAAGAGGCAGATCATCTGAATAATTTGTCTGATGAATGATAAACCTATGAATACTCTGTAATTCAGCACCATGCTTAAAAAATAAAAAAAGCTTTTTTTTTTCCCCTCACTGCCTCTGGGTCCTTGAGTACCTCCTGACAGAAACATTTTGATGGGCCTGATACTGTGTGTCTGTGGCCATGTCTGAATTAAGAACAGAGTTCTTGCAGAGATCCCCAGACTGCTGTGAGTGTCTTCAAGAGCAACTGAGCTATGTCAGCCCAAAGCAGAGCCCGTGTTAGCTTGTGCTGGCAAGTGACAGGTCTTATTAACGTGTGTGGGGCACAGAGCTAATGTGTCTTTTCTGCTTTTGTCTCTGGGAGAGCATCTCCTGTGGCATGGCTCTTGGCCATGTGGTGCAACATCTTGTATGGGTACTGGTAGGAGAAAGTCTCTGCGTGGCATAATCCCAGAATCCCATAAAACACAGAATCTAGAGGTACTGAGAAACTGGGATTTTTCTTCTTTCTGTAAGCTTTAAAGTATTCTGGACAGATTATTGCAGAGCTGTTTTCAATTGAATAAGAAGATGATGAACTTAATATGTGGGGATATGCATGACCTTTGATGAATCAGAATTCCAGAATCCTCTGATGCTGAGATGCTTTGCCCAATTTTTGTGTGCATGTTCCTTAAATTTTGCTTGGCTGTATGGCAATGGGTTTTTTATAGCCATACAGCTGAGGAGAAGATGTAAAGAGCCCTTTTATTTTCTACTTGCCATAAAAACACTCATGGCTTAGCCCATTGGCCTATATTCAAAAAACCTGCATCCAGGAAACCTGAATCTAACTGCCTTTAAACCATAGCATGCTATTCCTTGAATTCATGGAATTTTTGAACCCTTCCTAGTCAGAGGAATAGTCAGGATGTTAGAGTAGCTAATGGCCTCAGTACCCATAACAGTTTTTGGGTTCAGGCCCCAAAATTAAAGCAGAGCCTTCACCCCCTGAAAAAAAACCACTCTTTTGTGCTCTCCCTTGTGTTGTGTGACATTCAAGGATGCACCCTCTTTCTGTTTCTTTTTAAACACATCCCCTCATCTCAGGCTAATCTAAATGCCACAGTGCAGCCTTAGTAATTCACCAAACAGAAAGGAAACATAAATATTACGATGGTGTGAACACTAAATAGCTGTGCACCTAATAAAATGCTTGCTGGTGGAGCTCTCTCACTTGCTGGCAAATGGCACGACCCATATTATTCAGTGTATATTAAACAAGCTGTCACCTAAGCATATTTGTGTGAAATAATGCTGGATGAAAAATGCTCTTCGGGAGTTTTGAATGTCTGCAGCATTTAATGTCTGCTCACTGTATTTGCCAGAGCCAGCATAAAGTGTACTAGACCACAAGGACAGTGTTCTCCTGTCACCTGAGGTACCCATATATTGTCAGCTCACAATGCACCAGGAATGCAGATTGTCCCATAAATTAAAAGTATTGTACAGCACAGCAACATCACAACTTCAGAGTTCTCAAGTACATCACAAAAAACACACTGATAGTTGCCCATAAAATAATCAAAATTTTCAAAGTATGAATTTCTGGGGTGAAAACTATCAGCCTAGGGAAAGGAACATAAGGAAACTTTCCATCCTCTCCCTTTTCTAATCCCAGCAATGCAGGGGGAAAGAAAACATGAGATTTGGAATAGAGTATACAACATTTTTCACCTGTGGGCTCCAAGTTCAGAATCAATTCAGGCTACCAGTCAGGGAAGGTAATTAGCAGACAGCTATTGTGTGACCTGCATGGGAGAAGTTAGCTAATGGCTGTGGTCCTTTTCCCTCTCATCAGAGTTTAGCAGCATCTCACCCAGAACAGCTCAGTGGCCTCCTGGGTGGTCCTGCAGCAGCCAAGGAAACAGAACCCATCCCAAGGACCAACACACACTCGTACAAGGTCATCGGAGGCATGGAGGGGAAACTGCACCTCTCCCAGGGATGCAGGTTCTTCCCCTGCTTTTGAGAATGAGGCAGAAGGAGGCAGCTGTGGTGAGAGTGGTGGCCCAGGAGGGGAGTCCTTGTGTGTCACTCACAGTCACCCTGACCTGTCCTGTGCAAGGCTCAGTGAAGCTGAATCCATCTCGTCCTCTCTGCTGGGGAAGCCTGAGCCAGGAGGAGGGGCTGCACCTCAGCCCAGCACTTGGGGTGGGAGCAGTGAGTAAGGCACTCCCTCTTTTGACAGATATAAAATCAGACTGCAGTTCCAAGCATTCTGCCTGCAAGATTTAATAATCTTTATTTATGCTATTTATGCTTGCAATTCAACAGCAGTGGTTTCCTCTGGATTTACTTTTCAATGTGAATGGACAGTAAACACAGGCAATGTTTGCTTAGATGTGGGAAAGAAGTCTTCTGTCCCCAACTTTGCAGCGTTTGATATTTTCTGTTATTTTTGAGCTACAGTCTTTTCTTTCCCCAACTTTATAATTTTTGGTCTTTTTTTTTGTTATTTTTAAGGTATTGTTCATAGAAGTAAGTTCCTTATTTGATTTTTCTCTGCTTTAATTCATAGTGTGTGCAAATACGGAGGTAATGTGGTCATGTGGATTTCATGTCAGACCAGTAGAAAGTTCCTAATTTTATTCTCCACCACCAATTCTATTTCAGCTTCTGTTCCATGTCTCCACAGAGTCACTCAAAGGCATCATTACTGGAGAACTGTCTTTGAAAACTTGAAACAGGCTTAAACACTTTTTCACTGAATAGGCAGACATTACTTCATATCTCAATAAAGTACTGGTTTGGCATTTAAATGTCATTTTGACATACTCCTGACCTCTACATCTTTGTTCCTGTGAAATATTTCTAGGGTGCTAGCACATTAAAACTATTTAAATCAACTTTAAATGGAAAAAAAAAAAAAAAACCCTCAACAATTGTCTGACACACTCTAGAGACAACTATTTTTTATAAGGACAGAAAAGTGGTGATTCTTGTTCAGTTTGATATTTAATAAGGGTTACAAAATTCATTTTAGTAGATAAGAAATTCACTTGAACTTTGTGAACCCAAAAATTTGCATTGAGAAAAAAAATAGAAGTAACTTCTCAAACACAGGAGCAAACTTTTTTTATTACTATATGTATTCTCTGAGTGGATAAAAAAACCCCAACCTTTTATTTTCTAGTACCAGAAACTGATGAAAGTATATTGAAATATCTTCCTCCCATGAAATCAATTAAAGAAAACTCTGAATTCAGTAGAATTTGGCCCACCTTAAAACAATCTGTTAGGGAGATGAGCAAGTCTTTGAGTAATATCTAAGATCTAATCTATTCTCTGGATCAATCTGTCCAGAGATACAAAGAGGAATGTTTTTAGGATTAGGGTTCTCACATTTTCACAAAGGGAAGAAAGGCAAAAAAAACTTGTAGCAACAGGATGAGTTTAGAGATGGAGCCCTATTACTATCTGAAAGCAAAAGCAAAAGATTAGCTGAGGACTATTTTTGTTCCCTTTAGTAGGATAGCATTAAAAAAAATCCCTTTTATTTGTGATTGGCTGTAATCCTTTAAAATAAAAAGGAAAGAAATGTTTAAATATATAAACAGCTGCAATGTAACATTGTCATTATTTCAGTCGTTTCCAGATTACACAGGAGTAAATATACATGGCAGGAATATTTATACATGTATATCCTACTAGGCTGTGTATTTTATCTCCTGTCTTTGCAACATCATTTGCAATCTTCTTCTTCCTACTTGTCATCCAGTTGGCGAGTTTTACATTCTGTATGTGTTGGCAGGGAAGATTTGCATTTTGAAGCAAAAGCCAATTTAAGTGCAATACAGCTTTCTAAAAAACTTGGCTCATTTTCATAACCCATGGGGGCATGAAATGAGATAAAAATAGTTGGGTTTGCCGGTTTCTCTGAAAATGCCTTTGACCGGTAAGAAATGTCTAGTAGTTATTAGCTGTTCTTGCTTTTCTCCCAAACTCAGGAAAACAGGCTGTTTTGAAAAGGTTAAAAATAAATCTTGTTTTGAAAAATAATTCTTTTGACTTCCAGTAAAAAAATTGGAAAATACTGTAACACACTTTACATCAGGTTTATTGGGACTTTATACCATTGAATGCTATTTTCCTCTACTCTAGGACAACAGGTCTGGAGAGGAGCTATTTGCAGGTTTGGAGAGGAAATGTTTGCAGCTGAGTTTCTCAGTAAAGTCCAGTGAAACCCTAAAGGTTCCTAAACCCGCTCTGGCTCCATTGCTGTTCCCTGAGATGCTGTGGGGTGTCCCTCAAGACTTCCTCTGCACGTGAAGCAAGTTAACCTGGACCAGTGAATATTATGCTGTGTCCATGTGCCACAGTTTACAGAGGAATATGAGCAGTCTGCATGGGAGAAATGATCGAGGCATCTCTGCACCCTGGTAACCCTGTGTAACCAAAATCAGATTGTTACAGCCCCGTGCTGTAAGCACACAGCAGCTGGGAGCTCATACCACATCCACTGCTGTGCTTTGGGAGCTGCTCACAGGTCTGAGCACATGGGCAGGGACCTGGGATCTCCTGCACTCCTGTCTCAAGGCTGAGGACCTGCATTAACATTTTTGCCAGCCAGCATGGCTCTCAGGACACAGGTGGCACAGCTAAAGCTCACTTGCACCCATCTGCAACAATATTACAGAAAAGTCTCACAAATGTATTTGTATTAGCAAATCATCTACACAGTCAGGGGCTGTTGGAGGGTTTTGGTGGAATACCCTGTGTTAATTCAAATCTATGTACCAAAGTCATTCTTTTATCACAGCATGTGTGCAGAGTAGTTTTAGATTGGTGCTGTTAGTGAATAAGAAAACCCCAGTGTGCAGCGTTTGCAGATCCAAACTGCTGCAAACAGTCACAAAGCACAACAGAAGGTCTTACAAATGAAACAAAAGAAATCACCATGCAGAACATGTATGAAGAAGCAATTTAAATGTTTATGGGAGCCTATAAACTTTTCTATTCTATAAAAATAGGTTTTCAGCTTGTCTGCTTCTGAATAAGTCTTAAATAATACAATTTATTTTGGATGACTGATTATAGGACTCCAGCTCAGGCAGTTTAAATCCTATCTCCTGTCGACTTTAGGAAACAAAATGATTTTCTAGCTTTGACATCATACATCATGTTAAGTTTGAGCCATAATGCAGCAAGGGCCCAGTTCTGTTAGTCAAGCACGTAGCTATGAGGTCTTTTTTATTTGTGTGTGGTTTTAAAGCAGCCTCCAGCACAGCAGGATAAAGCTGCTCATCCAAGAACAGCAAGTTACTTTTGGTCACTTGATAAGCATATTTGGTTGTGGCTTGAAAGCAGGATGGCAAGTGAGGGCATTGTGGTGAATTTTCAGAGGGATCTCTTCTAATATCTACCAGGGATGTCTGCAGGGAATTCCTGTTTTGCTTGTTCAGAATTGTGTTTGCAGGAAATTCCTTTTTTACTTTGTTATGAGTTGTGTTTTTCAAGCTCTCCACAGTTAAACTGGCAGAACCAGAGGCAGTCTCTTCGAGGGCTCTGCAGGCATATCCATGCAGCTGTAAAGGTAGATTACATTTTGCTGTTATCTCTGGGCCTTGTCAGATTATTTGGTAAGCCTGTTTTCATTAATGCATTTATAATGGACAGTGAAAGGCAGATGAAGTTTGGATAATTTTTCCTTCCTGTTGCAATAGTGCAAATTAAGACGTGCTTAATTTATAATGCAGTATAAAAGCGGTATTTTTAATTCCAAGGATGTCATGACACCTTTTGGACATCTTTTTCTGTTTGAAGCAATTAAACTAGGGTAAGACGGTGCTTCACTTTCCCATTTAGGAGGAAACACAAGCAGCAGTACTTCTCCCTGGCAGACTGGACATAAAAACCACAAAGAACTGATTACTGAGCAGTCCTTGCCTTTCTGTGCTGGACATGTTTTCATGCTGTGGAGTCCCTCAAACTGCCATCTCTCTTCAGGCTCATCGACCTCAGGCTGGAGCTCTGGTGGGGGTGGGAGGGATGATTCCTCTCCCTGAGGACAGTGACATTAGCAACAAGCACTCAGTCATAAAGGATGCAACCAGAAAGGCAGAGGGGGAAAATGACAGTGGCCCTTCATAAATATTAAAGAAGCTTCTCTAAGACAGAAGCAGAAGTGTGTGTTGACAGTGTCAGAAGATGAATGGCTCTATACAATCAATTCAGTTTAGAGAAAAGGTTATTTTTTCACAATTATTAATGTAGTATTTAATCTTTTTTATTCCCTTTCTCACTCTTGCCTTTTCACAGCCCTTCCTCCACTTTACTTAAGATTGGCTTCACTGGCTCTTCTATGTTTTTATTCTGGTTTTTCATTTTTTGTCCAAACTTCTTACAGTTCCCAAGGAGAAAAGAGCATCACGTAGGCTTTTCTGCCTGCTTTCCACTACTTCTGCTGAGCATCCGTTTAACACAGACAGTTGGGGAAATGCCAGTTACTAATTTCAATCTATTTCAAACTTGAATATATTTGAGGTTTGTGGTTTATGTCAGATTAGGCAGTGAATAAGTACATTACTTCTTACATTTACAGGTTAAAGGTTACAAGTAAACCTCCACTGTTCTCTCTGTATGCAGGTAGCACATCAGCTGTAGTTCTTTGTACTGGGTGAAGCAATTTTGGAAATAATTTATTATCATCACGAAATTCTAAGATGTGACTGGAGTGAGAGTAATCCCAATGTTTCTTGGCTAATGTAAAGACAAGTTGTAAAGGATGGAGAATTCACTTTTGCCTTACATTTGCAATCCCCAGCCATATTTCGTCATCTTAAAATTATCCTTGATTGTTGAGATGAAGAAGTAGCTTGTGTTCTTCTGAAATAGCTTTTGACACATTATCTTGCTGGTGAAGCCTGTGTGCTTAATGAGTCAAAGGGAACCACTTTCCCAAACCCTCTGATATTTTGCATGGATGTTCATCATTACCATTATCACCAGCCATCCTGGTGAGCAGCAGGAAAGCTGTGTATTAGTCACTGTGAAAGGTGCTAGGTTGAGCTATACATCTCTGCTACCTTCTAACAGACTTTGAAACAGGATGACATGATTTACAATTTTTTTACACTGAAAAAGCAGATGAAGGCTCTTTTTCATGTCCACATGCAGCCATCCTGCTGAACTCTGCCTTTCATTTGGGCAGGTATGAAGGACCCTTTAGGTAAGGGAGAGTCCTGTCCTTGTTAGCTCATGGGAGTCAGCAGTTGGGATTAGTGATATCCACCCACTGGAGCATTTAGCAATCCTACTGGGGGGGCTGGTGAGACCCTTCAGAGCACAGCAACACAGTGAAGGAGCTGGATTTCCCATCCTACCCACACTTCATCTTGTTCCTCCTCTCTAAACCCCACAGATGCTGTAGACCTAGCACCTGAAACATCCTCGGCGTGGTGGCTCTGCCAACCCATGCAGCACCAAGACTGCCATTTGTCTCTGCTGTTTTCTGCTGCAGTATTTGTGATTTGTAGCATAGAATTTAGAGCAAACAGCAGAACAGATAATAAAGGTCTTTGTAAGAATGTCCAGACGGGCTCCCCTTCAAGTTCATTTCTCTGTTCATTACTGTTCATACATCAATCTGAGTCAGTGGATTAATTCTTAGGTATTTAAGGGGAAACAGAAGAAATCCTGAAGTTCCTGAATCAGCAGGACTGCAGAGTTTATGGGCAGTCCCAGAAACCCACTTTCTGAGATTCTTAATTCTTAAATAGACAGATAAATGTGTCATCACCTCCAGGGCATTAAATACAAGAATTTCTCTCCATTCAAATAAAGCACTTCTTCAACAGTTTTGCTATATCAGGTCCTAGGAGCCAAATAGGTCTCAAACCTGTATTTCTCCACTTGAATTCTTGATGCCATTATTATGCCAGATATTATCTGAGAGGGATTTTGCAGTGGTCGTAGGTAAGTAACTTCACATTGAACTTGGAAGAGTTTGTTGCTCAGAAAACAGCTATTCAAAGAATCTATCATCCTTTGCTAATTTGATTGAGTTTCCTTGGCTATAATTCAGATAGGCAGCCACAAAAGCTGAAAGTGATAGGATCAGTGGTGATAAAATAGTTTTAAAATATTCTGTCAGGTATCTGAAAATTCCTAGGCGATGATGTCAAACAAAAACAGATATTATGTGTTCTTGACAAACTTGGGGCTTATGAAAAGATTTATAAGAACAATTTTAAGCTATCCTACATTACCACAGCACCATTACTTGTGATTTTCACTTTCACAGGTTGCAATGCTGTTACATCTAACTGTATATATATAATCTGGATAAACAACTCTAAAATCTTTATCACCTGTTGGAGACTTAGGAAAGGTGATTATCCTTTAGTTAATGTGCACTGTATCCTTATAGTCATCGTGCTAAAATTACTGTTATTGCAGTCATCTATTATTGTTAAAATGCCACAGGACTCTTCAAGGCCGTGGATGGAGCCCAGTGAGTGATGAAGCTCTGATTATCCCACCTCTGCACAGGAATTAACAGGGGTAAGAGCCTTCTGCCTGGTTCATCCCTTCTGCAACTATGTAGAACAAACAAACAATGTTTCTTAAAAAGTTTATGTTTCAGTTTAACCAGACAAATGATAAGCACCCATTCTCAGAACTAATCTCTCTGAGACAATAATCATATTAATAGCTTAATAACAAACCAGATAGGATTGGAAAATTAATATTTATAAAATCTGACCCCGAAGTCTGACCAGAATGCTGACTGCTCATGCAAAATAACTCATCTCCCTTTACTACTTACTGCTCTCTCTTCCTTCCTAACACTCAAAATGTTTCCTCCATCTGTTTTACTTCACGACTTCTTGCTATATTAACCATATTTCTCTGCTCTGCAGTGAAAGTGAGAACTTCCTTTGGCATCCTGTCTTTGTGGTGCTGCCATTCCTGTTGAATGCAGTCTCAGTGATTTGTGCTGGCTGGATTCACATGTGGCATCTCGTTGTGAGTACTCATCTAATAAACAATTTATAGATACCTCAGTGAAATCAGCATATCAGTATCAACTTCACATATACTGCATGGATTAAAAATGCTATCTGAAAGCAGCTTCAGAAATAGTAGTGAGGCCCTCATCTATGCTG
The DNA here is from genome assembly GCF_971803275.1 of Cyanistes caeruleus. Lineage (NCBI taxonomy): Eukaryota > Metazoa > Chordata > Aves > Passeriformes > Paridae > Cyanistes > Cyanistes caeruleus. The sequence goes on from NC_141702.1 coordinate 106,847,013, forward strand.
CTACAGTAAGGAAATTCTGCAGTCTGCTAGGAGAGAAGGAGAAATATGTAAATGAAGAAGAAAAAGCTATCAAAAGACAACAGAAATGATGGTATTAGCTGGCTGCCACTCCTAATGAGGAATTTTTGTGGTCTGGCATTCTCTTAACTGTTGAAACTTTCTGTCAAGTGAGACTGACAAGCTGTAATCACTTAAGGCCTCTACCACGACCACCCAACTGTAGCTATTGCCAGCATGAGGGCTTCCACATATGTCAGCAGAAAGCAATCATTCTTAACAAAGTTTCTAATTAATTTTTCTTTATACATAAATCTAAGATGACAGTGCAATGGTTCAGTGTGGGCTTGGGTGGGAGCACATCCTTCCATTACTGGGACAATAAAACAAAACTAAAGGAAAGAAACAAAAAAAGAAAGTGTGGATTGTGTGTTAAATACATACATTTATAAACCACTGTCCAAATAAAATATTGATTTACACTGGATTAACGCCATTATTTTAACACACTTGCAAAATTAGGCTTTGGTAATGTTGCATTAGATGGCTCTATTGATGTGATATTTAATAGTAGAATAGCAATCCTAGTTATACAGTAAGACAGGGCTCCACAAAATAATGACAAATGAATGTGTAAATTCAGTGGTTTCAGGAACAGCAGGCCATTTGAGGTGATGTTTAGGCAAAGTTTTCTTTAAATTAGCTCGGTGATATCTGTCATTCATCTTGTGCCTGGTGGTTTGTGAGCTGGGTAAGAAGCTGATGAAAGTTTTGCTTTGTTAGAAGATCTATTGATTTTCTCTGTAAAGAATGTTGAACTTGCATTGTGCTCTACATCTGTGGCACAAGGGTGCAGCGTTCCCTATTTTGACTTTAATAAGTGCCACTTGACTGTTAAGAAGGAGACAAATAGACAAAGACTCATTAAGCACTTAACAGGAGACAAGGGTGTGTAAACAAACATGACAGAGAAAGACAAACTCTTTTCCCAGCTTGGAGTCATGTTGGAATAATGACAGAATTAACATGAGGGGATGCCTGTGTAATGAGCAACATTTTTTTTCCCACAAGATTGGTGGCCTATCAAAATCTGGAAACTGCAAGAGTAAATTTATTTCTAACTGGTATGACTTCCTCAGTATTTATAAGCTGCAGTAACAGCCAAGTGTTGCTGAAGGTGATGAAAAGGAAATGATGGAGGGATTTATTCCAGTACCACACACTTCTATATCCAACACAGTAGCTGTTTAATAACCATGACTTTACATAATTGGATCTGTATGTGTAACTTTTCCTCACCTAGGAATGAATCTTGTATGGTACAATGACCAACCACTTCATCGTTCAGCTCACATGAGCACCCTTATAAACTTTTAATAAACACTAACTTAGCCTTTAGAAAAATTCTGAGGGACTAGAAGGGGTAAAACCCCCAGCAATCCCAAATGTTTGTACATTGGGATTGCCTGAGTGGCAATGGCACTGGATGGGACACTGAACTGTGACCCTGGAGAACTGGAGTCAGCATCAACTGTGCTGTGTCATTTGCTGTGTTTCTCTTAATCCCTCAGTGAGCAGTCACAGCAAGTGTGCTGAGCAGGAGCTCCATCCTGGATTACAGCCCTGAACACAATAGGACTTTAGTTAGACTTCAGATCTCTCTGGGAACAGTAATCTAAATAATTATTTTCTATTAACCAACCTGAAAGCCAGTGCAAGCTTTCATGTTGCATCAGTGCTAAAATCTGTGTGCAAAGAATGAATCTTGGCTGTCCCAGCATTTTTATCTTGTATAAAGATCCAGTAGAGCAGTTTCCAAGTTAGCTGCCACTCCCTCACTGCTCATCAGGACTCAGCAGCCTGAAAAAGAAAACCTTTAATTTTACATTCATATTCCAAAATCTTAGTCCAAACAGCACCTTAAATATTTGCATGGCCTTTCTTAGCAACAAATATGTTTGTTCTCTTTTCATACACTTTAGAGAAGGACTTGAATGAAAAATCTGAATTGCTCTTTGTGCCAGTTTTAAGTGCTGAATCCCTTGTTGTCTAGGCTTGGATGAACTAAAGACAGAGAAGTTCTCTTTTTTCCATACATGATAGAATGTATGGAAAGTGAAGTGTGTGTCTGTGCTAGAAAAATACGTGTGCTGCAGTTGAAGGATTCCAAGACTATGAATCATTTTTTTTCCATATATTTTCTGGCCCCAACTTTTTTTTATAAGGAAGCCAAAATAAAAAGAACAGGAAGAGCAAGGTAGCAAACTGATTGGCTTAGTCAAGGAGCTTAAAATGATCTTTCTTCACACATCTTCTGTCATTCAAGGTCAGAGTATTTGTTTGATTAGTGCTTTTACATCTGAAATGCTTTCCATAGGTTCAAATTCCTGTTGAACTGAAGTAAAAATTTCCCCCTTTTTATGTCTGTGCTCTGCTTTCTTAACTGTGGTTCTGGTTCATGATGAGCTGTAACCTTTCCTTTAGCAAGAAGTACAAAACACTTGTATATTTACAGAAATGATCTCAAGGAGAGGATTTAGCAGCTTTTTCCTTCCCAAACTACAGACTCTTACTGAAACAACTTTTGTTTGCTTTTCTCTGCTTTTCCTGTTTTCTTTTTACCCCTCTTAGACTTGATAAGTGAGTCTTTCCACAGTCTGAGTTGATGCAATTAATTCTGAAGCTTCTCTTTTTCCTCTTGTATAATTTTTATTTGTATATGACTTTTCCATGTCACATTTATTTTTAAAAAAACACATTTATATATTTCTTTTAGTGGCAAGGATTTTAGGTGGTGATGTGGGAGTGCATTCTTCAAGTTTATTTGTACAGGAGTCACAGACATAAGGAGGGGATATTTGAAATTTTCCACCCATGGACTGATTGTATGGATAAATTAGAACGTTTTGCTGTCACATCATGATGCAAATTAATGACAGCCAAATAGGATGACAGCCTCTAAATGGAGCTCAATTTTGGTGCAAAGCCAAGTCCTAGGACCCTCCCTTTCAGGGGCTTTGATTCTACCTCAAGTGATTTCTGTGTTTCTGTTTATGTCTGTGTTATATGGCTGATGCTGGGAGTGAGATTTCCCGTATGCAAATAGTTCAGCAAATCTGCCTGCTGACTTTAATCAATACAAAAATGCTAAAATCCACTGTTTTCTGGGTAATTTAGTTCTAGCCTCATATCTCTGACAATCGACCCCAAAATTCTGAATAGTATTTTTGCCTTCATTTGTTAGTTATTAAATAGCAATAATAAAAAACTAAATACAAAGGTATCATTTAACTCCAGCAGAGAAGAGAAAAAAAAAAAGTAAAAATAACCAGTATTTTCCTCAACTTTTGCTCTTGTTCTGTCTAAACCATCTCCAGATTTCATGATCAAAGAGCTCTCCTCCTTCTGCCATAGCTGCTATCGATAAGTTTCTGACATTTTGTTAAATAATAAAATTTTCCTAACTTGGAACTCTTGATACACTCCTAACATAATTAATCTAAAAGGAAAGAGCATCTTCTAAAAATACAACTTTAAAATCACTTGAGGAGAGTGTGATTCCATTGCTGCAAATAGAGATGAAATGTTGGAATGCTGCTTTCTGCCTTAAATTGGTAATGTTGAGTAGAGCAGGTGGATATGGCAAGGGAAAAAAACTTTTCTTTTGGAAATCAAGTATCAGTAGGCTTGTGTTTCTCCAGTGTTTTCCTGACAATGAAATAATGTGAAAAACTTAAGAGTTGTTGTTTAATTTATTAGTAATTAAATTTTATCCAGGCAGACCAGCTCCAGGCTCCTGTACTATTTTGTTATTTGTATTGATTCTGGTCTCAGAAGTATGAGCTGTAACAGAGTGATGCAAAAGATAAACTATTTCTAAAGGCCATAAAGGTGAGGCCTTCAAACACAACCCAGCCCAATAATTCTGGATGTTAGGGGAAAAAAAATCCCACTGGGCAAGTTTTTTACTTTACTCTTTCATTGAAGCACCATGTATTTCCTCCTTTAAAAGATATGAGTAGTGGAATACCTGACCTGAAGAGCTGAACAAGCACAGAATTTCCTGGTATCTTTGATTTTAAAAATAAACTTTTTGATCTTTCAGCAAGAATGTGTGTGGGGGGATTATTTGTTTTAGAGAGAGACTTGAAAGAAAATGATCTCTATGTTTTGTGACTCCTCTGCTATGGCTCACAGTATAATAGAAATTTCAGTCTGCTGTGTCTCCTGTCCATTTCCCATTTAAGTTGCTTCCTATTTCATGAAAAATAAATAAAAAAAAATTCTATATGTATTTTAGAATCAAGCCATTACAGTTTCTTTAACAAGTCTGTACTTTGATGCATCATGGATGTCTGAGAGCATTTGTTTCCTCTGTGGTTTCAATTTCAGGCAACACCAGCTTATGCTCTGGCTGAAAACTTTACAGAGAAAGTTATTTTACTGAACTTCTAAATTACTTATGTATTTTTACTTACATGGGAACCATAGGGCTTCTGTTTAGATAGTATCTAAAGGAAATTTTCTTCCTTCTGCAGGATCAGGAAGTTTTCCAGAGCAGGATCCAAGATGAATCTGAATAGATGTCATCAGCAATTTATCCATTAATCACAAAGACCAATATCTCAATTTAGGTGTCAAAGAGTAGCTATTAGAAACCCTCTCCCCTTTCCTGGAAGTGATACAGAGCCACTTGTGGCCTGAGACATTTGTTCTTATAAACAGATTGCTTTTATTACAATGCTAAATCACAAAGGAGGAACCTTGATTTGCAATGGAGACTTGTGTGCACTTTTAAAACCTGAGGGACTGGAAATTGTAAGTGGAAAAAAGGAGACCACCTTTTTCTGAAGCCTCAGACACATAAGCTCTTTTTTGGATCAGGTACCTCTTATTTTCCTTCTCCAATTAATGAAAGAGTAAGAATGCAAAATGAATAAACCCACCTCATTCTTTCGAGTTGTAGACTTTCAGTTTGCCAGCCACACTGTAGGGGAACATAAAATTCAGAGATCGATTTTACACAAAAATAGAATAGATTATCTTTGTTTTAATTACAATGCATTGAGTTTGACCTATTAAATGAAAGAAGACTGTGCCTGTTAAGCTTGAAATAGAAAGAACCAAATGAAAGATACAGCTGAGAAATATTCTTTTCTAAACCAGCAGCCTGTAAGGAAGAAGACTATATTTTTAGAAAAAAAAAATCTTTTTTTTAAGATTTTCTTGAAGTTAGGACATATTCAGCATCATAATATTCCTAGAACACCCCAGATAGCAACATTAAAGGCTGCAGTGGCAAATGTTTTAGGCATAGCTGGAGCTAAAACCAGCCAGGCACCCTTTGGAAGGGACCCATCTGGAGCAGTTCATGAAGAGCTGCAGCCTGTGGGAAGGAATCACTTTGGAGAAGTTCATGGAGGATGGTTTTCTGTGGGAGGGACCCCATGCTGGACGGGGAAAGAGTGTGAAGAGTTATTATATTCTCCCCTGAGGAGAAAGGAGCAGCAGAGACATCATGTACTGAGCTGACCAGAACCTGCATTCCCTGTCCTCCTGGGCCCCTGGGAGAGGAGGAGGAGGGATAGAATTCAGGAATAATGTTAAGCTTTGGGATAAGGGTGGAGGAAAGGGTTTTTTTAAGATGTGGGTTTATTTCTCACTATCCTACTCTAATTTGATTGGTAATAAATTCAGTTAATTTCCCTGAGTCAAGTCTGTTTTTCCCATGATATTTGGTGAGTGATCTCTCCCTGACCTTGTCTTGACCCCCAAGCCTTTCACTGGATTTTCTGTTCCCTGTCCAGTTGAGAAGGTGAATCATAAAGCAGCTTTGGTCAGCACCTGGCATTCAGCCATGGTCAACCCACCACAGTTGTTCAGGTAATATAAGAGTGATCTTAAACTTGACCTGGACGCTTCAAAAATTAAAGAAAATAAAAATAAAAATAAAAATCCAAGGATTTCCACCTTGAATTAATATTCATTATTTGCACTCAGCATACCAGGCAGAGGCTCTGATTAAGATCAAGACCTTTATTTTCCTTTGGCCATGCAGTCTGAGATACATCCTAAGAATTAACAAAATAACAAATGTGTGAGAGACTAAAGGTAGCTGAAGAATGCTACTATAGGAGGGAAAACACCAGTATGGAAACTTGTTATGAGATTTGTCTGAAGTAAAATCAGATGTGAAAACTACACAGATTTAATCAGTCATAAGGCATTAATACAAGAAAATTCCTCTTACAAATACTTCCTTATTTTGGCATACAGGTTTCCTGTCTTGTTTCTGTTCCTGAACCAAAAGTACCACGGGCTGTAGGAGAAAATCTGCTCATGTGAGCTGTGGTTGAGGTGCCAGGCCTCTTTTGAGTAGTTGATAACAATAGTGATATAAAAGGCACCATTTATCCTGTTGTAAAGGAAGAGATAATGATACAAACCCATTAAACATTACACATGGGTAATGTTGTGGTCTGAAATTTCTTCACTTTTTAAAGGAAAAGATCAGTATCTACGATGTTCCTTTAAATCCTAGAAATTGTGTTTCCTTGGAATAGAGGGAGAAATCTTCTGTAGGGTTTGGGCCCCTAATTAAACATTCCAATATAATTTTAAATAATTAGGCACAATCCTGAAAACTGCAAATAGTTTCTGAGAGTTCATTCAATAAAAATAATAGGAAAAGGTTAGACATTTATTTATTGACATTCATTTATTATAACAATAATATTTTAGAAGTAGAAAGGCCTATCTATAAATCTCTGTCAAAACAAAAAAACATGTATCAGAAAAAACCCAAACCTCTAAACTTAGACTTAGCTATAATAAATATAGTGATTCAGTCAAAGATATATTTTACTCCACTGACTCCAGGTGGATTTACTACATCAAAAATTGTTTTGGTCTCAAATCTGGTTGTTTTTTCATAGCCTAATCTGATGGTATGGATTTAGGAAATAAAAAGAGAAGTCCTAGCAAAACCATTGAAAGCACATTAAAAATCAAACCTTTGTTTTCACATAACAGTCAACATTCAAACATGAGCGTCACTAAAATGCTTTCAAGTTTGATGTTTGATTCTCAGCCTGGATGTGAACAGCCAGCCAGGCATTTCCACAGAAGGTTTTCAAACATCAGCTGCTTTCATTTATCAGAAATTAGAGTGACAGTCCTTAACACTTTATGCAGAGTTTATCAAATGTTATGGAAATTACAGATGCCAACCACCACGACAGGGTTCAGCTCCAGGGTTCTGCTGAATCAGTGAGATGAAAACAGATTCTTCTCTAAAGTCCTTTTTATTAATTTTACTAATCCATACACCTGGGGTTTGAGAATTATAGTGAATTTAGAATTAAATTAATTCTTATTCTCAATTGTGAAAATATATGGATAGCATGGTAAACCTGAGCTCTACAGCTGCAGGAGTTTGTAATATACTTCTTTTTGTAACACAGTGTGAGATTTTTACTTCTGGGGCTGTATGTTCAGAAAAACAGAGAACAGAGAAGAGTAGTCCATGAGTTCCTTCTGTTTGAGGTCTCTGGCACAAGAAGAAGGTGGAGATAGTGGTATTTTTCTTTGCCATTTTTTCTTTTTGGTGTTAAGGAGCTGCTTAAGGAGATGGACTTGAAGCTTCAATGGGGATGTGCATTGTAGGAGGTAAGGACACCAACCACCAAAGTACATTTTTTCTGCAAGTGCAAATTGACAGCTTTTATTAAAAAAATGTTCTTTGTCACATTATGTAATCTGAGCAGTATGAGGCTAAATGTAATAGCTTGAAGTATTTTTTTTTCTCACCATTACAAGAAAAGGAAGTGGTTGCTTTTACAACGTGAAGTAGCTATTAAACCAAATTAATAGATCTAATATGTCTGGGTTTGTAGAAAGCTATTTGACAAAGTTTCCCTTGATAGACTATTGTTAAAGTTCTCTAAATATGGGTGAGGTAATACATTATTAAGATGGATAAGGAATGGTTAGAAACCAGAGACATGAATTAAAGGTATCTTTTATTCATAGGAGTTGGATAAAGAATGAAACCCCACTGGGCTCGAATTGTGTCAACACTGTTTAATACTTGCTTTAACATTTTCTACAGGGCTGTCCCATGGTCTTTCTTTATATCTGTGGGTGTTATCCAAAGAGGCATAACTCAGTGAACTGCAGCATTTATGGGTTTGAGCCAATAAATGGGTTTCAGATCAGTGGGTCTGACCACACAGGATTATTTGCATCAGAGAAGTGAATGTCTGCACGGACAGAATTTAAACCTTAACCAGACAAATCACTGCCAAACACTGGCACACATGGAAACACAGAGACAGTGGTTAAAGTATGGGTAGAAAAATATCCCAAAATGCACTAAAAGAGTAGTGGGTGGAATTAGCACCCCTGGAAATGTTCAAAAATACATAGATGTGGTGCTTAGAGACGTGGTTTAGTGGTGGACTTGGCAGTGGTGGGTTGATGGTTGGACTCAATGCTCTTAGAGGTCTTACCCGACCTCAAGGGTTCTGTGATTCTAAAGCAGCACTGGAGAGGTTTTACAAGTGTAAGCAGGGCCAACATTTTCACTTTTGGGCAGCAGTAGCAGCCTTGGGGGAAGGGGAAGCTGAAAACATCCTGTCATGGCAGCACTGAGAACGGCTTGTGCTGTCCTCTGCTGGCTCTCACAGGCGATGGTGACCCTGCCACGTACAAGTGCTTAGACCAAGCTGTGGTTCCTAAAAGTGAAGCTAAAAATTTAGATGGAGAAGACCACAGGTGCTCAGCCTCTCACACAAAGCCTCCTAGAGATTCAGCTGCCATCTAAGCCACTGTCAAACCTGGTCTGCCACAAACCTAGTTGAAATCCCAGTGGGGTCTGGACACTATCACTTCTGGATTTGGTGGAGCTGGATTATGTTTCCTGGGACTGCTGTAGCAGTTCCAGGCAGCTATCTGTGTTTCCATGCTGAGCTACGTAGGTAAGACAATTTTGAAAGGAGTGATTTTCACAGAAAGGAATGATTTTCACAGAAGGAAGACTCTGCACCAGATTTCTCATGAGTGCAGTGATTGCCTGACAGCTCTCAAGAAAGCTTTCTAGAAATTTAATTTTTCTATCATTTCCTTCATAAAAAACCCTCTCGTTTTATGTAATGAGATCAGCTATACCAGCTGTTCAGACAATTTACATCGCTGATATTCATTCACATGGTACACAGTGACAGTACTCGAAAATCAAACCAGCAGTTGTGTTTGATCCACAGCAGTGTCTGAAAATCTGGTGTATACAACCCCCAGGGGTGAGGTGATGTCTGAACTTTAAGGACACAATTACTTTTGCAGAGATAGTGGCATGAATATTTTATGTATGATTCGGGATTTTTTTTTTTTTTGCACCCAAAAGAGAGTGAAATGGAATTTGAATGCATGCAGTCAGATGAGTGACATCAGATGAGTGACACCTATGGGGAAATTTTAACACATGTATCAATGTCTGAGGTGGAGAAACCCTGTATTTGACCAGAGAGGAAGAGGTAACACGGTCATTAATATAATAGAGTGGAGTTTTGGTACTTAGTACCAGCAGTCCCTTTGCACCTAAATGGGACAGTAACAGCAACAGAGAGAATTAATATTACTTTGTCTCTTCATTGTTCAAATGTTTCTGACATTAAAAGTGTCAGGTCCCTTCTGGTTCAAGTATAACATGGATGTACAGAACAAAACACTGGAATAAGGAAATTAAGCAACTGAGAATTTAATTGTATTTTACTTTTCAATGTTTATCTTAAAAAAAAAAAAAGCTTATTTGCAAAAACTAAAAAAAACTGTAAAAAAAAGCAATGTGATAGCCAGGGACAGGATTTCCTGGGAAAGTATTTTGGATGGGCTAGACCTGGTAGAGACACAAACATAACCATAGTGGCCCAAAGCATGATTTTTCTCTGCTGTGTATTCATGACCAAACTTTTTGGACGATTGTATTCGTGAAGTGTAAATGTGCTCTATGTTGCTAATTTCTTTTCCATTTCACTGATGCCAAGGAACTGAAAAGAAGTAACTGAAAGGAAGTTAATCAACCCGATAACAGATGAAAATTAGCATTACAGTTGGGTTTCCTCTTCCTTAGTCACAATGTATATATGTGGACTCTCTTCTGACTCGTGTGTCAGTAAGAGAGGAGCAATGACAGAGCCATGCACAGACTGTCCCAATAAACTGTGTATTCCATGAGTATAGCTTCTATGGAAATATTTGGAATATGTTTTCCTTATATATATATATATAGCATAATATTCTGTCTGATTACTGAAATCTAAGGAGGTAGACTTGACTACACCAGGTGGGAAGAACTGAACTGTGGTCTCCATGGATAAAAGTTTTAAAAATGGAGCTGATATTTAAATCAATGGGATCAGGGACAAAACCATCTTCCTTTGGCATTGTTTCAAAGCCTGGGTTAAAGGCAGTGTGGGCTGGTTCATTTGGTGTTGCTTTCAAGATTAGTACAAGGAATAAAAGTGGGACACTGTTTGTGGACTTGGCTGGAATTTGTGTGTGGGAAAATACTGAGTTAGTAGCATTAAGAAGGAGAAATTTCTGCACATGTTTGCATGTATCCTTGGAGCTCTGTGGCTAAAAATCAAACTCACCAAGGGCTTGAAGCACTTCCAGGGTTAGACAGGAGTCGAATAATTTCTCTGGAAGGAGGCTTTGGTCAACTAAATTTACATCCCAGCTGAGCAGCAACTACAACACCAGCTCCCATGAGGTATTTAGGTGCTTAATGCCCTCTGGTTGCTACAGGAGTCAGATGTCAAAGTACATTTGTGGGTGTCAGCTCCAAAGCTCGTTGTGCTTAGCTCAGCCAAAGAGCATGAGTATTGTCACTGCACATGAAACAGCATTCTAGGCTGGATTGTATATCTGTACTTAGAGCCCACATGCTGTGCATAGTCCTGCCACCAGAAATGTTTAACCCACACACTGTTCTTTTAAAGGAAAATTAATGTTTTCTTTACATAGCAGCAGGGATTTCACAGTTGAAGGCTCAATAATGTATCCTTTAAAAATAGTACTTTGTGCTACATCTCCAAACACTTTTGCTAACACTGGGCTCAGTCAGGCACTCCTCCAGGTATTGAACTCCTCTGCTTATAGAGCAAGCTACAGATATAGGAGCTGCCTGGATCAGTCCCACCCTTATACCCCTCCTGTGAAGTAAATTATTATCCTCTTGATACAGACAGGGAGACAAATATAGGCTGGGTTAGATTTGTAAGATTACAGCGCTAGGGAGCTGCTCACAAAATCAAGGCCATATTTCAAAACAGATTGTATTCTTTCACTGAGATCACAACTTTGCCAGTGCAGTACACTGTGAAAAAGGAATCAGGTAATAGTCTCACAGTGATCTGTACTTTACTGAGATTAATATAAATTATTTCTGCCTTTATACTGAGGTGCAAAAATTATTAAACTCATTAAGAACATAGCATTATCAAGATCCCAATGGATAACACACAGATTTTCAAGTGCAAACCTTTAAAAAAAATTTGCTTCAATAAAAGAAAGGATGTTCTTTCTCTGCAGTTATGTTTTGCTTATTATTTTTTAAAAGAAAAAGTATGACATTTAAGAGATTAATGCATCTTCATGACAAAAGTATACTTAGAAGTTGTTTCACAGCAATATTTTTTCTGCAAAGATAGAACTCTGTGACCTTTCTGGATGGCATAAAATTTCTGTTGATTGCTATGACTTTCATAAAAGAACAACTCTTAATTCTCAAGCTTTTTTTGAAAATTTTATGTTTTGAACTCTGAATCAGAGTCTGAACCTACTTATTTCTAGAAGTTAAAAATAAATCACACAGAACATTTCTACTTTTCTTATTAATATGAATCATAGCTGTTCTACACACAATCATCTGGATTTTCTTGGCACTAAGACCCTCAAGGTGAGATTGTAACCCCACATATTGATCCTCATTGTGGAGAGGAGTCAAAATAAATGCCAATTTCAAAGTGAGTAGCATCTGAAGAATTATTCTGCTCAGAAATCAAAAGTATGGTCATTGTATGTTAGCTGACTCTTGATCAAGAACTATACGACCATTTCTAATATGCAAACCTGTGAAGTTACACTTATTATCTGAAATAGTTATCCCAAAAACACTGCCCTGGCTCCCACTGGAAGGGCTTCTCTGCATGCAGTTCATGGGGCTGTGTGGGCAATTCTTTAAGCTGTCTTTCCCCAACCACATTAAGACAGGGCTCAGACTCGTCAAGGGCTCTTCAGGCTGAAGCTGTGCCCAGACGAGGCTAGACTGAAAATCTATCCTGTTGGAATTCCACATCCAACCTTTCTGTGTGTGTCTTCCCGGTGGTGTCTGCACACAGACTGGGATTTGAGAGGAGCCATGTTTCTTTGAGAGCTGCCAGTGAAGTGTGCTGTGGCTCTACTAAGGGTTTCCAAACATAAATGTCCTTATGAGCTTAGAAACTATACCAGTCTGAACTTAGCTTCACTCTACAGCTTCTGGGGCTTTTTGTGACTTTGCTGACCAGTATAAAATCTCATCCTGTGTCTTGCTGCCAGTGGTGGCCAACAGGAGGTGCCTGGGGATTGAAATTTTCAAGAGACACCTCCTGCTTTACAATCTTGACAAGAATTTGCAGCTTGGGGACCTCTCCAGAGAGATTTAGATAAAACTGTGTGTTTAACAGCCCAACTGGAATTCTTGTCTGTGATTTTACACAGCATCCCCTTGAGATCATGTAAATGGTTTGCATTCATATCATCCTATAGAAAGGGTTTCCAGCAGTTTAACTACATATTCAATGAGGATTCACCCACTTTCCTCAGTGTGAACTTGCTTCCTGGGAGTTTCAGTTACTGAACTGTAGTTAATCTGTTGGGAAAGAAAATAAACAAAAGGTTTTTGGGGATGTTTAAGGGTTTACATGTCTCTGTCACGTATTTGATCTTTGTCAGGCTGAAGAGTCCTGGTCTGCGCATTAATTTTTATATGGACAGTACTCCACATGCATGATCTTCATTCTATTAACTTTTGTCAGTTCTATCTGCTTGAGATTAGGCAAATAAAATTGCATATGAAGTATCTGGGTGCAAGATACATTTAAACAGTCTTTCAGCACCTCCTGCAATTCCTGGCAGCTGTTCCATCCTGAATAATTTACTATTTGTAAATAGTCATACCTCACCTCTCATTGATAGGCATTCCTAAGTTGCTTATAAAGGTGATGAACAGCTTTCTGACCATTTACTGAACATTTGCCTTCTTTTTCCTGTCTTTCACCCAATTATATACACATGCAAATGTCTTTCTCCTTATGCTGTCCTTATTTTCTTAAGGACATTAGGTGAAGGCCAAAACCCTTATGAAAAAGCAATAGTCAAACCCATATCAATACCCTTTTCAACTTCTAGAAGGTTTAGATTTGTGAGAGTGGACTGCTCATCACAAAAGCCATATGGGTCTGTCTCAGTACCAGGGAAAATGGTCCAAATCAGCATTAAATAAAAATTAACTTCTATCATAAAACAAATCAAACTCAAACTTTTGATGTGGAGAAAGAACAAAAGAACAGAACAGATCAAGTAATATGACTGGAGGAGTGTCCTTCAGCAGAGACGGTGGAAATTGTGGAGGAATGAGAAGAATTTCATAAGGAAGCAGAAGTAGCAGACAGGAATGTTTTACTTGCAGTAAATAAACACATATTATCCCACATAATCCCATACATCAACTACTGAGCTCAAGCACAATGCTCAGTAAGCAGAACATCTCAATGGGAACAAACCTAAATAACAGTATCAATTTTTGCCAAGCCTCCATCAGAAGTGAACAATACATATATTTTCAAATGAGTGGAGGAAAATCAAACATATGACAACTTCATACTCTTCAATGCTATTGTTGCATCTGACATACTTTTCTAAGTGTCATTGATTTTAAGATAGTTGGTGGCAGCAAAAATAAGGCTTAGAAGTCCTTTTACTGTAGTGTTTAGCAGTGTGAACAGGGAGAAAGAAAAAGAAGAGGCACATTATAGAAGTATAAGGAAATATATTTGACAAGTAAAAACAAATTGTGGGATTCATTGCTGCACGAGGCAAAACGTCTGTGATGGCCTTGAATTACTAAATGGTGCATCCCAAAACAAGGGGAAGGAAATAATATGGTCAAGGTAATAAAGATATTTGACATCAATTTGCAATATTATAGAACTGGTTAACTGCAGTAGGAATTGTTTTTTGAGGAACTGTTCCCTGGATGGAGCAGAACATGGTGGGGTCCACTTTTATTTGAAGACTGCAAAGTAATAAATAAGAAATGTTTAAAAAGTTTTCATTTTTCAAACCCTAACTTAAACCCCCTAAATTATAGAAGAAGCTAGGCTATGCAATGTTTGTTCAATCAGCCAGTTCTCTGCAATATTTATGAGTTTCATGGGAATAACAGTAAATGCCAGAAATAAATGTATGCCCTCCTGGCCAAGTCACAGTGCCATATCTTCTCATATGTCCTTTTTAGTGATATAAGGCCTAAAATGTTTTAAAATGCACTTAGAGAATTCTTTGTTAAAAAAAAATATGGGTGTCCCAAAACTGGTATTTTCAAAAGATTTTGGAATAATGTAATATGCTAAAGTGTCTGGGAATGGCTATGCATCATTGTAAGGATCAGTCTGGCTTATTCATCTTCCAGACACTCTTTGAATGTGCACAATGAAGCCAAATCCAGAATTCTGATTTCATTGTACCTGCTCTCTGACTTCAGAGGAAGACCTTCCTAAGGACGATCACAGGATTAGCTGAGTGATACAAGTAAGAGCTAAAACAGGTTTTCTTCCTGTTAAACAATTTTTCTATGACTCAGAAGCAAGACAAAGAATGAACAGAATATAGGAACTTAAGAACATATTCTGTGTGATGTAAGATGTCTTAACTTGGATTGCTTTTACAGGAATCTTGCTTAGGAATTGCTGAGATCCTTTTAGAAATTATTTGCAAAACCTGAAAAAAAAATCCCTGTCAATGTGTGTGTAAATCCTAATTTTTCAACTTTACATAAGAGTGAGTTACCAGAACTTCCTTGAAGTTTATCGTACTCTGATCTTTATTCATTGATGTATGAGAGTTTGAAAGATGTACAAAGAGAACAATTTCACTGCAACAATGATGAAAATAGGAGATACATTTTAAGGTCCAGATTATATAAGAAAGTAGCCAAACCACCCACTATTTTAATATTAAAACAAGTGTAACTTTTCCTTTCTGTGATTGCTTTGTGGGGAACAAAATTTCATGTTTGTGGTAGCTGAGGATGTTTGGATATTTCCCTTCCCAAATCTGCATTATCTGTGCTGCTATGAACCAGTCATTTATCCTTTGTCTTGAGAACACTTCCAAATTTTTTCACTGTATGTTAAAAACATGATCTGTGTCAATGATTAACAGAAGAGGCAGTCATGGAAGGCTTTTCCTGTCCTTAAAACATTGTCAGAATATGCTCATCTATCCAAATTGCTTCGCAAGTCAGGCTGATCAGAACCTGCCACAGCTCAGCTGACAGGTGCTCAATGGCATCAACTTGATGGCTTGGGACCCCCAATGGCAGTCCTGCTCTTTGCACCCAGAAAATGCATTCAGGTAGTGGTTCTTGGGTGTATGAATTTATAAAGTACTCATCTTGATGAACATCAAGGTCTTTAAGCCTCCTCCCCCCTCACTGCAATGGAGCACAGCTCTGTGCAGAGAGCCTTCACCAGCATCTCTCATTTTCCCAAAGCAGCTTTAGAGAACTTGTCGAGTTCCACAGCTGCAAGATCATGTCCAGAGAAGCTAGAGTTACCAGGAACTGGCATGGGACACCAACAAGGTGTGCTTCTGCTCAGGAAACCATTTATTCAGCACAGAAACAAATTCAGATCCAGAGACAGAGAGCCCTGAATGGAGGCAGGGTGATGGGTTTTGAGGGACAGAACCAGGGTGGAGTTCAGGGTCAGGGACCACTGGGAACACAACAAGGGAGAAACCCCAGAACTCCCTAGGCCAGCCCCCAGGAGGGGTCTGGGGTGGGACAACTCATCCAGGGCTCACACGGCCCTACCCCCAAAGCAAAAGTTCAGGATTCACACCAGCCTGGCTTTACAGTCACGTCTCCCCTTTAACAATGCTTATCTGAAACTAAATCTTTGCCTTCCTGAGGCACCTCACAACAAGAACCCACCTGTCCTTGGACTCAGTGTGTCAGTCTGTGGGAGGACATTGCCATTCCTGTACCCTTCCTCCCCTCTGCAGACTGCTTGCCCTTTCCACCTCAGCTCCCAGCAGAGAAGGATGCACTCCAGTTATCTGCAGTATTATTTAAATGCAAAACCTGTATTTCCAGTGAACTCTCCAAAACAGATTGACAGCATGGTAGCCCTAACAGCTCTGTCTTACAGAAATCATTCTCATCTCTCAGAATGTTTTTACAGTATTTCTTGTAACAATGTCATGTCTTAAACCTCTGCTTTAAAAAAAAAGAAAAGGTTTTTGGGGAAAAATCCCGCAGCAAAAATAGAAAATTCTAAAATGTTTTATGACAACAGCTTAAAATGAAACTATTTCAGCATTAAAAATCCATTAAAAGTTAAATGAAACCTCCCAACACAAAGACAAATATCTAGGGATTCAATTACTGAAACTGCTTGCAATCGACTTATTTAAGTGGAAGATTCTTTTTTCAAGCTTACAAGAAAAAAGAACTCTTGAAGCAAAGTAAAGAAGCCAACGTCAAAGTTTCTGTACATCACAAAGCAATAAAGAAATTTATTATGATATTAACATATAAAACAGAAATTAACTATGTTTTTCAAAGTGTTCTTTAAAAAGAAATGGAAAAAAATGGTCTGATGATATGTTCTTAGGTCTCTGATTAAAAATTGCAGTATTCCATAGTTTCAGATTAATAAATTGAGTCGGAAAGTTGGTTGCCAGGTCCTATGCTTGTGCTTCTGGACCTAAGCCCATTCAGAATTAGAAATGGAGAATATTTCCTAAAGTTTGCCAGATCTGAAAATAGTTTTGAATTTAGGCTTATCTGACTTAAAAGCAAAGTATCTAGGTCCTTCTTTCCTTCCTAAATAAAATTAAATGGATAGAAATAATCAGTGTTCACTTATATTGATCCAGAACAGATTAAAATAGATCACAGTGGGAATCTGTTTTAGCTCTCTGTTACAAGAGGTCTGTAGTTCAAAGACTTTTCATTGCTATACATTTACTAAGGAAATAATATCTATTTTTCTGTACTTGCTGATGATTTCTTTAGCTAGGGAAAAAAATAAAAATAAAAAAAACCCACAAAAAACCCAACATTTTTATTCCAGGATGTCAATTCTCTTAGGAAAGCTTTTAAGATGCTATTTTTAATCCTTCTAATAAACAGAAAAAAATAAAATACAACAACTCTCCTCATCACTGATTAATCTAGCATGTGTATAATCATGGTAAGAATTGTTCTTTTCCTGATTTTTATAACTTAGGTACATTCCTCTCCTTTGTTTGGAGGTGGACATTTTCAGCTCAGGAAGATGACTGTAAGTAGCATGTCTGGACTTCTGCAAATTGCAGGCAGACTGGCCACTTCATCTCAGCTGTCTAGGGCTTGAACAAAAGCACACACTGATTTAAACTTCCTAAGTGGTCAAAAATCCACCACTTAACCTGGTAAAATCTTCCTGTGATGAAGTGCTGCCTAACTACCGGTGTTATGTCCTTGAAAGGTGTTCAGAGCCAGCACTTGGCACAAAATGCAGAGGTGGTCTTCATGACATATGCTAGACAAGCTAATAATAACATTTTTATTCAGCTCAGAAGAATCAGTTGCAAAATGTCTAATTTACATAGTTGACTAAGTCGGGCTGGATTTTTCTTTTTTTGACTCTCTATAAGTACAAGGAAGCCAAATGTAGAAAACCAGAAGGTTATTAGAGGAGTTTGAAATGGAAGATAATTATTGACAGGAGAGGAGGATTATGAATTCCTGGCAAAGACCTACCTTTCTGTCTGTAAAATAGACACATCTCTGGTGTCACACAGCAGAGAAGGAGGGAAAGGGGAAAAAAAAAACCAGCTGCAAAGAAGGCACAGTTTTGAGAAAGGCAGACAAAAGAGTAATTGCCATGTTAAATAGCAAATTTGGGCGTGCCTGTTGAAAGGAATTTGAGTTCAAATGGGTGAGACTGAAGGAAAGCTCTGAGTTCATATATATCTGACACAAATTAGCAATAAGCTATTTATTCTTTCTGCTCCTGTCACCTTTGGGTAATAACAACCTTTTACAGGGAAGTAATGATTAAACTCATCGTGACCAGATTTAACCCACTGACCAAGAAATCGGCAAATGAATCCACTCTTGTGACCAAAGTCAAGAATGACCAGTGGTACAAAATTAAGCCAGTCTTAATGATATTTGAGAAATGTAATTTCATGTTCCACCTCAGCTGGTTTGCCTTGCCTTGTTATAGTTCTTTAGAATCACTAATATTATTTTTGAAGAGGAAAAAGCCCTTCAGTGAATTGAAGAGAAAGTTTGGTCTCATCCAAAATTCCCAAATTTGTTAAGCCTTAATGAAATATCTGAATTATGTGGACATCACTATTAAATGATAGGATCATTGGGTTTTTTATGGTGTCTAGTGTTGGTCCCTGGAAAGGTTGGAGTCGTGTTTTAAACACACAAAAGGAAAGCTGACATGGGTTTAGATGAACCAGGGCAAATTAGGCAGATAATGCCTGACCAGACTTTCGCTTCCTGTGCTGAGGTGGTTGAGGCTGCATAGGGGAGGGCAGTGGCTGTTCTGTGCTGAAGCAATGCCTTTGACACAGTCTCCCACAAGCTTTTCACAAAGGAGCTTATGAAGTTCAATAAAAATCACCGTGGAGTCCTGGATCTGGGACGAAATAATCCAACACAGACCAGGCTTCATCCGGCTAAGGAAAGGCTCCACCCTGCAGAAATGGATCAGGAGGTCCTCGTGGGCAACAAGTCATGGGTCATCAGCACAGCCTGGCATCAGAGGTATTCCTGAATGTATTAGTAAGAAATGTAGATATTTTTTGTTTCCCTGAGTAAATTGCAAATTCAATCAATTGCCAGTGTAGGTGGCTTTGAGGACAGCTAACTACTTCGGTCCTTAGCCAGGTAAAGGAAAGAACAATTTAACACAATTTAATCCTGTGTCTGATTTGGGCTTTCCCTGTACAAGAAAGGTATTGTTGACATGCTGAAGGGAGTCCAGGAGGCCAACATGATAGTCAGGAGCCTGAAACACAATGAAAAGGAGGAAAAGCTGGATGAGCTGGACTTGGTCAGACTTAAAAAGAAAATGTTTCAATGAGGCCTTACTGGCTGTTGACAAATCCTGTTACCCTGGAGGCTGTGGGATCACCATCCCTGGAGATGTTCAAGACTTCTCTGGGCATGACTCTGAGTAACCTAATCTAATTAAACCTTCTTTGAGCAGGAGTTTGGACTAGGTGACTTCTTGAGGTCCCTTCCAGCCTAAATTTTTCCATGATTTGAAATCCTCAAGGCTGCTTTGAGGATAATGAGCAGGTCTAAGTGTTTATTCCAAAGCTCTCATAGGCCTTGTGCAGGGAATAAAAGCAAAGTGATGTAAAATACTTTGTCAAACTAGATCACAGCATATATGAATAAGGGTGGGATGTATTAAAATTGTAATTTTGACTTTGTAGGCTAGATGTGCTTTTAATATGAGTGTGTGTGTGTGTGTGAAGAGAAGCAAATGAAGAGCAGCTGACTTCTTAAAGTTGTTTTTAGCTTCATATTAAACCTCTTGTGTTTACTTTTAGAAGTGAATACGGGTAATTCTTGTTACTTTTAGATTAGTTTAATTTACCTAGTCTGCTTATTCAACAGCTACATAAAGAGGAAATTTAAGGAACCTTCCTCAGTCTGAAATGCACATCATTTACTTGCAATTATCCACCAAGCATTGTGAATTAACCCACCTTTATCATTCTCTTTTATGTATTAATTGGTTACCGAATAATTTCAAGCCAGTTAAATTGCTTGACCCTCTTCAGTTTTCCCAGTCCACTTTTTTGCCTTCTTCTGTGCTTCAGAACTTCCTACCTTCTGTTGAACTGGCAATTAATCATAACAACTCTGTTGGCAAGCAGTTGCTTGCTCTTTATAGAACACACCGTATGTCTCTTGCTCACAGTTCTCTATAGTTTTTGGATATGATAAAAATAAAGCTGGTCTGCAAATAGCTGAGATTTTTAGCTAGGAATTGCTTTTGGAGTTCTCTGTGTGACAGAAGCAGAGTATTTTGTGTGTCAAAAAAGATTATGCTATTACAGGGAGAAGCATGAACAATACCTTTATAATTTCTTTATCAGTAAGAATAGACCCCATACAGTCACAGAGTTTTGACTCAGATTTCCTCAGATATTTCAGCAATGTCTCCCATCTGAAAGAAGGACTGACTAGCAGCCTGGAGCCAGAGCAGAAGCTCTGCTCAAAATGGAGTTCAGCATGTGTTTTAGTTGTGTATTCAAACCTGAGGAGAGGCAGAAAGGCTTCAGCCTGTGCTTAAATCCATAATAAAGAAAGCATTTATATATACTTTGAATGGAAGACTGAATGGCTTTCCAAATTGCAAAGGAAATACTTGGAACAGATTCTGGTTGCCAAGCTTGATGTATGTAGCCTTGTGCCCAAAGTGTGATTCTTTGGGGTTTTTTGGAGGTAGAGGAGATGTGTTTGACCAAATGTAGCTCAAGTGGTAGTTTGAGAGTTGAGGCATTAGTGGCCTAGGCAATGGCATCATGATCTCTGCACTGAATCACTGTAATAAATCCAAGACTTCTCTTGGCTCAGACATCAGTGTCATGGCTCAACTGCAGTAGGCAGAGTAGATTGTTTTGAGGACAGCTGACCATTTATCTTCAATCATTTGCACTTTCCCTTCTTTCTATGACAACATAGGACAATTTTGAAAGGAGCATTAATAATCATCTGAAATATATATTAATATTTTTAGTACAACAGTCAGATAGAACATCTTTTTTAGGTCTGGAGGGTAATTCAAAGTTTCTAATTTTTTCTTAACTGAAATCTATTGTTTCACTGAAAGAATCTGCACTATTTTGAACTCTGAGAAGGAATACACAGAAGGATAAAATCCAGACTCATGTGGCATAAACAGCAAACCAACAAGAAGAGTCCATGAGGAATTATTTTTGCCAACATAACATTTCTGGTTCTTTTTGTTTAAAACAAAACAACCAACCCAGCCCGCAAAACAAACCACAAAGTATTCTTATGTGCTAAATTTCATCACACTAGCACACTGAAACACACAGAACCTCTGCAAGTCAGACTTGCCTAAGGCCCTTTCCTGAATAGCAGTTTTAGCAATATTCTGACATGCAGTACTGCACCTCGTGGTGTTTTGGGTGGTTTAATACTGTGCAGCAGCTGATTATTTTTGGCTCTGAGCAGTGCTGAGTCATAAGAGAAAGGATAAGAAATGCAGGCACACACGAAGTCCATGAGCATCACCCTCACTCAGGATCAGCCCAGGCACATCGAAAAGCAAGAAACAGCAGGGCCAAGGGGCTTTCCCAGCTTTCTTCTTCCCCATCTGGGGAAATCAGCAGAAGTAGTTGTGGAACAGATCCTCCGTCCTCAGTGATACAGATAGTTTTTTGAGCTTTACTTGGAGGTACATATATATCAAAAGAGAAAAAAGATAGATTAAGGGTTGCATGCTGCAGGAGTCTGAGGAAATAGTGATTTCCTGAACCCATTGGTGGCAGGAATAAAACATAGCTTTTTCTTGGGCTTTACTTTCATTACCTCAGATATGCATCTTTTGTGTAGAGGATCTGACTGACTTCCAGCTTCTCTTCTTCTTCTTTTGGAAACTTTCTGCTTAAAAATCTGCCTTGCTTAATCTTTGTAAATTGTTCTTCATCCAGTTTGAACATTCTGAGAGGTCTGAAGGAACAAAGGAACTGGTTTTGAAATGCTATTATTGTATTCAGTTTTCTGTCTTTGCTATGTTTAGTGTGAAGAAATTATACCCTCTTTTAAATTAAAAATAGTCAAAATATGCCACTGTGCTCCCATTTGAGTCACAAGATAGATATTTCAGTAGCATGTTTGGTTCAGGATTATATGAGCCTGTTCTTTGTCTCCTGAGGGTGCTGAGATGTTATCAGTATAAAAAATCCTCACTCTACTTTGAGATGACCAAGTCTCCATCAGTGATTTTCCTGTTTAGCCTAATGGTATGGTTGTTTGAAAAGATGCAGGAATCTTAGTGGATGTACCACAGAGGAAAAAATACTGAATTTCTCAGTTTTCTTGCTAATCAAAACAAGCTTACATTTCTGTCTTATATTTATTTCCATCAAGTAGTGAAATGTTCCCTACCTATTTTGACTTATATGTAATATCTTTATGAATTTGTGAGTACTTCAAATTAAAAAAGCCTGAAACAAGAGTATTGCCTCAGCCAGGAGGGTTTTAAATTTGCATGTTTGTTCTTAGTGCAGGGCGACAGAAGACAGACCATAGAGAACACTTTGTATCTATTTGTCATCTGCTTGTCTAGTCTGGCTTTTTGATTTTTTGTTAGCTTTGTCCTTTAGTTAGAGATAATTTCCAGGCAATTTCAAGGCATCTTTTGAATATGTAAATCTTTTTTATGATTTAAAAGCTCAAAGCCCTGGAGGGTAAAAGAGGCCAACAGAGAGCACATTTTTACAGAGTGTCCAGAGAGATTGCAGAGTTCCCTTTATAAGGTATCTGGATGTGGTCCTTGGCAAGAAGCTCTGGGTGGCTCTTGCTTGAGCAGGAGGCTTGGACCAGGTGGATCCACAGGTCACTTCCAGCCTCAACAATTCTTTGGGGTTCTGTGCTTTTATTTTAGTCATGAAGCCTCTGAACTCATCCCTGATGGCAGCTGGAGAGGATTCTGACAGCCAATGATCCCAGCTCCTGCACTGGGTTTCTCCCCAAAACACAATCTCCCTATTCCAGAGTATCCATGGTGCTCTCTCAGCACCTGCTCCTCAATAGATGGAAGAAAACTGATCTGAAGTGAGGATAACCATACAAACACACAACCACCTGAAGATTTGTCTTGCAGAACTGATGTTAAAAACAGATCTTATTTCAGCTGTAAATTCCTGCATGAAAGAACTTGATTACCTGCATAAGGTAATAAGTTAAATAACTCAGACAATCAGACATGAAAGGTACATTATGAAGCTTTCAGATCTCTGCTTTTGCTTTGTGAATCAAAATACCAGAAATTCTTACATTTAATTGATGAAAATTGATATAAGAGGTATTTATAGTTTATAAAGGGAAAATGGAGATTATATGGAATATGTACTTTAAGTGGATTTGAGGCAAAAGAGTTTAAAAGAAATATCAGAGGAGGTATAGGTATGTTACTGGTGCATTAACCAGTATAAACATATAAATGTAGGGGTTTTTCCTTCCTTTCTGAAGGAAGAAAACAAGCACAATAAAAATTAGATTGCATCATACTAACTTATGACCAAGGGAGTATAGAAAAAAACATCAGAGAAAAACAGCTTTGAGACACAGGGTTAACAATCATGTTAAATATGTAAGTATTTGTATATGTGTTCCTAGATTTTTTGGGTAATCACTCATAGTGTAATAGTGTGTTCAAAATTCTATTCATCTTGCACTTGCATCTCACGTTTTAAAAATTCATAAGCAAGAAGGTTTTATTTTTTATCTCCCATAGTGGGAGATGAAATCCAGAGACTTAGAAAAATCAGGAGTCTCAGTAGGAAAGAAGAAAAAGATAATTTGTCTGTAATCTTTAAAGTTAGAATTATTCACCAAAGTTTTTTTTTAGATGAGCATCTAGAACATTTCTGTTCCATTGGAAGATAATAAAATTGGTAGAAAAATGTAAGTCCTTTAAGAAAATAAAAAAGAAGATGTTGATGATAACCACCCAAAAAACCTGTTGTTTTTACAATGGAACTTGTGGTGTTTGGTAGGGTGTTTTAGTTCTGCCCTTTGTATTGCTTAAAGTCTGAAAAAGCTATATCTTGAGATGCAGGCTGAAATTATAGCACCTCTTATAAAATCTCTCTTACCTCCTTCTGTGTGGGTTTGGGGATATGGGTCTGATCTGCATTTCATGAAGTTTGGGTTTCTCAGTAGAAGGAAAGCACCTCACCAGGTCTTTCATGCTGAGTGCAGAAGGACCCTGACTGAAGAATAAAGAATAAATCAGCTGGTTTCTTGGACAAGGGTTCACACTCTGTATACAGAGAAAAAAATGCTTTCAGTCATGTGAAGGGCTAGGATCAATTACCAAAATACAAAGGCTGCACTGTGTTTGTCTGAAGAAGTCTTAGACAGGAATGCTGGCAAAGCTTTACTATTCCAAGTGAATTTGTGTGAGAGCTGCTGCAGATCCAGGTTGGGAGAGTGGAATCTGCTGGAGTTAGAGGGGCTTGGGATATATATTTTTCTCAGTGTAATAGGTATCCAGGACTGGAAGTTTGCTTCTCATCAAATAGATGCATTTTTATATATGATTGAAAAAGTGTGGGAGTAAAACTTTCCAAGTGTGCTCTCCTTCTGTATTGATGTTGAATCAGAGTGCAGAGCCTGAATAAGGGACTTGTTTTGTCATGCCAAATTCAGATGGGAATAACAGTGCAGGTCATTGTATTGAGTGACCTGCGTTACCCAATTTTGTTCTAGAACACAAATGTAGTTAACCTTGGAGATTATTGGTGTTCTGACTTGTCAAGCAGCAATTTGCATTAGATCACGACTTAAAATTATTTTTGACAGTGGCCCAGGTAATGTAGTGTGCATTTATTAGGTTAGAATAAGCTTAAATCACATTGCTTTTTTTTTCCTAGGAAATGACTGAAATAGCTGCTAAAAACTAAGTCCCTGTTTCATGTTTTCCATGAGTTTTCTCATGAAAAAAGAATGCTTTCCTGAAGCTGATCATGACTATTTGTGTGTTGTCAGAATTACCAGAAGCTGATCCTAAGGCCATGAAAATCAGTGGAAATATCTGGAATATGCCAGAAACTTTGGAGGAGGCTTCATTATACTCAAGGAAAGAGCAGGGTCATAGGCTCATAAGAAATAAAATAAATATCCACAATAAATGTCCACATTTCATTAAATTGTAATGGTAACTGGTGTTTGTTATACACAGACTGAAACATTCTTCCTACTTTGTCTGCAGATAGGACTAGTTAAAATCCAGAAAGGAGTAATTATTTCTAAATATTATCATTATTATCTGAATAATTACATGAGTATGAATACTGCACAAATATTACTTGAATTATATTCAGTGAAAAATGGCATTTACAGAACAGAGCAGTCATAGAATAATACTGAGCATTGCAAGTTCTGCAAGGTCTGCTTGCAATGCAATCACCAGTATCTTGTTCTACTTGAGAAGAATGTCTTGAGAGAGAAGAAAGGATTTAATCTGTGTTCTTTCTTCACTGTGAAAAATCTAACAGCTTTAAGTTAGCGTTGCATGCATGACGCTAAACCTGATTAAATATTTTTGAGAATAAAATTGTAAAAAACTTCATATTACATGTATCTTTTAGAAAGGGAGAATAACTGAGAAATACTTGTAACTGTCTATCTAGAAAATAATGGCTTCTATGTCAGTACTCTCAGTTTTAGTGCTATTAATAATAATGTAAAGTTCTCATATGCTATTTTTCATCTGGAAATAAAAATCGCCTTGGGAAATTCATCTCAGCCCCGTGTCACAATAAGACTCATGAAGTGATTAAAGGGAGGACATCAGCGCAGAGAGACAGCCCTTCTGTTCCAGGCTGGTGCTCTAACCAAACAATCAATATTCATTTTGGATGCACTAGGTCCATCAAGGAACACAGAGCAGATCACAGCTCGTGATCAAGCAGTTTATTTCCAAGGAAGGGTTATTCAGAAACAAAACAAACAACTTCTCAAGTCTGAGTTTTAATATTTTAGGGAGTCCAGAAGAGCACACTGAGCTCTCCAAAGATTTAATGTCTGTAACACAGTAAATGCTGCATAAAAATAATACTCAAGGCATTTTAAAGAGATGTTCTATTACCACAGCATACCTATATTTCAGTTGAATTAAGGGACATAAACCTGTTTTATGTGTTGAAAGTAGTTTCAGCTTGCAACCTAGTAAATGTTACTGCTTACTACCTGGATGAGTTTGTGCATCACTAGGAGACACAGTTAAAAGTCAATACACAAAATATTTGTAGCAAAGCAAGTGAGACAGAGGGTTTTATTCAATAGCATTGCAATTATTGACCTCAAATGCTTTGATCAAGTTAGGCATCACACTTCAATTGAACAGTCAGTAGAAATATGTGTTATATGGATTTATGGCTATGTGGGAATGATACATCCAGGAGAATAAAATAAATACCAGAATATTTTGATGATGTCTTGGTTTGATCTTAAGCAGCTATGCAGGGTCTCTTTTTTTGCTTTTTTCCCTAACATCTGTGTTATAAAAGTGATGCTGGTTTAAGCTTTTGATAATGTGCTATTCTGTTGTCTTTGAATTATGAAGGTTCACAAACAGAGCTAATGTCTTAGGTCAGTTCATTTAGGAAAGAAAAAGGAAAAGAGAATAATCATTTATTTATAAGTTAAAGAGAATGAGTTTTACAGAACTCTTTTCTGTATCTGTATCACCAACTCTTTCACTGCCAACACAATTAACCCAAGTACACTCTTATTCAATATTATTTATTAGAAGCAAAATGCACATTGACGCTCCAGGCTTTTAAAAAGTGGCTTACACACTAAACTTGTTGCATTGAACCAAGCATACTAAAGTCTAATTTTGCCTTAATATTTAGTAAAGATGATGACATACTGATGGTGAAGATGGTAGAAATAGTGTCTAGGTAGATTTATTGTCACATATCTAGAGGGGAGGCAAAGAACAAGAAATATTCTTTGTGCTAAATAGAACCACACGGATAGTTATGCATTTGCAATAGTAAGTTTTATTTTAAATAATTCTTTAGTAGCAGGGTTTCCATTTGACTAAAAAATGGCAAATGTAGAAAATACATTTTTTAAGGAAGGGTGGAAGGGGTGGAGGTTGCAGACAGCTGTAGCTCTGTTAACATCACCTCAATACTATGCAAAGCTTTAGGAAAAAAAAATTGACGATGTAGCAGAACTAGCTACAATACTAAACATAGGGAATAGACTGTATTCCTTTTTCAAAGAAAGAAAACAACAATTGTACTTAAAGACAACATACTCAACCAATTTAGGACCAAAGGAATGCAGACTAAAGTAGGCAAAACCCCTTAAAATCAAAATCAAAACATTTTTACATTTTTTCCCCAGAGGCTTGGATCATGTAAATTGTATTAGTGCTTCTTTGTTGTTTTTACACTTTTAAATTGTTCTAGTTCTGAATTCTTACCAAATTATGCAGGGAATCTTTATTTCTAGTAATCAGTGATCTTACTACCTTTTATTTCAATGTAGGTTTTAGCTTGGAATGTGGCTCTAAGTAAAATGATGCATTTTAGCTGAACTGGAAGTCTTTGTATCTTTTCCAACACATGTCTTTGCAAGGTTGGCCTACATCCTGATACATAATTACCAGGTTGAAAAATTCTTTGGAACTTTTGCTTGCCTATAACTGATTCGGTATTTCAGACATCTGTTGTCATGGGGCTTTGGTTAAATTACCTATTCTTGCCTGTTTTGTTGTGAGTATAGTGACGAAATTTTACATTGATAGTTATTGTCAGCAGTGCAGGAGGTTTGACATCAGCTGATAGCTTGGTGCTCTCAGACACTATGAGCTTTCCATACCACATCACTCAAATTAGGACTTCTGTGTTTATAGACAAATTTTTCTCCCTGATCCTACATTTAAAAATTAATCTACCTGGATGTATCTGAAGTTTGAAACCAAGTAAGTCAAAAGAAGCTACCTCCTGTGAATTCTAGTTCTGTCTAAAGAGAGTTAAAATTATAAAGAAGTCATCAGTAAAAGAGCTGAAAAGCCAATTTTTTGTGGTTTTTTTTCCCTTGATCTTTATTGCATAGAGTTTATATGCACAGTTTATTTTTCTTCTGTAAGTATAATGCTGGATGTGAGGCCACGATGTACAGCTGGTCTTTTAGAACCAGAGAAGTATTTCATTGCAATTTCTGTTATGTGTTTTTGAATGTTCAGTATTTTGCTGAAGCCCTATTTTCCCAGCTCGGTGCCACAGGCCTAGGACAAGGCTCTGTCTTCTAATGAAAAGGTGAGATCACAGGAGAGAAAGAAGTTTATGACCAGAGCCTTGTTCTTACAGGCTGGCAGGTTATTTTAATCATCAGCCAAAGCACAGAAGCCCCTGCTTGTTACTGAAACCTTCTTCACCTTTGGGAGCAATGTTCTGTGACATTAAGGAACTTTATGACAAAATAATACCATTTACCACCTAATGAGCTACAAGATAACAGACATTTAAGATGAAGGTTAATATTGAAAGAGACTGGAGTTCTCTTTGTTCTTTCTTTCTCTTCAGTTTGCCAAGTGAGTGGAAGATTGTGCCTGTCTGCTCATCCCTGAGGAAGGAGCAATGTACAGCTCTGCCACAGCAGTTCTGACTCAATGCCTGTCACATCATTTTCCCAAAGATAATTAATTTCCTTGGGTTTTTTTTGTTTTTTTTTTAACCAAAGGTGGCATGCCTTCTCCTCTGTTGGGATAAGCCAGTCTTTTCCACCCCTTCCCTTCCTCTGCTCACTTGCTCATGGAAATGTGTGTGCATGTGTGTGTGTGTGTACAGCCAAACAAACCACAGCCTCTCATCACTCATCCCATCATTGTCTCTTTGGGAGTGCTGCAGTAATAATGTTTAATTAGTTTTGATTTAAAATGTAGAACTAGCCTGAAACTGGACTTTAGTAGATAAGTAGTTCATTTCATAAAGGGATGACTCATTTAATAACCATGTGGGTCCACTAATGAGATGGCAGGAAGCAGGGACAGTTTTTAGGTCAGGAGAACAGGCTAAAGTTTAGCCTTTAAACTATGTGCAAAGTGGTTTAATATATTTTCTTTTTGTACCAAC
This sequence comes from Cyanistes caeruleus, assembly GCF_971803275.1. Lineage (NCBI taxonomy): Eukaryota > Metazoa > Chordata > Aves > Passeriformes > Paridae > Cyanistes > Cyanistes caeruleus. The sequence continues at coordinate 106,876,206 of NC_141702.1, forward strand.
ACAATCTTCTTGACTTAGATGTACCACTTATTTTTATGGCCAAATAATTTTAGACTTATGGCACAAGTCTCAAATTTACATACACATACGGAAGAGTCATTTAAAAACAAAGCACAGAATGAAAAAATTTACAGGTTCAAAGGCAGCAAGTTCAAATCTCAGTCCTTTGTCTACACTTCATTGTCATTCATTCATTTTCCCCTAAAGTCCTTAAACACACTGCTGTAGCCATTTAGTTTTGTTTTCAGTACTTTTTAAGAGGGGAGTGGTCTGGCCCACACCACTTTGACTACCTTGGCCTGAGATGAGGTCTTACAATGCCTCAGTCATCAAATCTTAGGCAACTCATGTCCTTCATCCCCAGACTCCCCACCAAGTTCCTGGCTTTTTCTTGGGCTGGCAAAGGCAGAGGTAGCTTGGGTGAGCCTGCAGAGGGCCATTTCAGAACTAAAAATCTTTTTCTGAGTGACCTTTTACTATTTTGTCAGAACAGTAAATTTCTATACCAAAAAAGATGGTTTAAATGGGTACAAAATTCCTTTGTACGTGTTTTATTAGTGTCAGATGTATAGTAAGGTCCCAAAATTAGACCAGTTCCCTTGATCAACATTCAGATAATTTAGACAAAAAGTATTCTTCCCATTCTGTCACATTTTTGAAGCGTGAGGGAAGGACTTAAACAAGACGTTCTCAGTATTTTTAAATGGGAAATTATAAAGGTACTAGGTAATTTATAAGAAGGTATGTTTATTCTGTAGAAGTATCTTAAAGGGAACCTTTATCACCCTTCCCTGAGTGTGAATAAAAAAAATACCCTTTTAGTTATTATTCCATTCAAAAAATGACCCAGAGGAATATATTGTTCTTATTTATGGAGTAACTTCCATAATGCAGTTTGTAAAAACAAACAAACAAACAAACAAACAAACAAAAGAACATAAAAAAAAAGTTATACTATGGAAAAGTGATGCATTTTGCAGTCTGAGTGAAAAGTACAAGAATGAGCTTTTTGTGAGGAAGGAGTAGGAAATGCATGGACATAAACAAGAAATCCCACTGTTCACCAGGAGTTATGCTCCAGAGTGTGTGAAAAAATAGAAAGTGAACTATGGTAGGACAGGTATATAATCTCTTGCACAAGCTCTGTAGATTGTGTTTATTTTGTGTCAGAGTGTCTGCAGTTCCCACCACTTGCACTTCTGCCCCTTTGCTCCCACTGTGAGTTCTGCTGTCTGGAGAGGCTCTGAGTGCTGGATTCAAAGCCTGTAGCAAGCACAGTCAAGGGGTACTTGATTTTCCTTTTGTTGCTGTGTGTTCATTTGTATCTTCCCTCTCCCCTAATTGTGTCAGGATCATTCAAACCAGGTAAATGGAGAGGTGGCAAGTAAATAAATAAATAAGCCCCCCACTCACAATCAGGGAATATTTCTGAGTAGTTTGCTTAAAGAAAAAATTTGCAAGGATCCTCTATTTCTTGCTGTGAATGCACTTTTAGCTTGTATCTTTTTATTTTTTTTTCCTGAGGAATGTAGAACATTTTCTCTTATTTTTGTAAGGTGAAATTAATAAATAAATGGTGTTAGCTTCATTCATGGTGACAATGCAGATGACCATATTGCTAAAATGTTGTTGTCTTTCTCTGCCAAAAGGAGTAAAAGGCTTCCATTGTGTCTTTCTCCATTTATACTTTATTGGTGAATCATGACATTTAGAATCAGCATATTAATTCAAAATAAAAGCTGGTGGCAAGGAAAACTTCTGAAGGTAGGTTGCTCTTCCCACATTTTGATTGACAATAAAATGTAGCTGGCAGATTGACTATTAACTCTTGGCATTACTGGAGGGTATTTCTATTTAGGTCTGTCAATAAAAAAACCCCAAACTTAGTTTTAGGCCCTCCATTGCTTTGACATTTCCATGTTAACTAGACTAGCTGTAATGCAAATATCAAAAAATCCTCATTAGGATTTATTAATTATATCATGGATGAATTTATTTGACATGTAATTAATTTAATATCACACAAGCAGCAAATACAGTTACACTTCCTAACACATCAGCTTAATAATGAAAGTTATATAATATGCATTTAAAGGATTTTTAAAAATAAAGCTGGGTTAACCTGCAAGTAAAAGTGAAAAATTATTAACTGGTGAAGTGACATAAATATGAAAATTAAAGAGCTGGACAAGTCATGAGACTGCTACTGAAATAAGGAATTTTCATGGTTATTTTCCTGATCAGTAAGATTTCATCATGTAATGCTGATTTGGTTTTAAGATTTTTCTATGCTTTTTGTCTTAATAAAGAGCAGTTTTCTTTGGTCAGAGAAGCTATGTGGATATACTTTGAAAGCACCATTTCCCTGTTTCTCCCATGGGTATATCAATAGGAGGTTCAGTGTGTGGACATAAATAGGCAAAATATATTTTGCCTGTGTAGATATGTACATTCCCACACAGACATAACTGGAATTAAATGCACAGCTAGCAGAAAAGAGCATATCACTTCTAGGTATATAAAGGCAAGGGCTCAAATATTCCCACAGCGGAGAGCTTAAAGAATCTTTGGTTTTTTCAGGAACAATGGATCTGTTAAGTGATTAAAAGAGAAATGAGAGTTCAAACCTTATAGGTATTCTGTCTGTGAAGCAGCATAGCCATCAGAGCCTTACATTAAAAATTCTCTCCAAGAAATCTCAGTGGAATGACAGGTCCTAATTTCTGTGGAGCCAAGAGAAGCAAAATATTTACTTTTTTATATCACCCGTCTTTAAACTTCACTCCTTTAAAATCCCTCGCTTCATGCAACAGGGGAAGCAAAAGGAACACATAATAGACTTCCTTTTGCACGTGGAACAAAGATGGATGGCACTTTTATCCTTGGCTTCTTTGTTGCTCCCCAAATCTATCCCTCTTTGAACAATCTGCCACTACTCTGTGCCAGCAGGAGCTTTAGAAGAAGGCCATCTGCACTGCCTGCTACATTAGGGGACAGATTCCCTTAATTCCTGACGTACTGGAATGGCTCAGTGTCCAGAATGGGATTTCTGGCCATGGTGTTTTTGGGGATGGGACAGGGACAAAGATCTGGCAGACCCTGGTAATGCTGCAGAGTGAGAAATGGCCATTTACCCCCAGAACTGCAGAGCTGGACACAGCACACAACCAGCTTACCCTTCAAAGGTAAATGCAAGGTTTATTGTTCTTTTTTTAAGTACCAACAAATAAATGGGAGATTTTGAGGAAGGTTTTCACGGGAGTGTTTCAAGTGGATCACTGAAGTTCTGCGGTTCGCTGCAGACAACGTGGAGCTTTCAGCTGCAGAGAAGGGTCACCAGTTGTTTATTCAGTGGCAGTACTCAAGAGGATCCTGTTATGCTATGCAAGGATGGAAAAGTGAAAATTCTTGTCTGGAATGTGTTTCCACTGCAATAAATCATGCTCCATCCTGAGTTATATCTCTGCTGTATGCCAAGAGAAAAGGTTGTTTGGAGTAATTTAGAGACCAGGCAGAGTTTTCTTCTGTTAAATTCACTCCAAAATATGACTACTCCTAAGTGTTTTCTGGACACACATCTTCCTGTTCCCCTCCTGAAATTTCTCTTGTGCCCTTATTGCAAGGCCTGTTTTTGGAAAGACTGTTGGGGTATTCCCCATGAAACAGAGAGGAGGTCATCTTCCTGTATCCCTTCTGTTCAAGGAGAGAATTGCATCAGTTAAAAGATCTACTTCTTCCAGCGACATCATTGACCTGTCTTCCTCCTACCCTCTGCCTAACAGGTGAGCTGAAGATTGGTGGAGGCCATTCCCCCAGGAAGAAAACATGTTTAAATATTATTTTTGTTTTGACAGACTCTTTTCTGATTGATTATACTTAATTGGCATTCCATCTGTTTTGCTCATCCTGAGTCTTTGTTACATAATTGCCATTTTTAAAAGACAAAAGTGAATTTAGTAATTTCCTCAGACAAGTCCTGAAAGCCTCTCTGAAGATACAGATATTTATTGATCTGAATGACAGAGGGAGGCATCAGAAGCTCATCTGTGTTCTCGTTTGAGGTATACACAACTTCATTGTAGTAGTTTAAAAATAGTAAGTTTTCCTTCTTGTCTCATTAAGAAATGATAAAACTTGGTAGTGCCCTTTTGGGACCTGTTACTAGAATAGTTTTGGCCTTTTTGCAAGGTTCCCTTCAGTGCTGAGCAGGAATTGCTTGTGTTGCACTGTAGGTAAAGCTCTCTTTAAACCAGGGGGATCATAGGCAGTGCTAAAGTCAGATCCAGGAAGGAGACTGTCATCAGAAACACAAGACATCAAAATCTTTAAGGAAACATGTAGGATGGGGAATCCTTAATTAGATTTTAAGTACATAGAAGAATTTGACGCCTTACTTTAAGTATTATGTCCAACAAGGAAAGAAATCCAGGTCACTGCCAACATAGGCTTGTTCTGCACCGGGGAACATTTACAGAACATTCCCACTATTGCAGCTCCACTGACATTAGTGGTAGGACGAGCTGCAACTTTCACAGCTCTCCAGCACCAGCAGCTGTTTCAGCACTGTGCTAATTAGATTGGCACTGAGCTGCTTTCATAGACATGATGCTGCTGACAGCTGCTGGGGTGCCATCCACACTAGGGCTGCCAGCACTGATAAAGCTGTAGTAGTGTTGGGAGCTGTGGCAATTATTTGTAAGTAAAACTGAGATCTGTGGGCTGAAGTTATAGTATGTGTGTGTATGAATGCATATATGTGATTTAATTCTTTCCCTGTTTTCCCCTGGCATCCTACTCACATATATGCATTGCTGATGGTTTGTGAAAAGCTGAAAATCTCATGAGTCACGTATCTTCTGGCTTGATGGAGGTTGAGTGGAGGGAGCAGGAAGGCTTCATATTTGGAATCCAGGAGCTGAAGTACAGTGAGTCTGGGTAAGAGTAAACTCTTAGGGATAATAATGATCTCAATGTGCTCTGTGCTAGTGGTGATGAGCTGTGTATTGATTGTTAAGGGAGATTAAAATCTTTCAATGCCCAACGTGAGCTGGTCTCATCCTCATGTATCTGTATGTGATGCCTTCCTTCTCTGTCAAATCAAGATCTGTTGGCATGAACAAAGCATATTTCTAATGGAGTATAATTTATAAATATAAAGCATTAGAAATGTGTCAGTACATGTGAATGTGTCAGATCATTCATTTTTCCTACAATGTTTTGTCATTTCTCCTAAAATTTTAAAAGAAGTAGAAATGCTTTACTGAAATTATAAATCTAATATTTTCTTCCATTTTCCTTACTCTTTTACCCAAAGTACCTTAGTACTTGATAGGTTTTTTCCTTTGTTGGTAAAAGGCACTGCTTGGCTTGGCACAGGTGACAGGTTACTTAATAAACTCTTAAAAGGACAGGTAATTAAAAGGATACTGTTGGCCAAAGAAAGAACACCATTGTCCACCTGCCCCATCCCTTTCTAATGTAATTTTCTTTGAACTAACTAGAATGACATTTTTCACAAGTAGCTCTTGGATCTCAAATTGAAATAGTTTTCAGGAAAAATCAGAGACATGAGAAATCAGAGACATGGCATTTCTGCAGAATGTCTTTTTCTCTGCATGCAAACCCATGAAAACAAGTGAGAACAAGATTTCTGAGGGAGGCTGTTTAAACCATCCTGTACTCCACAGAATAGTTTAAAGGAAAGTTCAGATACTTTTCCACATTTATGGATGTCAGCAAAACAACTTTTTAAATTGTGTGAAGTGACATGTGACATATCCTTCCCCTTTCCCCCCAATTTTAGTATGAATTTTAGCATTTGCTTTAGCAAAACTAGCAGTGTTCCCTCTGCTCCAGTGCCCATACCCATAGAGGCCCAAAATCAATGCCCAGCTCCTTTTCCAGAGAAATGCACACACACTCAAGAAAATGAAAAAGTCATTTGCTGCTAAATTGCCTGTGGCAGACATTCAGAAGAACTCTTCTGTTTGTCTGATAAATCACCCACCCAGCCATGTGAATGCTTGGTTCTAACCATTCTTTTACACAACCCCACACTCACACAGAATTTAGTTTAAAAAACCTTATAGTCAACATCAAATAAATTTTGTTGAATAAGAAAGAAAATTCTAGCTTGTTTGAACTGTTCTATCTAAAATATCTAGGCACCTCTTTGTCCTTTTTTTATTTTATATAAAAATTAAATTTTTTTTCTGAGGAAAGTTAATTGTTTTGAAAAATATAATATCTATGTCAAATGTAGATTCACCAAATGTTGATTACTTTGTTGTATTTAAAGCACAAAATAGAAATAAAGATGTGTATTGAAGTATTTATTCTGGATTCATTAGAAGGAAATACATGCAAGGAAAGCCAACTCCTGTGTCCCTTAGTATGTATTATCTCTTCTGAAACATGGTAAAAGCAGTTGTGAACTCCACAGGCATTTGAGACCATAAGAAAATTGCCATGAAAGTTCTACCAAAAAACAATCTAGCAGATGACAAGCATTATTTATTATAAATCAATAAAAATATTTTGCTAGGTGAGGCCATGCATTAGCTCCGCTGCTGTTTTGTGTAGCTAATTTCAAGTCCTTAAGCCTCTGTAGCACTTCATAGTTAAAAGAAAACTTCTGTTAAGTGGGGATGATAGAGCTGCCTGTCACACACTATTTGTCTTTTCCTAGTTCTTGTAAATACAATCCTCAAATAATTATAAAAATTTATATCCGAAAAGCAACCAAAAAACGTTCATGGCTGCCTTACCTGTCTGGAAAAAAAAATTGAAGCCCTTCATCAACTTCAATAGTGAGGTTTTTCTAGAATTAGTCAATTTAAACTAAGGTTTGATAAGGAATAAAATTTTTGCAAATCTGTACATGGAAATGTGAACCTTGGACGACCTAAATTCTCTCATCCTCCACTCATTGTGGATGATATTTTGAATGTGAAAATAATTGAAGGTTTCTGTAACCGGTGTCTGTTCAATGATTTCACAGTACATTCCTAATCCCTGTTAGCTTGTATTATTCTTGGTCCTTTTCATTGTCTGCCAGTCCATGTTCTTTTCCCAAGGGATCCCATCATTTCTTTCTTACAGAAGGGTATAGTTTGCAGCTGTGACCCTGCAAAACTCTCTTTACAGTATTATCAGGCCCAGAGCAGAGAATCAGTACTATTTCATGCACACCTTTTCCCATAGGCAGGGGAGGGTTCCAGGCTGATGTTGCAGAGGGTTATTTTCTGATTTCCAGCTCCTAAGCCTTTCCAAGCAAGAGAAGCACAGGCAGCAGAAGAGCTGAGGGCAGACACTTGGCAAGGGCTCCCAGCAAGCCGTGCTTAGGAGGTGCTCCACAGATGAGAGGGACCAAGGCACGGTGGAACCACTTCAGGGATCAGAGATGTGTCCATTTTTCCTCATCTGTCTCCATTCCCCTTTCCATTCATCATTTCTGACTTTGCCTAGCTTTGCTCCAGAATTTGCAGTTGTAGCATTGAGGAGGTAAATAAAAGAAACCTGAAAATAAATCTTTAAACAATGTTTTCAAACCTCACTGAAAACTGTGTGAGACATTTCTAATTAGAAACAGAAGTAGAAATCAAACATCAAAAGGCAGCATGGGATAAAAATTTCACCAATAATTCATCGCAGTTTAAAAAATTCAATGTTTTAATTCAAGGTAAAGAATAATAAACAGTGGTTTAGTCTGATTAGTCTCTGACAGACAACTTAATTTTGCTTTCTTTCTTACAATTCAAAAAAGAACTGCTGAAAAAATCCAGCATTAAGAACAAGGTTCTTTCACCAGCTACTGAAATTTTCATGTAGCTGTCATCAACACTAATTTACAATATTGCATGCAAACAAATTAGCAATGGGCTTATGTTTAAAACCACTAAGAAGGAGTGCTAAGTGTAATATTAAGTACAATTAAATGGGTCAGTGAGTTACTTTGGGTAGTAGTTTGATTTAGCTTCTTTAAGTGAAGCAATTTTGGTAGGATTTGAAATGAATTGAATGAGAATGGTAAGCATGAGAAAGCAGAAATGGAAAAGTAATTTTTACAGTAATGTGGGACCTGTGGGTGTAATCTTCTTTTGCTGATATGCAGCTACAAAGTTAAGAGTGTCTTTCAGCTGGAGAATGTATTTTAAAATGTCTGCCACCTGCAGTAAGGAATAATGATGATCTCAAATAAAGAAGAAGGTGTCTGGTAGGATGTACTTCTGTAGGAGCTGCTTGAAACCAGGTGGGAGACCCATGGAAAATGGCTTTTACATAGTGAATAATTCGTGTTCTCTCTCCTAGAGGCATCTGATGCCTCTCCTCCCCTGAAATTTTAGAAATACCAATGCATTTTATTAAAAAAAAATTATAAGTTTTTTTTTTGATGCAATAATAAATTGCAAGTTTCTGCTTAAAAAAAAATAAATCAAAAAATCCAAACAATATCTGAAGATACATTTAAAGAGTTTTCAGTTTTACCCAAACTTACCTCTAGCCAAACATCAGTAAGAGCAATAAATCATATTTCCACCATATGGTACTTAAAGTGTCTGTATGTCTGGACACAAACTGATAAATTAATTGTTGCATGAATTAAGTTTGACTGTTAGTCTATCTGGAGAGATAACATTACTGTCATCCTTCAGCAGCACACCATATTTGATGCTTAATCTTTCTCCTGACATATTAAAATTCTAACCTCCAGCTAGATAGTCCTGCAGGTGGTGCTGTGGGAAATGTTTGCAGTTCAGAGACAGGGCTGGAACAGGAGTGGAAAAGGAACAGATTCGTTCCTCTCCAGCTTTTTCCAGAACAGAAATAGGAAGGTAATTTCTTTCAAAAAACTCCAAAGCACACTGTACTCCCTTCTATGGAGCATTCAGCCAAGGATCAAAAAATATAAAAGGGATGCAAAGTGCCTTTTTCACCTGGTGGAGCTTTTAACCAAGTTTTCTATACTGTGAATGACTAATATTTGTATTTCAGCCACTATAACTAGGCTTCAGCTTCCAGTAATAAGAACTCATGGGACAAGAAAAGCAATAGAAAAGAACAGCCTGAAAAAAAGTAAAGAGAATAAAAACGTATTCACAGAAAAAATAATGGATGTTAACAGTAAAATTTTACTAGCCAAAGGCAAAAGGAAGTTTTCAGTAAATGTAAAGTAATATGTGACCTGGCTTTCAGTTTCTGCTTGTTTGTTTTGGGTTTCTTTTTTTCTTTTTTCTTTTTTTTTGAATGCTTAAAGCTTTTTGTATCAAACTAAAACAGTGTGTCCCCTTTTTCTGAACTGGCAGCTGGCCAGTGAAATTTGATGTCCTTCATATTGTATTAGCAGAAAAACAGTGTTGTAGTTCACAAACCAGAATGGTCAGAGAGGTTTACAGGAAACTTCAGTGTTCAGCAAGATTAGTACTTGAGCATTTTTGGTAGGTTTTAATTGGTAGGAAATTTTTCAAATCTATGCCAATTTTAATAAAACAATTTTAATATTGTTTAAATTTTTACAGTTATAACAGAGGGAAAATATTTTAGAAATCCATGTATGTGCACTTGCATGCATGTGTAGAAATATGCTATCTTATACTATCCACTAGATGGACTCAGGAATAGTGTTCAGAATCCAAACTCAGACTCCTGAATAAGAGAAATAAGAGAAATAAGAAGAAATATCTGATGTGAAGCAGTTGCTGGAGTCTGGCACAGAGCAGCAGAGCTGGGGAAAGGAGCTTCTGCACCTGCCCCTGTTGTCAGGGCAAGGTGTGACTGTGATCTGCTGGGAGAGAGGTTCTGCTTGGCTCCCAGTGCTCTCTCCATGATGGTGTTGAAAAGACAGGATTATATCCAGCCAAGAACCTTGCTGATTTCTGAATATAGAAAACACTGTTTAAGTGCTTGAGGTAATTTGAATTAGACCTCTCATAGGTGCTCAGGGTGCGTGTAAGGCTGCCATATGGCCATAAAAGTGGGAAAGGCATGTGCTGAAACGTGCCAACAATTAGCTTTAGCAGACAATTGAATATTCCACTTCAAATGACAGGCTTATTCACAATCATTGTCTCCAATTACTTATTTCTTTTTCCAATCACAGGCTAAATTATTATTGCTCTTTGTGTTGGTTTGTTTCCTTATCACAACCAGCTGCTTTTCACTTTAGCTGCTGTATTTGCTAAATGATGCAATGCTTGCTCAACCCATAAAATGTGAACAGCGAGCAAAGGCATCAGCAGCACTCATTTCATTAAAATAATTATTTTCATATCACCTGGAACATCCAGCTGTAGTTTTGCCTACAGTAAGGGATGGGAATGACCTCTGGAGAACATGCTTATGTTTCCAGCTAGCACAGGCTGTCAGAGCACTATGTCATCTCCTAACTCTGTTCAGATATCAGAAACAAGCCAAGGGGTTGTCAAAAGAGAAAATGCAAAAAGACATCAGCAAAGCTTGGTGAATAATACCCACTTTTATTCTACCTTCCTTCTATGCTGTGCAAGCTGAAGCAGTATTTTAGCAGCTGTAATGACACTTGGGCTTGACAAAAGTCCTGGGATCCTTGACTACAAAACTGATTGCAGACTATATAAGGACTCTATCTGATGCTTGATAAAATAGTCAATGAAGGCAGTGGGTAAGATGTCCCAGTAGTAACGAGACAATACATCTCAGAAAGCAGAAGTGCTTAGTCCTGTGAAAGTAAAGTAAACTTAATGGAAATAAATAATGCATGCTGCAAAGGAAAATAAACACGTGCTCCTACCACAGCCATTCAATCCCCAGAGTTTGCTTTAATAATAAATCACCCCAAATGCTCCAATACTTTTTGGGGAGAGGATTACACTTAACTGAGTTTTTCTTTCAAATATCAGTATGAGAGCAAGTCAATCTTTTTTCTTTTCTTCAAATCTGTAGTTGTTTATTGCTATGTCTTTCCATAATTATTTTTGTGAGAAGTACATGACTAAATTGAAGGTATAATATGTGCTATATGAGTACAAATGGCCAGACTGGTGGGGGCATAGAACTACAAGAAACTTCATGGGGTCACCTAGTCCAGTATGATAATATTTCCCCTAAATCATCTGTGATGGATTTTCCATTCTTGTTGCTATTAATGGCTATCCCTTCCTTAGGAACTGCCAAAGACAGCAGCTTGGGACTTCCACAGGCAGTCTCTGACAGTAGTTCATTATCTCTGTCATTGAGGGCTGATTTATTTTTTAATCAAAAAACCCTTCCTGTGTCCTGTTTTCTGTATCCTATATCTTGTGTCTTTCTTCTAATCAACACTCATTCATTGCCCCTGCCTGCTGTGGACATAAAGACTAAGATTATTTTCTTCTTCATTCCAGTAGATTTTTGTGTCATTGAAAGTGCTACCATGTTCCTCTCCTTTATTCTAAACAACCCTGAGACATGACAGGGCTTGAGGAAGAAATCTTATATTTCAATCTAAGCCTAATATTACTAGATACATCAAGTGGATTTGAGAGGCCAACATCATTAGATTTGGAAATGAAATTGGGATTCACTGTTCCTTGCAGCCGTGGATGACTGATCACTCCCCACATCAAATCAGCCTATTGCTATGGCCTTCTCTGGGATTTTTGCTGCAGTGATGATAAAATATAGTAAACTAAAGAAACAAAGGCATGTTTGAAATACCACAAGAGGTTTGTGGAGAGATTGCATGCTCTCTGTGGCCTTTCAGATGTGAAGAATCAGTAGTGAGAAGACATTTCTGTCAGGCAAGGTTGCTAACTTGAGTGCGGAGGATCAGGGTCACAATGGCTCAGCTGAAGGTGCAGGTTTGAGACAAAAGGCTCTTTTGCAACTCATCCAGCCACACATTCCTGACATACCCCTGCAAACAGGTAAAATCAGTGTCTTGGGAAGGTGTTCAATATATTGCACGGTCTTGTGAGAGAAAACTTTGTTCTTTCAGTACTTCTGTGCTACTCAATCTGAATTTTGCCAGATATGCACTAATGTTATCAAACCTGTTTTGGAAGAGTTCTGATTCACATTGCTAAGCCAGTGCTACTTCATCTTTCCAAGGTCCAGTTTAAAGGTGATGATGCAAAAACCAACCACTTGATACAGAATGTTCACAGCTGCAGTATTTTTGGGTAGAGTCAGAGTAGTAACCTGTGTAAGGGAGTTTCTTGTCTATGGTAGGAACTTTTTGTGCTGTTCAGTAAAATTAATTATCTATGGGTTAACAACCCGCTGAAACTCTCATAAAGTGAGAGATAGGCCAAATGCAAATATAATTTTTAATACCTTCCTAGTTTCTCTCATTATCCCTTTTCTATTACTAGTGCTGCTGATCTAAGGTTACCAACAGGTTGTTTTTTTCTTAATGAAAACTCCAAAACTGAAGTAAGTTGCATGATTGTATACCTATATGATGCTACATGCATTGGTACTGGGAACATGGGTACATGCTGGGAAGCATATGAATCATTAAAAAATCTGTGTTAAAACTGCAAGAGAGGGCAGCATTCTGCATATAGCACTATTCCCAGCTCCTACCTTCACTGTCTGATGCTTTCAAGTCTGCCCTTGAAGGCCAAGGAACCAGTGAGCACTGGGGAGTGCCAGTAGCTGTAGTTCACTGTGTTCACATCATTAAAGAATACGTCAGCTGTGACAATTTAGCAACTGCAAGAAAACATGATCATATTTGCATTTCTGGAGTTCCTACAGCTTTAAAGAAATGTGGTAAGGGAATGTCTGTCCTACACCATTGCTGATGCAAACTGACTGGGCTCTGAGATATGCACATTACAATGAATTAATAATAAGATGCTAAACTGGTATTGCATTTTGTTAATTTTTAGCCGCTGTAGAAGTGGTCTTTAAATATTCCTCATTCCTTTTGAAAAATCTAAAGACATTTTTCAAGCCCAGCATTCTGCTACTCACTCTCAATTGTGCTTGGTTATACATATATGTAGTCACATATATGAGGATATAAGGTTTTACTCCTTCAGAATAGAAGGAATTCTAAATCTGATGCCTCTGAGTGAGCTGCTGTTGAATGCATTAAGCTGTTCTGTATGCTTGAATTGATGCTTCACTCATTAGTCGATGCAGAGCACTGAAAACCCTTGTGTATATACCATTCCAGTAGAAAAAAAGCACACAAAACCCACAATCAATTGCTTGCTCTGCTTAGTTTGGTACTACAAAGCTGTAATAAATTCTTATTATTGTGCTGAATGAGTTATTTCCTTTAGACATTAAAATAAAACTCAATGATCCAAATAAGGCAACTTATAAAATATTCACTTCATATGCCCTGAAAATAATTGTCATGGCCTTAGAAATACCATGTGAATTCTGAAGGATTCCTATGCATTTCTTCTAGCTCAAGATTAGTCCTGTAAATTTCCAAAACCTAACCATCTGTAATATAATCAGACATTCTATGTGAAGGGTATTGGCTAATCAAACCATATCTAATTAAAAGAGATATTGCTATTTATAATTTGCTGAATGCAAATTTTTGGGTGAATCTTCCTGCAAACTGTTTACAAGTTTGGCAAAATTTTCTGTGTAAAAGTCTGCAGAGTTTAGGATAGAAAAACGACACAAAATCCAAGTGTTCTTTGATGTGCAACATGGAAAAGAACCTTATTCTTTTAGTGCACTTGAACGAAAGTGGGTGCTTGAGTTAGTGACCTATGGAGTTATGAGTCAGTGGAGTTTCCAGAGGATGAGTCAATCCACTCAAGTGTCATTTAGCTGTCACTGACTATATGGCACACAAGGCTTTATTTCACTTGTGTGTCTTAACTGAATAAAGCTGGCTCAGACATTTGAAATTGGACACAATTTATATTTACTCATGTTCTCCCGTAAACTGAAAAATCACTTTTCTATAATGCTTAAGTGTATTGCTATACATGTGTCTGTGGAGGAGCATTTAATTGCTTGCAATATTTAGTGTTTAAATTGTTTGGCAGTGTCCATTGTCACAGTTTGCTCAGGCATTTTCTCTGTCATGCAAACTGATAAAGCTGCTCATGTTTTCCCTTCAGTTTAAAAGGAAATTATTTTCTGGTGAGCTGATTAAGAATTAAGGGACTTTTCCTATTTATTTTTGCCCTCTGTTTGCTGAATCCGTGATTTCTCTCTATAATTACTTCACTCTGACAATCTTAATGCAGTTTGACTGGAAACTGCTCTCAAATTGGACTAAAAGAGGCCTTTTGACAGTACCAAAAGAGGTAAGATTTAAGTAGAGGAGTCAGCCAACAGGCAAGGCTCCTTTTTCTTATATGGCCAGGTAGTTTATTGAATAAAAATGTAGAGAAAAAGCTCTTATTTTCTCACTTTACTCCCTGCACAGTTCTCTTTAAAGAGCAGTTTCTTTCCTGGCTAGACCTTCATCCTATGGTACTTAGGGCTGTGGGGTCTTTTAAAAAAGGGTGTTTTTACACAGGACCTATTGTCACTAATTTAAACAAGAGAATATCTCATGTTTTTTAGACAGAGTACAGCTGCTCATTTCTGTTTCAGTCAATCAGGGAGAATCAAATCTTGCAAGCTGAAAGTGAGTATATTGGCAACTATTTGGGGAGGTTTTTAGTAGTATTCAGGTTGCTGTTTTTCACTAATATGTCTATCTTACAAATTTCTGCAATGATTGTTTCAGCATGGACTAGATTTATCTGAGACAAATGAATAATGTAATCTTCATTTTTGAGACAGAGGAGTTTATAATGAAGTAGCTATGGATTTTTATGGTACAAATGAAAACAAAATTTCAAATCCTTTAAATTCTCTGAGAAGCTGTGCATATCTTTTTTTTTAAATTGCATATTGTTCTTCTCCATTTCAGTCAGTTGTCACCTCTGGTGTGATTTCCAAGAAACCCCTCCTATTGCATAACAGTCTCTTCAATGACTTCAGGATAAGATCCAGCTGTGAGGGACAGTCAGCACAGTATCGTGTATTGTGGAACCTTGACCCATTTCTTTCTTCAAAATTTTAGGAGAATTTTTGTTTGTTTGTTTGTTTTTAAAAATGATACTTCATAATTATCTCTACTTTGAGTTGTGAAAAAATGAAAAAATTTTCCTTAGGGCAGTCCTGCCCAGCCTTAATACCTCTGTTTTTTCTGGCTGTGAATTAATCTGTCAGTCTCATGTGCTCGCCACGATGATTAATTTCAGACTACAGTTTAGCATTTTTATAAACATCTGCATCACTACTTAAGAAATTACTCACTGCACCTTAAAGCAAAATGGTAATGCCAGCAACAGAACCTCAGTATAGTAAGTGAGTGAATGAATAATACATGTTTGTGTCATGGGAAGTACAAGGAAATGCTGCTTCCTTCCACTCTCGGTGTATCGGATGTGCAATTATTGTGTAATTAAGTTCAGCTTACATGACAGGTGAATGACATTCCCACGCTGCTGTTCCAAGTTTGCTCCTCAAGGAAGCTAAATATGTTGTACGACAACATTTCAAGCAGCAGCAATGCAGAGCAGCTAATACAGTGTATTTGGTGAGCCAGAGTGGCTCCTCTCCCAGTTTTTGCCACCATGGGTAGGCAAGAAATACTTTTGGTAACACTTCTATGAACTAAGAGACCCAGCAAGCCAGGGAAATTCCTTAATTAGAGTAATTACAACAATGAATGAGTGTGGGGAACTGAAGTCTTGATGGTTAGAATGAGCGAATTAACCTCTTCCCTGGTATGACTTCTGTCCTTTCTTTGTTTAAATGTGACTGCACCCATTTGTCAGCTGACAAGGAGTCCCATACCACATTTGCAATTCCAAATGACTGACTCCTATGAATCATTGTTCAAGAGATGTGTAGGAAGTCAGTCTCAAGGGAAGGAAAATATTCCTCTAACCAAATTGATGTAGCCTATCCCTCATTGCAGCTCTAAGAGTATTGAGAAGAGTTATTTTTGTTTGAAAATATAGAACCTGCAATTTAAGAAAAAAATTACACAGGCCTTGTGGCTGCATGGGAGTTCACAAAGCTTTAATATTTAACTCTTAAATTGCTTTTAACTCTGGGAGAGTCTTTTTCTTGTGATAAGCCAGTTAATGTTTTCTGTATGGAGGGGTACTATAGAAACCTTTGCAGTCAAGGAAAAGCAGATTTCTCTGGATGGGTGTTTCCACTCTGCTGTGTGTTTCCACTTAGCATTTCTAATGGAGATTCAGACAACCTAAAAGAAGGGAACTATTTCCTTTACTGCACAGCTGTGAACAAACTATGCAGAGCTGCAATAAAATCACAATTTTTCATTACTGTGAAAATAAGCAGCATTCACCAACTCTGCAAAAGGGGCAAACCAGAGAATGTTGTTTCAAAGCACTTTCAATCAATCTCTTCTCAGTGGTTGTGGCTTTGTTTTAGCCATTCTCTTCCAGGGGTTTGTCTGGGCAGCAGGGAACTCAAATAAGAGTTTTGCTCTTCATTTCAGCCTGTAATGAAGAGCCTCTTCTGAGAACAGCGAGAAACACGAAATGGTGAAATGTTTTGTCTAGATGTGAACTCTGGTCCACACCTGTTACATATAAAATGGGGAAAAGCTTCTTATTATGAAGTGCCCCAGATTTTCTAGTCAGAAACTGTGATGTGAGCTAACTCCCACTGCCTTTGGATCAGAAAATAGGGTAAATGGGTAGTCAAAGGTTTTAGTTGAATCAAGAACAATTTGAAAGAGATTAAGAGGATTCTTTAAAAAAGTCAGTGAGAAAAAATACACACCAATTCTATTTACAATGTTTGGAGATAAAAGACATAATTTTTTGAAGTCTAAAGGACCTGAAATATGCAGCTGATGTTTTGATACACAAGAAGGCTGATCGTGCTGGGATGATGTTTTATTACTACTGTACTCACTGAAAGTAAAAGGTGTGAAAAATGAAAATAAATAGTAACTACTATTTTTTAATGGGTCAGAGTTCCTAGTTTTCATTGTGTTGGTTATAAGAAATATCTAACATAAAATGACGACATAAGACTGACTAATAGGAAAATTTTAGGTGTTAGAATAACTTGGTATTTGTTCAGAAGATGTCACTAAATTTGCCTGTTATTTCAAATTTATTAACACAAACTGTTAGAAGAAATTTTTTTACCAGTATTTGACCAAAGGGAAACTTTTGTACAGAGGAATTTCTTCCCACTCTTGCTATTTTTGTTGCCAACATTTGTCTTTTTTCTGTACCCATGATGCCACCCAATAGCTGTGGAATTGACACATTCCATTAGAACATGACTTATGCCAGGGTTAAGGATACAGATTTTGATACTTAATTTGCACTGAAATATTCATGGGCAAGAAATCACTCTTATACTAGATATAAGTTTATTCCATGTTTGAAATCTATTTTCATATATATATATATATATTTATGTGTAAAAATATAAATGTAAATAAAATATATATGTAACAGCTGCATTTTAGCAATTCTTTTTACATAAAATTATTATTACTTTTACTGTTAAATCATTAGTAAAACATTGCCAAATACTGGTACTGACAAGCAGAAAAAAAACTCCAAACTTTTAATCTCTGTCTTTTCTGCCTGTTAATTTCAGCTCACTTTCAAATGCTTATCCATCAATATTCCCATGAATTAAATATTTCAAGAACTATGACTTCATGCCTGTTGTTCACACAGGTCACACTCACCTTGAATAAACAAAAAGAAAGGTCTTTCATGGATTCATTACTGTTTATAGCATTGAATATATCCCTTTCTTGATACTTAAGGAAAGTCTTCTCTTTTCATGGTTAAACTTCTTAGTTTTATTTTAGAGTTCTGAGTGCAGTAAATAAATATTTATTTACAGACCTTTTCGTATAATTCATATGTCTTAACAAAGGTAACTTTGTCTCTGAAAGTTCTCTGTCTGATGGGGATGGAATTAAAAATGAATACTTATGTCATGGCTGTTTGAAAGATCTGAGAAACTGGTATGATGCAGCCTGATCTAAGGAGCATTGTGCTCAATGAGGAAGGGAGATAATGAAAAATGCAGGATTAATGATCCTCTATTTCTACATTTCATCAGGCAAAGCTCCAGTGTGTACCTGGATACACATGCATTATTCAGAAAAACTCTTCTAAGTACTTCATTGCCATTAGGATGATTTTGAAGACTGACAAATATTTTTATTGAGTTTCTCCAGAAACTGGTTTACATTCATTCCGTGTTTTTACAGGAAAAGTAAAAGTGCTCAGCTTTAAATTGGGGCAATCAAAATTGTATTTATTCTTGGATTTCTACTGTTTTCAAGTATTTTCTCTAATGGAAAGCAATGTAGTAGCCTGTAAGAAAGATGACACAAGTTTGGTGTATTTTGTTTTTTGGGAGAATACCACAGCATCCCACCTGACCATGGAGAAGAAAAGGCCTAATCAAACATCACAGCTCCATAATATTCAAAAGCTCCTGTGGATGGTAAGCAGTCTCTTCTAAAGACAAACTGAGAAAAGATCACTTCGGTCTTTGCATATTCATTGCACTTTTCTGAGACCATCACTGCCTTCTGTTTTGGAAGAAATTCTGGAGTCTTAAGATTTGTGTTAGGCAGTGACAAGTCTCACAATGTATATATTTGAGTGTCATTTAGCACCTTAACTGATCTACACAGAAAGGAAATTCTCAGCCATGGTCTCTAAAAGCCCATATGTTGTATGTGACTATTGGTGGTTTCCTCCTTAGATGTTTTATAATGTACTATATTCTCTGCAGAAAAAATGCCCAAGTAGTTAAAGTCAAGAAAATGCCCAGTATTTTAATAAAGGAATAAAGTGCCCAGTCCTAAGTCTGTCTGTTGTGTGTTAACATTCTATTAGAAGTAAAGTAAAATGCAGACAAACGACAGGATCCAAATACTTTTTTTGTTGTTGCTGTTTTTTTCTGGAGAATACAGCACTAATAAGTAGGTAGAGAAAAACTGCCAGGGTGTACTTTGTGCAGCTGCCATCTGGTCGCTCTATAACACAGTTGTGGTGGTCAGGCAGGTGGTGATTAACCATGATTCAAAATGATGTTTCACAGCAGGCATCCCCAGCAGGGAAGGAAACGTGGCTTTCACAACATTCTGCCGGAATTCCCACACTGGGGAGAGTGAGGTGACACACAAGTGCTGTGGGCAGGAGGGACTGGGAGCACATGGGAGGTTCTCCTCCTTCGAAAATTATCCGAATCATTCAAATGTCTGATGGTTCTGTAGGGTTGTTCAAAGAGTTGTAGCATTAAGGATAAGGTGCCTTATGTTTAATTTTCATTGGGATTTACACAGATGGTTCTAGAACGCTGAGTATTTCATTAAACAAAGTAAAAACGTGAGACTTTTATTCCATCAGTCACTGAAAAGTAACAGGTAGAAGTACAAGTCTTCCTCAAAGTTTTCCATTTTGGAATCTGCAGGAGGTCAAGCATGATTAAGAAAATAACAGGGAAAAAAGTATTCTAGAAAAATCACAGATTTGTTAATATTGTCCCAGTATTTTCATTTTGGAACAATGGGTAAAAGAAAAGAAGAGGTAAAGATAAATGTAGAATAGAATACAATTCTGCAGTCTAGAAAAGCAGGAGTAATCACCCTGCTTTTTATGTTTTCTTTCGCACAACAGAACTTGCTGATCATCCAATCTGATGGAAAGTGAATCTAGCATTTAGGATGGAGAATATGGGTATTATTAATTTTAATACTATTAATATTTTCAAGTTGCAAACACACAAGTTCATATCCTCTTAGAAAAGGGGAAGTGTTAGTGCCATCCTGCACTGCAGATTCATTCAGCATTACGTGGAGTTTTGGTTGTTTGTGTTAGAGAGCTATCAATACACACTGAAGCAGACAAAGAACTGCAGAATGATCAGAGAAAGGAAAGAATATCATGCAAGAGAATAAACAGGCTTGGCTTGTTTGGTTTAGCAAAACACAGATGGAAGGAGGGATATGATTGTACTTGATAAATATGTCAAGGGAAATACCAAGCTGGAAGCTATTTAATCTGAGACTGTTTGCACACAGAAAATTTTTATAAAGCTGACTATAAGTATATTTAGGATTGAAGTTCAAAAATGCTTTTGAAATGTGAGATATTCCAGTTGTGAAGGACAAGAAGCAATGAGCACAAATTGAAATACAGAAAATTCCATTTAAACAAAAGGAAAAAATAAATTCAAAATATATTTAAAAATATTTTTATATATATATTTATATATATTTGTATATATATTAAGGTAGGTGAACAGCATTCCACTCTAACCTCTGGTGGGGTAGAACTGGATAGATACATGTGTACTCACCGAAGGAATTCAAGTGTACTCAGAAATGGATCACATGCTCTGAGTGTTTTTCAAGTGGATGCCTTGGTTCAAGACAAGGCAGAGCATTTCAAAACACTCAATTCCCATCTATGTCAAGCAGACACCTGATACTGAAACCAGCTGTCATGTCTTTAAAGACTGTCCAGAGCAGGTAATATTGTATTTTGCTTTTTCATGGAATTTGACTTATAAAAACTGTGTTTGTTTTTTTGTTTTTAATTTAGTAGCATAAAATAAATGGAAAATATTTTCTAAAAGACTCTAAGTTTGTTTTTTTGGTGTTTTTTTTTACTATTGCTTTTTACAGCTACAGTTTGCTGATAACAAGCCTCCATTTTATGAAAAGGATTGAGGATTCAAATAAAGAATCTTCTCATCTTGCGCAGTTATTACCTTACCAGAGGTAACACTGTAGACATTAAAACAAAAAGAAATCACTAGGATGTTCCTTCTAAAGAAGATCAAGGCTTATCTTACAAAAACTGAGGCTGTTGAAAATGCATTAATTTTGTCAATCCATCTGAATTTTACAAAAATTTCCTTCTAGTATATTAGGAAGGAAATGGTGTTGTTAATTCATTTATGCACATGAACAGATGGAGAGTATGTGTGTTTGTATGTGTATACATATATATATATATTAAAAAGTAAACTTTATATATAAGAATTAATTCTAGAAGATGGAAATATCTTCTGTTTTCATTACAAGAATATTTTGTTGTCAGTTATCAAAAAGAATAATAAACCCATCTTCGTGGCTTAGAGTCACAGGGCACCACATCATGCAGCAGACTGAGCTTGCATTTCAGAGAATTTTACCAATACTGCCGGCTCTTCTGTGGTCAGGCAGACCAGTGGATTGTGCATTCACAATTTTGCCCAGGGCAGAAAACAATCTTGATGCAAAAAGAAAGAAATACATGTGAGAAAGCTGGCAAAGATGCAATACACAGCTTTTTCTTTTCATTTTTTTCTCCTGCCATTGACCTCTTCTCTTTGAGAACTACAGCCCTGAGAATGTTTGCCACAAATCCTACTGATCATGTTTTCCTCCCCAGCAGTAGCTTCTCATAACTTAATTTCTTCTGCTCTGGCTACAGCTAGGTATCATTTTTTTCCCATAAAACACTGCTTATTTTATTTCTAGTTATCTAAACTGGGCTGTGCAGTGTGGAGTTTTAATCCACTGATCTTCTACTCCCACCTTCTTTTCCCTGTACAGAGGTAATTTTTCAGTTCATTCAGTTGATGTTTTTTTGGACATAGCCAAAGGTTCAGTATTTGCTTTTGTCTAAGCTTGATGCAAGGCAGATGATGAAGGCAAAGTTAGGTTTTCTTCCAAAGGACCAAGACTTAAAACAAAATCTTTATTTTCACAAATAATCTTGATGACTTCATTATAAGAGCTTGGGAGAAAACTGCACAACCAAACCTAGAGGGTTTTTTTGGTGGTGGGGGTGTTTTTGTTGGTTGTTTGTAATTTTTATTGGGTTTTTTTTGTTGTTGTTCTGGAGATACTTCACTCGTGAGGATCTGACTATGCTGTTAATTTACAAAGGGTTTTATTTTTAATATTATGCT
The DNA here is from genome assembly GCF_971803275.1 of Cyanistes caeruleus. Classification (NCBI taxonomy): domain Eukaryota; kingdom Metazoa; phylum Chordata; class Aves; order Passeriformes; family Paridae; genus Cyanistes; species Cyanistes caeruleus. The sequence goes on from NC_141702.1 coordinate 106,898,127, forward strand.
TTTTGCCGTGCTCACTGAGTTAAGAAACCCTTTGTAGCAGCTCTGCATTCTAATTTATGATTTAGATAGACTCTATTTATTGCTCAGTTTACTTCATTCTAGGTCAACAGCTTTAATTAGAGTATTTTTAGCAGATTATGAAATACAAGTGCACACAGACATGAAAATACATTAAACAGTCCAATCCCAGCACTTAGTGCTACACCTCTTTTTTTCCTCTGTAAGCAGAAACAGTTGCTTTTTCGTAGACATCACTAAGCATTTGTCATCTTTTCTTGCACTCAGCATTTCTCCCTGTCATAGTTTTGGTTTTATTCTACTTTTATTTTCCCTGTAAAGGTGTATTTCTTACTAGTAAAACTTAATGAAAAGTAGTTTTTAATCATGTTTCTGCTCAAAAATTTGTAATTATAATAGCAAGCTAAACTGAACAAAAGGCCTCTTCAAAAATATTCTATTCTTTCAATGTTTACATGGACTAGAGCTGAATTAAGGTGTTTATATTACTAAGTCAAATGTTAGGGTGGGATGTGGGAATTACAATTTTGGCATGTATAAGTAGAACAGTTGGCTTTGATTTACTAACACATGATGGAGATTTTTTTTTTTGTTACTTGACTTTGCCACCTGAGACATGTTTAGAAGGTCATATGCATAGGCTGAGGGAAAAAAAATATCATTTCAGTTTGGAAATAGGGATTGTGGTCCTTGAATAGACCCTGGGCTGGAGAAGGAAAATTTTTTATATTAATTCATCCGTGATTATTTTTCAAGTGGAGGCCATTGTCTGCTAGTCCAAGGCTCTGATAAATCCTCAGTTCCTATGCTGATAGTGTTGCAGGCAAGGCTATCTTAAACAAAATTCAGGCTGTCAGGACACTGCAATTTTTGCAAGGAGTCAGGAGTTGCCATCCACAGCTCAGGTTCTTCTGGTACTCAGGTCTTGTTGCACCCGTGCTCTGCCATCCATAGATCCCATCAAGCCATGTGGCAAAGCAGGACTGCAGTTCCCATACTGATGATCTGGGAGATGCTGTACAGGTAATGTTTTGTACCAGGCTGGAATCATTTTGACAGGGCTTAGGAGAAGGTTAAGTGGAGGACAAATTACTACTGGTCTCCAGCAGCAGTTAACACTGATCTTTATAACATCTTTATAGCAAAATAATATACATTCTGGCACTGCACTTTATAGATTCTGCATGGCAAGTGATAAAAGTTATGAATTACTTCTATCAGGCTTCATTTTTCCCTTCTTTTTAGCTAATATTACAAAGCCTGATGTAATTACCCATTTGGCAGCTCTCCTTGTCAGTCATCTGCTGATTCATAAGCCAGTCAAACAATATATTACACACCAGATCATCTGTGAGGACTTTGCTGGCACAGGGCTGGCATTGGATTCAGTTTTCAAGGGTATTTCAGCAGAATCAGAACTATCCACAGGGTTCCTGTGCCAGTCCTGTGTCCTTGCTGTACACAGAGCTGTAGGATTCTAGGCTGCACCTCTCTTGTTGCCCAGAATGACTTTCCTTTCCTTTCATGTGCTTCTTCTGGCAGATGTTTGGCATGCCAGGAAATACATCAGGTGTCGATTCCGCAGCTGTTTTGGGAGATATCTACAGGAAATGTGGAAATCTACTGGTTCAGCTTGAAGGCATTTAGTTGCCTTTGTTTCCTGTGATTTGATGGCCATTACATATCTGGGGGCCTGCTTCCCTGCAAATACCAGCAGAAATGTGTACATTACAATCACATCAGGGCCAGGGAGAATTTTTTCTCATATTTTTAGCACTAATATAAAGCTAGAAAACTTTGCTGAGCACCAATTATTGGCAGACTGAAGTTCCCTCCTCAGCATCTTTCTCTCCTTGGTTCACTTCCCTGCTGCAGCTCCTCTCTTGGTGCAGCTCTGTGAGTCTCTGCCACTGATCAGTCTTGCTGTATTTTTGTCCTTCCAGGTAATTAAACAATGTCCAGATAAACAAGGGACACTGCTGAGGCCTAGATTTAGGCTAAAAAATGTAATTGTTTTCACAGATTGTTATGAGAATTGTTCCCTTTTGCCTTTTAACAGATCTAACTTCAAGGTATGTTATTATTACTGAAAATATTAACTAATGAGTATATTTTTGCATTTGTGGGAGTGTAACTTTACAAATGATATTTTAAATGATAACTTATTTGCTGATCATTTTACTAGGTGGATAGGAATTGAGAGGTGTTAAACAGTTACTCATCTTGGATTTATGTTTAAATATATGACCTCTTTTTGCAAAATTGTTTTTCAGGATTTTTCATGGTCATTTGCCTGTAAATAAAATAATAAAAATCTCATATATATATACACACAGAGATGTAGGAATAAAAACTAGAAAGACTTTGATTGGGGGAAAGAGAAATACTTGTCCAGAAGTTACACACAACTTATTCTTAAATCAGTAATATTCTAAGTATATAATTTTCCATGTTTTATAAATTATTAGCTCAAATTTCCTTAGAAGTCATGGAAACTGAAGAAAAAAGTGCTAGAATATCACAGAGAAAGGTGTTCTCCCATTAATTCTAGACAGAATGCAGACAAAAAATGTTGAAAATCTTGGTAACATAATTTATTTATTTTTCCTTTTTATAGTCAAAATTGTGAAAACAAAACGGCTAACTTTCAAATTTATTATTATTATTATTTTTATTATTATTATTAGCCAAAGAGCATCTGAAACCTGAAGGTCATACCCCTGTAGAAAAAGGACAGCCCTCAGACACATTGTACAAACCACATGACAGAGGTAATTTTAGCCTGAATATTAAAATAGTCAATATTACCTCTGAACTGTAGTATCAGGTGTTAATTCTACACTGTATCTGAAAACACAACATCTCTTGAAAACCAAGACCACTTCTTAAGAGGAAAGTGAAGCTTCCTGTACAAGACTGTTCATCTCTTTATGATACTGTTTAGCAGCAGTGGATGTAATGGCATTAATTTAGATTAACATTACCAAGGTTAGCACTCCATTGATATAAATGCAAAAATTCAGGTTCATGTTGAGTCCTCCAGATATGACAGGACTAATGGGCTGTAAATATAAAGGTTGCAGAAAGATGAAGGGCTGGATGGACTGACTTAAAATCTCAGCATTTGTGCTTTTCTGCCACATGTCCATCAGCAAATTTTTTGCAGGACTTTTGGGCTGTATCACACTGTTTTTTTAATGCTGGAGGAGTAACTGATGGGGTCAAGATTTTCTTCCAACTGGAAAATTCTCCATTAGTTCAGCATGTCATAATTAAGCCAAAATGGCATTCCTATTTTCTCTCCAGGGAGAAACTGATACCCTGACTCCTGTGTTCACTTCTTGCTCAAGAGAACAGTGACTATAAGCTGCTTCACACCAGCCCCTTATGGCTCTGGGCATTGAATTCTGGTCTCTGTGGTGCTGGAGTGTTTTGCTTCCTATGGCCTGAAACTTAGATAAATTCAGTTTACAAATCATTGGAAGAATTTGGTGCTGTGAAGTTGTGCAAAACAGCAGCAATAAAAAATTGAACATGTGCTTGTATTGCAGTGTTATAACTGAGCCAGTGAATCAAACTCTTATGTACATAAGCAAGAACAGAGCAGTCAGTACGATCCTCTCTCTGAATGTGAAATAAGTAAGAAATACTTGTCAAAGTTTTCCTCTCATTGATGTCAAAGAAAACGGGAAGTATCATTGAAGTTCTGAAGACATAGTTCCTTTCATTACAGGCCTGAGCACTGTAATCTACAATTTTTTTCCCCACATAAAGCTTAAGTGTTGAAATGTGTCTCAAAGCAGATGATCATGATCCAAACATTAGAAATCCAGATTAGAAATGAATAGTGTGTGTCTAGAAATGAGGGTTGCTAACATCTAGAGCACCTTAGCTCATGATTACTTCTTAGATGACCAGTTACTTCCAATATTTCTAAGTTTTTGGGGTGTTTTTCACATGTAAATATGTGCCTTTGTCTTTTATGCCTGTTGTAAATCATTGATGAACTCCAGCCAGAAGAGTGGGGGCACTTCATGATCATGAAGCTAAGCTTGTTGCTTTTTAGTTGCTTTTTCTCATGTTCTCTGACAAACCAAGATTTTTTTTTTATTGAGATCTGTTCTTGTGAATCCTATTTCAGGATGAAATTTGTTATGCTGTATTTGGATATTCCTGGAAAGTACTTCATGATACATTTTTGAATATACTGTCAAATTGCAAACACATTATTTTTATGCATTCTGCAGCATTAGACACCGAGTGTGGCGAAGCCATTTCTAACAGACTCGAATTCAAGAGGCATCTGCTTTTTGCTCTTTTGGCACGAATGTTACTTTTAGATACAAAGGAAAAAAAACCCAAAACAACAAAATAAGGAGCTGGTGGCAAATTCCAAAGTTTAAGTAATGGGTTCTGATTAAGTCTTGGGAGTTTTGCTTCACATTTACATTTGATGTCATCCACTCATTAACTGTTAACTGTTATATTAGCAATAGTTCCAGCATGGCTTGAAGGAAGGTGAGCTATCTTCTTTGCCATTATCATTGACTTCCATGCACAAGCAGGAGTGTCAGTGGAACAAAATGTTTGTGCAAGCTTCCTTATTAATTTCTCATTCTTAAGAGAGCATTATTAACTATATTTCTAGTGCACATGGCCTGCTGATGTTCCTCACAAGAAATTCACTTTTCATACGTAGGACCCAAACCAATGGTCATGGGCATCAATTGGAGATATTGTGTTTATTTCAATGGACTTTGGATTAGGTCCTGATTGTCCTAAAACTGTATTGTCTCTGTTTTAATTTCATTTAATCTCTATAAGAAAAGGAAAAAGAGAACATTTTCAATGCTGCTATTCTTATTAAAAGACATGCTTTCCACACTTCATCCTGCTTTCCACAACTTCTGCTGTAATATTCCATTTTGTTTTCTTCTTACTCTCTGGAGTTCTGTGCGTGTGAATATAAAGGAATCTGGTGCTCATGACTTGCTTGGTGATAGTTGAGCTCTTGTAGGTGAAGTGGAGAAGGGGTGCCAGCCATTGTGGCACTAGAGGCCAGCTTCTGACAATTTTGTCCAGCAATGTCAGCTTTGAAAGTAAATACACATTTATAAGCCTCAGGAGGGAAATTCCTGAACACAATTATTCCACAGATTATACTGACATTCTATTTTTCCTGTGGAGTGCTTCCCTTTCTTGATCTGTTTGTGTGTTCTGTGTTTCACCACCAAGACAAACATTTTAAAATCAGATTTGTAACAGTCTCCAGAACACTGTCTAGATTCTCCCTAGAATAAATTTGCACGTTGTCTTCCAGGCAAATTTTTTTTGTTCTGCTCTCTGTAAAAATATTTGAACAGGTGCTTCCTTTTTCCACTGCATCTCTTCAAAGCAGTTACTCTTTGTTTCTCCTGTCCCTGATCTGCATTTCTTTTTGGATATTTACCAAACAAATGCAGTACAATCTAACATCAATTGTTCCCTAGTTCTCCTTCATTTCAGTCGTTTTTCCATTAGAAGGACATGATGGTTGGTTTCCTAGTTCATCTCATTTCACATCATTAATTAAATAACCTAGAATATATGCCTTTTTTTTTTTTTAATGAAATGTTAGAAAGTTTAAATATTTCTGTCTGCCCTTTGTGTCTAAGATGCTCCAGAGATGGGCAATATTTTTGCTGATTCAACATGTAGGATGGTTTTTTTATGACCCAATTTCTTTCCCTTTCAATTAGGACTTTGCTGGTGAGTTCATACAGGAGGTGTTTTTTCAGAAAGCACATGAGGAGGAGAGAACAGTGCTTCACTGAACATGTTGTACAGCCCCTGGTGCTGCAGCTCAGACCTGGAGAAGCCCTTACAGGTGGGTGGGCGGCTACCAGGGCTGTCCCCTGCAGAACTGCTGGATGCACCAGTGAGTACATTCGAATTTTAAAGGTGTCAAGGGGAGGACTAAGGCATGGAAATTATTCCATAAATCAACTCCAGGAATCCAGTTACAGGCCACAGAGTTACTGACTTAGCAGTTTTACCTAAACCATTGATTCTTGAAAGCTTTAAGGATAATTTGCTTAAATCAAGGTTACCTTAATTATGGAAACTTGATTAATTGCTGCAGTATTTCAGCTTTCTTGAAACATATTAATCCTAATAGAGGCACCTAAGTACCAAAGCCTTGACAAATACCTAGTGTTGTGTATACAGCACATAATTTATGATATTGTTGTAGGTGTTACATTCAAAGACACATTGTTTCCACCAAGTGTTACTGCACCATTTTATATGGTTGTTTGTGACTGGCCTAGAAATGTACATAACATGTGAAATGTAATGCAGTCAGATACTCAGGAATACATTGTGCACTGCTTGCAGAAGTGAAGCACAAAATAAGCAAGAAAGAACTAAAGTTGACTTTGATTGGAATGTAGGCGAGTAGTGTAGATCTGCACTCCATGTAGTTTAAACAAAGTGGAAAAGCAATTTATAACTAAATACAGTACTGTGTGTACTTATCTGAAATTGCAAAATAGAGCTGCTGGGTTCTGAAGTTCAGATGAAATTGTACAGTGTTCTTTGTCTCCTACTCATTTCACTTAATCTCTTCTCCCAAGGGACCAGGTGGCTCAGGTCCTTAACAATGAGGTCTGACACTTTTCCAGTTTTTGGTGTTTTCTTTTTTTCTTTCTGGTGACACACTGAAAGCATTTTAAAACCGTGCTTTAATTCTGGATTGCCACTCAAAAGAAGAAACTGTTAAGCAAGGTAAATGCTTTATAAATATTCAGTATTAATATTTTTGTCCTCTGTCTTAAATTTGCTACCAGTGGTAAAACTGGCAGGTTAATATTCCCCCTGAAAGTCTGTCACACTGCTCCTGTCATACATGACATCACATTTCAGTGAGATGGTTGCCTTCAGCATTAGATTCAGAAATGTCTGTTCTAGCTGCCAGCTTGAGCAAACAAATGTAATAGTTTTCTATTGACAAGTCTTTCTTAGCTTGTTAACTTTTTGACTGTTTGGCTGAACGTAATGGGCATCAGTTTGCATAGCTGCTCACCATTTTACCTGTTTGAAAGACAGAAACATTTGGGTTTTCAGCAGGAGCTGGGCAGCCAAAAGCAAACCTTCACAAGGGTAGGTGCATGAGTGATAATAAATACATACACCCACTTAGAGCAAATAGCTTTATAGGGTAAATTTACAAAAGTGCACAGGTTTTACAGATGAAAAGCAGGAGACTAATGGACTTCAGATGCTGAGGAGCATTTATCAGTCTCACTAAGCACCCACTTGAATCTTATAGCATCTAAACACCATTTAAGATATAGCCCTGAGCAATACTGTGCTCCTTTGATCCCCAGAATAAGTAGAGAGAGCCTGAAGGCAGTTCTATATCACTCGGATTATTAGAGGTCCGAGTGATTTGTAACCAGTCATGGCTCTGTTCCTCCTTTACACACACTCCAGAGCTTGGGTGGCTGGTGGAGAGGAGGCTGCCTTTGTGCTCTGGAGATCCTCATTGCAGAGTGCCAGCTTAAGGGTCCTCAGGGTTGCTTGAAGCTGCTCCTCCTACAATAGAGATGAAATTCAAGGCAAAATTCCACTCACAGATGCTTAACACTCAGAAACTAACAGGAAGAGGCATGATGTGTGGTTATATAATCTTTGTATGCCTAAAAACACACTGGTTTTACAAAGAATTATGTTTTTATGAAGATGTAGGCTCAGAGTTAGTATTGCCAGTATCTAAATTTCATGCTATAAAAATATCATGCAGTTACCATGTTTGCAGATTGCATGGAAGAAAAGCTGTCTCTCTCTTTTTAGTTTATTATGTGATTCAAGAAATGGGTTCACTAGTAAAGCTAAACTGCAATTGAAGGATTTCCATCTAGTTGGGCATTTTTAAAAAATAATTGGAAGTAGGGAAACCTGTCCTGAAATCAATGATGCATCATCTGAGATGTAAGAAATGACAAGTGAATGGAAAGCAGAGATTGTCAGGCCTTGTTTGGAGCCTACTTTTCTTCCCTCCTCAGGTCTGTATTTTTGTGTGATCCTGAGAGTCAGATAGAGATCCCTGGAGAAAAGGGCATCTGTCTGCTCCTTGCTAAGAACAAGGTTCCAGGAAGTCTCCTAACATGGTTCTGGGATCAGGTTCTGCTTGGATTTTATTTGGCATGTAAGTGCTCTGCTAAGAAATCTGCAGTGTCTACATTTAATTTAAGCACATATAAAAATTTTTACTTTAGTATAGGTACAATAATGTTCACATGGAGAGTGCAGAAATGCAGCTTAAGTGCTTTTAAGGTAGTACAGAATTTAATAAAATATAGAAAGTAGTTATGTAAAGAAAAAGATTATTTCAAATTTAATTTAGATATTTTAAGTTATATTTTTAATTAAATTTTAGAGACTGAGTCTTTGACTTAAATAAATAATGCTTAATCTTCTTGAATATTGAGTCTTAAGTGTTGGATATACGATTCATGGTACCACAAGGAAGTTAAATCTGTGCCGTATTCTTTTTATAGATATCCCAACTATTGCAAAATCACATATAATTACCTGAAAGATGGAGTACATTGCGAATTTTGGATTCCTTATATTTAATCAGGAATTACATTGTACAGGGCAAACAACAGAACATTTCAGTTCTCCAAAGATGATAAGGTGTGCTCTTTCACTGTACACAAATATGTGGGTGTGAATGACAGGCTCCTACCATCAGAAGTCTTCAAAAAGTCTGTATATTATAGTGTGTGGGAGGTATTTTTTGTGATGATAGTAGCTCTTGCTACATAAATACCTGTGAACATTTCAAGACAAAGGAAAGTAATTCTTTCTGTGTGCTTTGGGATAATGTTGCAAGTGCTGTTAGCCCAAAACATTAGACATCTTCCATGTGAGGAACGCTTTTTCCAAAGAGACATTTCAGCAGTTACTGTCCCCTGCACATCTTAGCTGGGACCTCTTCTTTCCCTTGAGATATTTGGTTTTCTCCTTCATTTAGGATTTCACATTATGCTTATCACTGCAGGCTCCTCCTTCTGAGTCCCTTTGTCGGCCACCTATGGCTGCAGCTCTTTAAGAGCCAACCCTTCAGTTCAAGGGGTTGTGTTTGTAAGAGAAACGTTCCCCATATCCAGACCAATGTATGTGGGGTTGAAATCTGTCTTGGCTCAATGCCTGTGGGCTCCAGAGTTCTTGTGTCCATCAGGCAGAACGGTGGAGTGTGAATTTCCAGCACAGAACCTGTCCCTAACTTCCCCTGGCATGAATATTCATCCTACTAAGAGCAAGATAGCTTGTCCCCTTTTCTGTCAGTGCTCCCTAGCACAGCAGCAGTCTCATTCTCACTGTGGAGCATTGTGCAGACCCTTCCCTGCTCAGGCAAGCCTGGAAATACGATTTTTAGCAAAAATGCTGAAGACAATTGAGTGCTGGGGGCTCCAGGACATAAGTGCTCACAAGCCAAGGGGAGGGAACAACTTGGGAGTCCTGCACAGCAATCCTTTCCAACAGACAGATATTTTATTTATGAACAATAGTAGTCGTGCCTGGCAGTTTAAGCATTTGCTGATCTGCTTAGTTTAAATTCCAGGACATTTGAACAACTTGCCATGCCACTCATTCCCCAGTGATCCATAAAGTTACAGAAGGAAACTCCAAACAAAAAAAAAAAATATGCTCAGGACTTTAGGTTTCCCAGAGCTCAGTGCAAGTCTGAGCCATTCAGAAGCTGAAAATGGCCACAGGAAGGGCACATCATTTAAATGAATAATCAGTATAAAACACACATGATGGTATTTCTTAAAATATTGTCACCAAAATCATACATCTGTACTGCTGGCATAGTTATATCTAGATTTCCAATCAATAGCATACACAACAAGACACCTGAAATGTTAGAATATAGATTAATTAAGATCCATTTCCTCCCTTCCAGACCTCAGATGTTAGAAAGTTTTGACACTGGTAGTCTTTTAAGATCCAGAACATTGAAAATGGGAGCTGGATTTCATAATATCAGCATAGAATCTGGCTAAGTTTAGGTGACAGAAGGAGTCTACCATGACAGTGTGAGATTTAAATTTGTACTGAAAAAAACAAAGGTGTTTCAGGAAGTTTAATTTTGAAATGACAACTTAATCAAAACCACTTTAATCTAAACCCATAAACAAGAATTTTGAACTTGCCTTCAAAGTAAGAACTGTGCATCATCCTATGGAACAAAACCTTAATGCTTGCCTGTAAAAAACCCATTTTGAAACCATTGTATCCCAATCCATTAGAACAGAAAGGGAAGGGGAGGATTTCCCTGTGTGACTGGTGTCATGTTAATTAAAGAAGTCATCATTTCCAGCCCACTCTGTACTCTCTACACAATGTTTTTACTGTACTAAAATGTGAACATTTTTCTCATATATTATCTAGGACAAAAAAAAAGGATGACATTTAGCACTCAGACTGTGGATAGCCTAAACCTATCAAGGTAAAACGAGTCTGTTCATGTTGATTTTTCTTAGTGCTGTAGCAGTAGCAAATAATCTATTTGCCTACTCTACTACAAACTAACAGATTCATCAGGTTTGAAAAATGTTTCTGCCCCTGATGCACTGGTTTTACACTGGGCTATCACTAATCAGTGCTCCAGTGCCTTATTTACTTAAGTGTTTTTCTGTAAACCAAGCAGTTTTCTGAGCAGTCCAGAAGAGGGAAGAGGGACAGATGATGACAGAATTTCCCAGTAAAGTAACATGATGAGAAATGTTATTCATCACATGTCAGAATTAAGGCCGGTAGATCAAGCCTTGCTTTTCAACTAAATTCAGGGCCACCCTAAAATCAGCCTGTGAATTTGCTTTACTTAGTGTTAAGGAATAATATTCTTGCTACTCCCAGAATCTAATAGCGTGTGTCTGTTGGGATTGCAGCCACCAAATGCTGATTCCCCATAAGTGAGAACTTTCAAATAATTTTTTATGTACAAGATAAAATTCTCACCTTCAGGAAAGGCCTCTGTCGCTATTCCCATTGACTCTTTTCCATTTCTGTGTTTTTAATACCATCAGATCCCAGGGAACTTGCACTTTAAAAAGTATCATGTAAAAAGAAAAGTAATACACTGATTCCCTGAGTTGCTGCTGCTACACTGTCAGATAAAAAATACAGCACAGTAAGATGAAAATGATAATTTCAACAATTTTATAAAAAAAGAAAAAAACCCCACAACATAACAACTCTGACTCCCTTGCCTTGAATGGAATCTCATCAATTTACCAGAAAGGGAAAGGACTCAACTTTTCAAATCAGGTGCTGCCAACTCACTCTTAGTCAGCACTTTCCCAAAATCATCTCTATTCTTAACCTGGATTTCTAAGGGATCTGGGAACTTCATCTTCTGAATTCTGGTTGTCAGTCATTTGTCCATAGGCTTGTGAGAAGTTTTAATGATAGTTCAATTTTTCTGGATGCCTTGTGGAGCTGTGCTTCAGTGCTAATGTGATACTTGCTCTTAAGTGCTGTCTTGGTGATGGGAGCTGATGCATCTCAGAAGGCATCATGGGTTATTCTGCCTTTAGAAATCCTTATGGCAAAACAGTGAAAACTAGATCAAATATCTAGTCTAATATCTGAAATAAAAGATAATATTTTGGTTATTTTACCACTAAATTTTGTCAGATTAACAGCTATTCTGGGAAAAAAGTACCCGGTTTTTTGTCTGAGAACATCAACAGATAAAAATCAGTGCTTCCCCTTAAATTTTGTCTAGTGGTTCAAATACAATCGGAAAAACTAGGTCAGTTTATATTTTCATTGAGCTTTCAGACAATTTTTGCAATATGTAATGTCCTAATTTTCCTTCCTGAATAAAGTCCAGGGGAAAATCCTCAGAGAATGACAGTTCCAGCTCACCAAACTCCAGAAGGGTCACACTAAATTGTCATAGAAGGCTCTTCATGGCATTTGGGAGATTTCCATCCTTGGTCTAGAAGGGTCAATCCCATTTTCCCAACTGTGCTAATATTTCCTCATCCCTTTATTGCCATAGAGCACATAAACCCTGTAGTTAGAATTTGGGACATTCTTAAATCAGTGTAGGAAAATGTTCCCTTGGTGTGAATTTATATTTATTTACATGTTTGCATTGCATATGTGGTAATTTCATAAGCATTTTGATTTGGGCTGTCATTTATTTTTTAATTTTTTTTCTAAGACAAATTTGAATGACTTTGGTTCTTTTTTTTTTTTCTTTCCTTTTTTTCCCCCAGTTTGTCCATCAAGAGCACCTGTGATTTTTAAAAGATTTCAAGGTGACAAATGTAAGAGTTTTTTTCAAACTGAAAGACAGGATCATTGCCCACCTACCATATAAATAGAGGCACAGCACATAGAGACTAGTAAGGAGATTTTGGCTCAGTCAGACTTTGACCCCACTTACTGTTAAAATTCTATCAAAGCAGAGATGAGATTGTCATAATTCTTTGTTCACTTAAAAACTTCAGGAATACAAAAATAGATTTTTAGGCACTGTATCCCACTATAAATATCTTACCAAGATTGCACAAGTTCAAGATAATAACTACAACCATTAGGATTTATAGAGCAAATTCAGTCTGTTTCCTGAGATGGGTGGTAGCTTTATATGGGAAGTGACAATGGTCAAATAAAAGATTTTTAGGCTTCAGAAATCAGCTTGAGCCTGTGTGAAATTAAGTCACACAACTTTCTCACTCTGGCCTTAGAAATCATAAAGAGGATTCCAAACAGTCCTTAGAGAAGGAAAACAACCTTTGCAGGTGTTGTTTGTTGCCTTGTTGTTTACTTGCAAGAAACAGTCAAGGGGTGTTCCCAAATGTCCAGTGATGCTGATGTGTTGGTTTCATGACCAATGAGAGTTTAACCTTTCTGGACCTTCTTATAGAACTGTCTATAAAAGAAAATCTGGAAGAATAAAACTTGCTCTCTTGTGCAACCCAGCTAGATAGACTGCGTCATCACTTCGCCATTCCTAATATAGTGCAACAGCTTTATGAAGCAAAAAGTGGCAGTTTTACAACAGATAAATTAGTAGTTAACTAAGCTTGTTCATTATGTAATCTTGAAAATGATCCCATGCAGATGTAAAGCTTAAGAGCAGTGCAGTGTAAGGAATTGTGGTCACTAACAAAGACACTGCCCATGTGTTTATCAGAATGAAAGCCCATGATAAAGTGAAGGAATGAGCTACCTTCAGACAATTCCAGCTTAGGAATTGTTTCTTTCCAAAAGAACAAGAAGATGTAATGGAAAAAATTCCCAGAAAAGAGAGTTCCTTTTTTCCTCCCATTTTTAAATAATTCAGCTAATAACACTATTTATTTGTTGTTCCAATCAGTCTTTGTTTTCATGGAATATCTCCAGTAGGTAGAAAGCTGGTTACAACAAAATATCAACCATATTTTTTCTTCAAATGAGAAGTGATCATTTGCAATGTCACAGTTTAATGACAGACTTGGCAGTGCTTGCTTAACAGACTCACTGATCCTAAAGGTCTTTTCCAACATAAATGATTCTATAATACCACAGGGAAAAAATCTGAAACAGCTGTTCAGGAGCCCATCTCCCAAACAACAATAGAAGCAATAAAAAAGGTGACAAAACACAAGTCTTTCTATTATTCTTTGAAGCACAGAGTAGAGCACACTGACACATATTTTCATGACCTTAGGAACTGATTAAGTGAACTCTCCACACCTAGGAGTGAATATTTGCATGCTGAAAATATTCTAAGTAGTTTTAAGGACAGAAACCCATTTATTCTTACAAAAAAAAAAAGAAAAAGGAAGAGAAGCACCACATTATTCTCATCTGTACAGTTATCCAAATTTTGAAAATACTGATTGGTTCAAGATCTTTATCTTGATAATTAAAATCTCCATGGAAATTTTTTCCTGAGAGGAATTTTCAGCTTTAAAATTGAAACTCTTCTCCAAGAGGAAATCTCATGGAACTGAGTAGCAAATACCTACGGAGGCAAAAATATTACTATAAAATTCAGTGCAGTGGGAGATCAGACTGGCCATGTGTCTGTTCACTCTGAAAACAGCATGTGGAACTAGCAGGTTTTGACTCAACATTGTGCTTTCATACAACACATGCTCACAAAAAATCAAGTCAAAATATATAAACCAGATGCACTGTTGCCTATGACCAATCAAGGAAGTATAAAGTGAGAGCAAAAAGGAAGGTTTTAGTATTATTTCTGAGCACTATTTTCAGATATAATAGAGATAAGCACATTAAAATAAAAGTGTAAAAAGTGTAAGTCATCAGTGTCATATTGCTTGTTGCACACACTATGAAATTTGTGCATAGGTATCAAATTCAACAATGTGTATTTCATCTCAGCCTTGCTACATGAGACTTGTGTAGTGCAGCAAATTGACAGTAATTCAGATTATGCAGTGCAGCCTGTAACAACAGCATTGGTTCTCGGCTCAGTTTTGCAGAAGTTGGTAAGAGAGTACTGTATTGTAAAAGCAGCTGTGGTTTGTCAGCTGTTGTTCTCACACAAAGTTTTTTTGTCTAAGCTGTACACTTGTATTTTCCTTTCTTACTGTGTTAGGCACAGCTATTTCACATTATACAAACTGACATGAAATTCTGGCACTGTCCCCCAAACTGTGACATCTTGCCAGCTGGAGCTGTTACATGGGGAGAACTTGCACTTCTTGTGGCACAGGATATTTGTAATGACCCCTCTGTGAGGAGGAGCAGCCTGAACTGCTCTCCATGCCATCTAATCCTGTGAATGTGGAGAAAGGATGAGGAAGTAATTTTGGGGGATTTTGTTATGTCTGACGTTGTATCTACTTTGCAGCTCCTGGGTGGACTTCTGTGAAGAGCTCAAGAAAGGCAGAAAGTTTGTGCTCTCTGTCTCTCACCCAGATGCCCAAGGAAGGACAAGAACTATTTCTACAGAAATGTGTTCCCCAGGCACAGTCACTTTCCCTGTCTGGGGAAGGTAAAAATTTCTCATCTTACACCATCAAAGCAGAGGGTTGCTCAAGTTGCTAACTTGATCCAGTCCTGGAAAAACTGATCAGTTTCCTTACTCTTAATTTTCTACTGGGACTCTGGTGAGAGACTTTTTACAAGGGCATGTAGCAATAGAAGAAGGCTTCCAATGGGAAGAAGGTAGATTCAGGTGAACTATAAGGAAGAAATTCATTATTTGGTTGAGGTATTTGAACCAGCAGCCAAAAGAAGTTGTGGATAATCTATCCCTGAAAGTGGCCAAGGCCAAGCTGGATGGGGCTTTGAGCACTGTGATCTAGCAAGAGATGTCACTATGGACAAGGTGTGGGACTAGATGATCTCTTCAAGGTCCCTCCTACCCAAGCCATCCTATGATTCTGTGACTCCTTAATTCTTTAAGGGCAGCCTCCATTGTGGAATATGTGTAGCTGGCTCTGCTACATCTCCAAACCTTTCCTGCGCAGCTTAACCTCACACCACACTGGGAGCTTCTGAAGTCCAGCCCCTTTAAAGAAAGTAAAATTTTCACTTTCTTGCAAAGAAAAAGAAATTAAAAAAAAAAATAAAACAAAATTAAAGATTTTGTGTTCATTGCAAGAGCAAAGGCAGTGCATGAGTATATACAGCTATGCACATGCTTTTGTCATTTACCTTGCAGGTTTTCCTTGTTGACTGTATATATATCAAAAACACATTTCATGTTCATTATGCAGTGTATCAGGAAATGGCTACTGGAATTTTAGAGAATGGGGGGAAAAAAAAATCCACATAAATGCTATCAGCACCCTCCAGCAAAAAACATCTCAAATGTTTCAGCCACCGTATTGCAGGAAGTGAAATTTCAGTTTCTATTATTGCCCAAAATAACTAAATATAGAAGCAAATGAAAAATCTGTCACAGAGGGTTGCTAACATGAAGGGCATCTTTTTCCCCTCACAGCTTTATGACCCTTCCTGAATGGGGGTTAAAGGGATGTAAGTAGAAGCAGCAGAATGTATGACAGATAATCCTTCAGTTTCCTTTGAGGTACAAAAGGCAAGCCTTAGAGGTGTGAAGTTGGCCTGTGTGTGAAACAAAATCACAGTGACATGTGAAAAAAATGGAAATAAATGGAACATTCCCTAACTGGGGTTTGCAGCGTCACCTCCAGCCCAGGAGACAGCCTGAACCATGGTCCCTGCAGGTACCTCTGCTCTAGGATCTCTGTCTGCTGCTGCTGCTACCCACAGAGCCTCTTAACAAGCAGAAGCTGTTAGCTGAGCTAATGAGACTGGAAAGGTGCAATGAAATCCCTCGCACACTAAAGCTTCTCCTGTAATTCTGGGTCTTTTCTGTTCATTGTGGCAAAAATGTGGGAAAGGAAATAACAAACGCTTGCTGAATTCCCATTTTTTGGAAACCACTGGAAGATTTTCATAGCTTTGAACAAAGGTTTTGCTTGAAACTACAGAGAAGGATGCTTTCTTTGTTCTTTTTACACTGTTCTTAAAATCTAGACAGCCCTAAAGCCCAGGGAAATTGAGCACTTCTGCACACACCCCGCCCTCCACATAATTCCCCAACAATTGATGCTGATAATTAATATAAGCTTTATCCTAGAGCTGTTTGGTCAATTCCAATGTAACTTATGCTTTTGAGGATATAAAAATGATATATTAGTATGGATAACAAAAGCATTTTGCCAACTTTGCCACAGTACTAGAGTAAGTAGACTAGGCCATCCTCAGCCACTCAATTAGCATGTTTTGGTGGAATTTAATTGACATAAAAATCCTACCTACTTTCATTGTTCCATGCTTTCTCTTCTTACATGACATTATTCTAGCTGTTTCAAAAGAAAAGCTTCACTTAATATGTTCTTAAAATTTTCACAATTAAACAAATGCTTAATGGCATCTTGTTTCTCACAGTCTGCAAGGCCAGATTTTATTGTCTCAGTGACATTAACCTGGAAAGTCATTTTTTCATGAGAAAACATCCTGCAGAGCCAAAATATTGCTAATCTCCATACAGCAAGTGATTTACAATACCTGGATATACACCAAAGAAGAGAAATTTTGCCAGATATACTTGTATTTTTTAATCTAAGCAAGATATTAGCATTATGTAGATGCTTCTTGCAGGTGTTTTATGATCTGTATAACAAACTTGCCTTGCCATAATGAGCATCAGACTATTTGATGCGTTTGTTAAAGCATGAATTCCTGGAGGCATGGGAATATGAAAGCCTTTCAATTTTTATTTGAAAACATCTGAAAATCTCCTCTTGTGGTTGCCAAAGAACCTTTGTAAAATGTGTGTCATGCAGGTTCAAAAGTCAGGAAGGAAATATAAAGGAATGAAAATATACATTTAAAATATCTAGAAAAATAAAAGGATTGTTTTTAGTGCCTGACTTCAGATGTTTTATTGTTTAGAATTGCAGAAACAGTACTATATTTGTGAATTTTACTGCAGGCAAGATATAGTATTATAAAAGTGAATGTTTGAATTACAGTTTTTCTATGATCTGCATGTAAATCTGACATATGCCAGTGTTGAATTTGACATGCAATATTAGGGTTTTTTTGCACTTAAAAAAAATCATAATTTCTTGTGAAAAACCTATTCTGTTGATATTTCTTTAAAACTTCCACTACCTTTTGGAACCAAAATTGACCTTTGAAAATTGGAGGACAACTCAGCAGTTATTTTAAACACTTTGCCCTTGTTGACTTGCTAAATCAAGATAAATTATACTCAACTCTAGACATGTTTATGAACTTGTCTAGATCACAACCTACAAACAGAACAGGGTATTTCCTTCCACGTGCAGCTTCCAGGAGCAGTTTTAAACCATGGGGAGACACCAGAGCTCAGCTTCTCCTGAGCTTGAGAGCTTTAAATGGAGAATGCTGGTGGCTAATTCTTAGGATGAAATCTGTTTTCTAAATGTTTTCCTTAAATATTTCTGTCTGTCTGGATCTGGCTACTGGAAACAAGAGGAAACAAGAGGTGTGATGGGAATGGGTAATTGCTGCCTGCTTCTCTTACCTAAATACTCACTTTTACAGGACATTTCAAAGGGCATAAAATGCTCCCTGTTCAACCACAGGAACTTCTGGGGATGAATGCCATCTTTGCTAAATGTGATAGATACCCTCTGCAAGGACTGTAAATGACAATAGCCTCCTGAAAGCATTACACAGTCTATATATAAATATGGTGCTCAGAATGAGTAATATTTTAGATATAAACATTGCACTTTTACTTTCACAAGTCTCCAAGAAGTTCCTGTGACTTTCATGTGAACCAGGTGGACTCAGAAGGATAGGTCAAATTGTTTTTTCTGTCAGCTGTGTCATAGCCATTGATATAATTGGCACATTTTGTTTTTTCCCATGTATTTGAATATTCTGTTATTTGCTGTAAATATTTTACAGACACCATCTCTGCCTCCTTCCACCACAAAAAAATGAATGCTGGTGCATTTTGATCTTACTTACATGGCACAGATCTAGAACAACTCTGCTAACCCCATACTCTCTAATTATTTTATAAAATGCCAAATCCTGCATTCCCAACAACTTTGCAACCAACTTAATGGGATATTTTTCCTCATTGTGACTACAGCATTTACCTGAGTGATGATAACACATGATATGCAGTCTGAATTTATTTCACAGATGTACCTGCAAAATAAGCTGGGGCATACATACAATGATCTCTTTCTGTTGTATGTGTAAATATTGACTTAATCATCTCTTTATTTGCTCCAGCAGTAGTTTGCAGTATACAGATGGACTTTGATCAGCCTGCACTCCACAGTCATACTGAAGGGGAAGGTGGAATCATGCTTGGAGGGCTGTGCAGTTACAAAATCAGTGCCTTAAGGTCGGGACAACTCTTCTTGCAGTATTTTCCACATGATACAGGAGCCACCCAGTCTTTCCCAGTATTCTGCTCCACCAATGACACAGCCACAGTTCAGTATCGTGGGATTTTTCTCCCTACAACAAAAAAGAATCGAGAAATCTGTGGTGAGCCTTTTTGGTAATGCTGCAGTAATCTGGTGGGCTAGCAGATGGTTTATGCTGCTTTTGGATGCCCTTTTCACTGCTTACTGTGAGAAGGTCATAGCAGCTGATGTAGCTGCTTCTGTTAAGTTCACTGCCACCAGCTGCAAGGGCATTTGTTTCTTTTGTTTCTTTTCCTGTTATTTTGTAAGCAGGTGATTTGGGGTCAGAACTAAGGGAATAATAAGCTATTTACAGGTGTTTTATTACTATAATACTTTAATTACCTGATACCCTAGTATTTCTTTTCCATTATTACTGTGCAGCAGACTAAACTGAAAAACATATTACAATCTTTGATAGTTCTAAAAGAAGAAGCTCCAGATTAATCCCCACAAAAGTATTCAGATCAGTGTGTGCAAACTGTTTTTCCTCTGAGGTGAGATTTGCACATCAGTTGTGCAGTGTTAGTTAATTGCTTGCCAGTGGAGGATGAGCCCTGCAATTGCATTACTCTTTCTGGGTCTTTTCAGAAAAAAAATCTCATCACCAAACCAGTGTCTTTCAATATGGCTTTGGATTGATCCAAAGAAGCAGAAAAATTTCCTTAGACTGATGTAACAGGATATGCAGAGTTCATTCTGTACCATGGAAAAAACTTTTCATCTTAGAACAGGCTGTGATGCTGACATTGATGTAAATTGTTATATGAATTAAATGGAAAATGCATGATTTGTTGTAATATCATATAGTGGTGTCCTGCCAGGTACCGAGCACCTTTAACTTCCATTGTGTCCCTCTGAGCTACAGACTTGGGTTTCATTGTGATTGTGATGTTATCTCCAGTGTAAAGTAAGAGCTGATGCTTCCATAAAAATAGAAGTCCACATTTATGTCTATTTTTGTGTATGATTTTATTTATTTTGAAAAGAGATGTGCTCTTTTTGACCTATGTGAATCATCCAGTGCAGGTGTCAATAAAACTGTTTCCTCTGTCATTGTTGGAACAGGCCCTTAACACAGGGAGATCCTAGGAAAAGCCCAGGAATTGTATCCTTCTTCCTGTAACTGTTTTCCCTACTGATAAACATTGCAAATCATTCATTTTTTGAAATATCTGATTCTAAGCTGTTTCTTTTTAGACTGGGTTGTAAAGTCCCTGTGTTACAGTGAGAATCTCAAGCATTGCTGGGAGAGGGAGAGGGGGGCCAGAGCCACCTAAAAAATCCCAACAGCCAGGATCTGTGTGTGTGTGCCTGGCTCAGCTCCCAAAAAGTGGGGAGGCTGTTTTAGACATGAGCTTTATGTTCCCAATCAGAGAGAGAGAGAGGAGGAAAAAATAAAAATATAACACATGAGTTATATGGATATTCATCCTGTGGTGGAGGAGATTTTTCCGTGTGTCCTCTTTGTGTCAAACCTTTTTTGTTCTGTCATAGTATCATGTGTGGAAGAGATGAGTTTTTAAATCTTGTTCTGCTGTCTCAGAAACTGGGACATATGCTGGTGTCCTGCTTCAAGGTTACAACTTATTTAATCATTCAAAAGGTTTCTTTCCCCATAATCAGTAATGATTTCTGCAAGGGCTAGCCTCAGTCAAAGAGATTTTACTGAAGGGTTTGCCAAAAATATAAAAGTGATTGTTCAACTTACAGTATAAAGTTTAGAGGAAAGCAAATCAACAACAAAATATACATTATTTTATTTTTTTTTTTTTAAAAAAAGTAATTCTTTATCTTTGAGATTTTTTTAACAATCCTTGATTGATAAAATCATAAAATACTCGACCATATTATTTAAACCTTCCAACAATTCTGAAATTATAAATATCATAACCTGTCATTATATTTATCAGCAAAAATCCATGATTTTGAGGAACTAATTTTAAAATAAGTACTTCATAAATATTTTCTGATGTGACATTATCAAAAATTTTACCCTTTAAATAATATTTATACTAGCACGGTACTTGGTTTTCAGAAAAGATAGTATTTGTTTGTAGACAAAGGCAAGGACCTCAAAGTTCATTGTACTAATTCAGATTTGTCTTTTGACTGTGCCTTTACCACTTTTATTCTTTTCTTCTAAGAAAAAAGTGGTTTTTATTGCTGACTTATGGACAGCATAGCCTTTTTTTTTATTTGAAAGTTTTAATTAAGATCCAAAGTTATTGCGCTTTCATGTTTTCTTTTTGTTTTCTTTTTTTACTCATAGAGGAAAGGTGGCACTAAAGAAGGAATTTCCAAGCAATTAAGACATTAAGAAAATTCGTGAGACCAGAGCTCACCGTTTTCCTGTCACTGACTGTAGCATTGAGAAGCATATACCATACAAAATGGTAATTTTAGGGAGATATTACAGTAGTTTTATAGTATTTTCTAAATTTCTGTGGTTTAGGTCACAAATTAGGAGCATGAAAAATAGAAATACAGGTTAATTTTTTTTAAAAAAAGCTAATATATTGTGAAAGAATGATCCTGTTCAGGGTCTCCTTCCCTCTTTCCGTACCAATTTTGTGCAGCTGTCAATGCTGTCAAACATTTCTGTGGTTGCACAGTAGTCTGGCAAGCAACTGGTTATTACAGAAGCAAGGAGAGTATTTTAAACCTACTTTAGATGTTTTCTTCCCTACAAGGTTATTTTCTATGCTGCAAGATGGATCTAAAGCTTTTTCTCCCCTGTGAAAATCAGGAACAATTATTTTTCCATTGTCTATCATCAGAAACAACAGATTTTCAAACCTTTGAGAAAAAAGAGTGACTGAGATATTTGAATTCTGGACAAGTGGTGGCCTGGAGAAGCTATTTTAAATTCTCTTCAAGGCTGGGTTTTCTATGCATGGATATTTTATATTTCCACATCAGATTAGTATTGAAAGGAACATTTGTTCTAGATGGCCTTTCCATAGAGTACTTTGGAACAGCAAATGTTGGAGCATAAAGAGCACAAAGACTAAATGAATTTTGGGTCAGATGTAAGTGGGTTTTAGGATTTTCTCCTAAATCCTTTTCTTGATGAGGTTTTCTGTGAAAAAACCTGCTGCTAGCAGGTTGTGTGTGCCCGCAGAGAAAGCAAATGGAATACCCAATAAACAGCAAATTCCATTTTGTCCATTTTTTTTTTCCTGCTTTGTTAACACATGTCAGTGTCTGTTCCAATGCCTTTTAGCAAGTAGGAATTTCTTCCCCCTCAGAGTGCTTCTGTGCAGGCAGGAGATGCTTTTGGGTCTGATGTGCACTCCAAGTTTTTCTGTGGCAGGACTGGTGCCATCCCTGCTTAGAGCAGGAGGGAAATAATTCAGGCAGGATTCAAGGTGATTCCTGTTCATGTCTGGGTGTAGATGGACCTGACTGTCCCTGATGTTAGAGCTGTCCTGGACCTGCAACCCAGCCCATCCTTAACCCCTGCTGGAGATGCAGAAGAAATAGATGAGGTACTGGAGCTGCAATGATCAGGGTCTCTGTGCAATGGGAAAGAGGGTGGGCAGAGGAAAAATGCAAGGAAGGCTTAAAGAAGTGCCAACCTCATAACCTGTAAAAGGAACATTTAATTTAATAGGAATTTAATAGGAAGAGGTCAAATGGACTGGGGTCCAAGACAGCTGCATGGTTCAGTGCCCAGCCAAGGGAGAGCTCCAGCAAGGCTGTGACAATAAGATGAATATTGGCATATCTTTCTGAATCAAAAGGGAAGCACATGCTTCTAATTCTTCCACATAATGCATTCAAAACATATGCTTGATAACCATGGAGAACATGTGATGGAGTGCTTACAGAATAATAGGCAGAACAATTAGGATACCAGAACACTGTGTGTCCTTGGAACTGCTCCTATTTCCCCCATACCCCCTTTCCTTTGTTCTGCTGCCTTTTTTTTCCATTCTTAAAAGAGATTTTTGCTCTTTTGGCAGTTTGGTCTGATTTTAAATTTCTCAGCAAACTATTTTATTCTCATTGACAATATATTTTCCATCTTTTACAAAGTTCTGCTGAATAGCTGGCTATGAGCTTGAGCTTGTTTTTTTCCCCCCTCCATTGCCCTGAATTCAGCAAAGTTTGAAATAAACACAAATTTAAAAAGTAGCAAGAAAAAAAACCCAAAATATATACAGTTTTGCAATACCTGTGGCAACATGAAAATCCTAAAGTTCAAGTGCTAAACAGATTGGTCTGTTTCACTTGAGACAGGAAAATGAGACTGAAACTGATGAAGAGTTCATGATTCACCTGAGACTGATGCTGTGGTATAAAAATGTTTCTATGGTATCATAGGGGATCTCTGACATCATCTAAAAGCTTTGTGTTTATGTTTGCTTGTTTCTTGCTTTAGAAATATCAGTTCAGGTACCTGCACATCTAGGACAACAGCTTTTTATATGGAGAGTGTATCAAAAGAGAAAAAACATCTTGATGTGCCTAAACATCTTCACATCACAGATGGCAGATGTTTTCTTTGGTGTGAGGAAGCAGCCAGGGAAAGAGAGGAGGGTTGGACAAGCAGTTCAAGACAAATGTTTTTAAACTTTTAAAATATTTATCTACCAAGTAGAATTTAAAACAACCTGTTTATTTTTAAATTTTGTGCATTGCATGTATTTTGAGAATATTTCCACATGATAGCATTAACAAGAAGAATTTCTTATTAAAGTTGCCTCAATGGAATCTTTTGAAGGGACAAAATTCTATTATGAATATTGCTTTTGGAGCAATATTGCATGTGAAGGCATTCAGTGTTACATATTTGAAGTAATGTATAGGATCTATTAAAAATAATAAAAGTCTGTGGAGTATTCACAGTTAAATGCACAAATGCTGTGTTATTTCCTTTTTGCTTTCTTGGTACATTAGAAAAAAAATGTTTCCTGGTTATATTAAATTATTATATGACAGATTTAGCTGGATGGAGAACAATAACTTTTTTTTAGTCCCTAGTTTATAATTACAGCAAAACTCTAACTGTAATCCACTGTATTTCATGGTTCTAAAAAATATTCAGAAAGTCTGGAACACCAGAATTAATGCCAAATAACCTGGTTTGATTTATCTCTACCAGTCTAGGAGATCCATGGTGAGGAAGCCACAGTAAAAAAAACAGACTACAGAAGTTCCAGAAGAGCTGTAGTTACAGCCCATGGACAACTATGATAAAAAAGTGAAAAGTTAAAAAGTTTTACCTTTATCACCTTCTCAAAAGAGAAAATACGCTTAAAATTTATCTCTGTACTAGATTTGGTTAAACTGTGTGCACAGGCTTGCTAAAGAGGCTGAGAAAGGCAATTTAATATTGCATTTATACTGAGGCTTGTACACTGGGTTTTGTTTCATAAATAATGTGAATTTGGGCAAGTCAAAGTTCAGCTATCAGAACTTTCAGAAGTTGGAAAATGAAATTGTCACAGATTAGATTAGAAGGATAACTCAGATAATGTGAGTATTTTAATACAGGCAAACACAAAGTACAACTGACACTTGTTTCTAGTTCAGTGGCATTATGATAAGGTCAATAAATTTTGGGTCCCTTTCATTAGTCCCAAGCCAAACACCATAAAAAAAATAGTAAAACATGTTGAAAACAGATGGAAATGCATTTTTGAAGCACCTAACACACAAATTTACAAAATTTACTTTGACCTCACACAATATGAATACAGTACTTTTTATAGCACTATACATTTTTTTTAAAATTTCAGACTGTAATGGTGTTGCAGTTAAACTTTGCTGGAAATTAAGAAACTCACTCAATGTTCCCAACTTTTCTGCACTCCCTAGCCCCTTCCTCCCAGAGAAGGGAGAAGGGATGGAGAGGAAAATCAGAGTAAAACTTGTAAGATAAGGCAAGGACAGTTTAATAATTGAAAATGAAATACAGCAATAATGGTAAATTAGAATAATAATGGTGATTGTAAGAAGCACAAACAAGTGATACACAATGGAAGTCCTGACCAACACCAACCAGACTTGCATTCCTAACCCCAAATTGTCCCCTTGTCCAGGCAACTCCCCTCAGTTTATATACTGGGCATGACATTTTATGGTGTGGAATGGCCCTCTGGTTAATTTGGGTCACCTGTCCTGGCTGTGCTCCCTCACAGGTTCTTTTGGATCATCAATGGCAGAGCATGAGACAAGGAAAACCCAAAATATCAGTGTGTTATCAACACCATTTGCATTCTGAATCCAACCCACAGCCCTGTAACCTCTGTTGAGAAGAAATTAACTCTGTCCTAACTGGAACCAGGACAAATGGTAAGGGCAATTTTTTCCTCAACTGGAAATTTCAATGTTCCTGATTGCAGGGAGAGCTCAGGTTCTTCGAGTGAATTAATTTTTCCACTGTCATACCTTAGTGCAGGCAGTAAAACACTGCAGTATTTCTGAATTTTCCAAGAATGCAATTTTTACTGGAGCCATTGAAATATTGCTGCAATGATTTCACAGTTGACAAATCAGCAGCCACATTCCCACACTTAACTTGTGTTGAATGTGCATTACATTTAGGATTCTTCTCTTTTTTAATTATTAAAATTTTCATACAGGAGGAGTAAACAAGAAACCTAGAGAGAATGCTAACAGCTTATATTTCCAATAGCATGAAGCTATGTATAAATATGACATGATGCATCCACTTCCCCTATGGAGCAAATATTTGTAATTGTCAGGATGATTGATGTTGAAATAATAATCAGCTTTTCTTTGTTGCAGTTTCAGAGAGAAGCCATAATTACATGTGACAAATACTTTGGAATTGACCTATCTTAAAAAACTTCCATAAGTACTCTCAGTGGAAGAGGCATATGCTAAGAGATTATTTCAGTTTGAAAAGAAAGAAATTTTTCTTTCTCTGTTCACTGTACATTTGACAATAAATAATGGGGATTTCATTGTGGCACTTTTGGATATTTACATAATGGCTTGAAATGTGGTTGTGAAGAAAGAGTGCTAGACACATTAATTTAGTTTCTAAACATTTCCATCAGGCTTTTATTGAGCTTTTCTTATTTTTCATGATATATGAAGAGACAGTTTCATCTCAAGGTTTTGCATCGGAATAACTGTGTTTGTAAAAAATCTCTTTATCTTGCACATTTTTTGTCTTTCATTACATAAAATCTTGTATACTCTAAGCACCTTTTTATTTGAGATTTCTACCAGACTGCTCATTTTCAACTCAAACATACACACGTCCAGACTGTTCATGGCCCATCAGTACCAACTTTGAGTGATGTATTTAATTTATAAATGAGGCCCTGACTTGGCAGATCAGATAAAAAACCAGAATATACCCTGCACCCACTCTGGAGATGGTCCAGCTCCCCTGCTCAAGCAGGGCTCCTTAGAGCTGGTTACTCAGTACTGGGTCCAGATGGCTTTTGAGTATCTCCAAGGAGGGAGATTCCACAACTTCCCAGGGCAATCTGGGATGATGGGCAGTGACTCTCACAGGGAAAAGAGTGTTCCTGTATGGTCAGACAGGCCCCTCTGTGTTTCATGTTGGGTCTATTGCCTCTTGATGTGAGGTGTTAAATAAATTGTTGCAGAAAATAAAAGCAGAAATGTAATCTCCATTACATCTATGACCTATAGATAAAAAAGTGACAAAAAGGCCAACTACTTGCTGAAAACTGTGGTCTAAGTAAATGCCTCTCTGTTTTTGTCAGTTCAAGGACTCCCTAAATGAATTTGTTTATGGGAAGTACTAGTGGTATGGTCTTTATTTCAAGAAACCTTTCCATCAAGCTTGCTTTTTGACTCCAGTGCAAAAAAAATAATAGGCTTCTTTTCTTATACATGGAAGAGTATCATAACTCTGCACATGCCATGGGCTCTGCCTTTTTACCTTCTAGGTGATATATCTTTAGTTTATGCAAATGCTGGTTGATACACCCACTTCAGTAGCACTGTACTGCTTCTCACCAGCCTGTCTGCAGCAGCTGCAGACTGATGGCAAATGCTTATTTGGTCTGTGTGTGCCCATTTCATACATGGGACAGTGAGTGTTCTGTGCTTTCTCTTGGTCTCCTGATCTCCAGTAAAACACCCTGTTACATTCCAGCCCCCACCAGCAATCTCCAACATACAAAAGTGGCTTGTGGATTAGATGCAGTCTTGAGTGAAACTGTTTTAATGCCAATTCCAAATTTACTTCCTGTTGTGTTCATCTCCAGGGATGGTGTCTGCACACAGCTGGGGGGGCAGGGAGGGGTGGTTAATGTTGTGTTTCAGGGTCTTGGTTCTGCTTTGTTAGCTCCAAAGGGGTGTGATATATACAACAAAGACTGAAAGCCATTAGAGCCACACATTCTGTTGACAGTACCATTTTACACAGCAGTTTATTGCCTGCACGTTGTCTTTCAGGAGAGTAGGAAGCACCATTGATTTTAACTTGACTTTTCTTTTGTTCAGCTTAGCAAACAGACATTGTGGAAAAAAAAGCCCTCACATCTTTACCTAAAATTCTTTTCTTTAAATGTCACAAATGACTGAGTCAGGCCCAAAATATGGCCCTCTGTGAAAAATGGACTTAGAACCATAATGTGAGTATGGCTGTTTAGGGAGTTTTCCCTAGACTTTACTGAAATATTTAATGTAAAAAATAAGATGAATTCTGACACTACTGAAACCTCTGAGACAGCAGTATTTTACTGTTTCATAAGGACTGGTGAATGTAATTGACAAGTATCATTTTCATTTGTCCTAGATCTGCCAACCTTCCTTCTGTTAAGCCTTTATGTCATTAAACCCCAATTCCTATCACAGCTGCAATCAAAATATCAGGGTAGAAAGTCCTTTCTTAATTTGAACTAGACTTGATATTTTTTAAGCTTTCTTTTGATTTTGGAAGTGTGTATTAGCTGTGAGCAAGAAGATGATTAGAGACAGGGATCTTACAAACAGCTCACAGCTCTGAGAGGAGGAGGGTGGCTTCACAGTGGCTTCATTTCTGCTGGGTCCTGTACTGTGATGTGGCTCTGAAAAACACAGATGGGCCAAAAATTCTAGAGGGGTTTTCACTGTCTTTGGATGTTATTTTCCCCTCTCTAATTTAAATCTAAATTAAAAACACTTTGAGAGTCTGTAAGAACTTAAAGATCATGCTTGCTGTCTCAAACACAGTTACCACTGAAGGACTTTGCCATGAGAAGGGCACAAAAGGGAGTGACAGGATGGTGCTGACTGCAGGCCTGGTGAAGTTCTGGCTATCACATCCTGGGTAATGCATCCAGTAAAAATTCCCACTGTGGCAAACTTTGTAAAGAAGCAACTTCTCATCTGTGATGACCAAAGAAACCCCCTTAATTTAATTTAACTGAGAGAATAAAAGAACTGTGCAGCCAATGATCATTACTCCCTTTGTTTGCTAAAATGTATAAATGGTGAAACAAATCTGAAGAAATGTGTATAATGAAGGTTGGTTGATTAAAACAATTAAATGTGACTATTACGCCCATTTGTTTCATGTCCTTAGGCTGTGATAGTTCTAGAGTGTGTGTAGCAGCTTTAATGCTAGATGATTTTTAAAAATTGATTGATCTATTGATATTTATAGCAAGGTAAGAATTAAAATACTCTGCTTGACTGATTAAAGATTTTCTGTATTGTTGGAGATCTCTGAATATTTTAAGTAAAATGAAAAACTGATAAAAATTCCCCTTCTATGTCTTCTCTAACCACTGGGTTTATCCTCTACTTTTCTCTTGTTCTGTGAGTCTAGTCCTTCTCTCGTTTGCTTTTTTTCCTGGTATGAAATTAAAATGTTCCAGAAAACCCCTTTATTTAAAAGTACTCAGCACTGGCTTAATGCAGCAGCCAGATAAGCCATCAATTATGCCAGTGACATTAACCCCATTTTCTTTAACAAAGAGAAATGGGAAGTAATAATCTATGGAATGAGGCTGTCTTGTCACCTTTTTGTACCATGGCATGGATTTTCAGCCTGTATTTAACATCATTCTTTGTGTTTACATGGTGTCCAGTCTTCAGACAAGATATCTTGCCCTTATCAAAAGAGTTCAGAGGTGTTACTTTCTGGCATCATGGAACTGACCCCTTCAGTGTTTTTTCTGGGATTTTCTGGGGTGGGAATAATTGTTCAGGGGAACTGTCTGACCATTGAGGGTTGGTATAAATTAGTCTTGCTTTGTTCTTTATATTTTATATGAAAATACCTGGACAGCCATAAAGATTCAGGAAGTTTTAAATTACCACAGAATCATAGAATGTGCTGAGCTGGAAGGGGACATCAGGAGCATCGAGGTCAGCTCCTGGCCTTGCACAGAACACCCCAAGGATCACACCAAGTGCCTGAGATTGTTGTTAAAATGCTTCTTCAACTCTGTCAGGCTTGGTGCTGTGACCACTGCCCTGGGGAGCCTGTTCCAGTGCTCAACCACCCTCTGGGTGAAAAACCTTCTCCTGATATCCAATCTAAACCTCCTCTGACTGCTTCATGTCATTTCCTTGAGTTCTGTCACTGGTCATGAGATTGAGGAAACTTTTGGCCCTGATATAAAGTTTTGGGTTCAAGGAATATGTCAGAAAACACCTGGGAAGCTCATCCACATGGTATCACTGCACAGGCATCACTGTACAGAGTATTGTCTCAATACCAGTTTTTTATGTGTGAAGAACACCGTTCCCTGTGTTTTCTCTATTCTCTATTCTGTCTGAGACCCAAAATTTAAATTCAGAGTATGCACTCTTCATGACATTGTGGTGTTTTTTTCATCTATTTCATTGCTAAACTTCTTACTGCTCAAACTTGCTTACTGTTCAAAGAACTGGCCATCTTCAAACTGTTTTGTAAGCTTCAGTATTACTGGATGGACTGCTGTAGATAAGGAATTCTTAGTGCTATCTTACTGGGATGTTGATACCGTGGGATCGTTTTGCTCTCCCTATCAAAACAGCATGGGTTTTTTCTCACACTGCTCCTGCTTTTTTCCCTTGTGAGTTCTTTAATTCACTGACAGTTTAACTGATCAGTATGACAAAAAATTTGGTTTAACCACTGACTCTTATAAATGCTATAGGCTGAAGCAAAGCATCTTTTCAACAGCTCTTGGAGAACTGAGATTAAAAGCAATCAAAGAATACAGATATTTCTTGACTTGGGGGTATGTTTGAACACATGGAGCAGAAAAGGCTCATACAAATCTAGTTAGGCAAAGAGATTAGTTTCCACAAACCCATGAAAAGCACTATAAATGAAACTGATATGTCTGAATTTGGAAGTTTCTTTGAAGTTTGTTTCATAAAACTGGTTTTCAAACCTACAAGGTATTTTCAACTGTCAACATTTCTGCACATTTTTATTTCCTGTCATCACCATGATATCGCTGTCTTGAATCAAGGGCATGCAGTGGTGATGATCAAAAAGAGCTCAGCCAGAAAAGTCCCTGTGTCACAGGGCCTGGGCAGCTATCACCTGAGAACATGTGGATTAATGGTGGAAGCTTCATTGCTTCACTGGCTGACAGAGAAAAAATGATTTGGCAGCTAAAAACTCCAGAAGAGAATCTTGTCCTTTCTAGAATGCATTTTCTCTTTTTTGAGCTGTAGAATGTCAGAAGAGCTAAAAGCAGACAAAAAGATAAAAAACAGATATGTGGGTGACTGGATATACTTTCTTTTCAAGTTCTGCTACATGATAGCAGTGGTAAGCTGGTGTAGGCTTATTAGCACTAATATACACAACTACAAGTACATTCCTTCTTTTCAAAAAATAAGAGTTTTTCAGATCCCTCCCACCAAAGGATTACATATATTTATATATATATATATATATATATATATATATATATATATATAATAAAAATAAAAATATTTTTCATTGCCTTGAACTCTGAGAACTTTGCTGCAAATCAGCTCCAAGGAATCTATTATGTCCTCTTTCTGCTTCTGCCTTCCTCTTATCTTAGGCATTATCTTAAATTGGTCTCTGCATCTGACACTGTAAAGATATTCCCCAAGAGGTGAGGAAGGTCATTTGAACTGTCACCCATCAAGGACAGTGTGTGGAAGTTGCTCAAATCCCTGAGACCTCCTGGGCATGGCACTGAGCTGCCTCAAATCCCAATCTCTCGAAGCAGAAGTGTGACAACAACTTAATTTGAGGGATACCATATGAAATTGGGTAATATTTCCTTTTTTTACTCTCTTATTGGAGCTGTCAGTTCTTTGTGTTGATATTTTGACCTTGCTTTTGTTTCTTTTTAAGGAAAAATGCCCAAAAGTTAATCTTTATACTTTCTGCACTCTCCTCCCCTGCATACACAGGTAAGGCTGAGTCTAGCCCCACCAGAAAAATCTGCTTTTTATGCATTTTTCTTGCCACAGATCAGATATTGTTGATGCGGTACAGAACCAATTTCATCCTTCTCAGGTAAAAGAATTTACTGCTTAATTAAAAAGTAGCCCAACATAGAACTTCCAAATAAAACATGAAAATTACAATGCTATCCTTACCTTTTAGGCTTTAGGCCAAGGCCACTTCCCACCTGGAAAAATAATATTTTTTGACCCTTCCCTTCCCTTCCCTTCCCTTCCCTTCCCTTCCCTTCCCTTCCCTTCCCTTCCCTTCCCTTCCCTTCCCTTCCCTTCCCTTCCCTTCCCTTCCCTTCCCTTCCCTTCCCTTCCCTTCCCTTCCCTTCCCTTCCCTTCCCTTCCCTTCCCTTCCCTTCCCTTCCCTTCCCTTCCCTTCCCTTCCCTTCCCTTCCCTTCCCTTCCCTTCCCTTCCCTTCCCTTCCCTTCCCTTCCCTTCCCTTCCCTTCCCTTCCCTTCCCTTCCCTTCCCTTCCCTTCCCTTCCCTTCCCTTCCCTTCCCTTCCCTTCCCTTCCTCCACTAAAGCATTTTACCTCTCATTCCTGGATATATATTATTCCATATAATTCTTGAAAAAGGCTGAATGAGAGAGAACACTATTTCTGCAGTTAATACTTCCCCAAAACAAGCAGAATTCTGTGAAGAGGCTTTTGAGGTCCCAAGTGACTGATAAACTATATGAAAATGATTATGGAAATTTAGCTTCTTCAAAACAGAAAGGAAACACACAGAAAAGCTGGTAAAAGAAGATTATAAGAATTTACAATAGTCTTAATAGAATTTATGTTACTCTATTTTCCTCTACACTTTATCTATATTATGGGAGACAATGGTCTTTATCTGGGATTGAATATGAGCTGATTTCCAAAGTATTATTTCCAAGAACTTTTTACAATGTTGTAGGCCCCATGTAGGGAATAAACAAGATTTCCACATAGGGACATTAACTTAATATGATGTTTGCCCAAGATCACTTTTTATACCCCTTGTACAAGGTTCTATAAGATCCTGAGCACATCACAACATGTTTTGTTGTGCACTGAACTGAAGAATATATCAGATAGGTCCTTCCAGCCTGAATTATTGCTGTATGGCATGGTCCTATCATGAAGCTACTTGATTTTGCCATACCAAAGCAGTGTAACTCATTTATGTGAGGTTAGATGGACACATGGTCCTGAACTGCAGACGTGATAAGACTTTGTGATGGAAAATAAACTCCTTTTTATCCAAGCCAATAAAATATAGAAAACTGTATTTTACGCTCTAACATTAAATTTTAATTTTTTCCCAAACCCTAGCCTTATGAATTTTGGATTAGTTCCATTTTTGAAAGTAATGTGGTATTTTTGTGCTTCACTGTTTCTATAAAGTAGTGAGATGGTCTGGTGTTGCAAAGTAAATGTGTATTTATGAACTAGTAATAGCAACTAATATAGTGGAAATTCCTTGAGGAAATTAATAATTCTGTAATGGGATTTTAATCATGGAAAGAGAAGAAGGCATAGGATTACATATTTAATAAGGGAGATACAATCCAGAGGTGGGTGTCTTCTCATTGGGTGAAAAATTTCTATTCCCTGAGCTGATTTGAATCCCAGAATCAGAGAATGGGTCAGGTTGGAAGGGACCTCACTGGGGCATCTGGTCCCACCTCCCTGCTCCAGCAGGGCCATCCCAGAGCACATGGCACAGGATGGTGTCCAAATGGCTCTGGAGTATCTCCAGAGCGGCAGGCTCAACACCTCTGGGCAATCTCTCCCAGTGCCTGGGCACTGCACACTGAGGAACCTCTTCTTTATGTTCAGGAGGAACTTTTTGTGCATCAATTCCTGCCCATTGCCTCTTGTCCCATTTAGAGTTCTTGGAAAGAAATAGGAGGTGACAATGAAATCTGAACAATGTCCCTGTGTCCAATGTTCATGGACATGTGTAATGGATACACACCACAGACCAGAGGGGATTTAAAGCTGAGTTGACAAGTTCTTACCTTTTCTATGCATCACTACCAAGCTTAATGTTTCCTGATGGAAAAGCTTTTCTTTTTCCTGAATTTAATAACTTTTAATGAAATTTTCTCTCAATCATGCCAACTTCTCAAAAGGGAGCAAAGTAAAACTTTCATATAAATACCATATATTAATTAAAATTGTTTGGATGGAATTAGAGCTCATGCAAAGTTTCCATCTCCCTAAGATCTGATCCAATGCATTAATTCTGGGTGAAATTAGGCCTTAATTTACTCTCACACAATACAAGTTCTCTGAAATTACTTTGCACTGATGTGAGAATAGATTTTGGCCAACTTAAAAAAAAAAACAACAAAACACCTGAAAATGAACCAATTATATATATATGTATATATATTTAAAAGATAGGTTTTATTTACATATGCAATCCTTTAGAGGAGATTAAATAAGGTAGGATGACCAGTAATTTTTTTTGTTATTCACTCTTTTCCTTCTCCATTGACTGTTCTTACATATCATATCATGTATATCATACATTCCTAGGTTCTGGTTTATGCAGGTTATGCATGGTATAAAGTGCCATTAAAGGTGGTAGGTCTGCATATTCATCTAGAAAATAATAACTAATATTATACTATTTCATTATATAATATTAAATTATTATATATAAATAAATAAAATTATAGTATTATACTACAGTCTATATATTACATATATAATGATATACATATGATATATGTAATATCAATACAGAAATAACTAATTTTAATAGAATAACTCTGGTTTATGTTCTGTTAGTGTGGTTTAAACAAGTCAACAAAGTTTATGATAGGTTGCTCTCCTTAACAGGCATGAAAAGCAATTAGTATCATGTTACATATCATGTAAAATATTCAGTCCTCTTTGACAGAAAAATGTGCACTATGTAGGCATGACAAAAAAAATTAAAAATGAAATCTAAGACCTCTCCTGCAGTACTCCAGCTCTGGGATCCCCAGCACAGGAAGGGCATGGTGCTGCTGGAGTGAGCCCAGAGGAGGGATGCCAAGATGATCCGAGGGCTGGAGATCATCCTCTTGCAAGGAAAGGGTGAGAGAACTGGGATGGTGCAGTCTGGAAAGAAGGCTTTGGTTTGATCTAATTGTGGCCTTCCAGTACCTGAAGGGAATTTGCAGAAAGACAAAGAATGACTTTTAATAAGAGCATGTAGTGACAGGAAAAGGGAGAATGGGTTCAAATTGAAAGAGAGTAAATTTAGATTGGATATTAGGGAAAAAATTCTTTACTGTGAAGATTTTGAGGCACTAGAACAGGTTGCCCACAGAAGTTGTGGATGCCCCATCCCTGGGGCTCTGAGTAATCTGCTCTAGTGGAAGGTGTCCTTGCCATGGCACTGGGGATTGGAGCAAGATCTTTATTTTTTAGGTCCCCTTCCAACCCAAACCATTCTATGATTCTATTAAAAATATTGATCTGACATATACTATTTTGTATATGCTCCAGTCACTTTATGAGAACAACCAGGTTGTAAAATGCTGTCAGAGATGTCATTTTTCTTGAACTGAAACCTCTGTCCTTGATGGCCCCTTTCAGGTTGCAGTGCAGTGCAGCTGCTGCCACTGTCACTGTGTGCTTACAATGCACTGAAACATTTTATTTTCATATAGTGTGAAATCTGATAAAAGAGTATATGCATTTCTCTCAGAGAAAAAAAAAAAAAAAGTTTTATATATGAAATTGTAAATCACCAGTATTTACTTTAAATTTTAATGAAATCCAATAAGGTACAGTCTGCATAAAGCACTTTAAACCATTTCACTGTACATTTGGAAAAGTATATATAGATAGGTCTTTACTCTGACTCTGTATTTTAGTTATTTAATAAAGCTTTCATAGGTAAAATTTTATGCAGGAAAATAAACTTATTTTGGAATAAGATGGCAAAGCCTCAAAACATATCTTTACAAGTCAGACCAGAAGGGGATTGTTTATGTATATGCTGAGTGGAAAGAACATACAAATGAGTTATTGCTGATAGGCAAATGGCTCAGCTTGTAGAAAGGTAAAAAGAGAGTTGTTCTCAATGCAAAGTGCTGTAGGAACATTGCAGGCAAACAACATGTGCTTGATGCCATTCCTGAGGAAGATAATGATAATTAATTAGATAATACCATTATCTAATGGTAGTGGCCATGAATCTCCTGATAAGGCAGCCTTAAGCAGTTGAGCACGGCCTAGCTGATATTTGAAATGGGTCAGGTCGCTATTGCTTTGAACCTTTGACTCATTTCCAGTGAAAATTTTTCCAACAATTGTACACAGTCCTCACCACTCTTCACCTGTGCCTTCACTGGTGGTCAAAATTTCATTGGTCTTTAGACACTGTCCAGGCTGAGCTGCTCAGAATATAAAAGGATTCAGTAGGAAAATAAGTATATCAAGCAATTTTAATTTCACAGGCTTTCAAATTAATCTTTTTTTCCAGCCTTCATATTTGTATTATTTAAAATAAATTAGGAATATTTTTTAGGCAAAGGAGACATGTTGTACAGGTTGACATCTAGTAAGTGAATTTTTAAACATTTTTGTTTGGATATTGACAAAAAGCAGTTGCAAAATGTTTGAAAAAGACTGGAAAAGTAGAATATGTTCTACTTTTCCAAGTTTCTATCAGCATTCATATGCAGAGGGTCTATTCCCTTGTAACCAGCTACAATAAAATGTTTATTTTATAACTACTGAATGAGGGGTAGAGCAATGGATATTGGCTACCTGGAATTTAGAAAAGCTTTCAATGCTGTGTCCCGTAAGATCCTCCCAGATAAAACAAAATAGCGTGGAATAGAAATCTGAGTGGGAATCTTATTAACATAAATACTACAAGAGAGTATGCAAAGAGGATGAAGCCAGGCTCTCTTGTGGTGCCTAGGGAAAGGACCAGAGGCAATGGACAAAACCAGAAGCACAGGAAATTTCATCTGAATATCAGAAACTACTCTTTTACTGTAAGGGTTGCTGGACACCTGCACGGGTTACCCAGAGAGGTTGTGGGGTCTCCATCTGTGGATATACTCAAAACCTGTCTTGACATGGTCCTGGACAACTGGTTTAGTAGAGGGTTGGACCACAGTCAAGCAATATTTTTCCATGATGCAGGAGTGAAAATGATCCACCAGAACCTGAGTACAGCCACACACACAAGTGTTTTCCATTTCATGTAATGGGAAAAGAATAGAAAGAACACCCCTTAGAAGTTGTCTATGTTTCAAATCTTTCAAAAGTCGAAATTGTTTTGGGGATTTTTTTTCTTTTTGTTTTGGGTTTGTTTTGTTTTGTTTTAATGCAAAAACGATCTCCATGGAGCTATAGTGAATATTAAGGCTAAAGTACATGGTACATGTGAACTGATAAACACAGCAGAAGAGGAATGGGGCCTTTGTGTGTTCTGGGCTTCCCCTAAATGAAGAATTGCTCATTCTATCTTTCAAAGCATCCATAAATTTTTTTTTTTTTTTTTTTGGACATCATGAAAGGTTTGGCTCCTTCTTTGGGAGAGACTGTGCTTTTCATAAACATGCTGGTAATTTCCATCATAACTCCCATGGTTCCTTAGCAGAATTCTGCACCCTTTATGATAATCCAGTCCTTCCCTTATGGCAGGCAACTCCAGAATGTGATATAAAAGAAAAGCCAAGAGACCCTTCACTATGAAAAGTACCATACATTGCAAGACTCAAAAATGAAAACGAATAATTTGTTTATCTGTTTTTTTTAGAAAAAAATAATAAAAGGACAATGTATGTGTATCTCAAAAAATATAAGGTTTATCTTTATCCCTTTCTGAATTTGAAGCATCAAGTGAAGTATGAAGGATATTCAGCCATGTCTGTAATAAAAAAATTAAAAAGTCTAGCTTTGTTTATTTTTAAGTGAGGTATGGAGAAACATATTTAGCAACCAGCCACAAGGCAGTAAAATTGATTTCTGGTTTATCTGGTATAGCTCTGAGTCTCTCACTGAGCTGGGAAATAATTGATTGCTTGAAGCCTTGTAGCGGTAGTTAAAAATTGATAAATGCTAAAGCCAGCACAGTGTTTTATAGATTCTCAGGTATTGTGGAGCCTCCATATTTCTTTCTCATCACCAGCTCTAGATCATGTGGTGAAATTTAAAAGACGCTTCGTCTTACCCTCAGTAAATTATATTCAGCAAATCTAAGACCTTTTACTGTGGGATAGAAAGCAAAATCTTTAGTCACACAGCACTGATGAGTAACATCTGAAGCCAAGCATGTTTTTGCAAC
Organism: Cyanistes caeruleus; assembly: GCF_971803275.1. NCBI lineage: Eukaryota > Metazoa > Chordata > Aves > Passeriformes > Paridae > Cyanistes > Cyanistes caeruleus. The sequence goes on from NC_141702.1 coordinate 106,935,764, forward strand.
TTTGCCTACTGGTTTAGATCAGCTGATTAGGTTACAGTAAAAACCTACAAAATGTCTATGACTGTAATCATGGTTTCTTAAATCAATGTTTAGAAAAAATATCGGCATTGATAGATAGGTTGTTTGTAAATAAATTAAACTTCTGTTGTAAATGAATAAGTAAAATGCTGTAAAAAAAATCAGTATCCGGTTCCATTTTGCAAAGAAGTGCCTAAAGCTTTCATTAATATAATTTTTCTTTATTAGTGAAGGAAGCTGGTTTTATATATCAGCTGACTTTTATATTGGGGCATGTGTTCTGGTGCTACATGCACCTTAGTACAAATTATCACAGCATAGTGATGTTTCTTCCACATCAAATTAGTAAATAGATATCTTAATTTCATAGCCACTCACTGAAACAGGAAAAATAATAAGTGAAAGTATTGATTATTGGGGAAAATTTCACTACTAGTTCCTTAACTGAATAGAAAATACAGCAGGCAACAGAAATCAGACTCTTATATTTAGAACTGGAGCTCAAATTATTTATTTTCTGACTATATTGCTAAGCAAACAAAAATATTTAAAATTCTTTCTGTAAACTCGGCAACTCACCACTTAGCTTCAACATTGCTGGCTAAAGCTGGGATCAAAATGCAGCTTTTCTTTGCAGATGAGTGAGACAGGTGATTAGCATCCAAGTAGTCTGTTTATTCATGAAAATCCTGCTTTCTGAGACTGTGGGATGACATTGATCTTCAAGTCAGACCACCTCTCTCATGCCAGAGCCCATCACATTGCACACAGCAATGCTTGCAGCAAACCCAATGGCCTTCGAACATTGCAGTGTATTGCTGTTTTTCTTGTCAGCATTATTAATGCTTTAGAACAGCTAATGTGATGAAGACTTGAAACATAATTACAATAATGATGGAATTAAATCCTTGTCCTCCGCTTGCTCCTTCATTTTCTACTTTGGGACTGTCTTATCTACTGCCTTGAAAAAGAGGATAGAAAGAAATATAGGCAAACACAACCATATTCTGAAGGAGCTTCTTTCTCACCAAATCACAGGATAATCACAATTAATAGACCCTAAGGGGGACTGATTTTTATATTTTTCATCAAGTTCTTCCCCCATTTCACCTCCAAACCATACTGGGGTGTCATCTGGAGCTTCATCAGGACTGTGGAGTGTGTGAGGTCTCAGCTTCCTCTTTTCCCTGCACTGTTTTCTAACTCAGTTAGCTTCAGTACTCCTGTTTCAGTGGCGCTGGCAAAAGAGATATTAAACATGCAGCTTTGCAGCTAAAAGTGCTACACTCTACTCATGCAAATAAGTACATGTGTGTGGGTTTCAGCAGCTTGTGCTAGGTGAGGTACTTTAATATAATCAGCATTACCTAGACTTGGAGGTGTGGTGATGGCTTGTCACCATGAGTTTCTTGCTGGAGAATATTAATGTTTAATGTTGCTTTTAAAAATGCATAATTCTACATGTATCAAAGTAAATTCTGTTATATACATCAATGGAATGCTCTCCAAAAGGCCAGAGATTTTTACTTGGCCCAAACACTTAGAATTTAGATCCTGAAAGACATGATACACTCAACCTCTTTGGTCTTTGCATGCCCTAATAAAATGTTTGTTTGAACAGTTTTTAAACAAAAACCTCTTTAAACATGAGAATTTTGAATTATCAGAAATCTAATGTCTTTTACCCAAGTCACTGATTTTGTGTTGGCAGTGAATTTGCCCTTGGAAAGAGTGGCCCAAATTGAACAGTGGGATTCTGATTTCCTGTTTCCATCTTTCTCCAGCTTTTAGGACTCCAGTGGGTACACACTTTCATAGGTGGGACACATTCAGATGCAATGCTGCTCTTAAATATACATTATCCCTCTAAATGCAACTCTGTGTTGAGGTGCTGTGCAAACCCAGCATGCAATTCATCTTCCTTGCGTTATATCCCATTAATAGTAGATGAATAACAGCATAGGATATAAAACAAACAAGCAGGCAAATTTTATTTTTTACATATTTAATGTAATTTTTATGTATTTAATACTTTATATTTTAGTTTTAATATATTTAATTTTTTTTGCACTAATCTCTTGCAGGTTAATAAGCAATTTGTGGGAAGAATCTTCTGGTTTTTTTAAAAAAGATGGATTTAAAAGTTGTCAAATTTGTAACCGCCAGAAAAACCCAACAGAAAGATAAGCAGAGAAGCATCAGTTCCCTCTCAAAGCTCTAAGTTTTGTCTTTATCTAAAAAGAAACATGATGAATCATCACATTTGCACAGTTCCTTTTTTAAATATTTTCCATTTCTTCACAAATCAGATCACTCCATTGCAATAAGAATATATTGTCATTATGTGACTTAAAGTATTGCCATATAATTTGACAGCATCTTTCATTATGGAATCTAATTTCATTCTTTTGAATTTAAATTACTTTTCCTTACTCATTACATGTCTTTTCTGTAACTTTCATAGGCATTTTTCTTTTGATAATTCAAAAACATCCATAACTTCTGATAACTTTGTCTCCAAGGACAGCAAGATAAATAGGGTATCCTTGAATTGTTGTAATCTTCTTGATCTTGAAAATGCAACTATATTTTATGATGGGTGTTTAGAAGCATACAAACAGGAAGAAAGCTGATTAATTGCTCTTTAAACAGATCTAGCATTAGAAATGCAGATAATATCTAATAGTGAGCTAAAATCTTCAAGTAGCTGTCAAGCATGTTTCCACACAATATTTAAAACTTGAATCATGCCATGTTGTAAGACCACATAAACAAAAGTCTTAAAATATACTTTATGTTTTATCTGAAAAAGGGGAGAAGGGGTAAAAAAAAACAAAACAAAAGAAATATTCAAGCTGTGAACTCCTAAGAACAACAGGAATAAGATTGTGGGATCATCCTCCTAACTAATGTGGTAGGAGATCTGCTCTGAACCATGTGGCACATGGGAAACAAGTGAAAGGTTATCACCACCATGTGGGTCTCTGCAGTGGCCTGCTGGTCCTTCTTCACCCTACAGGGTGATGGAAGAGGAAGGATGAGCACTCTCACAGTTGGCTGGGTAATTATTTTGCTCATAGGTGCACAAGTCACAAATTGAATATTATGAGTTATGGATTAGAGAACTTGCAAGTTAGAAAGTACATGAATGAATTAACAAGGAGATGAACCAGTTAATCCATATTAGACATCCTTACGGATGGGATTCAGCCCTTGTTTGGTGTGTTTGCTTGCTTTCCTAATGAACACATAAAATAAAGATTAATTTCACATACTATGCTATCCTGTAAAATCAAGAGATTCAATCAGATTTTAATGCACCCTTCTAGACACACTGATGAAGTACAGACTACATAGATGGTCAGTGGGGTGGGCTAAAAACCAGCTAAACTGTCAGGGTCAAAGGATGGTGATGTGTGTCATGAAATTCAGGTGGATGTCAGTAACCAGTGGTGTACCCCAGGGAATACATGAAGGACAATACTATTTAACATCCTCAGAAGTGCCTTGGGCAGTCTCAACAAGTGTGCAGATGGCATAAAATCAGGAGGAATGGTCAATACACCGGATGGATTCACTGCCATGCAGAGGGATGTGTACAGTCTGGAGAAATGGGATGATCAGAACCTCCAAAAAGGTTCAGAACTTCAACAGAGGGAAACAAAGAAATCCTGCTGCTGTGGATGAATAACCCCATTCACCTGGGCAGGCTGGTGACAGACTGGTTGGAGAGTAGCTTTGCAGAAAATGACACAGGGGTCTGGGTGGACACCAGGTTGGAGAGAAGTCAGAAATATACCCTTGAGGCAAAGCCCAACAGCCTTAGACAGAGCACTACCAGCAGGGCAAAGCAGGTGATGTTTCCATTCTACCCAGTGTTGGAGCATGGTGCTACAGCTGGCCATGAGGAGACATTCCATATGATGTGTGTCTGTAGGGGTAGAGCTCCTGCAGAGATTTGTCTCCTCTCTGAGGTGGACAAATACGTGCCAGCAATGTTGGGTCTGTGCTGATAACCCTGCCTGAAAGGTCAGGCGTGTAGTGACAGCCACAGCAACATGGTCATCAGCTTCTGCAGATAATGTTCACAGTTAGCAAATTCAAATAGAGAAAGTTTTGTCCTCAGGGAACTTGGTTTCTTTTGTTTGTTTGTTTGTTTGTTTTCTGTGGGATTGTAGTACAAGTTAGGTTTCTCACTGGGATTTATGGTTTTCTCTGTATATTTTGCCCCAGTTTGCTGTCCTGTGAGAAGGTCCCTGCAGTTACAGAGCTTTCAGACTGGGACCATCTCCATAATGTTTAATAAGGACAAAGGAATACTTAGAGATGTGAAATGGTAAGTAAATATGACTGCTTAAAAAAAACCAAAACAACCCCATCAGTTTCTTTTTATGGGCTGTTACATTTTTCTTTGAATTCAACATTTTTATCGCTACTAGAAAGATTTTTAGCGCTGAAAATGAAATATAGGAGTAATCCTAAAACATTGGGGTTTGGGAGAATGGCCACATTGGTAATTACCCATAAGCCTTCACAACACAGCAAGAAATGTTTCTATGATTTATTTCTATTGCTTAGAAAAATCTAGAAAGCCTGTACAATCCAGCATGCCCTGATATTAGCTTTACCTCAGCAACCTTACTGAAGCTTAACTTAATGAAGTAATAAATTCAGAAATGTGTTTCTGCATGCATTTGTTTCATAGATTTATTACACATAAATCCACTTATAAAATGCATTGGGATACAAAGTCAACACTGCAGAAACTTCTTAAATACTGATGCATGTATTACAGTCTCCATTACCAATAATATATAGGAGGTAGAACATTTATTTTAATGATGATGAACAGAGGCTAGACACAAACTGACTGATGTATGCATAATTCTCAATAGCTGTTAAAGGAAAAAAAGATATTGCCTCTATATAAGAGGCAAATAATTTTGTATCTGTGTGTTATATTTGCTCTTGTTCCTATTTATCCTATATGGACACTATAGACTTAAAAGCATTTAGGCAAATCTACTTATACCAGTAGAAACAGCTTCATTGCATTGCATCAACCACTTCTGGGTGAAGAGTTTGGGAAAAATTGTGACTTGCTTAAAAAGAATGGGAAGTTTTCACCAACATTTCTGGAATTCTACACTGGCAAAGTTTGGGCAGCCTTGGCGCACTATTTAACAAATTATGCTTTAGTTCATAAAGCATGGCTTTGCATATAAAAAATAACACTCTCATAGGTTTTAATCTTCACACTTGAAGTTAGGAACATCAGTAAAATGTAACAATGATCATGTCTGTGAGAAATCCAGTAGTAAAACTACTATAACACCTAGCAAAATCTTATTCATCACCTTGAGGAGCTCACCACTGTAAGGGAGCACAATGTCTGTCAGGTTAATTTTACCTCAGTACCACCTGGACTTACATTAAGAGTTAAAGCTGATTCACAAACAGCTGTTGTGATATTTGGGAACCTCTCCTTTCTTCCACTGGCTTTTTTTTTCAGGAAGCTATTTCTGACATGTTGGGATGTTCATGGTGCTTCGTGGGTTGTCATTTGAAAGGCTTCACTCATGGATGAAAACAGGAAATAAAGAATTTATTATTGAATGAGGTAAACCATGACATTCAGACTTCTGAGCCACCGAGGTGTCTTGTAAAGCTTTATTCATAAAGTCCCTACAGTATTTGTACTTAAGCCAGCCTTCCAGAAAAACCTGTCCTCTGGAATGTGCTTCAGAACACTGGTGGAGGTTGGTTACTGCTGCAGGGGGTGCCTCCCATGTGAAAAGAAGGATAGGAATAGGAATCCAAACTGCGAGAAGAGTGCCTTCTCTTGAGATCTCAGGCTTCCACAGGTGCATGTAGGAATCCATGCTAACTGACTTGAGAAGTTTGATATCTCTCTGAGGAAAAAATTATATATTTTCAACTCAATTAAAATTAAATCTTGACAATTTTATTGGATTGCACCAAAAGCAATACCTTTCTGCAAAATATAATTTAGTAAAATATGCATTTTTAGAGGAAAGGTATTTTATCAAGAAAATTTTCCACTTGTTCTCTCATTCATAAATATGAATTATTTCACAATTGCCCACTGTTTATAATGCTAAGCACATAAAGCAAGTATAGGCATTTTCAATTGAATTTGTTCAACAGCCCAGTGGATCTCATTTCTGATTTTCTTCCTAAGTAGCACCAGAAATGAAGATAAGATATTAATCTATGAATTCATACACATTCTTTATGAAATTTCCTTTAACAGCATGTATGATGTGCAAGTGTTCAAGCAGGTACATTCTCAGGATTTTGACATACCCACGGACCTTTGAGGTGTACATTCCACACACCTGCGTGTGTATAAAAATCTTAGAAGGAATAGCTGCATGTGGATAATAATCTCCTTCAAGGCCTGTTGTGAAGGTGCAAAACACACCTTGAAAACTTGACTGCAAATCACAGCTTCCACTGGGTCTGTCTGTATGAGCCCATTTCTCCTCCATGTCTCCATGGAGGGAGGAGGTTGTGCATGGCCTCTAAAGTTGTAGATGTGGGATTATTTATACATTCATACTGAAGGAGAACATTTGAGAACAGCTTCATTTCCAAGGGTGTGTTGCAGCTTTTAGTGCATTACCTGGCTTTTGGTAGAGTAGGCTACAATAATATATAATTGAATAATCCTGTTTAAACAGACTGGCAAAATTAAGAGGCAGGATTGCACAGATGGAATTATTTGTGTGGTAACTACCATAAAAGTGTGATTACATCCTGGAACTACTTAGTAAATAAGTAGTTTCAAAAAGAAAAAAAGACGAGGTATTTTCACAGGCTGACTTCTTCCTGCAGTTCACATGTAATATGCAGCCTTCAGGGACACTATAGAACACTTTATCCACTTGAAAACAATTTGATGCTCAAATTCACTTGTGAAAACACTGACCTGTTTTTCTTTGCAAGTGCACATATGAATGCAAATGAGAGCAGAGTTTGTCCTGGAAGGGACAGACAGTCCACACTGTTACCCAGCTTTTCTAAGAACATCTGCAGCGTATCCTGAGATTCTTTTTTGTTATTGAAAGAGAACTCTACGTTTTTGGCATCTGAATAAAGTGATTCAAAGCCTCCTCAGTACAGGGAACCACTGTGTATTGTTTAGTCTCTGATAATTCATCTAGTGACCAAAGTCAAAGTGCATTTCACTGTTGAAAGAAGTGGCTTGCATTGCTACATCTCCCGTGAACCATCTAGAAATCCATACAGGTGGGACATGGATGTTTATACAATTGTATCTGTCTGAAGTTGATATTTTTGAGCTATATTAAAAGGTTACTGGATTCAGTTGTATTTACACAAATGTCCTTTATAAAGAATATGTGATGGTAGTAATAATCAAAGATAAAGGAGGCAAATCTATCATAATATATGCACACTACAAAGGGATCATATTTGTGTGCATTATATGTGTTCAATTCAACTGTGGAACACCTAAATACTCTCAGAACATGTTATTTAATTTTGTCCTCTTAACAATTTCTTCTATTCGGCAAACTTAAATCCTAATATATAGAGAGATATGCTTAAACTCTCTCATAGCTAAAAGAAATTTGTCATGGTTTAACCCAGAAAATCAGCCAGGACCATAGTGGGGGAACCATTGGTACATTAATAAAATCAGTAATTACTAAAAATAATACTATTGTGTATATATATCTATCAAACATATATACATTGCATGTATATATATTACATATAATACAGAAATATGCACACTATAAAATATATAATGTAATATAATACAATATACAATATAAAATATACAATATAAAATATAAAATAGAAAATAGAAAATAGAAGATAGAAAATATATAAGATATAAGACATAAGATATAATTAATATATAATATATAAGATATAATATATAAGATATAAAAGATATAAGATATAATATACAATATACAATATATAACATCATATAACATATAACATATAATATATAACATAATATATAAAACATATAAAATAATATATGGTATATGGTATATAGTATATAATATATGGTATATAATATATGGTAAGTAATCTATAATAAATTATATATAATATATTACATATAATATATTATATATAATATGTATTTTATATGATGTAACATAGAATAACTGATGTATGATATATGATGCATAGTATATAATAAATAATATAGAATACAGAATATCTGGCTGTAGAATACCAGGAATGCAACTTAATTTTGATGTTTCTTGATATTCTGGTTTCAATGGTGAAACATTATTAACATCTTTACTTCTTTTTCCTAGGGTAAATTGACAGACACTTCAGACACACACTCAGCTTCAGTATTTCATCCTGCTTTAACTCATGTGCAGGACAGAAGGGAACATTTCCACCTCTGAAGTTCCTCTGATGTGGCTGCAGAAGGTGCCTGGGAATGCTTCCTATACCAATTGCATCCACTATTTTTCTTTATCACACTAAATCATCTCCAACCATTTGTGTTCCCTGTGTGCTAGAAATGCTGCCAAGGCTGAAGGAGCCTGAAATAAATCAGGGAAGTGATTGATTGGCATTTGCAGGAGGAGCCACTCTTGTTCATCAGCACACTAACGATGGTTGTGACACTGCCTTCCCCAGGCCATGAGACACCAGCCACAGCATGTCAGTGACACATTGTTTGGGGGTTTTGATGGAAAGAAAGGGCGTCTTGTAACTTCCATTTCCACTGCTACACACATGCTGATTCCAGTGCTGACAGCTACCCCAGATGGACGAGAGGCTAGGCACTCTTCTGGGGCTAAGAAATCACAATATCACTAGAACTTGAAGGGTTTTAACTGAGAAGACAAATGGGTGTGGATGCCCTTCCAAAAACCAGCACTTACTGCCTATAATTTCCCAGTGAAATATAAGAAAGCATAGCTTGTGTGTAGGGTGTAGCAGATGCTCTGAGAGCTTTCCAGTTGGGTTAAAAAATACCCTTTCAGGTATCTCCAGTTCCAGAACTGATTTCATACATCATACAAAGGCCAGAAATGATCATCAGTGTCGTTTGTTTTCAACATTCATACAGGAAAAACATTGGTAAGACAGATACTTGAGTAAAAAGGAACAAATCCCGATTCTGGTGGGGCCAGAGTGTGAAAATCACTGCTACTTGTATAAATTGCAATCCAGGAAGATGTCTGATGTCACAAGAGTCTCAGGAGTGGAAGTTCTGACTCAAGAGCCTGCACATGACAGACCCTCTGATGGAAAGGATGACCTGGAGCAAAGTAACTGGCAGCAGGACACCTGGGAGATGTGGCACCTTGGCTATCTACATGGGCCAGAATTGTGGAGTGAGACACGTTTAGTTCACTGGACCTGAAGGAGTTTTAAGCTGTGATGGTGGAACGACACAAAATAGTCTGCAGATGCTTGCAGGAGTACATAGTTCCAATAACCTGTAATTTCTACTTTGAGCAGCACTGATGTAAAAATGCAGAGGGCAAGGAGAGCCAGGAAGAGACATAAGGCAGAAAAGATTTAAGTGAGGAGCAGGAAACAGGGTTTTGTGGCCATCATCCTGCTGGGCACTAACAAGAAGCACAATTTTCAGGGAAGGGCTGGGCCAGCTGGGCTCCAAAAGAGGCTGTGTCTCTCAAACCACCCTGTCTGTCCCTGATAAGCTTCAGTGCTTAGAATGAACTCCACTGTTGCTGTTAGCAATAAAATGGACAAACACCACTTGTCACTGACTGAAAGAAAGGGTCATTTACTGGGGAGCTTAGAAAAAAAAAAAATTCCCAATGAACTGGCAATCCTGCTGTTTATCCAGCTCTAATTGTAAGCAGTGCTGTATCAATTACTTTCAAGGCAGCAACTGTCACTTGTTTTGGAAATTTGCATATTTTAAACATATTTTCAATCATCACTTTAGACTCCAGAGCTGTCACTACCTTCACATGTCACTGCCGTTACCGCAATCACAAGTCATTGCTTATCAGACTGATTGCCAGCAGTGCACTTCTGCCAAAACTGTCAATGTAAGTGCTTATAAGCTTTAATAAAATAGTTAAGTGTATGTGTGTGCATGTGTGAATGGGTTAGACAGAGTGGGAGAGAGAGAAAGAGAGACCAAATTGCACTTTTCAATGCTCAGGTGGTCGAGCTGTTAGAGGATTACGCAGACAAAACCAAATGAATTCATCTTCTGTCCTAATTTAACAAAACAAAACCAAAACTGACATAACAAAGCAAAAAAAAAAACCCAATCCTAAAGCTCTCAGGTAATAGCTGAGTTTGGAGATGTGCATCTCTAACACCCTTTTGGCATGAAACAGGCAACAGAAGTTAGGAAACCCCTGGGCACATACAACAACTCATGTGCTGCAACCCAAACCAGGGATTTGAATTACAGTGTGTTTTCTGAAGAAAATCCTGTTCATGCATACCTGAGAACCACCAGCAGATGAAGTGCTCAGGTTAGGAGATATCAAATGGTATCTAACAAAGGCTGTACAAAATTACCTGAAGTCTCTAGCAACCTCTGTTTAAATTATTTTTTATGATAATCTCATACCCCAAAAGATGGAGAGAAATGTGTGACCTTTTGACTTAAAATAACAGGTGTGAAAAAGTTTGAAGTCCCATTAGAGATGTCATGTGTAGAAAACTTTCATCCTCCTTGCATGTTAAATCAGTCTGTTACAAAAGTCCTGTTTACTTAGCCAGGGTAGAGTATTGGAGCTGAGCAAAGTTGTGTGAGACACTGAAAGCAGGGCTGGTAAAGTCTTCTGAGATTTGTGTGCTGTTAAAACAATATCTCATCTGAACAAGCATATTTTGCTGAAAGAAATACCACTGAAATTTTTGTGACAAGTGTTGCATCATTATTATTAATCTCTTACAAAGCATTTTAAGTACTTTTAAGTATTGTATCATAAAACTTAAAGATGATTTCCAAGTAATGTTGCAATATCGTTTATTGAAATCCTTTGATCTTTAAAATATAAATTCCAAAATAATAAGTGGGATTTTCTTACCAAAATTCATATCCATGGTGAGACTTTTGGTGAAATTCCAATAAATTAATTTTCTCTTCCCATGTCTTGATTTATACTCATTTTATTTGTCTCTTCCCTTAAAAAAAATGTGGGCATGCAAGTTAAAAGCAAGCATTATAACTGCATTCTGGCTGAATAATACTCCATCAAGTTGATGGTACTTCATGCAATCCTGGAGAGCCAAAACACAAAATATGTTTTGTATGACTAACACTAAAAATATTTCAGTTATGAGACTGACAACTCTTAGGCACTTGATAAGACTGAAATAAAGCAAGCTAAAAGCAATGATTTGCATTCCCACTTGTTGTGCTTGTCTCGTATAAATATGTTCAAGGGAAGTCTGCTTTGAGAAGAGTTTAATCCTTGCAGATGGCAGTGCTCAGTGTCTGCACACTGATATGTTAATGTGCAGGAAAGGGATTCAGAGTGATGACCCTGGCTCCTCACCTAGTGCTGTTTGAAACTTGCCTGTGGAAAGCAGACCTAAACAGGAAACACTTCAGCAAGTATTTTTCCACAGAAAGAGAGTGTACAGCTTGAACAAGCCTCCATTCAATACTGCACACATCCAGCACAGCCTGATGTAGAAGCAGGTTTGCTACTTTGCTGCAGGCATGGCATAATACCTCTGCTGGTGTTACAGAGGAATAGAGGAATGAAAACCAGGATTTAATATGAGGCAATAAATCTAAGGTAGCTAAAGTCTGTGACTGACACCTAAACCAGCCCATGGCTTTTTTTTTTTTTTTTTTTAATTTGGTAAAATAGAATACTAGAAGTAAATGTTACTCCACTAGAACTAAACATTATTCCAATAATGTTTTCCTTTCATTAAACAAAGGAAGCATCTCTTTACCTGGAACTCTTTACTTGCTGATGCGCCTGAGGGATTTTTCTGAGCTTTCACTGCACACCAAACTGGCCCCTTCTCCATTTCTTTAATACCTGCTCTGGATGACATTACTCTGTGGAAGTTATCATTTGGTTCTACAGATGTACGAGTAGCCATTTTGCTTTGGTAGTTACTAATGTTTAAAGTGCACTAATTTCACTTTCCTTTGTGATATAGACCCTTTGATGTTTCTCATGTGTTTACCTCAAATTTAAAAATATTTACAAAAATCACATTCCATTGGGGGATTGTCATGGCACGCTAATTTCTTTCTAAATATGAAGCAGTGGGTACATCAACAACCGTTCCCTTTGAAATGTGTGCTTTAGGTGGTTTAAATTTCCCAGGTAAGATAATGGCATGATTTTCAAGGTCACTGTTACTGCAAGCCTGTGTGAGCACACATGTAAGTCTAGAAACTTCTGGAATGAAGTTTGAGAAGGCTACATAAGTGTATGAAATTATGGGGTTCAGCTGTTTTGGTTTATATCTGTGTCTTTGTCTTTTTATAAAACCCTGCAGCATCAGCTGCCATTGCAGTCAATGCAGGTTTAACACATTTCAGTCAAAGCTGAATGAAAAACAAGTAAGTAGACAAATCAATGAAGTGATCATGCGGATCCTTGCATATGTGAGTAGGTCATACTAAATTAGCCTAAATGAAAATATGGATTTAATGTCAATCCAGGTGTTAATGTGAATTCTGTTAATAATGCCCCAGTAGTGACAGGAGAAACAGCTTTCACAGAATAAGGAAAATTCCTGTAGTGCACTAGTCTAACTCACTACTCCAGCCTTCTCATCCAGGACATCTTTTTAACTCTTGCATTTGAGAGTGCAAAATATTATCATGTAAAATAGGGTCCTTCTTATTTTGTTCAGCTATTCTGATATGTAAGTTTTAAACATACCAACCTAGGATCTCTCATTAAAACTACATGACCATTTTCTACAGTTCCAAGCAGCATCATCCTGAAACAAAACTTTGTTTCACACCATTGATTTGACTGCAATATGTAGCCACAATATTCATGACAGCAATATACAACATTCAGCAGAAAAACCTTTGCAGCCATGTGTGATCCCTTTTAATTCTTAGCTCACACAGAGGAAGATGCAAGATGAGGATTTTAGCTGCAATAGAAATACAATTTTAAAGGACAATAGCTTTTATAGAGATGTAGTGTAAAATGGAATAGATATGGTTTTATCCTAAAAGCTCACTGAGAAGGCTGCAATTCCCATCAGGTGTTTTGTGTGGTTAATGTTTTCTTACACTGAGTTTACATTTAGCTCGAGAGCCCAGAATGTGTGAAGGATCATCCTGAAATCTGTTCAGTAGCTGCTGAAATGATATCCTGCTGTCCTTCTGTTACTGCTTGGAAGTGTGTGAGATTCCAGCAGGGAAGTCCTGTGGCTGATGGAAGCAGAGCTGAGGAAATCTCGTTGCTGGCAAGGCCTCCAAGCCTCTAACAAAAGCAGGATGCTGCAGGGGATTTTGACTAGTACTCTGGAATCCACCAGGTCCTTAAATCTTTTTGTGCTCAGAAGGCAAAGTACCTACATCAAGTGCAGAATGTTTGCACTCTGGGAACACAGAGAAGACTTCTGAATTTCTGTGTGATGCACACAGGTCTTTAAACATGGTTTTTAGCTTGTTAGGACTGAGTTAACTCCATCTTCTGCAGTGTTACCTCAAATATTTTTGAGAAGAACCAGGGATGTGAAACATTGCAGTGGTGAAACTGTCTCAGAAAGGCTGAGATCAAGGAAAAAGAGTCAGATGTCAACAGGAACAGCCACATGATGAAAACTAAACAGCTGCATTATTGGTTAGCATTATAAGAATTTAATTTGAACTTGAATTGACTTTGGCTGTGTAATCTGCCTCAGTGTGTTTTGGATTGTCATTTTATGAAGCCCCTATGTGATGCTTCTCTTGCTTACAGCACCTCCTACCTTGTGTTCTAATGCCATTACTTGAAGCCACTAAAAGAAACAGTTAAAAAGAAAAAAAGAAAGAAAAGTCCCTCTATGTTATACTCCCTGGACAAATTTTCAATTCTTTCCAGCAAAGCCACAAAGCACAAAAATTACTGCTTTATGAAAGTCATATTTTTGTATAATGGCTTCAGCAGCTGGAGCATTAAGAAAACCTGTAATTGCCAGAAATGAATAATAGAATTATGAAAACTTCATACAATTTTTTGAATGGGTAAGAATATGAACAGAGTAACTCCTCCATCTTCAAAAAATATCCTCTGAATTAGCCTAAAAAGGAGAGTCCAGAATGGTGAAAAATTATTACTTTCACTAATTCAGCACCTTAAAATCCCTCTCTCCTTCCCCTGAAATCATTACAGCTTTTTTTCTCCTTTATGTAATTTTAGTCCTTCAAGTTATATATGTAGCCTTAGTTTTGTGAATAAGTGTGTGCTTAAGTAGTATAACTATGGAAAAGCTCTCTCCTACTACATTCTGCTCGTTTCAGAAGGTTTTCATATGACATGTATGTGTGTGTGAGAGAGAGACTATATGGACCATAGGTTAAATAACAGCTGCCACAGATGATTTATTGTTTTAAATCTTGACCAGGGTATCCTGTCGTGCAGTTTGGATATTCCTGAATACTTTGTTGGGTTAAATTCACTAAATTCAATATTTAGGTACTGCTCTGGGTCTTCAGAGTGTCAGGAACTTGAAGACAGATAAAGTTCACTGTTGAGAAAGGCAGCTTCCTTTCTCACCTGGCCTCCTGACTGATAACCTAACTGCCTAGGTCTTCTACATCCTAAAGAAATGCCCAAAAAACTGCCCAACTGCAATGACTACTTTAAGATAATTACTATTCTAGGGTTCATCCCTCTGTTATTCTCGCTCAAGCTGTTCAAATATTTATAGAATCGGACAGAAATGATAACTATTCTCTAGTCTGAGAATCCACCAGGGACGCCCAGGCCTCTCCTCAGCTCTCATGCAAAGCAGAACATCTTCATCTGATTAAGATGTATTTATTTCCAAAATAATTTTATTTTTTTATTTCCAAAATTAAAATCAGACAAAACATGAATTAAATTTTAGGAGTTACACATCCTTAATGGCAAAGGGGATAGGGTGTTTTGTGTGTGTCTTCCTGGGAGTCTTTGAAAGTCCAAATTCATATTTTTCATCTTCATAATTTTTTTAAAATTTTCTACAGTGGCTAACATAAAATTATTTTCATTTCATAGTGTTATATGACACTGTTTAATTAACATATTTTCATATTTCCTTGATTTTACTATTGTCTGTTCCTTATTTTTGCCACATTGTTTGTACAAGTAAGTACCATTATATTTGCTTGATTTTTGCTGTTCTTCCAATTGTGGTAAGTTCTTTATCTCTCTTCGGAATAATATCTGTCTTTTTTCCCCAATAAAATTTCATTTAATAGGAAAAAAATCAAATCAATTTTAAGAAACATGTACATTTTGAAGAAGCTTTTACTATGAAAACCAGAAAAGAAAAATCAAGTCAAATAATTGTTACATAATTATAAAAATTAAGTTCTTTTTTTTTCTCTTTTTATTAAAGTTTTCCTTTTTTCAACTCCATTTGTTATTTTGGCAACAATTCTGCTACTACATTACAGAATAATGCTTTCCTCTGCTCCTTCCAATGAGGTTAAAATTGTATGTAAATTAGAAGAGATTTTTGTTGGATTTATTGGTGTCTCTTCCAAATATTTGATAAGCTCGAAAGAATTCAAGTGTTTCCTCAGTTTTCTCCAGGCCATGACTCCACAGTCTCCACGAGAGTGAATGTTTGGTGTCAATTACCTGGCTGCAGTTTCTGTTGAATACAGGACATGGGTCCTGCTGAGCTCTGCAGTCTTTTCACTCGTCCGTGTAACATCTTTTGTTATCTGGCTTTAGCTTTTGGAGCCTGCACTGTACAACCTCCTTTATTAATCAAGTGAATGGATGTTCTCCCACACTGTTGACTTACATGCAAAGGGAATGGAGGACATAAGGAGATATTTTCCTTGGTGCAGGCAGTTCAGCATGATCCCAGTGCAGCACAGAGATACCTGCTAGGAGAAACACCTGTCACCACTGAAATCAATGGCAATTTTGGCTTTTATTTCAGTGGATGTGGTGTTGACTTCATTGGGGTTTGATCCAAAAGTTAATTACCATCCCTAGCCATTAAGCTGATTAATTTGTGTGGCTCACATGCCAGTAAGAGACAGAATCCCATTTTTGCCAATCCAATGAACAAATTCTAAATGTTACTCATAAATACATTTATTTGTCCTCACAGAGACATCACAGACACCATCCATGGAACGGAGGGGAAGCCAGCATCCATTGATTATGTAGAACTGGAGACAAGGCCAGAGTTTATCCCTGAGGTGCCTTTGGTGGCCTTATTGATGCCTCCCTTATGCCACTTCACTGTGTGGTCCTAATCTCTGTGCAGTCTTTCAGATATTCAGTGCTCACTGACACACAAACTGCTTAATCTCCCTGCAATTTAGCTGTTTGTATCATCAGCCTCTCACCTATGTGCAGATCACTCGTTTCAATTTCCCAGTGTTCTTCTAGCAACCAGGTATACATTAATTTCATCTAGTTCTTACCAAATCATTAATGCATCTGTCTCCCAGTTTTTACAAGGCCTCTTGAGGGATTTCAATGTATTTATCTATCTGGTGAGTGTAAGTTTTTTTTTAAAGGTACTGGAAATGGAAGAACCAGGAACACGAGACTTCCAGCATTACACCTGGCAAGTGACAGACACGTCCCCGTCTGTAATGAAAATATATTTTTGTTTTAAACTGAGCGTATGAGAGCTGGATGAGATGCAACACATGGTCTTCTGCTAAGAAACTGCTGGAAAGAGTCTTCAGATTCCTTCTCTCTTGAGTGTTCGTTGTGATTCACCACAAGGTATCAATTGCCTGTACTAGGGTGAAATTTATACAGTCTGTTACCCACGTCAGAACCATGGCAGGCACAATCTTAATCTGCCAAAGGAAGCATTTGGTTTGCTTTTCTTTTAAAGGTCTTGCATTGAATTTCCAGGTTAGCCCACAGGTGGGAGCAAAGGGGAATTCCTTGTAAGAAGTGTGGGAAGGATGGTACTAACCAGTGAGACAGATCATGCTTCTACTACACCTCCTTACAACTAAAGTGTAGCAGAGTTTGTGTTGGCTTAACTGACCCCTGGGAATTGGCACAGAAGATGCAGATAACACAGAATTTGTAAACATTTATATGAGAAATAATACAATAGAAAACAGCTTTAAGCATATGCAGACCAGAGAGAGAAATGGATAATTTATGTGTGGGACATGAATTACTATTTAGCAAGAAATATTAGAAAATAACAACAACAAAAAAACAGCTTCCAAATAGAAGCTATTTGAGACATGACTTTGGTGTTAATTCTGTTTTTTTTTCTCTAATAAAACACTCCTGCCCAACTAAAAATGAACTACTCTCCTTCATCAACCTTTATAAGTTCTGTTACTTCTCATGGGTGCTTTCCTTTCTTTATACATGCTAATGATTTATGTGCACCCTACTGATCCTTGCAATGTAACATTACCCTTCTAAATATCTTTTTTTTCAAAAATACCTGAAAATCCCTTGGTGAGTATTTGCTGCAAGGTCTCAGCAGATGGGGATTTTGGGGAAACTTTGAGATTCATGAATTTTTGTATCACCGCCACAAATCTCAATAATCACTGTCTTTCCACACACATCATGTTTAGTTGTATGGGCATGGCTAGAAAGGGAAGTAAAACTTGTTTGCATTCCTATTTGCAAATAACCTCTGTGCAAACGCTATTAATATAGAATGGAAGGGGTGAACTGTTGTTATTGTGAGAGCATCCATGTATCAGCTGATAATGAAAGAACAGTTCTGCTAACGTGGGTTTCCTTACCACTTCCTTTATTAGAGCTATTGCTTTTCTCAGGAAACAATCTGAGGCAATATGTAAAGAAGGGAGTTTTTAATGATGTGCTGCGAGGAGCACTCCACGCACTCTTCAATATGGGCTTGAGACTTGTTTGGGTATTGCATGACTGTATTTATCTTTTGAGTTACAAGCAGCAGAAGCAAAAAGAAACAATCAAAGTTTAAATTGGACTGGGTACTTGAAAGACACTATTTATGAAGAAAGAACATATTTGCACTGTGTTAATCTTCCTGAGTAAGACAAACACATCTAAGAAAACTTGATTGTTTTAGTTTTTTAGTGTAATAGACTTTTCCCTCTTTGTCATGGAAGAGGACAGGCTAGCATCCTCCTCAAGCAGCCCTGGTGAGACAGAAGACAAAGTGCTACTTCCCTTTAGGAACAAGTTTTTACTTTGATATAACTTTAAATAATAAATTTGCTTATAGAAAGCACGATGCCAGCAGGAACTCCTAGGAAGCACCAGTGCCACATGCCACCTGCTTGTTAGCAATGTACTAAGTACTTTTGTCTTCTCCTGGTAAGCACACTGAAATCTGTCAGAATATTTTCTGTCATCTCCTTTTAATTAAAGTTCTAGAACTTTACCTTGGGGAAGCTGAGCCTGATTACCTCACCTGAGAAACTGAGGTATTGCCACACTGAGGACTAGGAAATGTTTACCAAAGTGAGAAGAACTGAAATTCCAACAAAATTTATGGGCATTGTTTGAACAATAGCTCCTTTTCCTTCAAATGTCAGGACAAAGTAGATTGCTGATAAACATTTTGTCCCTACCAATTTTATTCATGCCTGAAAGGTTTTTTCTTAGCTTGTTTCTTGCTGAATGCCTAAAACTTAAAAACTTCCAGGGTAAATAGATTCCCAAACAATAACCCTTCATTGATCACTATGGGCTTTTATGCTTGTGTTTGAAAATCTAATAATGAGAAAATTACTCTCTGTCTGCTATTTCCCTTCTCCCTTCACAGCCCTTTTAACTGTCATTCAAAACCAAACCATGATTCATAAAATCCAGACAAAACTCATTCAACATCAAAGCACCAAATGTCTTCTTATTAGACATACAATCTCATCATAGAACTTGCTTGCAAAATGTGCTTTTTTACTTATCTATTCATGAAATGTTAGAGGCATGCAGAAGGAACCCACAGATAGATGTTTTATATAGCCTTACTAATTCTCACTTGAAAAGTGAAAGAAATAATAATTCTTCTTGAAAGAAGAATATTCCATATTATTTCAAAAGGTAAAATTCAAAATGAAAGCAAAAGATTACTTGTATGCTGCAAGCAAATATTTTGCAAAGTTCAGTTGCCAAGTTTGTTTGCTAAATTCCATCTCCAGTTCCTGTCCTGCAAATGTGTGTGAAGTAAGGCATTCTCTATCCATAGTACGAAATTTAGCACTGCTTAAGTGCATGTTGGTATTTTAAAATATCCCTGCAGTTTTGTAGACAATAACACTTTGTGTTTGCAAGAGATTTATGTTCACAAGAGAAACCATACCAATGGATTCATAGTCAGTCAGAATCTAAGGAGTTTCTGCAAAAAAAGGGACTCAATTTGGAAAGTTCTTCCCATAATATAAAATAACAGTGGCTTTAAAAAGGTCAGAGACTGACAGCTGGGTTTCTGAACTTGAATTTAGTTATGTAAATATGACTAAATCACAGATTTAAACAAAATTTTAATGTTATTAAGTTTTTCAAACCCAGAAATTTGCTTTGAGCATTTCTTTTAACATCTGGAATTCAAGGAACAATTATCTTAATTAAGATGTATGAAGAGACATTTTCTATTTGGTATATGTATATTTAGCAATTAAAGATGTGACCACTTCATTAGAAGGTGCATACCTCAATTACCTGTATTTTTAGTTTTTCTCATTGTGATACAGAATAGTTTTTTTTGTTCTGAGTATCTTTTAAAAATGCAGAAAAAATGGTCTAAAATTGAATTAGGATGAAAGACATACCTTGTCAAATTCTTTGGTGAAAAAGAGGGACAAAAAAGAGGCTTAAGGAGAAGAAAAGAAAATAAAAGGCACCTTGGTGAAAAATCTCCTTGATGACTGCTGTCAGCTGCAGGATAGAGTCATGACTTTTCCTTCAGGAGAGCAGGGCTTCATCTCCTGTGGGTCATGCTAGAAGGCTCAATTAAAGATTGTTTTCTCTGTTTCTCATGGACAGGAACGAACAATTGGATATTGTGCAGGGTTTCCTGTTAAATCAGCTTTCACCTCTGTGCCTGGTGTATTTGCCACCATTGCCAGCAGTGTGAGAGGGAAAATGCTGAAACCTTTCCCAGCTACTGCAAAAAATTAACCCTGTCCTGACCAAAATGAGGACAAGGTGGTAGACTCTGGTTGCAAGGAATTAATTTTTGTCTAGTATGATGTGACTATGCAGAAAACCAAAGATGTCCTAATTTCTTGCACTGTTTTTATTTTTATTTTCTAGAGACAATGGTGTTAGGTTAAATCTTTCAAAAATCAATAAAGAAGAAAGGTTTCCTTTTGCTTCATTTAGACTAATCAAAGTGCAAAAATGCACTTTGTCAGGAGTTTTACAGGGCAAATCAAGGCACATTTTAAAGCTGTCTATAACATAGTCCCAATGGATTCAGTCTGTCAGAATTCAGGGAATTTCTACAGAAAAGGGCCTCAGTTTGGAAAGCTTTGACCTACTACAGTATAAAAATATAAGTAACTTTTAAAAAAATACACAGCTCCACAGCATCTTACTCTTATATGTAAATTTTTTATCAGACTGTATTTTATACTGGTGCTATACAAAGCTCTGGTAAGACATGTGGCATTGACCAGGAAAGACAGCATAAATATCATTATGCCTTCTTTAAATCAACAGTGGTGTCTGGCCATGAGGCCTTTATTTTCAATCAGTCTGTGAAACAAAACATCTGTTTACTTGTACTCATAATTGCTAATTATGTTTATTACTGATAAACCTTTTCTTTACAGATGGCTTGTGAGGAAGAACTTCAGGTCCAAACACATTTCCAAGTGTTATTTTTCACTGACCTGTCCTTAACTAACTCCTTCTCCCATCTGCAATCCAAATAAGCATGTTTGCTTTGCCATTTGCTTAGGAATATTCACTCAATCTCAATTATATCTCAATGTAAAGTGCACCACCATAGGCACTAATCATGTCATGATCTCTAATGTAACTTCCAGTCAAGTAGGAACAGTTTATTATCAGAAGCTGACATGTTAAGAGGCTCAGGATTTATTTTTAAAAATATTTGGGGAGTTCTTTGCTGCTGAAGAAAAACCAACCCCAAAAGCAGAAGTTTCCCAGACTTCACATACCAAGCATAAGGACTTCTGTGGATTTTAGGTACTTCTAAATCTGTAAACAGGAAAAAAAAAAGGAAAAAAAGGTACAGACAGGTAACCAGACTGGGACTTAGAAAACTGAAGCCATCTAGATTCTGACTCAGCAGCAAAATCCTTTAAAATATCTAGTTATAAGCTAACAGTTTGTCTACTTTCTGTGTATGACTAGAGATTGAGTAACAGTCCACATCATCACACTGACCATTAGCTGTCAAATACTGTGTGAGTGGGTCCTTGCAAGGCTGTTAATTGCAGCTCAAGCTATGATCCATATAATCTAATACACAGTCACAATTTTGATATGTTGGCTGCCATGCAGTGGCTAGCACAACATTGTATTTTATAAAATAGCTTTCTGAAAATTCATGTAAACACTAATTTAGTCTCCAGAGGAATACATATGAAAAAATAAAGGAAAACTTAATTGAGGCACCATGCTTTGAAATAAGTTGAATCCTACAATAAAAAAAAAAAACAATTCTATTCCCTTGAATAAGTGAATTTTTGTGGTACATCACTGTTAAACAGCATGATAGAACGTTTTAATATTTCAAAGCAAAAATCATTCTGGATTACTATCTTTCCATTACCCTTGAAAATATTCATTTTAGTTCCTGATGTCAAGGCAAGGCTATCCAATTATCAGAAGACTTCAGCCACTACAAGATAGTTAAAAAAGCTTTCCAGATATGGTAAAAATCTTCCCTGAAGTGGGAAGAGTTCCCTGTGGTTTTCCATCAGTCAAACTGCATATGGAAGGCTCCTCCATCTACCTCCTTGGGAATTGTGCAGAGGGAGCTCCAGTGGTCCCACGGGCATTGGTTTTTTTGGAGGCAGCTCTTAGACTATTGTGAAGAAAGGGTTCCTCATCCTTGAGAAATATTTCCCTGAGGCTAAAAATTACGTAAGTGAAATAAAACAAATCAGAAATAGTCAGACTGGAGTGATATTTCGTTCTTTTCCTCTGCAGTTGATGGCAACACCATCTGCTCGAGGATTTTCTGCAAGCAGGCTGAATTCATTGAATAAACTGTTCACTCCAGATTGCTTGCTCCGCTCTATATAGCAATCTACAATTGTTGATTAATTAAAGTGCATCGTTCCCCAGTGAGAAAGGTATGCACTGCTATTCCAGATGGGGAAGCCAAGGAACAGAACGTTTATCTGATCTATGAAAATTACCAGGAGAATTCAGTTTTAAACAGTAGATCACTGGAGGAACCTTTCCCCATCATTACAGCAGCTTGAAATATTCTGTCATATGGTTTCTCTTTGCTTTTATTTTAAGCAGCAAGAGTTTGGGGAAGGGGCTGTCCTAAAAGGCTGTTTCACATCCCTTCACAGAACCACTGATATGCTGAGTTGGAAAGGACCCATCTGGCTCATCAAGTCCAGCTCCTGACCCTGCACGGGACACCCCAGGAGTCACTCCATGTGCCTGAGAGCATTGTTCAGTAACTTCTAGAACTCTGCCAGGCTTGGTGCTGTGACCACTGCCCTGGGGAAGCATCTGCAGCTGCAATTGTTAATTAATTAAAACTATACATTACCATCTGATGTCAAACTGCCTCATCTGGCTTATACCCTAAATTTTCCTAAGTCAAGGGGTTCTCTGACTGGAGGAGTTTGAAGACAATATAGATGTCTCTCAAAATGAAGACAGTTTCACCTTCTTGCTACAAAAGAACTAGAAAATAACTGCAGACTTCTTATTTACAGATTTTTTGCATGGAAATACTTGTTTTATGCTCTGTGTGTAGTTCAGGTATGTACAGCTCTGCAAACTGCATTTGGATTAACATGGATAATTCATCATATATAGGATTAAAAAAACCTAAAGGTAATAACCATTGCACCCCTAGGCTTACACTGTAGTTTGAGCAAGGATGGCTATATTTCAGTATTTTATGAAGGAAAAGGCATTACTTTGCTAAGAAGCTTTGGTCACTGAGAGTTAGAGAAAAGAATGCAGGCTCTTGGCAGTGAAAAGGCAAGTCCCACAGCATGGCTGAGTTTTGCAGTGTGCCTGCAATCAGCAGAAGATGCAGACAATGTAAAGCATTTGCTGACTTCTGTTGTGTTTGCTAGGGATCTTGCTGTCACTCTGGACCATGGGTTGCCATTAATATGAAAGCACTCAGCAGGACCAGAAATACCAGTGAAAAGAAATAGAAACTAAAATGATCTCTCTCAGGCATTAGAAACAGAACTAAGTTAAGAGGACATACTGTGTAGGGTTAGAAATGGATGATTTAAAGGGAAAAATTAAATAGTAGAGCTGTGGTGTCAGGGCAAGAGGAGATGGTGGTTGGGTGAGATGGGAGCAAAGAAACATCTCCATGCAGAAACTATCATTTGGTCCTCATTTCTTCAGCTTTATGTAAACAAACTTAGAGATAAACCAACAAACTCTTCAGGCAATGGGTGCATTCGAGCTGTGATTCAAAATTCAGGCCAAGCACTATCAAATTAGGAAGAAAACTGCAAAACATACCTGCACAAAGACATCAGAAAAAGAAGATTATTTTGTAAGCTTGCCACAGGCCTTTTCAAAAATATTATTTTTCAATGGCTTCATCGACTCATATGATATTAATTGATATAAATTGATCATATTCCCTTTTCATGATTCATAGGCAGTTACAGCTCTGACAAATTAATTCTTCATTAACTGGGTTTTTTTCCACTTTATTTTAAAATTTTCTTCCATAACAGATACTAAATAATTCTCTACATTAGTGCTAAATTTAACATGTCCTATTCATCCCACATCAAGAAAATTATCACTTCTTGCATCAGCAATTTCAACTGGCCTCTGCATGAAAATCGATGCTAACTGGGAAAACGCCAAGTAAACCAAACGGTATTGGCTGAGTTATTTTTGCATTGTAATAGCCTGTCCCCACATCTACAATACCCTTGATAAATAAGTATATCAGGCTAAATTCTGACCATACTAATTCTGGTGCAGATCCAAACAAAATTACTTTAATGAGCTGAAGAACAAATTTTCCTTTTTCCAAACATTGTAGGTTACTGGCTTCATTCCATATAACATGCGAGTTCTGGTTGGTGAGATTATCAGTTGTGGGGAAAAATGTGGCAAGAGCTAACTTAAAATAATTCATGGTTGTTCTGAGATGCTGGGAAGAAAATAATATTTATAAGAATACATTTTATATTAAAGCCGAGGGCTTTAATAAAGTAATCTAAAATGTAGGAGAACACTAATGATACCAGTATGTTTTGTGCCATGTAACATATTCAGCGCTGGAGTCTTGCTGGCTTTGGCAGCAGTCTAATAAGGAAACTCAAGTTTCTATCCCAAACATTTTGCAGTCCAAGTAGTTGCAGAGGAGATGAATACATTGATGAGAGAGATGAAGGAAAATAACAATGAATGTTTCATCTCTAAGTGATAACATCAACAGTGTATTCTGAAGAACAGGTATTGCTTAAGAATGTCTTCATGTAAGACTTCTATTTATCATGCAGGAAGCAATATATGTTCTTTTGGGGTTTTTTCGGTAAGAGAATGGACATCCTTGCATAGTATTTTTTCTCCTGTACTAAGACCATTAAGTCCAGAAATTCAGAGCAAAGTAATATATTTAGCTTAGTTTGCTAAATAAATTCTATCACTCAAAAAATGAAGTACAGCCCACCCCACCCCCACCACGGAGTCTTTCCTCAGAGAACACAGCTTTATTTTCCACACTATCTGCTACTTCAGTGGACTTTTATTTTCCCCTTTGTGCTGCCTCGTCAATCCAGGATTTGATTGTTTTTCTTGTAAATAGTCCCATTATTTTTTGCTTATGATGTGTTACGATTTCCATGCAGCAAAATGTTCTGTACAGCTCTGTGTTGTTGCCACGCTGCTTCACTGTAAGCTATTTGACTTATCACTGTTGACAAAAGCACCCAGCTTCTTGTACACACATAATGAAAGCTTTAAATGTTTTCTGAATATCTATCTGAATATATTACTTCTAATAAAAAGATATCCTGCAGATTTATTGTTGAGACTAATGGTGTAAAAAAAACACTGAATTATTTCAGTGCTCTGGTAAAGTAGACAGTAGGCCAGTCTCATGTGTATGTTATATCTACTCCGTGTTGTTTTTTTTTTTTTAATTGTGGGATAGCTTTTAGAATCATGCCTGTAACTTCATTTCAGTGCTGGACTAAAACACCCTGACTCATGATATACGCAATGGAGTGTAGTTCCTCCTCGGGTCTTTCAGGATTGCAATGACTTAATGACGGTATTGCAGCAGAACCACAGCATTGTGCCATTTAGCGGTGTCAATATACTAAATAAAAACCAGCGGAGGGGGCAGGACACTAGTTATTGAATGTTAGCAAACATGCACAGAAGGAAGGAATTGGCTGACGCTCTTGCTTTGCGATAGAAGCCCTTGGAATGCAGGGTCACACTTGTTAAAGGCGGTACTGGGCTCCAGAAGCCTCTGAGGGAAAGGCGCAGCTGCAGTCTGAGTGGCTGGAAGTCGGCTGAGGGGTGAGAGGTGGCTCAGAGTCAGGAGAGAGTCATCTGAGGGCAGCTGGAAGTGAGGTTGTGATTGGCTGGAGGAAATGTGGACAGTGTCTGAGCAGGAAGCTGATTGGCTGGGGGAACACGCAGAAAACGTTTGAGCGGGAAGCTGATTGGCTGGAGGAACACGTGGCCAGCACATAAGCAGGAAGCTGATTGGGTGATGGGACCTGTGGGCAGCAGCACTGCACTGAGCCAGCCAATGGGTGCCCTTCTTCTGTTAAATTCTTTTTAAGAATTTAAGGAATTTAAGGCCTTGATTTGGTTTCAGTTGTGTCAGGTGGAGGTTAAAGCTATAAAGAGGTATATAAAATTTATATTGCAATAAAGCAATCTTCTTCAGATGCATAAGGGGGTCTGTGTTGCTTTGTTCCCCATTGCTACAAAACCCTAAGGAGCGAAAGTGGTTGAATTCACAGCCTCTCTGTTTTACAGCTGTGCTATATTGTCAGTAGTTTGCACACTTTTGGTTTCATGCCAACATTGTGCAGTGGTTCAGAGCTAGTTTTTTCTCTTCTCTGCTCTTCCACAGGCATCCTTGGAGGGCTGACTTATCTCTTCTGCCAGCTCTGGGCTCAGCTGCCCAAGCCTGGCTCTCTGGCACTCCTCTAACAAAATCATCTCCACTCCTTGAACATTTCTTCTGGTTCATTTCTGCACCTGATCCTGTCTGAACTTACTTCATGTGTGTAATATCTGAGTCATTAGCAATATCATTGTTCTTTAACAGCTGTTTCAGCTATTATGCTCTCTGGCAGTCATTCTCAGTCTTCCACACTCTGATACTAGACTGAAAGAAACAAATGTTAAATGCCTCCTTTACATTATCAGAACAGGGTTTTCTCTCATTTCTGTCAGAAACAAACCCTTTTTTTGGGTTTTAATGAATTGCTTTAAGTTCCTCTTTCCCTGCAATGTTATAGTGATTACAATTTGGAAGAAAGTCAGAAAAGTGCCAGATTTGATTAAAGGAATCTGCATCATGCCTTAAAATCTTGTGGCAAAATACAGTGTAACTATAGTTGGGCTTGATGTGATTTCAAATTTCCACATCTATGCACTGTTAGGAACACAGGTAATGTGGATCAGTATTTGGAGTTTTGAATAATATGGAGCCTACTCTGAAGGCTTCAGAAAAGTACCATTGCTCAGCTCACATACATATTAAATCTCTCCTGCCCCAACAGGTGAACTGTGTTACACCAGTGATTTCTAGAAAAAAAAGTTACTTTCTCAGCTGTTTGGTTCTACAGTCCATCTTTCAAATAGTTTCTATTAATGTCCTTGTTATGTGCATCTCAAAAATAAGTATTTCCATGTGCTTAGACCACGTGTGGATGTTCTTTGCTCTTTCTTTCTTTTTAATATTTTTCAGTAACTTTTTTGTCTTTCATCAGAGTTCTGTCCTGCTGTCTATTATAGAAAATAGAGTAACTGAGTCTGTTACCAATGTATTCAAGCTAGTTCAGTAATAAAACTCATCCAGTAGCATTGTCCTCCAAAGCAGAGAATCTTTTATTTTATTTGAGGATAATGTCTCATTAAGCATTAAGCTCTTCTGTATCAATGCAGTTTTAAAAGAAGTTATGGTATATATTTACAAGATATATGAAAAACTTCACTGGATGTGTATTTTAATATATATATCTCAATAGATGGAAGTAAAAAGATGTACAGAGAGGTGAAGTTGTAAAACCATTTCTCAAAGGGTTGAGAATGAGATTCTCAATGAGAATGAAATTGCTCATTTCATTAATGTTGTATTAATATAGAGGCAACACCATCCTTGATTTTAGACAATCACTGTGTTTTTACTTCTCATAGCCCTTGAGGAAAGTTATGTACCCCTTTTCACGTAATGCTGCAACCTGTTCCCAAAGAATTAAACTGATTACAGCTGGGCTGAAAGGTGGCTTGAGTGGGACGTGGAGGAGGTGATAATGCTCCCCAGTAAACCGTCATTGTCAGCTTCAGTGTTCTTTACTCTGTTTTTCACTGCTTCTTTGAAGGTGAAGGCATATAAAACTTCCGAATTTTGAGAAACACAAGACACTTCAGTTGAGAATATTGAATAATATAAGAATATAAGAATATCAAATGGAGCCATTGATTTTTTTTCTTTCAAGATTGTTGGTTGAGATGAAGCTATCCCATGTAACCATGGAATCATAGAATGTGCTGAGCTGGAAGGCATCCATCAAGATCATTGAAATGCAGCTCATGGCCCATCACAGGATACCCCAAAGGTCACACCATGTACCTGAGAGCATTGTCCAATCACTTATTGAACTTAGACAGGTTTGGTGCTGTGACCACTGCCCTAGGGAGCCTATTCCAGTGCCCAGCCACACTCTGGGTGAAAAACCTTTTCCTGATATCCAACCTAAACCTCCCCTGACACAGTTTTGTGCTGTTCTCTTGGGTCCTTTCACTGGTCACCAAAAAGAGGATGTGATCTTCCACTTCCCATCATAAGAAAGCTGCAGATTGCTATAAGGTCTCCCCTCAATCTCCTCTTCTCTGGGCTGGAAAAGGCACATGACCCCAGCCCCTAGTCATATGTCCCCTCCAGACCTTTTACCTTCAGTGTTCTAATGGCATAATATCTTCTTTATAATTTGGTGCCCAACACTGCAGACAGTATTTAAGGTGAAGGTGCCCCAGGCAGAGCAGAGAGGGACAATCCCCACCCTTGCCTGGCTGGCCTTGCTGGGCATGATGCTCCCTAGGAGATATTTGGCCCTCCTGGCTGCCAGGACACTTCTGATTCATATCCAAGTTGCCATCACGGGACCTTCAGGTCCCTCTCCAGAGCACTGCTCTCCAGCCTCTCCTTCCCCAGTCTGAATGTCCAGAGTTGCCCCATTGCAGATGCAGAATCCAGTACCTGTCTTTGTTGAACTTAATATGACTGGTGATTTCCCAGTCCTCTAATTTGTCCAGGTCTCTCTGTGGGGTCTTTTTGCCTTGGAGGGAGTCAACAGCTCTTCCCAATTCACAGGATTTTCGTCCTGCTACTTGAAGTTTATGTTAAACTCAGGCCATTTAAACTCAAAAATTGTACTCAGTGGCCCTGCCATTCCTAGAGTTCCATTTTTTTCCTTATACTTAAAGTAGTACTGAAATATTCTTAATAAAGTTCTTACAAGTCATATATATATAATATTTCAGTTGCTGTCAAGAAAAGTCTTAAGCACCACCATCCTGGTGCACATATTCAAGCTGCATGGGGAGCATCAATCAGGCAGAGAACAAATGAAACATGGTGTTTCATTTTATCTGTCATAAACTCAAATCTATTTAGGGAAATGACCTGTTGACAGTAACAGATTATCAGTTGCATAATCATTTAAAGGACTGCAGTGAAAGACTATAACTGACTTCAGTTATGACTGAAAAGCTTCATTGTAATAAGTCATCCTGGGAGGGGATCATGCAGAACATTCGTGGTTTAAAGACTCTCAAAACGTCTCAGGTGTGAAACAAAATTAAGGAATAAAATACACAAAGGGCTGGAGTCTGCCTACTAACAATAAGCAAATCATAGTTATATGTAAAAGTAGACACAACAGCTGAGTTAGTGTTATTCATAAAAAGTTCCACAAAAGGCTCCCCAGAGTAGAATACTGATATGTAAGCCAATGTGGCATGAAAGATTATAAAATGTATAATGAAAAACAACAAAATTTTGTATTGAGAGGAAGCAGCTGACATGCTGAAAAAGTTTTTTCTGAGGAGAAGCTTATGCAGCATGTTCATCCATGCATTTATTTTTGCATTCAGTCACCAAAATTAAGTACGTAGGAAAAATAGAATACACATACAAAACTGTCTGTGAAACAAGATACAAAGCATGGGAATTAAATAATTTGAGAAAACAAGGAGACTTGGAGCAGAGAACCTGGGCAAGGGCTGAACAACCAGCTCAGGGAGAGTTGCATTTTCACTCTGTTTTCAAAGAACAAATATTTATTCAGATTATTCCTTCCTTTATGACACTCGAGGTGCTCATGGAAACCAATGGAACTCTCCCCTCTCAACCCCAGCAGTTCTGGCCTTTATTTTCTTGTTCTGGCCTTGCTAAATACCAAGCGTGGTGTTCAAAAGTCAGTGTACAAGTACGAAGTCAGATTTATGTTTGGGTTGCTGTGAAATGTTGCTTTACCTTCTCATTACTGAGGCTCTACTACCTGTAATCTGCTGGAGCTGATTTTGCAAACTTGATCTTGGGTACTGAAAACAATAATTAGAGCAGCAGGCCCATGGCTACTGAATATAAGGCATTTTTAGATTCGGGTTGCTATTTTTTCCCTAGGTGTGATGGTTTGTAAACATCAAAGATTGAAGAGGGTCAAGAAACTGTGAAGATTCCACTCTGGGTGTTTTTCTCAAATATTTTTTGAAATGAAAAATTTTTTCCTCTAAACAGAAATGACAGAAAACAATGGCACTGTTCTCAGACACCTTAAGGCACAATGGAACAGAGACACAGGTAATTTCTTTTAATGAGCAGCTTGTTTGCATCCACAGTGCAGTGCAGGCACTAGCGTTAATAGTGTGGACGTTAAAAACTGTGGGAGAGCTGAGGTTTTTCACTGCTAATTTCAATACTACAGTGAATACCTAGCTCCTCAAATGCACTGAACAAATGAAATTACCCACTCTGTATTTATCATTAACATGGTGATAATTAACTCTGTGTAAAGTTTCACAGTCTGAGGCACTATAATAATTAATATATTGACAGGCTTTACATGTCATTATTCATGCTAGTGCATCTGATTTAGGATTACCTGATTGTTGAATAAAACTGATTATGCCACTGCACTGATCAGCAGTCAAAAATAAAGTTGTTCAATCATATAACATGCATTATAGCTGGGAAGTATCTGTTACAAGTAAAAGAACTTCAAAATGTGCCCAGGAGTTTTTCTTCATCCTTTCATCTCAGTGTCTGCATGCTTCTCCTTCTGTTGGCCTCTTTATTTCTATTCCCACAACAGCCTCAACATTCTTATATTTGTCATTTTTGTTAATTCTACTGGAGAGAAAAGCAAATATGCAACTTTCTTTTTCTTTAAAAGTGCTTTTATTTAAATAAATAAAATATGTTAATTACTTCTCATATTTTCTGTTCTGTCTGGTCATAAACTGTTAGGTTGGAATTTTTCTTGAGAACAAACTATGTTGAGAAAAACATCATATGTGGATTCATGACTGTCTCTGTCTAAGGTCCACTGGATTTTGACATTCCTCAGGAGATATCAGAGTTATGCAGGAATGCATAATCCACAAACTGCCAAGGAGAAACATCAAGAAGATTCAGAAGCTGAGCTAATTCAAGTCTTACCCTGTCAGACCTCAAGTAAGTTACCCTGCTGGCAACTAGCAAAGGTCAAAGACAGATGTAATTCTGATTTGTGGAGATCAAATGCAAATTTTGGTGCCCAGACTTTTGATTCGGAATCTTGAAAGAAAGCAATTGCAAGGTCTGGTTTTATCCTGTAAGATTCCTGTTGTAGATGAGGGATACATTTGCATAACTTTCAGAGACACCTAACTCCTAATGAGATAGCAGGTAATTTCACTTGTGAGGGAAAATGATAGTACTTCTAGAGCAAGAAAATATTCTTTTAAACTTGCTGGAATTCTTCAGCTTTTGAGGAAAAAACCCAAACCAGATCTCCAAATGTTCAGTCATAAATTGTACAGTTTAAGCTTGTAAAGAAAGAGTTTATCTAAGCCTCACAGGAGCATCCTTTCAGGCAACTTATGTCATAACTCTCTTTACAGGCCAGAAATGCCAAGTCCCCTCTTTACAGAGCCAATTGGGACTCCCACTTTATGCTGCATTTAAATTTGGATTTGAACTTTGAATACTGCATCCCTGACATATTTTCCAAAAGTTTTATTTTTCTGAATCTTTGTGGTGGCTGTGCTAAAGAAGTAATCTTTGATATTTGATTTCTGATGAATTTTCAATAAATCTAACCATAAAATTTAGGTGAAGTCACTCCTGGGATGTAGTATCTTATGCTTTCCCCATATTTACATTTTCTGCAGAAAATCTGGCATTTCCTGATGTACAACACAAATATCTCTATCCCCTCCATAGTCTCCTCCCAGCATCCGACTATTCCCAGACCATCTATAGAGTTTAAAGAATTTATTTTATGTGAACAGAAACACACATACAGTTGGAAAGAGGTGTAAAAAAAAAAAGGTGTCTGGTTTTTATCAGCATCAGAATGGGGTAAATTCCATTCTTAACTTTTTGTAGCCTCACTCCACTGAATAAAAATGTGGAAAGTGAAAAAAAGTTTAAAGTAAGCCTTGGGGATACATAGGGGTAAATGCTGTAACCACAAGTGAGACAGTGATGACACTTTGTTATCTCCTCAGAAAATACACTCAATGTTTGAGATAATATAATAAAAAAATTGCTTTTAACCAGGTAGGATTTCAAAAGCTCTCCCCATTCTCCCAGAAGAAACAAGAAAGTAACTCATACATGAAACAGCCACTATCCCCAAATCCTGTTCTTACAAAGCTTGGTAAATTTATCTTGGTTCCTCACTCAGGGGAAATACCACAGAGCCACCTCTACCACTGTTTTCAATTAATAGTTCCAGTGATAGGGGCCTCTTAAAAAAAGAGAAGAAAAAATGACAAAACAAAATGGCACTAAACAAAACAAAACAAAACAAAAAAACACAAGCAAGAAACCAACAACACACTCCCCCTGCCAAAAATAAACCCAAAAAACAAGCAAAACCTAGACCCCAAAAGGACCAAACACCTTGTTCATCAAATGGCATCTTTTTATTTGTTTTTGTCATGGCCCAGTTGACATGACGGAGCATACTAAATATTATTTCTGTTAGTACTGAATAGACAAGGCATCTCTGGAAGAAAGCTGCTTTGGTACCCATATCATTCATATATTAGTTTAATTACTGCAGCCTGGTGGTTTTCAAATAGCTAAAATGAATTGATGTAAGTATTAAAGAAGTTTGGAGGGGTGGATATCAAAGGACTGAGATGCTGTTTTAAGCTTCCATGGCAAAATGTCTTTCGTTCCTGAGCCTGGATTCAGACTGCAGGCCAATTCCCAGGCATCACTTTTACAAATAATAACTGAAAGCTACTTCTCTGTAAACAGGGGAGATTTGGGTAGAAGTTGTTAAAAGGATAGACAGGCTATTTCTAATTCTACTTTTCAGGACAGAATATGTATGAAATATAATTATGTGGAGGATCAGTACTTTTCTTTTTAAACTAAACGTTTGACAAAAGGAAAGGGAAAAACCTGTTTACCAAGTTCCAGTCTGTTAGTCCCACAAAATTAGATACCTGAAAAAAACTTTGCCAATCAATAGCTTCATCAAGGTCAACAGATTGAGGGTTATTAATAGAGAAATTAGTGCCAGTGACATAGTAAATGAAAACACACTAGGTGGGGGAAAAAAATTAGCATCTTTTACAATGATTGTTTTCAATAATATAGTGCATTACGTTCATTTAAACAAAGAAAAGGAGAAAATAGGAGGGAAAATCCCATCAGGACATGCTACAGATAGGATTTGGAGAACACAGATTATTTTCCCTGTGTGTCCATTGCAACCTGTAATCTCAGATTTACTCATTTTTTTAAATAAAGGTACCACATTATCCAGTTCATATTTCTGTGCTAAAAGGAAAATTGACATTATGATAATATATCTGAAGATTAGTTTTCAAATTTATGCACATTTTTAGATTCAGAGTAATGGACATTATTCAGTAATTGAAAATAAACAGTATATATTTAATCAATTCTGGATTTCTTTCCCCCAGAAACACTTAATTGAAAGGAATCAATTTCAGAGCCACTCTGAGCATCACACTGAAGGAAGCAGGTGGCAGCAAAAATACCATGCATGTACTGTAAATGTTTTCATTTCACCGTATGATTTCACCATATTTTATAATTTTGGCCCATACACTGCCTGCATCAGTACAAAATTTTTTGTTTTACTAAATTAAACCCTCTCTTGTTGGGTGAAAAGTGACATTCTATAGAGGGAGTGACCTAAATGAGCCCTTATGGCTATATATGCCCGGCCCCTAAGTCACGTGTGCAGCACAGGCCCTGTTAAATTCTGAGTTAAGATTTAGGCTATGAGGGGTTTAGAGCAGAAACAGTTAACTGGGCTTCATAAAAAATTGAAAAACACAGATAGTGGCATCTGTTATCAGAGATGAGACCTGGCAAATGCACCTGGTAGAAAGAAAAGAGAGGCAATTAATCAGTATCAAGCACCACATTCGAAGGTGACGGGAAGAAAACAATAACAGTATGTGGTGCAGTTCTTCATGAGGATCCTAAACAAATTTCAGTTTATTTTGTCACAAATTGAACCCAAAAGAAATCCAGACAAGGTCAATAAATTTCCTCAAAGGCCACTTAAGCACAGATGACGTGATAAAGGTTACTCTGCTCTCTAGTAGGCTGTGATTTTACTAGAAAGTCTCACTGGGTTCATAGAGGAAAATTCAAGGCTAACACAAAATACATACCCATCAGGGTGACAGGATACAGCTGAATAACTGGGTACCATCTGTCAGACTTAACAATAAGTTCCATATAATCTCCTCACTTTTTTTTTTCTTTTTTTTTTCTTTTTTCTTTTTTTTGGGTTTTTTTTTTAAACCAAAATAGTTATCAGCTATTATTTTAGACCAGACTGAGAGCAGCTTATCCATAAAGTCGATCAGTTAAGCAATGTAATAAGGATACTATGTGATTTATAACCTATTATATGTTGTTTTAAAAATAATTTGGTTTGTCCATAGTCTTACAAAAGTGCATTTAAAAGCTAAAAGCAGGCCTATGGAATATATGCATCTTTTTCTATTAATATCACATTGCAAAAATACCATCCTAGAAGACACAGATAAAATTCCACACTGTATGTGCCTTCTTGTCAATGGAATAGATTTTTTAAAACTTTTTCCTGCTACAGAAATAATTCTACTAAGAGGCAGTATTACCTTTCTACTAGGTACTCAACATCCCCTTTCATGCTCTACTGCTCCTGGCTGAGTTCATCAACATAAAGATTGTTTATTAGAGCTTGGTTCTATTACATAGAATTTTTCAACTCTGACTGGTTTTAAGCTCTGTGACAATTCAGTCTTGTGCAGAGACACACCTAAATGCTAATTTCCCATAAGATACAGAGAATAATCATTTTTTCTCAAACCATGACTGATGCAGCTCAGAAAGTTTCTCACCTTATTTCACAAAAGACTTATGGAAAAGTCTTCTGTTTCTGAAATATATTAGTTTTGGATCAGAACCTCTCTTACCACATGTGAAGTGTCACAATGTCCAAGCTATAGGGGAAGCACATTTAAAATTATACTGAAACTGGATAAAAATGCATAGAGACAAGTGGAGACAGAAGAAAAGTCCACATTTCCCATTCAAAGCCCTGCCCAAAAGGGACAGATATACATCTTATCTGGCTTCTTCTAGCCTTTTGAATCTTGTCCTGGATAACCCATAAAAAAAAAAAGTATTGTATTCCACATCTCTGTGTCAATCTGCTCAAGATTATCACTGCCCCATTAAGACTCAGGGTCTGAAAGCAGATCTGGGGTTTTTCACAGAGTGCTCCAGAGTCCGTTTGAGAGACAGGGACTACTCACACACAGCCCTCTTTTTGTTTCCTCCTGGCTCCAGAGTGGAGGCAAAGGCTCTTTAGATTCTCTCCAGGCTGCCAAGAGAGTTGCCTGGGGCAGGTTCTTCAAGCCCAGGCAGTGAGAGGCTGAGGCTCACTTTTGGGCTTTGGAGAATTTCATAACAACTTTTTGGCCACTGTTGCTGTGGCAACTCTGTTCCTGGACTAAAGGAACATAATTTCTTTGGGCCTTTTCACTGCTGCCACTCGTGACAGCTATGCTGGGATGCCAGACTCTTTTCTCCACAAATTTTTTAGCTGTTGCTGCAGTTCCAGCCACCACTTCCAATGGGATTGCCACCACCAGGACAACCCCTGTCGGGTGGTGTGGAGCAGGCAGCCCAGCAGCACTGACTTGTTCTTGGACAAAAAAATAGTTCTTCCCAGTTTTCAGTTTTGCCCCTGATGTTTTCTAGGTGAAGAGGGGGTTCTGTAATTGTGGAGGCTTGGTTGCTCTGTCATTTTTCCTTTAACTTCTCTCTCGGCCACATAGTTTGGAGAAGACTTCTCCACCATCTTGTGTTTGGCTTCTACAGAGGCCAGCATCTTATTTTCTTCATTCCTAGGGAGTCCATGGGATTCAGCATATTTGTATCTGGTGCTCATTACTGTTATCTTAGTTGCTGGTTTTTTGTTTCTTAGTAAACTCTTTTTTTTTTCACTTACGTCTTTTCTCAGTTGTGTCTCATTGGTGAAAGAGGAGAGGTTAAAACTAAAGGGAATATTGGAATCTTTTCTCCCTATAATTGTCATAAAATAAAACAATCTTGCTTGTTTGGGCCACTTGGGATATACAAACTGGGATGAAGACTCATGCTTTCCCAGCCAGAGGCCACTTCAGAAAGAAAACCTCCTGTTATGCGCCATAATATATTGGCCATTGCTTGACTATTAAAAAAAGAGGTGCCAATTGCTGCCTTCCTCCGTGCTAAGCGGTTGGTTGCAGATGTCATCACTGAACATCCAGAAGTACACAAAGGTACATGACATTTAGCTTGGTTCTTCATGAATTCATTGGACACCTTGGCATTTTCCTGTCCAGACCCTGAGTTTCCTCAATCCCTCTGTAAGAAGGGCCTATTTTTCCCACAGACTCAGGCATCTAATTCAGCTGGGCTGTGACACCCTGCTGCTGTAATAATTGTCTTATTTTTAAGCGCTGAATTCTGCCACAGGTGTTTGTGTTCACCAGCTGGAAATCAACCCAGAAATGTTTAATTTAAAGTGCTGACTACTGGCAGGAAAAGCCTTTTGACTTTGGAACTGGGAACTCCTAATTCAGAGTAGTCAGGGAGAGCCTCCATGAAAAGAAGACATGTTCCAAACAAGGCTGCCACCATCAGCCAGGGGCTTGACAACCCAAATGAATAAAAGCAGAACTATTTCTGCATTACTTCTGTTAGTAGGCTGAGCCTAAGTCAAAGCCCACAAGGGAGCCCACAGGTGAGAATTTTCTCAAGACACAATCCTTCCAGCCCACAGTGTCCTCGTGATGTCTATGTCCACCAGAATCAATCCCTGGTAGCTCCAAATTCTTGTGCTGCTGGTCAAGGCTGGGCTGATTAGAAATGGTGGTAACACTTCCGTGATAAAAGACTTAAGAAGGAAAAAAATATTGTTGCACAATTGTAGCTGTGACCAAAGCAGAGCAGTGAGAACATGTGAGAGGAACAGCTCTGAAGACAGCCAGGTCAGGGGAGAAGGCAGGCGAGGAGGTGCTTTGGGTTAGGTTGAGTTGAGAGTGGAGATTCCTTCTGCAGCTCGTGATGCAGACCATTGTGGAGTTGAGAGCTGAGATTCCTCTGCAGCTCGTGGTGCAGACCATGGTGAGGCAGCTGGGCCCCTGCAGCCCATGAAGGACCATGGCAATGCAGAAATCCACCACGGAGAAGACCCACACTGGAGCAGGTGGATGCCTGGGAGGAGGCTGTGATCCAGTGGGAGGCCTGTGGTGGAGCAGGCTCCTGACAGGGCTGGCAGACCCATGGGAAAGGAGCTCACTCTGGAGCAGGATTCCTGGTAGGACTTGTGACCCCACGGGGGACGCCCTTTGGAGCAGCCTGTCCGTGAAGGACTGTACCCTGTGGAAGAATGACCTACATTGCAGCAGTCCTCAGAGAATTGTTGCCCTGAGGCTGAAATCATATGGCAGCAGTGTGCAGAGAGCTGTTACTCATGGGATGGACTCACATTGGAGAAGTTCTTGCAGAACTATCTCCCCATGGGAAGGACCCTGTGCTGGATCAGGGGATAGACTTCTCTTCCTGAGCAGGGGAAGAAACCAGGGGTGATGAACTGGCCACCAAAACCCCCATCCCACCCCCTGCACGACTGGGGTAGGAGGTGGAGCTGGGCAGGAGGGAGGGGTGAGGGAAAGGCGTTTTTAAGGTCTGTCTTTACTTCTCATTATTCTGATCTAACTTAGTTAGCAATAAGTTAAATTAATATCTCTCATTTGAGCCTGTTTTGCCTGTGATGGTATCTGGTGTGTGATCTCTCTGTCCTTAACTCATAAACCCTTTGTTATATTTTCTTCTCTCCTCTGTCCGGCTATGGAGGGGAGTGATGGAGAGGCTTTGGTGCATGTCAGGCATCCAGTCAGGGTCAACCCACTATAGTCATTTATCTGATTTTCATGCAAAACAAAATGTTTTGGTGTATGAGAGATCTAATCAAGTCATAATACATGCAAAATCTTCACTAGTACTTCAATAAGAACCTATGAAAACTATTAAGTGTTACTGCGATCCAAACAGTTTGTATTTTAAAATTGATTTTTCCTTGATGATGTTTCCTAGTACTACAACAGATTTTATCTAGTATCCCATACCTGAAATAAAAAAGTTGAAAAAAGTCAGGCTTGTTCTATTTGTGTTGACTTCTGTGAAGTTCTACAGAGAGATGAATTTTCATTCTTCTTCTTGCTTAAATGCTGTGACTGTGTTTCTTTAAAAAAAAACATAAAAACATAAAACCAAGGTAGAATTATTACAGTCACATGAATAATAGAAACAATGTTGAAATTAACTCAATTTAATGAAGTTTTTGCAGTCATTGCAACATCTTGTTCTCCCAGCCATCATTGAAATTTTTATCTGGAGACGTATCACAATAAAAATAGACAAATAATTCCATGCAATATCTACTCTTCAGGAAAATTATCTGTATTGCAACATAATTATCTCAGATGACATACTGACTGACTCCTAATTACAAAAGATAGAGCTAATTACTTTGGTTCATCCTGTAAATAGCTCAGCATGTAACTTTATGAGACTTCAGTAATGACACATTGCTCAGTGGGACGGTATTTGGAAATTGATTCCCAAGTTTTTTATGGATAAAATTCTTACTTTTTAATGTATGTCTAAGTTTTCCTTCAAAGAGTATTCAGGGGCACTCAAGTGGTACAAACCTGCATGGTTGGGATTTTGTTCCCAACACTTTGACAGAAACTGAACCCTAAAGTGAAATTTGCCAGCACACGCCCTTAAACAGCTTTCATTCTCTGACAGGGACAAGAAAAATGGGGAGTCACCAGTCCACTGCAAATGAATCTGTTATGTGCAAACTGATCCATGCTCTTCCTCCTTGAGTTTTCACCATGGAAAACCAGTGGTAGGCAAAAACCCTGCAGAGCTTCTTCTACCAGCCTGACGAAGTGAGGCATAAGCAGGAAACTGATATGGTAGATACAGAGCAAGTACCCAGAATGCGATCAAAATTCAGTGGAAAGTGGGGGAAACCCAAGTGTAATTCAAAAAATCCCACCTGCATCACTTAGATCCTTCATCAAGCCACAGTCTGTCAGCAGAAATATATCCAGCAGGACACAACAAATGGGCACTTCTCTATTCTGCCAAAAATTCTGATTTTTAAATGATTTTGTACTAACTTGTCCTCAAAAGGTAGAAATGTAAAAAAAGTATCACAAAATAATTTTAATTAAGTACATTTAAAAAGTTTTGTCAGAATATTTAATGTTGGTGCTATTAATAATATGTATTTATGTATAATATATTCTGTATATAATATTAGATAATTACATTATAATATATGTAGATGATGAGCTGAGAGACTATAGTGACTTCAGAATATTTTTTTTATTATTAATTCAATCAGGAATTAATCAATGGGAATTTTAAATTCAGATATTGAACTTCACACATTAGTACTTCAGATAAAAGCACTAAAAATATTCCTTGCAGTTTAAAGTCTATAGAACTACATTTTTTTCTCTCCTAGTATGTTTCAATGAAGTAGTTCATCAGTCTAATTTATATTCTACTTTTTTTTTTTTTTTACTGGAACCAACAGTTCTCAAATAGTCTCACCTAATGTCAAGAAAAACCAGAATAATAAAAATATATTTCTCACGTACACAAATTTTCCTTTATCAATTCTAGGTGGAATAATTTATTTTGAAGTATAGTTTGGTTGTTTGGGGTTTTTTTAATTGAAAATAAATCAAACTTCATCTCTTCTTTGACTTTTACTCAAGCCAGCAAAATGATCCAAGCATGACTGTAGTATCTTCCTTTGTGCTAAAAATTGGCTGTCAAGAAAACCAGTTAGTCTTTTCTGCAGAAGCAGATCTGGAAGATATTTGTAAATAAGTCCTACTATCCTCTTGGTCACCCAGAAATTCAAAGCATTTTGCTTATTAGTAGTACATTAGTCTGAATACCTTGGTC
This sequence comes from Cyanistes caeruleus, assembly GCF_971803275.1. Lineage (NCBI taxonomy): Eukaryota > Metazoa > Chordata > Aves > Passeriformes > Paridae > Cyanistes > Cyanistes caeruleus. Next base: position 106,976,051 of record NC_141702.1, read on the forward strand.
AAATTTACATCTTAGTGTTTATTCTGCTTTTCTTATTTTAGACTGGACATAATCCTTACCTGTTGTCCAGCTCCTGTTACCTGCTGCCAGAAGAACTGTTTTACATCTCCAGAGCCAGCTGTGCTTCTGTGAGAGTAAAAAAAAAAAGGAAAAAAAAAAAAAAGCAATAGGGTAATTTGGAAAATGTTTTATATCCCATTAGGGCAAATAATACATAGATTGAACACAATTTGAAAGAGCTTCTCAGGTGGTGCACACAATGAGGTTGCTTCAGAGAAATTATGGGGACAGGTGGTATAAATCTTCAGGCACCTGCCTCAGTGGAATCTCTCGGGTTGAGGATTGATTCTGTTTCAGTGAAAAAGGGGGAAAAAACTACCTTTGATAGAGAACCTGGTAAAGAGGCTGTGACTCTGCCTAAATTAGAGTTCTATTTTTGTAATTGCCCCACTCCTCTCTATCATTAATTAGACTATTAAAGACGTTTCAGATTTAGATGCACACAGCTGTGGCTTCAAAGCATTTATACAACCAGGAATGGTGCAAGCTTTTAAATCTCACTTTACATTTTTTGTGTCTTCATATATTCATATAGACATATGTAAAACCTTCCTTACATAGTCATTAAAAAAAAAAATACCACTTCTTGCTCAGAAAATTCTTGATCAAGGATTGCATGATGTTGGAGAATATTCTGAGAAAGAGGAATGAATGAATATATGGATGAACATTCTTAGCCTGCTTTTCCTGTCAGAGACGTCATTGAAATCCAGAAATTGCAATGTCATTTGCATTTGGATGATCATGTTTTGACACAGGCATTCTTAATCAGAGCAAAAAATGTTTCCTGGAGTACTTCTGCAGTATCAGAGGACAGCAGTGTGTCTCAGTGTTCCTTACTTCAGTAAATACTAAATCTTTGTCAATTAAAACACAAATTGCCACAGGTGGCATCTGCTGTGGCAGTTTTAAACAGTGCTTCCTCAATTTTTTGATCATTGAGAACCTTCAGAAATGTATCAAAATCCATTCAGTAGAATTCAATTAAAAATTTAAGTAATGGGGTCTTGTATTTGTCTTGGAGATTGTTTACCATCATTTTGGTTTAAACTAAGACAGTGTTTGAAATTTAACACATCATTTATAAACAGCAAACTGCCAAGGTTCAAGGCTTGACATGACAGCAAAATAAAAAAGAATCAGTATCATTGAATCATAGAATGCTTTGTGTTGAAAGTGACCTTAAAGACCATTGAGTTCCAGCCACCCTGCCGTGGCCAGGGACTCTGTCCTCTTGAACAGGTCACTCAGAGCTCCATCCAACCTGGACTTCAGCATTCTGGAAACGATAGATATTCTGATTTCAGAATACTAATTCCCAAATAATTTGCTAATATCAACAGTCTGCAGTTTCTTTAGGATGTCACCTCACCTTTATTATTCCATTTAGTAAATGACAACTCATTAAGATGACTATCTCTGAGTCTTATCTTACCTTAAAAGGTATTTTTCATATGTTGAGGTATTACTAAAAAACAATGCTTTTATAGTTTGATTTATTCATCTAAATTTAGTGAAAAATCACTTTGAAAAATTATATTTGCAGAAAGATTGTAATGCCACCACATAAGAAATACATTTTTTTTTAAAACATATGAAAGGGTTAAAATTTAATCAAATTAAGCACCACCAGAAGCAAATACAAATGGAAATTAATTTTGGACAGCCAGAGATTAGTAAGAATTAAGATTAGGATATTACCAGGTTTCTGGTGGGAGTTTTTTACTAAAGAAATATTTTTTTCCACTCAGGTTGGTAGCATGATGTTGATCTTTGAAATGGTTTTATTTGAATATTTATGATGACATTTTGTTTTAGTTTATATTTTCTAATTATTTCAGAATGGCACACAAAAAGGAAAAAATAAAGCAACTAAGACCTTTTTTTAGGAAGTAATCAATTCCTGACTGTTATAAATTGACAGGCAGATTACTAGCAAATTATTTTAATTATCAATAATTATAATTATTTTAGAGGCTTGCATCACCAGAGGGCTGCCTGTGATTTTTATAATGGGAGAAACTGTTAGTATTTTCTATCTTCTATCTCATCTCAATGTGGAAAAAAGAAGTCAAGCAAATTATGTATGATAAAGACCACCTCAATTTGTCTCTATTTTGATATGTTGTACGTGTCATTCAGTTAGAATCCCTGCATGTTCTTTCAGCTCTGATGACCAGCCTAACCTTTATTTAATTCTATTACCATTACTTCCACATGAGCTCTTGTGAAGTGTTAAGACCTCTTTGTACAAAATAAGGAAGAAGAGAGGGGAAGGAACAAAACAGCCTCATTCAGATTTGTAAAGATTTTTCTCCTATTACTGTAAGTTTGAAAAGTGCCCATGACTTTTAAAGCATTTGTGGAGACCCAGCCTCTGAGTTCAGCAACTGTTACTGATGCCAGTAAATCAATCAAGGACATGATGTGCTGTATGGAAAGCTGGGAGAATTCTAATTTATGATAATAATCCTATGGTCAGCCAGATAAAGTTGGGATATAAGCCATCATTTAACTTACATTAAACACAATCTAGATTTCAAAAGTGTGGTGTCCTCCTGGTGTGGCCTCCCAGGAGAAGGCATAAAGAGGTATAAGAAAGATGCAGACAAGTGATTTTCCAATGAATCATTATGATGTCACATGATATTATGTTATCACATAGGATTTACATGGCGTTCCCTCATTTTTCTTACAAGATCTTCTGGGAAGAAAATTTAATCCTGCTGCTTCTACTCTTTTGTGTCATATTGTTTTTTCATGGGGATCACCATCAGGTAGGAAATGATCACCTTGTCTGGTGAGGCTGGCATCAAGTGAAGCACAGGGATCCCTGCTGCAGGTACTTCCAGCCAGGAAGCACATGGAGAACCAAAATTCTTTGCCCCTGACACAGATTACACCAATATTGCAGTAAGGTGCATAATTGGACAAATTACTGCCTTTTTCTCTCATTGTGGAAAGTATCCAAAGAAAACCACACTTTCTCTAGTATATTTATCACTTGAAACTATTACAATCATTAATTTCAGCAGTTAACTCTGCAACTTACCCACAAAAATCTAACCTGGGCATGAAAATAAATGCAGTGTATATTCAAAATTCCATTTTCTTGCTTGTGTCAGTAGAAATTTGAATTCACATTAATATCCACAGCCATGAATTTGCATTTTACTTATGGCTATTTTCTGGTATCAAAGTGTTTGCGAAGTGGCAGAATAATCCTCTCTCATGTCAAAGTGCCTCCTGTCATCAGTCTTGACCTTCCTCCTGGGTGCTTGACATTACAATAATGGGTGTTTTCATTCATACCTATTTCTGCTGAGCACAGGCTTTATTTTGCTTTTGGTTTCAAGAAAAGAAAAAAAGGGGGGAGGGTTGGGGAATGGAGAGATGGAGATTAGTCATTAACTGCTGATCCCCAAGAACCTGCAGAAAAACTGTTTCATTCAAGATGCAATTGGGAGTAGTGATAAAGTACAAAATATAACAGCATCCTCTGAGATGCAATATGGGACATTTATTTAGAGTAACTTAGCAGGAAAGCCTGACAAATACATATTGCTTTATGATTGCTTGTGCCTTTGTTCTTCATTTGTCCTTCTCTAAACTTCTTATCCTCTTTTGAGAATTTTTTCTAATATTTTGGTAGACACTAAGACAGAGAGGTTCATAAACATCTAAGATTAATCTCAGCCATGCTTTTTGCTATCTTCTTTGGAAAAGCAAATGCAGATAAAGCTTTCAGCTGAAGTGACAGTAGTGTGGTAATGAGTAGTTCCACAGGAAAACATGACCAACAATGACTAATGCATCTGTAATCATCAACCAGCCAGCCCATCAGTGGTAGTCGGAAAAGCACAGAAAATAGAGATAAAACATCAGAAAATACAACCTCTCTCTTTAAGAGATGGTTTAATATCTTAGACACATTGACTTCAAAAAAAAAAAATTATAGTGAACCCAGTGAGAAATCCTAGGCAAGTACAGAAAAGTCTTTTGGCTTCATCCTTCAAGTTGTAATTTAGACCTGCATATTACTCTTCAAATACATTTGATCTTGTAATTTTCTTTGAGTTATAGTCCAAAGATGTTTCCATTTTATATTTCCATTAGCCTCAATAAAGAAAACTGTGTAAATTTTCTTCTTTAGTCACCAATCTACAGCTTGCTGGCCCTGGAAAAAAATACAGATTTTTTTCTGCTACAAATTCTCAGGTTAGATTTCCAGATCAGGTGTCATTGACTCACATTGACCACACTTGACCAGAAAAAATTGATAACTAGAGAGGCTACCTAGAGCAGAGTCTAGACAGAGTAACAGAAATAAAGAAGATATTTCTAAAAAAGGCTTTCAAAGGACACACCTTGGGCAGTACAAGAGTCTGGCCCAGGCTGCACCCAAGATTGATGACAGGTCATGAGTTTTTCACACATTTATAAGTTTGGTCCATTTGCATACGGGGGTTAATTGTCTAATTACAGTTTCAGGTAATGAAGTCACATTCTCCCAGTTTTTCTACCCCCAATTCACTGTTTATACTTTTTTGGGCCTGAAGCCGCTATGGTGACCGTGGTTCTTGGGCTGGAAAAGGATTGATTTGTCTAACTAAACTGTGAGGAGAACTTGCTAACATTTTATTTGAAGTTCAGAGTTATATACTAATGAAGTACAGAATCTGGAAAATATGAGAGCTAAAACTTATAAAAATAACTTGTGTTTAAGGTTTGAAGGGAGTAGAGGTGGGCAAAGTATCAAACTACTGAAAATGGCACTTGTGTGCCTTACTGAAATATAATCATATCTATTGAATTGCTCCTCCAGTAAATCTGGATCATTGTAAAATATATATTTTTCATCAGTCCATCAAGAAGGGACATTGCCAAGCCTTTCTAGAAATAGCAGGCTATGCAAGAGACCTTTTAGTAAGGTCTGTGTTCCTGTGAATGCTTAGGGACGTTCTCCCCCCATATTACATTGGAGGAACTCCGTCGTCTTCCCGAACTTTCCCTTCCTTTGCCTTTCTTTGGTGACAGAAGTCCTCCAAAATGCCTCATGAGGCAAACCATAAATAGTGAGAACACATTCGAGCTGCACTGGATATTCCTTTGGTACTTTGTTGGGAAAGGGCATTTTTAAAGGAAAATTATAAATAACCTCATTTTTCAGGGAAAGCTTTCTAACATGATGAAACTGTAATTCTCATAATTTTTCATATGTAATTTATGTAGGAGGCCAAACTGTTTAATAAAAGGAGATGAATGGTGAGCGACAGCCATAGTCTCAGTTCAAGTCATAACATTTTGTAGGCAAAGGGCTTCCTTTTGAGTTTTCTTCAAAATGGACTTTGTGAAAAATTCTAAATAATAGAAGTGCAATGCAGAAATAACCTCTTTTCTAAGCTTCCTAGAAAATTTATTCTTTCAGGGACAAAAAAGATTTAATAGGATTTAAAGAAAAAAAAAAATCAACTGTCAGCTTTAATCATAAGTAATGTTAGTAGGAAGTGTTCTTGGGCAACAAAGTTCTGTTATACTGCACCTCAGCATTTGAAGTAAAATAATTCTTTTTTCTCTTTAGCTGTTTAAAACCACACTTTCTCTAGACATACAACTGATAATATGATTTATTTTAAACAATGCTAGTGTGTACTAAGAATATTTTGATTCAGGTTCTCATACATTTAAGTGCCTGCAAGGCAGACAAAAGCATCTTCATTATTTCCAGCAGAAATACATCACAGAGGGTAATTTAAACTTCTCATTTCTGTTTCAGGATATGCTTAGGCCAGCTTTCAACAAGTTCTAACCATTAAACTACAACATTTTCAGGACACTTGGAAACAATAATAAATATAATATTTCTGATTAAAGACCACATGATCTGAAGTGTATTACTGCAGATTTTTTGGTTTTACATTGCTCCTTCAATGCACCTTGTTAGTGGTTAAATGTTTAATAAGAACATCATATTTCATGAAAGTGGTAAAAGAATATTAAACAGATTTTTTTTCAAGGACATATCCCTCCCAAAATCTTACATATAATTCCATTATGAAATTTAGCAATATTTACTATAATTTAGTATAATATACATTTTGAAAGCGGAGGAACTCATTTGAAATTAGTGGAACCATGTTGTCATAGAGAAAACTACTCTTTATGGAAGAAACACACTTTTTTTTTTCAGGATACATGAGTGCACTTAAAGGTCTTAAAAGAAAGCAATAATTGAATTATTCTACTGTTATCCAGAACAGGTTATTCAAAAAAATCTCAATTTACTGAAACATCCTGCTGCTAACAGAGGCTTTTAGATCCTAGTGGGGCATGCCAGTTGACCTCTATATTTTTAGGGGTATTTATTGTACAATACACATATAAATATGAAATTACTGATATTAGAGACCCAGTAAATAAAAATACACCCATTTCTAAAATAATGCAATTCTCAGCAAGATTGATGAAGCAAATAAGAAAGTAACAACTGAAAACACGAACTATTCTCAATTCAAATTGAAGTGCAATCTGTTGTACTGAGAAACTGACCTCGTTTATCATCCCAGTTCTGCCCTTTGCTTACTGCCTTCTTTCAATAAAATAACATAATTTCTGTGGTTCAAGTTCTTACAATCATTATATATATATATATATATTTCTTTCTTTGTCAGACCTGCAGGTGAGTGCTTTGTAAATGTGAGTTATGAAAGTTCAGCTGAGATGAAAATTTCAATGCACAAAATTTGAGCTATCTAAAATTGTTATTTTCTTCAGAGGTCTCAGACCAGGTCCCATTGATCACCTCCACTTTAAAAATACATTTTTTGCTTTTGAGACTGAATATTGGAGTCCCTTAATGTCAAGACCAAGGGGGAGAAATGAGGGTTTGACAGTCTTCTCTTGAAACTCAACATTTTGATATTACTGCAAGTTTTTAAAAGAGAGTTTATATGTTATTTTAGCATGCAGAATTATAGCCTGAAGTAAGTCCTGATCCTGCATAGGTATATGACATGCTTAGCTCTCCACATTTTGGGACATTTAGTTGAATTAAATAACACTATTCACTGGGCCCAAGTTGAATTTACAGGTAAATCTTTGTAAATTTGTGTCTCGAAATAGTTTCCTTGTGACCTTATTAATCTCATATCCTTGTTCCAGTTTTGTTCTATTCAATAATTCTTAAATAGTCTGTTTCAAACGTGACTGGCTAGATTAGAGTGCTGTGGGATATGGTTCAATAGGGTTGACAGATTTCTCAATTAGTCAAACTCAAACAGGCGTATTTTGTCATTGAAACTGTTTTTACATGACTGCAAATTTATTACTGATCTTGTATCTCCAGTGCAAGACCACCAGCCACTGAACAGGAACAAAACATAAGTAAAATCAGTCACCAAGGATTCAGTGCTTCTATATTCCTGTTCTGTTTCTCATGCTCTGTAGAGACATGGACTACAATGTAGTCAAAGAACTTATCAGTGCAGTTGCTGGGCAATGTTTGGGAATTGTTTAATAGACAAAGTCTGCCCCAGAAAAATGCAGACAGGGGTCTCTCACTGAGGTGCACCCTATACAGACAGATAATTCAATTTTCTTGTGCTCATGGCATGCTAAAATTCCTGTTATGAACTGCAAATCTGCACCCACAAGTTAAATTTGCTGGTCACAAATGTTGAAAACATATTGTTTTTACTTAAACACTTTTCATCAGATTCCACTCACAGAATTTACTTTCTTATCCTAACTCAGGCTGGATGATGAGGATAAACCCAATGGTAACTGAAAAAATTTAAATGTCTCTGTGTCTTAAGTTGTAATCAAAGTTTTTAAAACATGGAATTTGTTAGTTCAATGCTAAAATGGTCTTTTGACTTGTATCCATATAACCATGGATACCCAACTATTCCTCTTGAATTAAGAAGCCCAGAAGATTTACTGGGGCACGACCTGTTCAGTGAATTTATTTGCTGAGCTGTTGCTTTCAAAATTATGATCATTTCGAAAATATGATCATTTTTCTTTGAGCACCAAGCAGATAATTGCTATCTCTGGAGGGGAGGCAAGGACAGATTTCTGCTGAGGGGGATTTGACTCCAGCTATGGCAAGGCCCTACTGAAAGTGTGCAGACCCCAAAACCTGAGCCAGGTGGGCTGGGATAGATGCTGCCAGCAGGTGCCACTGACAGCCCCACACACTTCAAAACGAGGTCTAACCAAGAGCAAAAGGCTTTTATGCCTTATGAGAGACAAAATCTCACCAAAATAAAAGTTTACTAGGCTGGTGACAAGGCTAAAACAGATATTTAAAGGCTCTATCCAGGTGAGCAGCTACTTAGAGCCTGCAGCTAGAGGGAAAAACAAGCACTGACACTCCAGTAACACAGCTGAGGAAAGGAACAGGTCCCAAACTGGGCTTAACTGGAGCCCTGGGGCAGTAAGTGTGGGTGCAAGTCCCAGGTGAAGCCAGTCAGGGCCAGAAAAACCAAGCAGCATCCTGATGGTGTCTTTCTTTCCTGGATTCAACTGCATAAAAATCACCCCAATGGGCCCAAAACAATTTAGCACATTAAAATAATGGATCTCATTAATTTCATTCCCACTGTTCAAATGTCACCTAAAAAAAAGTGATTCTACCACAAAATATGGTGGACACAAACAGTTTCTGGTGATAAGTTTACTCCAACTAGGTTACATTCATTTTATATGCTTGCTACCTGCAAATATCAGGAGGGTAAAAGTTGGGGTTTTTTTCCCTCAGGAAAATTTCCACTAAGAATATTTTATTGTAGTACCCAAAAAGCTGGAAAAAAATATTTTAAAGAAGATGAAATAGGTCAAGAAAGAATTCTGCTTAAGCTGTTAACTATAGCTCCCAAATTTACTGCTATTTTTGCAGAAATGTCTAAGTTGGTCCATAACCAATTAGAGATGTAAATAAGAATGTTTCTTAATTACCCTACCAACATTTAACTGATGAATACTCTCAGTTTGATCCATAGGCATTCCTGTGGGACACACAAAAATGACAGAAAATGCTTGCTTAGTTCTTTACTTATATAAAGACTTCTTACATTATTGATGGAAGAACCAGGTCACTTCTTACAATAAAATTAATAGAAAATTTACATTGATGAAGGAAAAGAGTAATCTTCCAAACCTGTTGGCAGAAAGCAGGTTTGCAAAGATATTCCTCTTCCCAGTTATTTGAGCTCAAAATCTGAAATTATGTTGATGGTGGTTTTGTGCACACCCTAAGTTGCCTGGGATTTATATAATTTTCAGAACATTCCAGTGGTGCCAGTAGTTTGGCAACACATCTAGCTATTATACCAAGAATACCATTTGTAACCAATAAAAAGTAGTTATTGGTACACCTTCTTAGAGCAGAAACACAAAGCTAAGTTGTGGTTAGAGGTGATTATTAAGTAAACAGGGAAAAAGAACATATTAAAAACAGTTTAGGTTGAGTTTTTCTACTGAGAGAAGTCCCTAAAATCTCACTGAGATGAAGTAGTTTAGTCTATAACTAGCTAATGCTCAAATTGTTGCTTTTCAAAGTTGCAATAAAGCAAATATCTTAGCTTCCAAACCCCTAAAAGCAGTATGGCACAAACATGGAAACAGCCAAGAAAACAGGAATACAGCAAATCAAAATTCAGCTTTGTGCTACTGTAAGCTCAAAAGAGAGGTTTACAATGCCTGTATTGATTTTTCTATCTTTCCTTAATAGTGTTGTCAAACTTTGGGAGCCATCACCATAATATTGCAGAAATGATCAGCCCAGATTTCATGTGCAAAATTTTCCACTGTGTTGTGCTCAAATACTTCTATTATTTGCTTGCCAAAATTTCTGGTAAAACTTCTTTACTTTGCAGCTCTTTGGAATTTCTCAGACTTTTTTTGATTTGTCTGTTTGACATAAAAAGAATTTTGCTCAGTAAGCTCACATTTTCTTGAAAACAAATAACAAACAAAATGAAAACACCACAAAAACACATATACACAAGCCACCAAATTTTTTTTTTCTGTTTTTTTTTTGTTGCTATCTTACTTCAAAGAGAGAGCAATTTAGAATAACTCTTACAGCTAGCCTAGCCTTTTTTTTTCCTCCTTTTTGCCTAACCTATTTACATGCTAGCCTGACTAGCTGTCACTTCAGTTTAACAACCAATATACCTGAACAAAGTATATTGTAACTAAGCTGAGCTTCAGTCCTTCCTCCACTTGCTCTTCAGTTCCACAGCATGTTTTTCACTCAAGTCTTCTGTCTCATAAGTTAGTCTGGCATGCTGGAGATTCAGAAATAATTAGCAGCCAAGACAATATCTAGTAATTTTTTTCTGTTTTATACTGCAGGATAGAGTCATCCTAATGTATTTAATATAGTCTTAACAAGAAAAAAAAACTTAAAGAAATTAAAATAAATAATTTGTGGGAGAAGGAGCAGAGGAAAAGCAGAGAGAGTTTTGCTTAAAAATCAACTTGTTTAACTTTAGTAAGAGACTTTATTAGTGGCAGCATAAAGATGGGAAGACTGAGGCTTTAGCAAGAAGAACCAGTAAAGTCTCCCCTGCCATTGTGAATGGAAGGTGGAGAGGAAATCTGTGTTGAAGAAGGTGTCAAAATACCACAAACTCCTCCCCAAAACTGAGAGCACCAACACAAATTATCTATACCTGGTCCAATAAAACCTTATGGTCTTATCTGGTCTTCATGATTTGGACATGAAAGAAAGCTCTCACATTGCAGGTTACAGAGTAAACCCACTGGTATTATTACTCCTCTGTAGTATCTGCAGCTCTTTCCACTGTCAGCAAAGCTTCAGGAGAAACCAGAGCAGAAATAGCTCTGTGCCCCTCCTGGCAGCTCTAGCTGTAAGGAATGGGCACTCTGGGAATCAAGGTTGCTGGAAGATGTTCTCACTGTCAGGAAGATTACAGAGATATGCTAAGTAAGCACTGGAAACACTCACCAAGATTAATCTCCAAACCCCACCGAGCTGCTTTATTCCTGTATTGTCTGATAGAGGCCAAGAAGGGGACACAGAGGATTGCTTCCTTTTCATCTTCTATGGAAAATGTGGGCTTGATTCCCAAATGAAAGCAAAAAGTCAGTGCTCTCTGGATGTACCACCTTCTAAAAATGCTGTTGTGTAAGACAGGGGCCTTGTGCAAAAGAGTACAGAACCACAGTGACCAGCTATGGTTCTTGCATGGAAGCAAAAATCTCTGAGTCTGAGTCTGCACCTTGAAATGCCTAAAACCATGGTGGGGAATAACATAGGGAAGAGTGACTGCTGCTGACAGGGGAGACATCCTGGATTCCTGGTACCCTTTCAGTCCTAGCCTGCAAGGAAGTCCACAGCCCAGTGCCACAATGGTGTGGGGAATGGGGTTTTTACCATCATAGTGCAGCCATAATGGTCCTTCTCCAGGTCTTTGAGCAGGAATAGAGACAAAGGAGGCACAGCAGAGATGTATGACAATATCGTTCCTCCAGCTATATCCAGCTATTCTGCTAATTCCCTTTAGCTGATCTGACAGAAGATGATAACCTCAGGGGGTTTTGGTAATTATCTGAAACTCTTTTTAGAAGCAGATAAAAATTAGGGATTAGTTAAGGTGCCTCACAGAAAAGTGCAACCAGTAAAAATATTTGTCCAAGTGGAACACATTATTAGTGTCTGAAGCCATGTTGGGCTATTGAATTTTGAACCAGGCCTTGAAAATCCAAGTTAGGGATTCTTGGGATTCAAATAAAGGCTTAGATTGGAGAACTGAAAAGAAGGCAGTAAGTTACTCAAATTTATGGGTTATTTAAAGCCTGGGAAATGAAACATTAAATATATTTCAGGAAAAGAATAATAATAAGAGCCTGACAAATTGAAAAAATTAGACTGGTGTCAATTATGTAGTTGAATAAAGACACTTAAATAGAGACAAATAATGAGTTCTGAAGCAACCGTAGAAAATAGAGGATAACTATCTCAATGCCAATAGCTTGGATAACAGATTATACTTCAAAACAGGCAACAAGAGAGCAAGTGGAGATTTGAATTACATTATTAGGAGCATTATGTGTAAAATCAGCAATTAGTATACTTCCCTTTATTATACACTTTTAAGGACCCAGCCTCAACTGTTCTGTCTCAGTTCAAAAAGAGAAAAAAGAAAGTAGAGAGTTCACAATCTTGAATGGCAGAGAGTGATTAAAAGTCAGGAAAGTGAAGCTGATGATAAAGGAGCATGCTTAGGCTCAAGAAAAGGTAACTCAGGGAAGAATAAATTCTCAGGAAATAATAAAGATGTTATAAAAAGACAGGCTTCAATTATTCTGACTTCTGAGAGAGAGCAAGAGAAAAATAGAATGTGCTTAACTTAAATTGCAACACGAATATTCTGTTTAAACAATAAAGAAGGCAATTCTCAAATGCCAAAGCACAGTGCTAGATATTATTGTAAAAAGTTCATGTATCTACCCAGAGACTTAGAAAAGAATATAAATATCAAATAAATGCTATATGAGCATTCTCACATGACATTGCTGTTACATGTACCTTGCTATAAGATTCTAAACAAAAGAGGAAGGTATTCTTAAAAGAATGAGTAATTCGTTATTTAATAAGGCAACTTTTTAAGCAAAATCTAAGAATAGAAACATACTCTCAATAACATGATTCATTCAGAAACAATTTTAGAATTAGTCTGGGTGAATGTTATGTAGATTTTGATTTGATCGACAATTCATGATTGTGGTACGCTCTGTTCTAGTTTTCTTGGGGAGTTGGTAAGGCAAATCTTATGAAGTTCATTAACTTGATGTAAAAATATCTAAGTAAGCAATTTCCTAACATGAGACAAGTTTGAATTTAAGTGTAACTACATATTTTTCATTTTTTCTGGAAACAAAAGGAATTATGATGAACTATATTTATTTTAAGGGTGATAACATGGTCATTAGTAACTGCACATATAATTTCTGAAGGATATATGTTTTTTATTTTGGCAGGAACTATAACAGTCTTTACTCCCAAAGAGCCCTTTTCAAGGAGTATTTTGCAGGCAGGAAGACCACAGCTCTCTGACCATAATTAACAAGTAAGCCTGTGTGATTCCTTGAGAATTTAAAAAACAATATTAATTGCTTTTGACTGTAATAAATAGAAATGCTCATATTTCCTGACATTTAGACAACTCTCTCTTCATAGCACTTTGCTTTCCTCCCTCCAAAATCTGAAAATTTGAGTGTTTTAAACCTTAAATTCTATTTAGTGTTTGAAATCCAGAATACCATTCCTGAGTACCTTTGTACAGTAAAAAAATGCGTGAAGCAGTAGGGTGTGAGAGGGTCTGTGAAAGTGGGTGAAGCAGAGAGGGTGTAGGAAAGTTATGATATGACATCACTTTGTAGGATAATTTTCTCTAAATTAAAATGGCGTAGAAATTTAAATCTATACACTACTCAGCTGTGAATTTTAATTTTAATTTTAATTTTAATTTTAATCAAAAGCCCCAAAAAATTCTGAGAATTCCAAATAATCCCATCCTGAAATCGAATTTAGAAGTCCTAAAAAGGAATCAGTTTTAATATCCAAAAATATATGCGGGAGGAAAAAGTTATCCATGAAATCCCTCTCACTAAAAATTACTGCAAGCAGAGTTTCCTAATCAAATCACCCACAGTTGTCTAGAAATTGTTTTTACTGTAAGATTAAAAAAGAGGAATCTCATGAATAGTTTCAGCTGTCATTTATGATTCAGCAGATGCACTGTGCAGCTCAGGTACCATAACTGCACACAAAACTATAACCTCCAAAAGCTTGAAGCCCAGTTTATGCCTGGATTCTGCAATGAGCAATGAAGAATTCTGTGTGGTAAAGTTTTACAGTTTCTATACCTAACAAGTTGTCCATCTATTTTACCAGACTTAGAAATTTATCAGGCATGAAAGCAGAACAGAAAATAAGGACGTATGTCACACATGTCAGCTATTTAATAATGTACTTTATCCTACTAAGTGCATATTCTAAAGATAGTGACATCCCAGCAATACATGAATCATTCTCTCAGCACTTTTTCCTAATCTTAAATCTTTGCTTAGTGGAAGTGAAAACACTGCCAATTTTTTTGTGCAGATTCATAAAGAATGAGGATTAGCGAAGTGTCAGTTAAGAAGGTTACACTGTACTCTGTGAGATGATGTGAAATCAGAAAGGATCATCTGCTGTCCTTTGCATAGTTGCAAAATGGGTTAGGCCACAGTTACCCAGATGTCTTTTAAAAGACCAGTTATAATCCCAGACATTATTTTCTTTTGTCTCAAAATTATGGCTTCCACATAATAAATGTCTTTACTGTTTGGGGTTTTTTTTTTTTCCCTCAACTGTGAAAATGCTTAACTGAAATTCTGGTTTAAGGATTCATATAAATATTAATAATCATTAAAAATATAGGTAAATATTCAAAATCAATAGACTTCCACTGTAGATTCTGAAGTTCAGTTTACCTATTATTATTTTAAAAAAAATTATGGGAGGCAAGTACCTCCTTATTATTGAAATGCATAATGACCCCAACTATTCTGCAGCTGTGACCACGGGGATTTTCTGTCAGAAGTTAGTTAGTCAGAAATTGTTACTCTTATGAATATTTTACAAGGTTTTAGAAGATTTTTTGCAAACTACAGTATGGTGTAACAGCAGATAAAACTCAGTCAGTCGTATGAGTTTTGGGTATGAGCAAAAAAAAGTACACAATGTAAGGACCAAAGAAGTAAAATACTCAGAACAAGTTAGGCAGTTAAGAAAAGACTTGCAGAACTATGAACTATATTTTTGTTTGAATCAGTTCAGTCATCAAAGAAGCACATTCTTTTTAACATCTCAAGCTGCCATGTCTTAATTTCTACAGGAAAGAAAGAAATTCTGATAAACACATCTGTTGTACCTGCCAGAATAATTTAGGCAGCATCTCACACTACGGAACTGCCAGACTCAGCCAAGATTTGTTGAGATATAACAGAGAATCTGTAAAGATGACAAGTTGCCAAGAGCAAGATTTCTTCTTCGTCCAGCAGCTGACAAATTTGTTTCTGTCATTGCCATGCAATGACATTGTCTCAGGTCAGAGGGGATGGAGAGGAGACTTTGCTTCTGCACGAGCTCAAACCTGGTCATGGATGCATAAGTTACAGCTCTAGTAAGAACAGTGGCCAAAAGGGTACACTGAAAATATTGTGTGTCTCTAGGTCTGTGTTTGTGGGTGTGTTTGTATTTGCAGAAGCAAGAGCTGAGGAAGAACAGCATTTTTCATGAGTCTGAGTCATTAAAGCAAACACCTTTTCCATTCAAAATTCTTCACCCAAAGAGTTTAAAAGAAAACAACAACTTAAGATGTCTGAGAAATAAACATTCATAAGGTAAAAATACCAGTTAAGACATTACTAAACAACAGAGTGCAGGAGTAACATAATACTGGGAGGGCATTTTGTCATTTTTTTCTTGCTTTATGACCATCTAAGAAAGGTGGTTGGCAGCATAAAGCAGAAGAATGAAAAGTCAAGGAAGACATCTGAAGTCTTTTAATGCATGTTACTGAAGAGAAAGAAATATTCCTGGTGAAGATATAATGCAAACATAGACCAAGAGGCCAGTGTGAAAAGAAACATATAAGTGAACTCATTGACACCTATGGTTCTGGAAATGGAGCTAAGATATTGTCCCTGACCTAGTATACCAAATTCTTCTTCTGGCTCTTCTGTGATTAGTTATTTACAGGTATGCTTGAATCTTTTCTTTTATAAATACTATTCTCAAACAATCCTCGTGGACTTTACCCAAAATTTTACTTTATTCAGATTATTTAGCAGGTTGTCAAAGAGCAGACCAGTAAGGCAACCCACCCAACTCAAAGAACAGATGGCTTTTTTTAGGCATATAGGGTATAGCTAAGAGTTGTCTCTATTATTCACTATAGTTGTGGAAAAAAGAAATTAAAAAAAAAAGTCAAAAAGAGTCACATTAATTTTCTCTGTTTCTGTATCACCAAAATTTGATGTGCCTTAAGAGTGTGTGGTGTGGTCCTGAAATATCCTCACATCTTTGAAAAATTCATGCTTCAAAGACCACATTTCCCAGAATGCAACAAGAAAAATGTTTGCAAAATTCTATGTACTTCTCTTCTAAAAGTTAGTTGTTTGTGGAGCTACCATAGATAACTTTTAAGTAAGTAACATTTTGAAAATCTGAAACATAGTAGATGCTGATTGAAATCTTCCAAACACTGATTTTCTGAATGTGCACAAAAGTTCCAGAGTGTGATCTTATTTGGAAAGGTTAAAATAATTTGTGAGGTTGTTTACCAATACTGTAATTTATGCTTGATATATAATAGTGCATATATGAACTATGTGTGTTGTTTCACCTGTATGACCTGTCCATCTTTTTATTTTTATTGATGCAATGAAATCAGTCAGGCAAAAAGGGTTGAATTAACAGTGAAGCTTCAGATGTGTGACAGAACATATATTATTTTGATGAAAAAGATGGAAAGTTCACTGATAGGGCTTCACAGATAAATTTGCTTTTCTTGCTTGCCTTTGTTTAGTCCTATCACCACTAAATGACAGGCTGTGAACATGAAAAACAAGCAAACAAAAACAAACACCTGAATAACCCTTTCTATTTAATTTTATGAATGTGATGGGTACTTGTTTATGCTAAAATTAGGTGTTAGCTTCATAAAATGCATCTCCTGAGTGAAATAAAGATGCTGTAAGTGACTATAATGTTTTTATTCTGTCAATTGAGTGAAAAAGGAAGAAAACTTCTGATAGTGCTAGAATCCCAAAACCTCCAAATACAAAATAAAACAGTGGCACACAGACACATTGCTGAGAGGAATTTTTTTTTTTAAAGTAAAGTCAATAAATTATGAAGCATCGATTAACATCATACACCAAACTTGCAGAGTCAGTCTCTTTCATCTTATGATCCACATTCTTTCCTCAGTGAGGATCTGACCTTTTAAAAATGCTGGTTTTTATTCAGGATTTCGGAGACCACACAAACTGGCAACTGCAGCTACAGCAATTTTGATTTGTGGTAGAAATCACTACTGTGTCTGCCTGAGACACAGCTGTTACCAGCACTGTTAAAGCTAAGAAACCTGAAAAAATGAAAGAAAAAGGTCATTGCTGGCAGGTAGGCACACTTTCCTGGTGGCTGCTGAGTCAGGTGCTGGGCTGCTGTGCCCAGGCCACCTCCTCAGCCATCCCTGTGCTCCAGGTGAAACCATCATCTCAGGATGGCCAGAGCCTGAAATGCAGCCACTACCTTCTCTGCTCCTGTCAAAACACCCAGGGTAGGCATAAATGCTGTCAGTATTAACCTTTGGGTTGGCTTTTGTGAAAACTGAGACTGTTTGTGTAGAGCAGAAGCACGTGAAAGCCTGCCAGCAGACCAGGGATGAGGGCTGGGGAGAAGATTGGCTGCCTGAGGAACAAAACCCCTTCACCTGATTCAGCTGCAAGTGCACATTTGGCCACGTCATCTCCTAGGTCTGTGAATTTCAGACCCATAATCTTCGTTTTATAAAAGCCCACATGGATGGGGTGACTGAAGAACTGTGAGCTTGAAAACAATATTTAAATCTGAACAAGTACCCCAAACCTTAAATTACCATTAAGTGTATAAGCATATGCTAGTCATTTGCTGAAAATTTCTCAATTTCTTTCTCCCCCTGCCCTTTCTTATCTTCCTGGGATTTTTTGGTCCTTTAGGTCCAAGGGCAGAAAAGTGAAAAAACTTTCACCCTTTAACATTTAAAATGTTAAAAACATTTTTCTATCAGCTGCACATTCTTAAAATCAGATAAAAGAAATTTCCCTAGCAATGTAACCCATCAACCTAAGATTGGGCAGAGACAAGACATGCAGATCTGAACTACCTAAGGCAAATAGGGATATAAAACTGGAGTTGCCTTTCCTTTGACAGAGATCTAAAAATACACTCATATATTTTTCAAGAGAAAATTGAGAAAAGCAATCAAATCCACAGGGTCACCTGTGTAACCACAGCTCTTGCAATCTGCCAATTCAAAGCTCATGCACAGTCAGACCTGTGCCAGAGGTAGAATTTCAGATCTGTTTCTTACACCATGTTGGAGAAATCCCTGCTTCTGGTGTATCATTCTCATGACCACTATTCACAACTCTCTGATCTTGCAGCATGTATGCAGTACAGGGAATTTTGGGCTGTCATCTTTTGAATTCTGCTGCAGAAGTTCTGTATGGCTGTGTTAAAACAGCCCCTACAGAAGTGACATGACAACTGTGCAAGTAACAAAGTGCAAAATCTACAAAACTCAGTATTTTAAAATGAAAATGGAATCATGGCCTTGATTAAAGAGTTCTTTTCTCACATAAAATTCCACTGGGAATTTTCAAATTCTATATAAAGACCATAATTCTGCAACCAGCTTCATAACTTTCTGCTTCTACCTTACAAATATTCCTTATTGCCTTTAAACCTAAAATATAATTCCACAAATGATCCTACATAAGGCTGGTGCTGGTAAGAAATTATTTTTTTGTTCTGTTTTCCAAGACCATCTTCCTCTTTTTCTTCTTTCCTATAGTACATGAATTCTTGATTCAAGCTCCTTTTAAATGTGCAGACAGATTAAGAATAAATACACGATTCTTTACTTCAGGTTGCTATGAATGAATCCAAATGTTCTATCAGCCAAATCTGATGAGAAACACAGATGTTCTGAACTTTCAATGAATATCTCAGGTGACTGCTGAACTGCAAACAAATTAATTTGATGAACCATAACCCCAGTGGAATAAAATCTTCCCCGATAAATATATTATTCAAAGTCAAACTCTAACTTTCTAATTTCATCTCAGGACAGTATAAAATGCCTCTGACAATGAGCTGAAAATTAATAAAATATCTGTTGCAGATTCATTTCTGTTTTCTGAATTTGGAGGTTGCTAGGTGATGAAAAATAAATTGATTGAATCAAAAGAAAATGCTTATGGGAAACTATGAAACAGATTGCAGTGTACAATACTTTGAACATGAATTAGCATATTGTTATGAAAAAGAAGGCATTTTATAGAATTATGGGGCTGAAGATTTGATAAGAAATTACTATCAGAAGACATAAGCATGACAATAATTCTGGAGGCACTTAGTGGTTAGTAATGAAAAGCAATAAACTGAGAGTAAGAGAAAGGAAAAAGCTGCAGAAGATGCAAGAAATCAAACAGTTTGGCTGCTTCTTCAATCTAGAAAAACTAAAACTGAAACCTGCTTTGACATAAAGTAAAATGCTGTTGACAATATGTATTTATGCAGGCATAGTCAAAGACAAGAGAATATGCCTACAATTCCTTTGTTTAAAAAGCTTCATTATCTTCCCTACCTAGTTAGAGGGTCCTTGGATCACTTCTTGAGAATAAGGATACAGTCTCAATGGGAGAGATCAAAATAAAATACCATCATTGATTGCAGCAGAGAACTCTGTATAATTTGTTTAATTTTATATATATAAAAATCTAAATAATTCAGTGCAACAATCTGTACCTCTAACTGCACAAGTTAGTGGCATATTTGATGAAAATTTTCTAGAGCAATACTGCCTTGGATATGCTGGTTTTGTCTTTAAGGTTTCATTTCCTCAAGAAACAGAGTGGTCATACAAAGGGATTAAGGAAAATCAAGCTACATGGGAGACCACTGCAGAAAATAGAACAACATAGATGTAACAATAAGTGCAAATGAAATGCAAAACCATTTAAAACAATTTGGCTTTAACCTTGGGCACCTTTATGGGGAACTCTATGAGGGCCTGAGGAAAGAAATAAAACACAGGACTGAAAACAATGGACAAATGTGAATTTTACTTTAGTAAAATCTGCCAGTAAAAGCAATGTGTATATGGAAAACTTGTAAGTAGATGTCAGTTATTAATTAACAAGCATCATTGAGGCAGGCAATATTGAAATCCAGATGCTGTGACATGCAGGATGAGCAAGCAGTATTCTTATTCCCCATTTACTGGAGTGCTATAATAGTGGCAAAGACCATGGACATGTGTCACCTCTAAAGTTTCTATCAAGGACACAGTCAGCACAGCCCAAGGCTTCTCAGTGTAGTTCCTTGAAAGAAAATCTGGCTCAACCTGTGCCTTTGCCTTGTTAAGGTCTACTTGGAGTCTTGACTTTCTTTGGGGGTGCTTTATGCCACAGTTTAACTTCATAACAGCACTGGGGACCTCCCAGTAATGTGCTTTTGTCTTTGCTAGCTCTCAGTCTTTGGCAGGCTTTTGGACATCCCACTGGCTGTAAGATCAGGCTGGAACAGCTCCTGCATTTCAGACGTACTTTTCTTTTTGCATAGCTTCTTTCAGATTATTTGTGTGCACTTTCAAAGTAGCTTATGCCAATAGGCTTAAAAGACTTGCCGTGTAGTCATGGACTAAGTATTTGTTAACCCTGGGGAAATTTCACACCAGCACTTAAGAGCAATTCCATTACACTGGCATTAGCAACAATGAGAATTCAGCAGTTGGGCTCTTCTTGAGAGTCTGGGTCATGGTGCAAAGCAAACAGGAAGCTGTGTGAATTCAGTTTGCATGTTAACAAACCTAGACAAGCAGTCCCAGGGCTGAGACATTATTTTCTGTCTCTCTGCAGGATTTAGTAGCCTGGGGCAAGCCCAGTGCTAATCTGCCTCTACCCAATCTTCAGAGAGCTTGTAAAGAAGAGTCTGCAGTGTTCAGAAGAACACCCGCTTTCAGAAAAACACCAGGTGAATTCTCTGTTGAATAAATTCTATATTATTAGAGATGCCTAGCTTAGCTCAGAGTTCCCAGCATTAAACTTCCTCTGCACATCCAGCAGCAAAGGGGATTTTCTTTGGAACATTTTACAGTGTGAACATGACTTAGGACCAGTGGCTGAATCAGTTTTGAACAATGATGAAAACCTTTTTCATGTAGGTCCTGGTTAAAGAGAAAGGGGGGGTTCAAGTTTTTATCACTTTTCTGTTCCATGCCACCCACATCATTGCTGGGGACATGGTTTCAGAAGGAACAACCAAGTGTAGGAAGGTGGGATTTCCCCACCTTTCCTGTCTCTCTCTGGAGAAAAGAGATTGGAATCAGCACTCTGGCATTGCCAGTCCCTTCCTCCAGAACATTTTCTGTTCCTTCAGTGAATTCCTTCGATATTGCCTTTTTCTGGAGACCCTGTGGGCAGACCTAATTTTAGGAAGTGTCTTTGTTCTTGGAGGCAAATATCCTTTTGTGGGTAAAACACTCTATCTCTTTTGTATAGCCTTTGTTATTAATATTGCTGTGGTTATTTTGATTCTAATAAATTATTATTCTAATTTATAATCTCTCCTTATTGTTCCTCAATTATTGGAAGGAGTGGAGGGCAAGGGAGTAGATTATTTATTACTCTGTAGTTGTTAAAACCAGCACAGGAGAGAAATAAGAAGGATTTCCCAGTAATCACAGTCTAAAGAGAAGAGTTCACTAGTTCAATGAAGATAATAATTTCTAATAAATCAAGACCACAAAGAAAAACGGATCTAAACCAATTTGTCCAGAGGCAGTCTTGCCACTCTTAAAATTTTTTATACAAAAACAAACATGGGTTGATTTGTTTATAATGGCACTCCTGGCCAGCTGATTCACACCATCAAAAGAGGCCAAATCTTCCCTGATAAATGAAACCAAATTCTGAACCAAAAAACACATGGTATCATCTCTGGGCCAGTGTTTCCTGAGGCAGTCCTCCCACTATCCCAAATTAAGTCTCTCACAGACAAGTGAGGTAAAAGTCTCCCAGGTAAAAAGGATAGAATTAAAGATTCTCACTGGAACAGCGAGGCCCTTGGCATTAGCTTACAGTCTCTCTGTAAGGTAGAAACAATATCAGATTATAAACATGTCACGTAAAACAGAAGACAAAGGTTTCAACCATCTGAGTTACTACAAATGTTGTTTTAATATGTACTTCAGAGAGTAGTTAGCTCAACATGGTTTTTATCTTCTGAAGATCTTTTTAATGTAATTTCATTCTTAAGTAAAGAGTTAAATTTATGTTTAGAAACACACAGAATTACAGAGTGTTTGAGCATGGAATACACATTTGAAGATTGTCTAGACCAAACTTCCAGACCAGAGGAGAGTCAGCTGTAAAGAGGTGCTCAGAACTGCTTTCAGTTTTGTTTAAATATCTCCACAGATGGAGATTCTACAACCACACTGGGTAATCTTTTCTAGCTGAACTCACACACCAATTTTTTTCTTTCCTTAGTCTTGAACAGAATTTCAGCTGTGTTTTATTTGTGCCTCTTGCCTTTTGTGCTTTTACTGGGCACCACTGAGAAGAGTCTGGCCCCATCCTTCACTCACCCATCAGATCATTTATACCCAAGATTTCCCCCAGGAGCCTTCTCTTTTTCAGTCTGAATTGCCCCAGCTCTCATCCTCTCCTTCTGTGAGAGAAGCTCCAATGCTCAATTGTTTTTGTCCAATATTCCCATGTCTCTTTTGTACTGGGGAGCCCAGAACTGGACTCAGCTCTCCAGACAGTACAGTACTCAGTGCAGCTGAGTAGAAGAGAATGACCACCCCCCTTGACCTGCTGGAAATTCTCCGCCAGCTCAAAGGCTCATTACTTGCTTCTGCTCAACTCATTGTCCACTAGGACCCCAAAGTCTTTCTCTTTCTTGGCAGTTCAGCCAATTTTAATCCAACTTTCACTTACACAGTCTATATTTCATCATCAAAGCCCTTGCTGCAGCCAAGATAAGCAGTATTCAGTGCTGTCCTGCTCATCAACTGAGCCAGTCTTCTCATTGTAGAAGTCTATGGGGTTGATCAAGCATGACTGACCTGAAATAGCTGTACATCATGAAAAATAACAGAATAGCAAATACAATTTGCATTAATATCATGCACTGCCATCAGTCTTGTTGCTTTATGTTTTTGACTCATCATTATCCTGCTCGATAACTACTCAGTAAAAGCGCTTCAAATTCTGGGAAAAAAAACCTAAAACAAAATTAAATGTGAATAGTAAAGTCCAAGCTCAGCTAAAATTAAACTCCATACTCATTTAACATAAAGCTTCAGATTACCATATCTTTCAAGAAATTTGCTTTTCTAAAACTTTTCTCTCCTAGATTTTATTTGAACACGATCAAAAAAGTGAATAGTAGTTGATATCAGATACCATGTAAGTAAAGAAAGAGAGTATATGGTCAAATGGGAGAAGAAATTGTAGCCACAGATCCATTTCTTCTTAATAATTCCTTAGAATTGGGTAAAATTAAATTCCAGACATCCCTATAAATCAGTGATGTTACTGTTTCTTAACAGGTTATACCTGTGATACTTTGTGTATTTTTGTTTTTAATTCAGTGGACATTCTGTTCCATAAAATTCACTGTTTTGAATAAGAAATTTGTGTGACATTTTTAGAAGGGCCTTGGCTGGCCTTTGGCACTCAGGAAAGCTCTTTAATAGCACCATGTCCTTTCTCGTGGTACTCTTCTAAAGGATGATAGCAATGTTTTCTTCTCCCTGGTTTATAGTTCTGTCAAATAATTCCATGTCTTGTGAATGGGATAATAAAATCAATTCATAGCACTAAAACATTTTATTTTCTCTCACACAGATGCTTATTTAGTGACAGTTTAAAAAAGAGAAAAAATAGTCTTCAACCACCTGTGATACAAAGAGCTGAGACCACAGATGCACTCCAAAGCACCTTGATCAAACAAGGATCTGTAACTCAGAAAGTTGTCTGAGTCCAAGAGCTAATCCAGCCTAACAAATGTGCTTTCAACTGTATGGGTTTGTACTTTTTATTTGTAAAATTATACTTCAAATATTAGAGCCTTGGGTATGGTAGGTATTTTTGTGATGAGTAAGGTCTCTACTTAATGCAGTGAGTAAACTCATTTTAATAAAGCTACATCCCATGAAAAATAATATATGATGGTTTTTAACTTACAATGAGATGTTATTGTAGTAGCATATTAATGTATCATGAGATATTTGGTGAATAAATGCAATCAAATGAAAATATATATTTTTTTAGCTTTAAACATATAAAGATAACACCATATCACAATAATGACACACCTGAAGATGGGATGCCACCTAAAGAGACAAACTCGAGAAGTGGGACAATGGGAATCTCATGAGGTTTAGTAAATCCATGTGCAAGGTGCTGCACATGGGTCAGGGCCTTTTTACAAGAGCATGTAGTGCCAGGAAAAAAGGGAACAGGTTCAATCTGAAAGCCTAGGATTAAACTGGATATTAGGAAAAATTCTGTGAGGTTGGTGAGACACTGGCACAACTTTCAGAGAGAATTTGTGGATGCCCCATCCCTGGCAGTGTTCAAAGCCGTGTTGAGGGGGGCTCTGAGCAACCTGGTCTGGGGTGCAGCTCTGCCCATGACAGCAGGGTTGGAACAAGAGGAACTTTAAGGTCCCTTCCAACCCAAGATGTGCTATGATTCCATGATAAGCACCAAAATCAGTAGTACACAAATGCTAGGGGACTCAAAGGTACATAAACCATTCTGCAGCTAGAGGAATTTATTGCTAAATATTTTTTGATTAGTGATATTGAATGTGTCAATAATGAAGCTTTGAAAGCTCTGATGTTTTGCATGGGAAGAATAAAATTCAAGCGTTTCAGTATTAATAAAAGTGTCAAAGGTTTAATATTTCTAATATGTAAAGGCTGAAACTGAATAATATTAGATTCAAACAATTGCAGTAATGTTAAAAATTCTATTTCGGGGAATATTTTTCAATATGTTTTTACAGTTTTTCACTAGAAACTTGCGCTTTTTTTTTCCTCAAGTACATGCTTTTTATGGAATTACAGTGCTTAATTAACAGTCTGTTAACCTATAATTTCAGGTTTACATAACATTGAATTTATTTTTTATGTAGTGGCTCACTTTAATATATAATTGAATTTAACAAATAATGACATTTTGAAATGAGAATAAGCTGTTCTCAAATGTAAATGAGTTATCAAACACATAAAAGATAATTCTCTGGAAATACACACATATCACAACCAGTTTATTCTAAGCATCATATACAAAGGTGATGGGAAAATTAAAATTGTCTAATTGTGAAATTATAATTTTTATAAATAAGCCATAGATCACTGTTTTTTTTTATCTTGTTTGCATCACAATTAAATTCAGACATTCAAACAGTCTGTTATACAGTTATACAGTATTTATAACAGTCAAAACTCTTAAGGTGGTGCCCATTGTTACTTTAGGAAACCTTTGAGAATTTTGCTGCTGAGCTCAATGGCTGCACAGTCATAATTCTAGTGAAAGTTTAAAATTAAAATTCAGAAAGCAAATCCTGGGATGATAATTCATAGTTGAAAGTCTTGTACACTAAGGAAATAACTTGTGTTCTTCCAGACTTTAACTTATACTATAGCAAATCCAGAAAAATATTTATATTTATCACATGAAACATATCAATCACATGAAAATTTAATTCAGTGTCTTTAATCACAATATATCATCTTTCTTTTCTTTTATGTATTTATCCATAAGTAAATAGTTAGTGGTTTTGATATCGGGTAATCTCGCTCTTCACTTCAAGGTAATAATATGGTTAAATAAAAACACTATTTTTCCAACTTAAAGCACCAGACTATGTTTGTAATAGTTTTGCACTCAGGAATGAGATTCACAAGTTGTAAATATTTTGACAGTTACTGGACTTTAGTAGAAACAATTAATTTTTTTTCTCTAATTATCCAGAATTCTTTCATAGTCTTCTGGCCTGACACATCTGTTACTTCTTTGCTAAACCAATATTAACATGGTTTTAGTGATCATAAACACAAAAACAGACAGAAAGTATTCAGCAAATACTGAAAACTGAAATACTTTCAGGCAACTAACAGGCTGAACACATTCTACAAAAATATTGCTCAAGTAACTAAATAATAAGTACACCCACAGAAGCCAAAAGGGGGGGTGGGGGGTGGCATACAAAGATTGCTAAATATAATAATACAAAATATCTGTAATTTGATTCCTTAACTGTACTTTAAAATATTGACATTGAATCAAAATGTAGAAAAGAGAATAATCTTTAAAAAGGGTTTTAGCCCTGTTGCCACTGCAGTAGTGAGGGCACAAGTGACTTAAATCACTGTGGTTAAGTGCTCCCACTTATCAGAGACTCATCACAAGCTACATGTGTCAATGACCAGAGGTCCTATGTATGCACTATCCCAGCTCACTTCTGGGAGGATTGGAAGGAGAAAAACTATCAAATGAAGCTTTAAAAGTTCTTCTTTTTTTGGTAATGCAGGGCTAAAAAAACCCAGGCAAGTTTTAACATCAGTATGAGCAATGTTTCTGCTGGTACAAATTTCATCCATGCAGCTTCTTAGTCAGGGATAACCCACTCATGCAGAGCAGGCATCATTACTTCAAGGGATTGAAGTTTTTAATCAAGTTAATAAACAAACTTCTTATTTCTCAATTTGCTTAATGTTTCATGTAATGAAAAATGAAGTAGAAATAAGAAGTTGTAGGTGTGAATTTACCACCTTGGCAATTAGAACATGGCTTCTAATCAAAATCAGAGTGAACTATAACCACGAAATTTAGAAAATGCTCCTCAACACCAGACTTTTTACCTCATAAAGTGGTGAAATTCAGATTTTTCAGCCAAGGGAAAACCCAAGAAACCTTTGGGTACCACCGTAAACCACTGTGTGAGGCCTGGTTTCCAGTGGGTAAATGACACTGGAAGTCATTTACCCACTGTAAATGTAGAAGTATTTAATGTATAAGTCATTAAATACAAATCTGAAACTTATCAGAGAACAACTTCACAGTATCTATATGATAATGTAAACAAATACAACCCTGAGGCCTCAAATTTACTGCTTATATGACTTTGATGAAATGATTCAGTGCAATAACAGGTATGGATTATGATATGGATTAAGTTTTAAATGTACAAGAATTTGCCATTTTAAAAATCAAAGGAATAGCACAATTTCCAACCCTATCCCTCATAATTGTTAGATGAACAATAGACAGCTGAGGGTCTTAAAATATACTTCAGCACTTGGTTTTTGATTTGATAGCATTGGTATTTAGACAACAGAAAACACACTGCCTTTACAAACATTTCCTAATCTCTTTTAAATAGATAATTGAGTTCACCTTGAACTTTTCAGTCATTACTGAAGTAAATTTCAACACTTGAACTTCAACTTGAACTAATTCAACATGAATTCTCTCATCTCTTCCTTTATAATATCTGGTAAATATAAGTTCCAGCACCACAGTATATTGTAAGTGTATACCTGTGTGCTCACATGTAAAGACTCTCTTCAGCATTAAATAATACATAACTTGACAATATATTATTTACTTCAGGAGACACAATGTGATTGATGCAATCAGACAATATACTGCAGCACATAATAGAGAAGATGGAAATTTAGGAGAAAGAAAAAATCCACAAAACCCCAAACAAACCATTTCTATTCCTGGAACAGGAAGAAAAAGAAAATAATAAGAATTTAATAAAAGAAATCCAGGCACCATGCACTGAGGAAAATAGAATTCCTTCTTTAGTTTGCTATAAATACTCATTGGCTTTAGTTTTTCAAGTTTACCTATTTTATAAGACATAGCCCCATAATTCCATAGTTTCTCAAAGAGAAAACAAGTTTTCTAATTAGTGAATACCTATGCCTTTTCTACTTTGTTATTCAGTGGTTCATCATCTCCATCTGGTGTGTGATTTATGACCCAATGGGGTTTATTATGCTCCAAATAAAGTCCAAAAAGCCCTCACCCCACCCACTATTTTATTTATTTGCATTAAGAGTGAGGGATTTCTTCCCTGATATCTCCTCTTGTTTCTACAGCTTCAGGCTTATGATTTTTACTGTCTGTTCTTATCTCCTCTTTCTTTTGAGCATATGATACCTTTTAATAGTTCTTTGTTCCCGTAATTTCACCACCTGTGCTCTTCAGTGGATTGAGCTGTACGGAGAAGAAAGGGGCAGACTCTTCCCAGGCCACACAAAAGAAGGATGCCCATACAAGTGGGAAAAGAGCCTTGAACTCAAAACTGCTACTTCAGAGAAAAGCCTTCTCCTCTGTATGAAGATATTTGACATGTTCTAGTGCTAAGAATGATGTAAGAATGAAGTATTCTGTCTAAAGCATTTATTCTGGGCTGTGTAGTTGTATTGCACCAAGCAATCTCAATATTAATTCACATTCCCATGGAATTTTTCCCTCTCTCACGATTTCTCTCTCAGAAATTTTCTTTGCTTTGAAATACTGCAGTTCTTGAAACCTAATCCTTTTATATTAGTTATTATAGGCATTCTCCAGCTTATATCTGTAAATAATAGTCCCTATTAATATTAAACTCATGTTTTAAAAAGGTAGCTTATCTTTTTCTCTAATTTGATTTGACTAGTATAGAACAGATTCTTTTCTGCATTTCTCATTGAACTGTGCTCATTAATAAATTGATTTGCAGGCATCCAATATCTAGTACTTCTGAGGTTTCAGTAGCCTTAAATCAGGTAATGATTTCTCTAATAGAGAAGTTCTCTTTCTCAGACACACACAAACAAGTATTCTAAATTCCAGACTGAGGAAAAACAGTTTACATTATTCTCATCATGTGAATCACTCCAAACATTATCTTTGATAATACCAGCTATATAAAATATTTCACACCACTGAGAGTTTCTATCTTTTTTTTTTTTTTTAATTTAACATCGCTAAAGCAAATCAGAAACTTCCATTCTTCACTATTTTGTGAACTTCTATTTATACAGGATTTTTAAATTTAACATTCTCTTGGATGGTTCTGCTTGCCTGTCACTGAGATCAGTGTTTCCCTGTGAGTACAGGCTGACCTGCACTCCCAGGTGTTTTTCCTGAGAAAAGACAAAATATACACCATACATACAATATATATGTACACCAGACCATACATGCAATAATTCAACTCATGTATTTTCTGCCATCTGCTTCTTCTTTATGAAACCATAAGGACCTCTGCAAGGACAGTACATGTTTTTATCCCATGAATTGTAACTTCCAAAGAGGTCTTTTAAGTGTGCAGTTTCATAGGATTCCATAACTTTCTTATAGTAGATATCCCATATAAAGTCCTGTAAAACGGCTTTATACTTTGGACAAAAATTGCTTTTATGATTTCCACTATATGAGTGTAGATCACTCCCTATTTTGTTTTTAAAAAGAAGACTTTTTTCATCATTTGTAATACAGAACTCTTGATGACTTCTTGCTTCTATAACATGCTTGAATAACTTCCCTTAATGCCTGCTTCTTCATGCCAAATAACGTTCACTAAAAATATTCTCTGTTCCTCTGTCTTTTGTCCTTCCAAAACAGCTATCTCACTATATGATTCATCAAATCTATGATAAAAATGTAAAATTCCTAGCTAGGGAGAAGGCCTCCTACCTCTCCTTAGCAGTTGGTTATCAAATCACCAATCTGTTTCTTCCTCTTTGTAGTGTTTCTGGCAGAGATCTCAAGCTATGTCATCTCAGGAAAACCTGGTTCTCTCAAATAGCGTGTTAATGCTTTCGCTCCAGATTACCAACCTTCTTCTTCACAATTAGCACATTATACTTATGCTGCTGCAATCTCTTTTTTCACTTGGAATTGTTTTAAGGATGAGGACTTCACCTGAATGTAGGTTAGTGGTTGAATCCCTATACACAGGGAGAAGGAGAGATGAAGTGGGAAGCAGAATAGAAAACACAACCTGTCCAAGACAGCTTAGTCATTGCACTTGATTACTCATTATCTTCTTCTGCTACCTGCTGCAAAGCCATCTGTTAGTGGGAGAAACTCCACTCTGTTTCTCCAAATTTGCTCAAAATCCCTTGTTTACCATTCTGTTCAAGTGGTTTTCTCGGCCTGCTTGTACACGTAAAGTTAATCGTGTTCTTTCAAGTTCATGGGAACAAGGTCAAATGTCTGCCAGGGAAGATTAAGAAGCTACTGGTGCTCTCATTATGGAATGAACAGAAATATTATCAAACTCACATGAATAAAGCAACAATAAAAGATCACCTTCTTCCTCCATTATTTCCCCATTCACTGAGGTATTTTTCATTGAACATATTTCATGAAAGAGAAGAGCTGCAACTTTTAGTCACTTCAGCAAATAATTCAGGACATGAATTTCTTAGATACTCTGCTGGGCCGTGTAGAGACAGATGGTGTTCAAGCTTTAGAGTATTGCACGTTTTAACTTTGCCATACATTGAAACAAACTTCTCTTAATATTTAGGTAATGAGTTAACTCCTAATCCAATATTTTAATTTTCTTGAATAATACTGCTTGGTATTTACAAGTCTGCTGGTCAAAATCCAAATAATACAGAATAATTTTCCCCATAAAATTCAGCACAGTAAACCATTATTGTAGCAGCTCTAAATTATATAACTTTCCCGACTTAGACAAATTTTAGACTTATTAAAAATTAGACAAAATTTTACTCCTCACAGCTATTCTAATATCTTTGTTGTTTTTATCCTTGAAATTAACATCATTAATATTCAGACTTTAATATCTCCTACTGGAAGCTACCAACTTGATTTACAGTTAAATATATAACTTTCTGTATCTGATCACCTGAAAATAATGGGCTTACAAAAAGAAATACAGTCAGTCTGTTCAATTGGGATTTTTTAATTGCATAGAAGGGAGGGCATTTTTATTATTATGAATTTTCTCTCTATAAATACTGTTGATAAATAGGTAGATAAATAGAAAAAAGTAGTCAAATTTAATCGCCTTTTGCAGGCACATATTTTTCCTTGAAATTGCTAGGAACTGGAGAACAGTCAAACACACTAGATTAAATATTGCGCTGTAAAACAGGTTTATTTACTTTACATAATATACGTTCTAAAATGGAAATTAACAAAAATGTTTAATTTGATAATTTTTTTTCTGTTAAAAAAATATTTTTGCTTGAATATTTCAAGCTTTTATCTGCTTTTTCATTGAACCAAATAAGCATCCTGTAAATACATTGAACTTATGAGCCGTTCCTAATGAACACATTGTGAGGGATTTATCCTTCTCTTCATCATCTCTGAAAAGGATATTTCCCAATTTTGTATTTTTGAAATGCATTTTATGTGACAAAATGCTTATTTAATAGCCTTTATACTAATACCTAATATTAAATATTTAACATTATTATTTAATATTTAAACGTGCAAATTGTTGTAAAACCCCCAATTTTTTAATGATGAGGTGGATAATGATCCACCTTGTACCATTTTTCACACTTCACAAAGTAAGTTTTTCACACATTCAAAGTAACTTATCCTCTGCTGTTCAGCTCCCCAGATCAGCCCATTTTAAGGGAGAAATCAAAGTATTTCTTTTAATAAAACCATGTCTATTCACTTTATATTTGTACTACGGCCTGTTTTTTGTAGTATCCATGACATGAATTGTAGATTGTTGAAGCAACTATTTGAAAAGTTAATTTGCAACTAATAATGGGGCATGAATTAATAACAGCAAAGATTACAAAAGATCATCTGAATGTCCTGGAAGGGGAAGATTTTATGTAGCAACAGAGATGAAAGAATGGAATGGCAAGCAGCTCCTCATTATTCTTATTAACCAACTGGAGCATTTAGAGGCATCAAGGCACCATCCTGTAAAATCAGGGGAATTCTAAAACCTGGACTATAAAAAAAGAGTTACTCAAGAGGCAGTTCAGCTGAACATTTAACCACTTCCAACTGACAGATACAACACTCTAATCATCTGTTTCTACATATGTGCAGGGCTTTGGGTATTCACAAGGGTTTTTGATTCTCATCTCTAGTTTATAGGCTATGTTTGATTTTCTAAACTTCTGTTGCATTGTGCTTCTTTAAAACCCTAAAGAAATGCAGCCCAGGGAAGCTCCTCAATATTTTAGAGTAGCAATGTCACTGAAGCCTTTTGTTTAGCCTGTTTACGTCCAGAACCTGCTTGGAGTGTACAGAGACCCATAGCTATTTCAGCTATTAATTTAATTTGGCTTCATTTTGATGGGGGGGACAGTCTATTCCAAATGTCATTGTTCACTAACAGCAAAGGTAAATTTGTTTCTGTCTGATAAATCTGACAAATGAAGTTGGTAGATTGATGCACTTTTAAAAGCACACAGCCATTTCACTGTATCTTCATGTTAGGAACAGAATTAGCTGAATTTAAAAAAAAACAAAACAACAAAAAAAACAACTTTGCAAAGTGTTTATGTTTCTAAATTTTACTAGTGATTTGGGTTTAAATTAAATAAGACATAGGGTTCCAAGTGTCAAGTTTCATTTAAGATATCTTTAGAGATGATCAAGTTATTTTTAAATAGTAATACTAAAATGCAGATCAACAAAGCTGTAATGACTTAGAAAACATTGACCAAAAGAGCATGAGTGATACAATTCAGGTTTTGAACTTGCCATTCAATTCCAAGCAGCCACAGAGACAGATCTATTGGCAGAGGAGACCAAAGGTCATGATCTGATCATTGGATCGCTACTTCTCTCTTTACTAGATTAGAGAGGTCACCTTCATTAGAATATGACTTCAATTTTAACCATAAAATAAATCAGAAACTATTATAATCAAGCTGGTGACTGTTATCCATTCCCAACTGGATGAAGTTTTCCTTCTTTCCTCTGTGCTTTATTTTATACTTCCTTGGGTTCTAACCCTCTGAGCAAAGAGGGATGAAGAACACAGGTTTTATAGAACATAAAGAACTTTTCTTAAAAACTTGCTTTAGACTCCCCTTGCCAATGCGCAGTTTTTCTGCTTTCTCACATCAATGTACCTGAAAAATTTGTTCCAACTGTCTGAAAAAATTCTTCCTTGAAAATGAGATTCCATTATTAGGTCTAACAAGCAAGAAGGAAGGAAAACCTTTTTTACTTTTTGCTTGCTCTGTCTGCTCTGCTCTCTTCAACTGTCTTTGCTTTCACAGCTTTGCATTGACTGTCTTGTCTGTGTTTTTGCTGATAACTTTATTCTCCCCTGTCCCAGACTCATTCAGTGGCTTTTTCTATGTCCTCCTTAGGATAGTGCAAGCCTCCTTAGGATAGTTTTTCTTAAAACTTTTTACCAAAACCACCAAAATTTTCTTATCTACCATCTCAGTCTTTCTTCCTGTCAACATTACATCTGTTCTTCAGATCTAGCCACCAGCCCAGCATGAAACAACAGTTGTTATCCTAAAACTCTGACATCTGTCTCTGTTTCTCCATCATGTTTGTTTTGCATTTGCAGGCATGAAAGTCTTATACTAGAATGTTCTTCTTTTTTATTTTATATTTTATTTTAGCCACAGTCTTCAGGTCTATAATGGGAACATTGTGGAAAACATGACCTGTTTAGATTCTAAGCAAATTAAAATATTATAGAGATGTTATAAGCTGTAAATATTGGCTCATATCAAAATTTATGTGTCTGGATGAATGACAGACAAATAAGCAGAAACCATTTGAGGAAAACAAGCTTGGAAAAGGTTAAAAAGAAATAGGAATGCAGAGAAAAGTAGACAGTGATCAAGGTGTGCTGGATTGTATTAATTTCATCTTATATTAAATTTGAAATAGGAAGCAGGATATTTTTTTTCCTATTCTATGACCTACATGATGCACACTCAAAGTCTCCTACTAAACTAAATTATGAATAATTTGAAATTTTTGTGATACTGAAAAGACTCTTTTTTTACCCTCCTATTGCATTACTGCCAGCATAACCTTT
The DNA here is from genome assembly GCF_971803275.1 of Cyanistes caeruleus. NCBI lineage: Eukaryota > Metazoa > Chordata > Aves > Passeriformes > Paridae > Cyanistes > Cyanistes caeruleus. The sequence goes on from NC_141702.1 coordinate 107,009,997, forward strand.
TCAATACAAATCTTCCTATGTATTTTATTATGGTGGGTTTCTCTAGGGTATGAAAGGCACCACCTCCAAAACTTTCCCCAAGCAGACTGTTATTCCACCTCTTCTTTGTGCTTGACATTAATTTTTTCTTTTACTTTCATGTAATTGTCATTAGTAGGATGAGGATAATGTTTTTGCAGGATAACAAGTAACTAACAAACCCCAGCTTCTAACAGGAGTCCACTGGCACCTTATGAACTCTTTTTTTTTTTTTTTTAAAGGGTATTTAAACATCAATAAATAATTTCTTTATGTGTACAATAGATATACATAGGATGGAGCCCAAGGAGAGGACAAAAAGTGCCTGAAGTGGTGTTTTTGGCTGGTGCAGTAGTACCATGGTACCATGGCAGAATGCAGGTGGGGGTGGAGCTGATGTGGCATTTTGACCAGGGGTTGCTATTTCTGGGGTTTTTTTTAGTATACTTTTATTTTTTCACTTATGTCTACTCACATTCCTTTGTCCTTATTGATGGGAAGGGATTGGATTAAATAAAGGGGGAGAAATAATTTTGGATTGTTGCCCTTCAATTGTCCTAAACCAAGACAGTCTGCTTCAGATCAGAGATGTATACAGGGTGCTATATCTGGTAGGAAAGGTGTAGTTTATCACACAAATGTGCCTGGATGCAGCCCTGATGCAATCATTCATGGAAACACATGGAAAATAGTCTGGTAAGGCAGATATCATTCACTGTCCCAAGGCAAATACATAGGAGCTTTCTTTGTTTATTTAGAATTATTCAGGTTTTTTAGTTTTTGTATATAAGTAGCTCTATAATGAGTTTATACCCTCAGTGTAGTGTCTATTCAAAGCTGCTCAGCTGAGATTCTCTTCCTTTAAAGCTGTGTGAAGTTGTATTCATTCTTCTAAAGCAGTAACATGTTTAGGTATTATGTAACTTTAATCCTTCTACCTATGTGTATCTGGTGTATATCTATACCTTATCCCTATATGCCACCATTCAGTCACTTTGAGCTTATTTGTAGTAGATTTAACCAAAACAAAGTTATTATGATGTATTTCTGTATGAATATTTTTATTGTTGACTCCCTGCATGATATATTCCTTTTTGCTTCCTGAATTTTGAAACCTTGACCCAGGAGCAGCCAACAAACCTATAATCATTTACATTTAGCTGTTTTATTTCTAATTATTTTTGGAGTTTCATTTGATTTAATTTTATGGATCCTAGTTCAGCCTGTAGAATTAAAACATTAATAGCTGTCTCTGAGTGTTTAACCACATGAACTACTTTTTTTCAAATGAAGCTGTTCATTAAACCAAGTGATTTGCATATTGCATGGCATGCTTCTATGAAAGAGAGAAAGGCTCATTCATATATGATAGTGCTCATCCTACTTATGCCTGAGACTTGTGTCAGCATTTCATTTGAGAATTCTATTTTTACTAGTTCAGAGCTCAGCTTTATAATCTTTCTGTGGGCTGAAACTTGACAAAGAATAGCTCCACTCCAGAGTCCATTTGAGCTTCAAATTTCAAATAAATCAGGTTCACCATTTCCATAAACTTTTTACACAAGTGTGACAGATCAGACTGCGTTCCTGTCAGCTCACATGAATTAAGCAGGGTTGGGTCTTAGAAGATAATACCTCCTGGAAAATCCATGAGGATTCTGTATCTTTCTTTACTGTGAGAGTGGTGGAACTGGCTGCCCAGAGATGTTGTGGATGCCCCATCCTTGGAAGTGCTCAAGGCCAGATTGAGTGGAGCTCTGAGTAGCCTGATCTAGTTGAAGATGTCCCTGCCCATGGCAGTGGGATTGAAACTACATGATTTTAAGGCCCTTTTCAACCCAAGCCATTCTGTTTCCATGATTCCATGACCACACATGCATTACACTCAGTGCTCAAGAAATGGGTGCCTCTGGAGTTATATTCATCATTTAGGTGAGAAAAGACCTTAGAAATCTCTGAGACAGAAAACCAAAAGACCTTGCTAGCAAATTATCCCACAAACATTGGCATGCTGCCCCCAGGTTTATCTCCAGTCATCCTGATTTTACCCTTTTCCCATCCTTTAAAGCTCTGTCAATGAGTCCTGCAAATGCCTGTGCAAAGATCCTTTTTCCACCTTTAGTAGGGGTGACCCCATCAGCTGACAGCAGGCCTGTGGTGTTATGTAAACAGCCATGACCAAAATCCCACAAATTTCTGCCTACCTGTGAAATCCATAATGGAAAAATCCTGAGGCCCTGACTAGGACAGGAGGCTTTCTTTTCACATCCTTCACCCAGGCCACAGGAAGGCAGCAGAATTCCCTGAGGAGTGGGTTTGGTCTGCAGACTGGACAATATGGTCATCATTTTATTTATGTATGTTCAGCTATTCCTGTTGAAATCACCATCACTTAGTAATAGAGCTTTTTCTGCAAGTCTTATTAATAATCAGTTTTGGTTGTTGCTACCTAGACTGTTATCTTAATCATATAATGCCATTCCAATATTCTTATCCACTTTCAAATTACCAAGGAAGTCATAGAAAAGTAAAGAAATATGAAATGAACCATCACTGGTGCTTTCAGCTCTCTTTGATTACTTGAGCCCACCATGTGTTACTCAACTTTTCCCTCTCTCTTTTATTTGGTTATTAATTCTTGATTTGATGTTTGCTTCTATGTATTTAGTTTAGCTGAGAGCTTTAGGGAGACATCATGTTAAAACCATTTTTGAATATTATATAATATTATATAATTATATAATATTATATAATTATATAATATTATATATTATATAATATTATATAATTATATAATATTATATAATTATATAATATTATATATTATATAATATTATATAATTCCTGAGAACAGCCAGGTCACCTTTATTCCATTATCCAACTGTGAGTTCAGAGAAGCCTAATAAAATTTCACAGTCATGACTTCATTCTTGCAAAAGCATTGCTGATTGTAGAATCATTGCATCATATTTGTCCATATTTCTTATATCCTTGGTTTTCATTACATTTTCTTCCAGTTTATCCAGTAGATAAATCAGATTTTCTGGTCTATTGCTCTTCAATAGTCTCTGTTACCCACAAAACATTAAAAAAAAAAAAAGTCACACTGCATCTACAATTGTTTGATCTTCAAATTCTAAGGCTGATTTGAAAGCAAGAGAAACCACACAAAAGCTTATGGGTCAAGGCAAATTTTATTAGCTTTGTACATATACTATCCACAATGGTCAGTAGTTATTACTCTCAAACTTTTGCCATTTATGCCTAAATTTAAAAGAATTTGCCAGATTCAATTCCATTGAAAATGTCAATAGTAACTTCCCAAGAATAAACTAGTAATGACCTGTTTTCAAGAGTAGTCCTTTAATTTCTTAACCATTTTTTAACCATATTAATCCTGTAATGGCCACTGTATTTGAAAAAGATATTTTATTCATAGGGTTTGGTGGTTTTTTTTGTTTCCTTTAGTAAGTTTTTCCTTACCTTGTTAAAGAATTGCAAGGTCAAAGTTTTAGCTTCTTGGTATGCCTTTTACTTTTTCTTTTAGTTGGACACATCTCTTATCATAAGATCTTGTATTTCCAGTATCTTTCTCTTCTGTTCTGTAAAAGATACAAAATTTTTCCTCTACTTCCTTTCCCTTCTTCCGTTTGTGTAGGGAATACATCTATTCTGAAAATTCACTTCCATCCTTAAATGAATGTGCTGCTGCAGCCCTTCCAGACATTTGAACAGATATTTCAGCCAACTGTTTCATTTTCCTCTCTGAAGTGAAACATTGTCCTGGCGGATTCTTTCCTTTCCTGTTTTTAATGTGGGTACCATCCAGTCACCTCCAGAGACAAGTAATGTCTTTCCAAATGCTGCTTATATGTTTTCATTTTGGCCTGTTTATCTGATAAAAATATATTAAATATACAAATTGATATATAAATTTAATATTAATTAAAATATAGCAAATTTATGTGGCAGTGGTCAAAACCTCTTGATATCAGCACAGATTCTATTTTTGAGAGTTGTGCCCACTCTGCTCCTAATAGGGTGAGTGGTAACTGCAATCATTCCTGTATTACACTCCTCTGACCTCTCCCTGGATCTTCAAACTCATTTAAACACTATAGTGCGTGTTGATATTCTTCAAGTTTTGCATTCATTCCATGCTTTCTTCATTTCTTCATCTTTTTGAACCACTCCTTATGGTTAATTTCAGCCTTTCTAATTTCTTTACTCCACAGTATTTAACTTATCCAATAGATTATCATTTATTTTTCACAAAATTCTTTATTTTGGTTTCCAAAGTAGCATCAGCCTTATCTAAATCAGGTTTTTCAGTTAATTCCATTGTTTCTAGATTCTGATATTTCTACAGAAGTATATGTACACTAGATCTTTTATTTCAAGCAGTTTTTATTTCAATTATTTGATCCAAAGGCTTCCTAATTTGACCTGCCAGAAGTCTTAGTCCATTTTAGCTTTAGTGAAGCCAATCAATCCTCCATAGGTTTTCTGTATTTTTTTCAAGGTCTTTTCCTCCTGCATATTTTCCTAAGTTGTGAACCAGTATTTTTATGGTTTTGGAAAACTTCCAGAGAAATGGTGCAGTACTTCATTGAAATCCTGATCTTAGCTTGCACTTCACAGTTTAAATGTTGCTTTAACAAATGCAAGCTCCAGTTTCACATGGAGGGCCTCTTTCTCTGATGAGCTATTTGCAAGAACCTTAATTTTTTCTTCCTTCTGAAACGTTCACCAAAATTAGCATATTACTGCAAAATTATGTCTTCTTCAGAAGGTCCTAATTTGCTGCAACTTTAGTAGAAAAATTCCTAACAAACCACAGGTATGAATGTAAGAAGAAACAAAGCAAACTCACAGAAAATGAACAAGTTTTTTAATCTTTACATGGAAAGAAAAGAAAATTTTGCTAGTTGTATTACTATAGTCATGAGGTTATCTGAGTTTGTCTGCTCATAAGTGGTCTTAAATATCAGTCTGGGGGTGATATTTAATGGGGGTGCAGGACTACTGACACAAGAAAAAAATAAGTATTTGACTTAGAATTGGAAATTATATTACAAATACTAGAAATTCTTAAAATTCTACACTATGCCATAGACTATAATATACCACTTCATTATTCTATCTCCTCTAGCAGAGTTCAATTTTAAATTCTAAAGTCATTGCAACTTTGCAAGAATTACTATTTTTTAAAAAATAAACTGAGACTAAATTATTTAAAGGAATCATCATAAACCCCTGAGGGTTTGGGTTTTGGTCTAGGTAGACTTTTAAAAAGTGTATTTTAACAAACCCTTCACGGAGGTTTCCAAGAAACTTGCAGGCAGGCTACAAAATTTAAGGACTCCGTATGGAAATAAAGCCTGCTGAGTCCTTGAACACCACCTGCTCTTAATGTCTGACTATTTAACATAACCTGATTAACCCTTGTGCTGCTTTGACACTGCCACGGTAGAAACCATTAAAACCACAGATCTCAGAAATTCTTGATAGAGGCCTCCAAAATACAAGAATGGGATGGCACCAGAATCCCCAAATAAAGACAAATTACAAAATCCTGTCACTAGAAGCTGCACCACCAGGTTGTATTTGGTCTAGAGAGCAGTGGCAATAGAAAAAAAAAAAAGCCAACAAAAAAGAAACTTGCATAAAAACAAACATGCTAGTGGGGATTGTGATTGAGATGTATTTGGGATGCAGCTGGGAGGGGAGGGAGAAGAGGAAGGAGAGGGACAGGAAGAGGAGAAGAGGGGAGGTGTAAGAAAAGAAGGCTGAAAGGAAGAATACAGATTGAATTATAATTTGCAATGGTAGGGCTCATTTCTGAATTCCAGCATTTATTTCTAAAACTCCTCTGAGGCTTCAAGAAAATTTGGTATAAGGTGTTTGTATGTACTGGTGGTGGTGCCAGTTCTGCATTATACATTGCTTTGCAGTGAGAATGTGCAACAAAGAAAGCAGATTTTTGTCAGATTTCTGGCCTTTGTATTCACTGCACAATGATAAAGCATGGAACTCAGTGCAATACATGCATGGATGTATGCAAGTCAGAGGGGGGCCATGGAAACAGAAGGAAACTGACGTTTTCTGAGCTAAAAAAATCAGAATTTGTGCTGGCACAAATTTTTTGAATAAAAACCTTCACAATTCTTACAATGTTTCTATTAATAAATCTCTACAGATTGAAAGGTTAGTCACAATACTAAAAATTAACATTGTTGTTCCTGTCTCAGTTTTCAAACTACAATAACTATATAAAACCTATATATAAACTTTGCACCTTTTTAGTTTTACACAGGCATCTGAAAGCAGTTGTTTTTAGATTAATGCAATTATCTACTTAAAAGGAAGTATTGGTAAGACAATACTGAAAGCTTTAGAATATCCTTCCTATACTCTAATTTTTAGGGGAAGGAAAAGGCAGAAAACCTAAGTAAACTTAGTGTTCAGGAAATAATATAATGGCAAAGGGGAGAAGAGAATTTCACTCTGATGGCACACCAGAGTTTTCCCCAGTAAGAGTGCATGGATCAGCACTGAAAAGTAAATGTGTTATAAATACATATACATATAAATGATATTTTTTAATGTATTACCAATCTGATAACCAGAGTTTTCTTAGTCTATTCCACTTATGACATGAAAACCATTCCCTCAGATCAACTTTAACATCTTTAAAACCTACTCATAATATGAACTCCACGGTCTAATGTGTTTGATACTTTGGACTGAATCTGCACATGATCAGTTACCACAGCTTCTCCTAATGAGTGGTAACTTGCTAAAGTGTGGGAACTCACTCACTTCCAGCATATGCTGAAATGCTAAGAAAATATTCAGAACTACCCCGAGTCTTTTCTAGGTAAATCTTCCAGACTGCCACCCATCTGCTGCTACCAAAAATATGAACTCGGTGATAAATTTGATTAAATGGATCCTGCTGCCACCACTTCATTTGAAGTTTTGGTGAAAACAACAGATAACAGCTTCATACTTCTGTAACACTCCAGATGGTGATAATTCTTTTCTAAGCATACTAGGACTGCAGGTAGAAGTATGTTGACAAAACACATCACTGAAATTTTAATGCCTCTTGACATCCATAGTTAAAGGAAGTATTTTTATCTCCTTTCAATATTTATTACTGTCATACACTCTTTATTGGTTGGAAGAGATTTGGCATTATCTTCTCTCTAGTGAGGACTACTTTTCTACATTATCATTGACTTATCAACACCAGGAGATGTTCAGTAAATCTGATTATTTTGTTCCAATATGAGCTACGTGATCTGAAATCTCCTCTAACATTAACAATTGGACAAGAGATCACAAAGTCTATTCCAGGCAGTAGCTACTGAATAGACTTTTGGATTTATATACAATGCCTAAGGTATATGGCCTGTACTGGGTGACTGCCTGTAACATACCGACCTGGTGAGTTTTTTCAAGATTTGATGGATCCTATGAACATTGTGGTATGAAGCATTTAAAAATCCATCCAATTCCATTGCAAACTCAGTCTGAGTTTTGTGACAGCATCATTAAAGGTCCCTGCCACTCTACAACAGCAGTTGGGTTCTACATAGTACTGGGGGGTTTGATTAGGTTCTACCTCACATTTCTGTTGAAACACGTTCACATTCTCAATTTTTCTGGGTCCATTTGAGATAATCAGCAGCATGGCTTATGTCTGAGTTACATTAAGAGGTTCTTACAATAAATTAAAAGAAGCAGTGTGCAGTGGAAGAAGGTCTGATGTACTTAAATGTTTCCAAAGTTGGTCCTTTTTTAAATAGTGTCATAACTTTCTTGCTAACCTTTTCATTTTATCATTTAAAATAAAATTTACACATGATTATCCTGGTTGTTTCATATTATATTAAGGCTAGAAAGCATATTGTTTTAAAATATTGGTTACTTTGAAACTCTTTACAAACAATCTGCTCCACTTTTAACTTCCAATCTGTTGCTGAAGTCTCTTCATGCCCAGTAATTGAACAGTCTTGCAGCTCAGAGGCTCTGCTCTCTGGCTCTGGTGCGGCAAATTCCTCTAGATGTGAGCACTGCTAACCTTCCCCTGCTCAGACAGGTATCCCTGGGCATCTGTTTTACAGATGACAGACATTCTCCTGAAAAGCTGGGACACACATGTGTGGAAAATGTACAGTCCATGCTGTGCTACTGGAATAGTACTGCCCACAGCTCTGCCAGAGCTGCCAGAACCAGCAGAAGCAGGTCCAACTTTCCTGGTGTCCGGCCTGTTACGCACAACATCCGCTTGTCCAGAACTTCCAGATATCTCCAGCCTGGCTTGCCAGACTCCCCCAAAGGCAGCAACTCTTTGCCAGAAGTGGCAGGGCAGTATATTAGCTCTCAAATTGGTTGTTTGAACCCCCAGAGCCACAGCTTGCCGCTCACACCGGTGGGGCTGGCAGGCCCGAGTGCAGCACACGTTTCAGCACTGACAGCCCTTCAGAAAACATTTTACAGGCAGCTCCTTCCTGGGTGGCTGTGTTACCCTGATTTATGTTTTTAGGGAACTCTCAGGCTGCTCTGCTGGCACAGCACATCCACAAGTATGGGAGCCCTAGGCCTCTGGAGGAAAAGAAAGAAGTCCTTTCAGCCAGCAGCCTGCATTGGCCACTGCTCAGCATAAACAAATCCCAGCGGCACTGTGCTCGTAAGAAAGAGAAATTAATAATGCAAAGGCTTTGACACTGGCAAATTTTCACTGACACTGATGAGAACTTGAAGTTGGGTCCTTCATCAAAAAATATGGTTTTCACTCCAGCACACCAGCTGAATTTTTCCCAGACTCTAGCTGAATTTTCAAGCTAAAAGTTGAAAAACCTCTCCTGAAAAAAAATAAACAGGGTTCAGGGGCATTTGACAGAAGAGATGAGGGATAGAAACTACGTCTCCACCTGTGATTAGCAGATAGTGGTCAGCCATCACTTGATGGGTGATTCTCTTTGCTTTTTCTTAAAAAATACCATTTCAACAGATTGAAGATGGAAATTTTTCCACTTCAGAATTAACTGGGAAGATCCATCAAGCAAGGAAAAATGGCTTTGAAGATGATCAAGCCTTTTCCTGAAATGTTTGGCCACATGGACTTAGTGTGCTTAGCAAACTTGGAGCATTCTTGCATTCTTTGAGTTCTGGAACAAATTTCCCAGCTCCTGTGAGAGGAATGATGTGTGATCAGGGACTTTGCAGACTGCAAGGGACATTTGCTTTGATTGAAGGAATAAAATGAGCTTTAAAATATAATTTTGCATGCAGCAGGATGTAGTATGATTTTACAGGCAAAATTTGAGGAAAGTGGTGAAAAGAAGCTATCTAATGCTATCAGCTCTGCTATACTTTTTCCCAAAACACTTTTTAAAGCAGCTTTGCGAAGAGGCTAAGGAGTGTGGAGTCTTGGATAAGCTTTTGCTGGCATTCTGATATAAAATTCAGCTGAATTAGGTATTTAATGGGTCAAGACTTAGGAAGGATAGTGAGGATATGCATTTTTTATCAATTTAAATCCATACCACATTTTACTTTATATATATTGCACATATACAAAGTAAATTGATTACTCCTTACTGGGCTCTAATTATCCAGAAGATTTGGCAGTTGAAGGAGAAATTGAAAAGTTGAAATTGAAATGTTTCCTTGACAAACTAATGGAGGTGGCTGTTGTTTAAAAATACAGTGAAGAGATATAAACCCTCAAAACTATAGACAAAGGAGATACCAGTTTTCAGCTGTTGAAAAACAGTGTTCCATTAATAAAATGCTTCCTTAAATTTACGAGCGGGAGCATTAAATTTTTGCTCCATTTCAGGGCTTTTGAATCTTCCTAATTCTGCACATGTGAATAATCCAGGTGACTTAATTGGGTCCTCTCCTTGGAATTACATGTACTTAAGAGTTGGTATGATTAGCTTCTTGATGAATGTATGGAGGAATCATGTCCCATTAATCTTATGCCATATGCATTTAAAATTTTTTTTTTTATGCTAAATATTTATATTGATGCTGAATTTTAATTTTTTTAAGAATTTTATGCCAAATTTGAAAAAAGGAAATAATATATTTTTAACTTGTTGCTATCACTGCTTAGACAGTTGCAGAGCACTTTTTTTGGCTGTTACCAACATGTATTGTGGGAAGCTAATTTTCACATTTAAAACTGACCCATTCTGCTAATAAGAGGGGGTTTAGTTTAGAACTCTCTGTGAAAATAGTCATCTACCTCTTGACACTTAATTCTTAATAAGATTTTTTTTTATAAAGTGGAATATAATATTCCCAATGACTGTCACAAACTGTATCAAATTATTTTTTCAAGTACCTTAAATAATCTACTAACATTTTTTCTTTTTCTTTCTCTAATCCCTTAAATGTTTACTCCAAATCGTATTTTAACCCATATACCTAATATAGCTTGACATATTTCATATTCCCTACCTTCTTTTCATCAGAATTATTGACATTTTCTCCACCTTAACAAAGCTGACCTACTGATACTGAGCACACATCTGCAACTCATTCATGCCATGGAAACAGTCCTAGGAATGTCAAATTATTCTATACACAGATAAAAAGAAATTGGCAGTGTAAAATCTATTAATACCCCTTCAATTCTAAAACTGGAGCAACAAGCTGCTGTGCCTTGTAACAAAAGGAAAGGAACCATTTATTCCCTAAAATTACGTACATGGGGAAAGGTGGTGGATAACTTTATATCATTGCACAAATGTGAAATTTTCTAATATTAGCAAGACCAGTATTATACTAAAGCATTTAAAATATTATTCAGAATACAATAGTGTATGCCACATGCTGACATCCTTTGAAAGCAAAGGTGCTGGCTCCAGCAAAAAACTGGTTTAAGTTCTAAAATATTTTGTTATCAAGACAGAACGTGCAAGAGCATCTTCCAACATCTCTCGCTTGTGTGCAATTATTACTAAAAAAGTGTTACTGTGTATTTGCTGAGTGAATTTTATCTAAATTAAGCTAAGTCATCGAAGTCTCAATGAATCATCTCATCCACCTGACAAAATTGTAAATCCATATTTTTGAAATACAGCTAAAGAAGTTTAAATTTGTCCTTTGAACTTTGCAAAAATGAGAATGAGCCTCATATATGTGTGCATTCATCCTCTCCATCTATACATACATCTGTGTATGCTGGTGTTAACTTGCATTTATCATAATTAAATTTGCAAAATAACCTAATTTTAACATTTTATATGGAATGCTCATCAGATCAATTAACCATGGAATGGTAAATCAATTGTAAGTCATGTAGCCTTGGAAAAATATAAATAAAAATCTAAGCAGAGCTGAAAGTAATTTGCCACAGGAGTTTCCAAAGATATATATACATTTTTACATTAAAAATACAGAGAACACATAAAATCTAATACAGAAATTATTTTTAGAACAGTGTTTCAACTTGTATGTCATTACTATTTATATGAAGAGCCATGGGTTGAAATAATGTCAGCTAATTGATATCCATCTCTTTCACTCCTGTCTCACAATGAGCCCCATCACAGCTCATTATTTTCATCCTAATTGCCAGAGAGTGAAGAGTTAACTCCACCTTTTTTCCACTTTATTGCTGGTTACTGGGGCACTGCCTAGGAATAGGAACATCAACTTCAAGTTGCTATCCTAACTTAGCCACAGCTGAGGTTAGAACTGCAGCCAGAAGTAGGTCATGGGAGACAGGGACCTTTTGCACATTTTGTACATAAAATGATGTCAGAGCACAGAGGGCCTGCTATTCCATTTAAAGCAATCAGAGCCAGGTTCCCTTCTGTAATGAAAAATGACTGAAGTTAAAGGGGGGGAAATGCATACAAATACTTTGGGTTATCTACAAGTTTGGCAGTTAAGTTACTTGTTTTGAAGATAACAAATGTACTCGTCAAGGTTTTTTCCTGACTCATACAGAAGGTGCTCAACTTAAGTCTTCAATAAACAGCATGATTAATATTTGAACACCTTTCTGACAAAATATAATGATGGAAGTTACAAAGTATACAGTTTAGGATCTGACATTTGATTCAGACCTTTAAATTGCCTTTTCAGGAACAAAATGTCTATAAAATAATATCAGCAACATCCTTTAAGAGTTCCTTCAAAATCTTACAAGAGTGACATTATTTCAAAATTTTGCTTACGGAACAGCAAGGCATGAAAGACTGCATCTGGCCTGAGAATATGCTCCCAAGTGAATAAAAGAACACATCCTTATGGTTCAAACTTAAATAAATTCCCCTCTAGCAATACAGTGGGTAAAAGCACTTCATGTGGAAGGAGCCATTCCACTTATCATTCTGAAACCCTTCTCCCAAGGTTGGAACCTTTGTCATTGCTAAATGTTGAGGGGAAAGTTTTAACTATAATGATACACCAGAATAGGGATCACAGCAGGAGTTCTCTTTTCCAGCTTTCCCTGTTAAAAGATTTCTTGCTATGGAAATCACTTAAAACTGTATGATACTGCAGATCATTAAATGCTCTGAGTGGGCTGTAATGCAAGATCTACTGAATGAAATGCTACTTTGTCATGTTGATAAAGATCAGCATGGATCAATATCAGTGTCTCTTCAAACCATTTTTATACGTGTTTTAGTCACATTAAAAGCTACTCTTTGAAGATGTATTTGTATTCTGTAAAATTTACTGGTAGCCAGTCCACCTATTCACCACCTACTTTTGCAACTTTTTTTTGAACCCCTTGGTTCAAGAACTGCTGCTTTTTATTGCATGGCATTTGTGTCACTTTCATTTCCACCCCAGGTTGTCATTACTACTTACTGGGTAACCCAATCCAGTAGTTGCTAACCTTCTTATTAAAAAATCACAGGAAAAACAGACAGACATCAAATCAGAATAGCAATTGTTGACATTTATGCACCAGTAATCCCAAAAATTATGAGATCTTTTCCTTTAATGCTTGTCATTTCAGAGCAGTTGTTGAAACCTTAAGGACTTTCCTGTGATGTTATATGCAGCAATGCATAATATTTCTGCTCTTTCCTATCTTTACAGGCATTAAAAAAATGGGAAAAAAACTGATTTGTTAACTTTGGCATCATTAGACAGTTATATCAACAAAGTATTTTCCTAATGCTTAACATCATTTCAAAAATATTTGCAGAATAATAGTGGCCATATTACAAATATGTCATGGGTATTTTTTGGTTGTTGTTTTGGCTGGTTTTATATTTTGCTTTGCTTCTTTGCTGAAGTTTTTTTACAGGTTTGGGCCTTTTTCTGTGGGGGGAATTACTGAATCCATAGAAAGAAACTTTTGGAAACCTCTCATTTTAATGAGGCTGAATCAATGCAATGGTTAAGAAAATCCTTGTTTGGGTGAGTTGTGAAATTTTATTTTTATTAGCAATTTTGCTCTTCTCCTTACTACTAAATATTTATATTTTTCTTAATGTTGTGCTGTTGAAAGGGTCCTTCCTTTCTTCCAATTGCTCATTTTGTGATCAGCCTCCCTAGAGGGGAGGCTCTACATCACACAGTATGCATCTTCCAATAATTGCTTGTACGTTTCCCTTTATATTTTACCTGTTTAGGGGGCTGGGATAAGGCAAATTCCAAACACATATCCTGTAAGTACAAAGACAGCTTTGAAACTGGATACCAAAGTTTCTAAACCTTATCTTGGACTCTACATAAAACTAGAGTTTTCTCTAAAACTCTAAAACTAAAAAGTTGTTTTCCCAGAAGAGTCGAGCCTAAAAATTTACTCTTAACAGATGAAGACCTGCCTTCAAAAATAATATCTGTAACTCCTGTTGATGCATTTTGTTGAACTAATGTGAACATCTAGAAGAAATGTGAGGGAACAAACACACAACCAGGGATGATTTCAGTGTTTCATCCATGCTCATTGAGTATTCCTACAAAAAATCTACTGCAGTCACCATGGAGCTTGGCTTCTGAGCTCCCTGAGACATGGGAAGGACCTTCATCATGAAACCATGAAAGAAAGTCTGTAAAATTATAACAAATCATTTTCTTCTCAGCAATAATTTGTGAGTTTTGGAATAAAGCATAGAGGAAAATTATAGGCTACCTGCACTGCAAAAATAAGAAGGAAGGGAATTTCTGAGAGCAGAAGATCGGAAATTCAGCTGCCATAGTCATTCTGATTTTGTCAGAGCAAGATCACTCTCTTTACTGCTACAAAGAGCTGGCCAACAAACTACATGTAGACTTCTGTAGGGAACAAAAAAATTAGGAAAAATTAGTAAATCTAGGGTGAGCTTTGAGTTGGGGAAGAAAGAACTGCTCATACAAGGTTTCAGAGAAGAGCTGAAGTTTTACCTAGCTTTTTCCTCCCCTTCTAATATCAATATGTTCTCCTGTTTTGAGAATGAGACTAGCAGTTCCTATGCAATATTCACAAAGCCCAGGCACCTTTCTTGTAAATCAGAATACCTCTAAGATCTGGCTAAAAGATATATTCACAAACATATACCCTGATGGTAAAAGGTATTTTACCTTTTACCTACCAAGTTGATCTTCCCAGTGTGTGAATATAAGCAGAGGGAGGTAGACAGCAAGAATGGAGGCTGGAAACTCTGAAGGAGAGTGTGAAGAGAGATGGAATTCCAGCCTAAGCTTGACAGAGGCAGCAAATTTTCTCTGTTGCTGAAAGGTTTGAATGGCTTTCAGACAAAATTTCTAGGTTGCTTGTCTGTTCCAAGAGCACCTTTTCCTTGGAGTAATCTGTCCTAAATCCTCTCTGCACATCCCTCTTGGGACATTCTTCCTAATTTGTACTCATTAGAGGGTTCAATGAGCCATCTGTGCCTCTAGATTATGCCATAATTTGGGAATTTTATACAAAAGATGTTTTAAGAAGAGCTTCTGTGCACATACATGTCCAAAAGGATACAGGAGAAAGATGTCTTTTGACAGTTCCCTTTACAAACCCCCAGCCTTGATTCTGCAGTTCCCAGTGAAAGATGTGATGGGATTACTGCCTTCACTACCAAATTCCTCTTGAGGTCAGTACACCATTGGAGCAGACTTGGTTGTACAGGAAAATAAACTAATATTACTGAAAGAGTTCAATTAATCCTCCTGATCTTTGTAACATTGGTGAAATGTAGAATGTACTGAAATGTGTGGCTGTTTTAAAACATTTCACTGCAACCAACCATGGCAAAGTTTGCCTTCTTGTGCTTTAGTTCGCCTGTCATTCCCACTCTGTCCATGTCCTGATGCACCAGAAACCTTGTCCTCCTTCACCATCCCAAATAGTTTCAACTCCTTCCAGTCCTGTCACAGCTCATTTCTTTTTTTCACCCACACATTGCAGATTTCTAGAGCAATCTCTTTATGGGGAAGCTGCTGAGCACTTTTGGCAGGCTTTTCCCCAGATTCTCTGAAAATCTCAGCCTTCTGGACCAGTTCCATTCTTTGAATGCTCATGTCTGGCCCTGGCCCAAAGAGAGTACATTTGTCAGCTCAGCCAGGACATTAATATTCACATTGTGTCCCATCCTTTACAGCTAGCATTTAAGCCTTGAGAATACTGGAAAGATGCCTTGGAGGATGTGAAAAGATATTATTTCCTTCTTTAAATAGAAGGAAAAAAAAAAAATTATATTGCAGCTACCAGCACAGTCGATTAATTTTTAAAAGCAGAAATCTCTAGGTTATACTAAGAGCCACAACAGCAAATATTGCAAATGCAGTTGAGAATATTTAATAGCAAGCTTAAGTTACATAACTCCTAATTTATTTGAAATAGACATTTGTGCTGTTCTAAGCATAGGCAGACACACACATAAACTCTGGAATAATTGTCTTTCCTTTCAGAATGACCTGTCCCGATTCTTCTGATGCCTGCCTCTGAATTGATTAAGTTTGATGCGTGGATGAATAGGAGCTCATCTCCAGGTTTTGTCTTAGTAACTTAGATTTATTTTTTGGTTTTAGGTGGGGAGGTCAAAATAGTTTCCACAGAATTGTAATATGTTCTCAATTAAACACATACTTGAATATCTCAAGAAGGTCTCAGCGTTACATTTAATTCCTTTTCTTGATTCCTCTTTTCTGCTAGTTTAAAATGAGTTTTTCTTACATGGAAATGCTGTAAAAATAGTTGTATGATCCAATATATATTTATGGGACAAGAAAATACACCTACAAAGTGTGAAATGCAGCATTAAAACCTTTAACACAACACTTTCTCTGCCAGTCTATTTTTCTAAAAAATATAAATTTATTGCACATGTATAACCTCTTATTTTCTGAGATATTTTAAAAATATTTTAATATTTTCATTCTTCCCATTTTAAATATTAGTAACCTGAAAAAATTGAATTAAAATAATGGAAAATATTTCCATTAATTCCATCAGAAATTGATCGATTGGGAATAACAGCAGAGTGCACTTGCAACGTGCCTCAGCGAAATGCTGAGATATTGCATAATACATTACTGTAGTTATAAACACAATTTTTGTTATATCCAGACACACAATTTGACTATTATTCTAGGAAATGGGGCAAATTATTCTGAAAGCTCAAAGGAGATTTCCATTTTTCCAGAGTGTTTTGCAGAATAAGGGGACTCAATTATGGCTTCCAATAGCAAAGAGAAGGTTCTGTTAACATTATTGGAATAGACTGGACTGGACCACAAAAATCATTCCAGTGCCTGATAATTGTAGCCTTTCTTTCCTAATAAAAAAAGAGTGATCTTTTGGAGTGTAACAAGGAAGAAATAAATTAATTTTATGCAAAAATGGATTGTTCTAAAATGCTGTGGTCTTACAGAGGTTTCTTATTTATAGATTTTTTTTCCCTAAAAAGGGATAGTCATCACTTAATATCTTGCCACTTTACATGAATATGTAGATTTATTCTCAGAAGACCTCTAAAATATGGAACAAATTAATTCAGTGTTACAAGGTGACAAATTGTGGCTGAGGAAGTCACATGGGAAGCCTGTGGAAGAATCAAGAACTGACTTTACAGAAGAATCAAATTCTATTAAAAAATAAGCTTCAATATGTTCCACATTATTTAGAACAGGGGAAAAACAGTCTGCTATGTACTCAACATAAAATCATAAATCACATTTAAACCAGTAAGAATCCTTTATGGTGTGCTTCTTACAGAAAACAGAAAGTTTTCAAGTTTTTTCCCACATTGAAGGAAATCCAAAAATAAAAGTAGCAACAAAACCAACCCAAAACCCAATCAGACTTCCTTTAAAAGTCAAAGCAGCAAGAACAGTCACAGTAATTTTCAATCCCCAGCTTGTAAATAATAGGTTTTCACCTTTTCTCTTAGTTTTATTAGAGTTGATTCCATTTTCTTGTCAAAATGGATATCCACTTTTGAAAAGGCAGGCTTTGTTTGCTTTAGGCTCTGTGCAAGGAAAGTAACATCCCTCAGAAAGCTTTATCATGCAGTCAAACCTGATGACCTACTACAGTAATCTGGAGATGAAAATGAAATATCACCTTGTGAAGTCTTTTGGGACACCACTTTTCTTGGAATGCAATAACTCTCTGAGTGAGACAGATCCCCTGAAAATGAGCATATCTCCCCCGAGTTCCAAGGGCCTGTGTCAGTGTACAGAAAATATAAATTCTGCCCTTCTGACTTTTTATATCAATGAAAAGTTTAGTGAATTTTCTAATGAACACCATTCTTGGCAATTGCAAACCATTGCATAAGGTTTTCTTTTTCACAAATGTATCTTTAACTAAAAAACTGTCTCTTTGAATATCTGCTTGTCATTACAAAGCACAAGGTATTTAAAGTCGAGAATATTTGCAAGTTCTTCGGTAACCAATCTCCATTGCTGCAAAATTAAATCTGCAGATATTCTATTCTATATTTCATCAGTGCAAATGTACCCCAAGAAATTCAGTGCCTTCATACACTGAGTTTTGTTATAAATCAGAATACTACACTGTTCTTTGACATGAGTAAAGCAGGTAGAGTCTAGGCTGGCACACAAAATGAGGGGAAGTCATTGACCAGATATTAACCTCAAAAACATAGTTTTCAAAGTATTTCTCACTCTAGACACAGGCTGCTATGAGAATAAAATCTTAGTTTCTTTTAAAGACTTTCTACTTGTGCCTTTAGAGGAATCTGCAAGTTCATCAAATGTAAGATAAAGCACAACACTTTCCCTATGAACCTCTACCCCCTCGCTCCTCTCCAAAAGTAAACATTTTGCATGGTGGAAAACAAAGACCCAGCTTTCTGCTCAGTTAGAGTGTCAGGCTTGATTTCAGTGAAGCAAAATTAAGCTATAGAAAGTTATATAGATGGCTTGCTTGAATTTCAGGAACAAACAAACAACCAATTGCTCTGGTTCCATTACAAAAACATCTCTCTTGCTCATTTTGATACAAATAATGCAACAAATGGCAAACGCGGATGATGTAGCAAGGACGAACTCTTTGTCTTTAACTGCCTTCCTGCCAATTACTCGGTGGCACTAATCAGTGGGTGCTTTTTCCTGGTAACCACATAATGTCCTGGTTATTCCACTTGTTTGTGCTTGGCTGAAAAAGTGGGACACTGAGGCCTTTGACCCAGGCTAGCAAGCACACACATGCATAACAAGGGAGGCAATTACAGATGTGCCATCATTGCACTTCCAGTGAACTCCCAGAACATTTGTAAACGATTCTGTGAGAGGCAACCAAGGGCCTTTGGAAACTAAAAATTATAGACCAGTTTAACAATCCATTTAGCAGGAGAGTGAGTGCTTTAATTGCATTTGAATCCTCCAATTCAAATGTAAATTTACATAGAGATAGCATATTTCAGAGACACAGATGCAAGTGATTTTCTTGTTCGTATCTGTTTATACCATGGTTAAATATAACGCAAGTTTAACAAAATAAATAATCTCCCTGGCTAAGAAACTAAATGTTGATTAATCTAAAATTCCTGAAAATATATGTAACTAATAAAAATTAAATCTAAACATATGGAAAAAACCAACAAACCCAAACAAACAAAAATAAGCAAAAACCAAATCCCCAAACCCTAAAATTCTTCATTCAAAAGGTGTCCTTTGTAGATATGACTTTATTGCTTTTCAAGGAAAACGTATTAATTCAAACAGTCCATTGACATTGACTTCTATTACTCAGAATAAACATTGGTTATCCCAGGGATGTACATTATTCTGGTAGTCTTTATTTCATGTTAATGTGTAATGGTCTAAAGAAAAAGAAACATCTTATAAATAATTTACAAATAATGTAAACTCTATTATTATTTTGATAGCTACTTTTAATGATCCTGTGCACTTAAATTAAAAAAAAATATGTACTTACACCATGAACCTCAGTGACATAAGAAAGTTCAAACTGTACATGCTATGCAAAAATCAATGCATATAACAAGTCTTTCCTGCAGATTGGTGGTGTCTGATTCATATCAAGCAGCTTCTCAGCATATGAAAAGAGTGACCTTAGAGAAAAGGAAGAGAGAATCAACTAAAAAGAAAAATAATTTATCCTACACGGTGGTTTTTTGCAATGGAAGTTTCTTATAAAAATCTAATTTAATATTTGAAAGGTAAGATTCCTCAGGAAGAATTTCCAGGAAAATAATTGCATTTTTTCACTGGTCTTTATATTCTTGCTAAGGGAGAAATACATTTCTCTCTTTCCTTTGTTCATCAAGAACCTTGGATAGGCTTATCAGTTTCCACTCTGAAATAAAGCAGAACAGAAGTAATTCCTTCACAGTTTTTGACAAGTATCAGCTTCCAAGGACTGTGGACATTTGCCAGGAAACCATTATTTTATGTGGTCTGCATAATCATAAAGATATTTCAGAGACAAAACTTGTTGAGATTTTCAGATGATCATCAAGAATTATCCAGTACAGAACCATAATAAGAACTGAATAAAAATTAGGGTCTCCTATAAATAAATCATAATTTCTTCTTTTTAAATGTGAAGATATTGAGACATACATCAACTTAGGCAATAGAATATTTTGTAAGGAAACATCAAATTACACAGGCTACTTTAACATGCTTGGTATTGAAACAAAGTGTATTGGTTTGGGTTTTTTGAATTTTGGACGGAATGCTTAAATGAAAATTTAAGTAAATTGGATATTAAACTTTTTAAACAAAGTGAAAAGGACATCTAAGCTAATTAACTTCCTGGAATGTAAGTATATATGGAGGAGCACAATTGAAAATAAACACTTTTTTTTATTTGCCCTGTGGGGCAGTCATTGTTACTAACAAGTGTCATCTTGAACGGCACAGTAAAGAAGCTGACTTTTAAATAATTGTTTTGGTTTTTTGTTTTATTTTCCAATGTTCTTGCATTTATTTTGAATCACAGCTTTACTAACACACTTTATCTGCCCCACCTTTTCCTAATCAGCCAGTGATGCCCAAGAACGTCTCAATTCCCATTCCACTGCAGCTGACTTTGCAACAGTTTATGGATTTCTCCTCTCATACCCTTCCTCACAAAAGCTTTGTAGTTCTGCATTTCATACGTTGGATGAAATGGATCAAAGTAACTTCACCAGATACTTCATAAGACAAAAAAACAAACACAAGCTATAGAAGGAAGCCGCTCATGGTGAAATCCTTATTGACAAAAGCAGCAGAAGGTGAATGCCTGTACTTGATATTCAATGGTTTTAGTGCATAAGGAGATAATTTATTTGCTCTGTAATAAACCTGCTCCTCTTGCAGAAATATCTTAAATGAAAAAAAAAAAACAAAAGCCTGCTTCAAAATTCAAAGAAAAAAAATTCAGAAAAGAACAGTGACCAAGCTTATTTTTATTGCTTAAGTGAAAAACAAAGAGCATGTGAGCTATCACTGAGCTCATTACACTCACAAGTCACACATTCAGGCACAGACACAGAGATGACAAATTATTTCACCTCAGATGAACGGCTGCATCCTCCCAGCAGATAAAGAGCCAAACTTTGGACAACAGCCCAAGCTCCTGTTGAATAAATGAAAGAAAATCTGCTCACTCGAAGTTTAAAAGAAAGGATCCTCTCTTGTATGAAACAGTGAAACTAACCAAGGATGATGTCTGAGCTGAGACAACCTTCTCAGGACTAGCCCCTATTGAGGTTTCTGTTATTTAACAGAAAAGACTAAATGCAAGTAGTCACTATGAAAGAACATTGCACAAAATCTTCCTCAATGAGATGTGTTCCCGTTGTTTCTGTTCCATAGTGTTTTTAATCTTCAAAGTTAACTATCTGGCATATTTTGTAATAGCAATTTATTTAAAATGGCCACACAAGTATATACAATACTCTGTTACTTGCAGAACTGTCTGCTTCTGCAAACTGCTGCTATTGCATTCAGGGTTGATTTACAGACATAGGAAGGCTGCCAAAACAGACTGTACCACTGCTGATTTCAGTTACTCTGTTTCAACTGGAGCATTCATAAACAGAAACAAATTATATATATATATAGAAAATTACACTTCTTCTAGACAAGAAAAATCTTGCAAACTCAAAATTTATTTGTGTTTGAAAAGGTATTTGTGAAGGAATGAAATTTTGTTCTCAGCAAAAGAAATACACAAGAAAATTAGGAATATGACACAAACGAAGAAACCCAACAAATAATTTTAAGTGCAAAACTCTCTATCATTTACTTCACAACATGCAGGTTGAACAGTTTTATGTGTTACTAATACAGCAATTGATGTAAATATGTGAAAAAGGCTCAGTGTCAGGATAGGGGTGAAATGCATTTCAAGATAAGAAAATAAGCCTTAGAGAGATTGCTTTTTTCTGTTATTTGTCACCAGACTTACCACTAAAAAAAATCTATTCCTGTTTTGAAAAGGAAAATATTTTGAATGCAGGTAGTGCAATTTGATTTCTTTTTTCAAGACTTAAATTCAATTTGGTTTTGCATCCCCTTCTTCAAGGGTGGGTTGGCAAGGCAGCATTGAAACATCTCTGCGGTTTTATCCCTCTGTTCAGCCCATGCAAGCATGTCAGAAAGTAGGTGTGAATTTCCCAATGCACTGAGCTTGGGAATAGCCAGGAAATAATTCAGTTAGAACATTTCCTACCTGCAGTAGTGCAGGATCAGGGAGTACAGACTGAGCTCAGGGTAAGTGAATGGTACAACTAAGTGGATCTGGCTGTTACTAACAGGATCTGCTGAAGCCCCACTGATTTCAGTGGGTTTTGAACTGTCTGCAGTAAAGGTAAGTCTGACTCTTCAGCAAAAGGAAATAGTTTGCAGGCTGTATCTCATGAAGCTGTTGGATGCTGCTTTTGAGCTCTTACAAATTATCCAAGTTAAACTGTGTTCCACCTGTATGATAACACAGCAATAACACCCTCCTTATCTGCTGCAGGATGGTTTGTTTAATATGCAGGTAAGCAGAGCCAGCTTTTGAAACTCATAATGTCAACAGATCCATCCAGGGAAATGGATGAATAAATGTAAAACAGAATATTTCTTCTTACTAAAATACCAATTAACTGTTATCACTTGTTTTGTTTTGAAAGGCATACAAGTAGGGAAACAAACAAACAAACAAAAAGGCTTAAATATCTTCTACAGGGCTGAGAGTTTATCAATTAACTTTCTTGAAGCTGCTTAGTCACTGTCACAGGGAGCTGTCAGGGCTGGTGGTGACAAATTCAATTTCAAGCGCTTTCCATCTTTTTCTTCTTCTTCTTCTTCTTCTTCTTCTTCTTCTTCTTCTTCTTCTTTTTCTTCTTCTTCTTCTTTTTCTTCTTCTTCTTCTTCTTCTTCTTCTTCTTCTTCTTCTTCTTCTTCTTCTTCTTCATGTCTGGCATACCTTTTTCACAACATCAGGTGGCATTAAAAAAAACAACCAAAAAACCCTAGCAGTTAATTGAATGTATTTTCAGAATGAAAAGAAAGATAATCCAGCAGGGAAAATATTTTTGTTTAGTAAATGCTTTGGAATTAACAGTAAGTTTATGAGTTGAAAGTTTTTTTCTTAGGGATTTTTTAGATTTTTCTTTGATTTTTATACATAATTATGAGATGTTAATAATTAGAGGTTTTGCTTTATAAGGTGCCACAAAGAGCTTCCTCCTGTACCCAATTCTCAGCACAAAGCAAATAACTCTATAAAGCACTGAACTGACCCTCCAGAATATTTTCCCATCTCACTACCATAGCAGAGATGAAAAGTTGGCAGAACTTCAGCTGAGATAAAATGGAACAATCCCAGCACCAGTAAAAGTGGTCCTTTGGACTGTAAGGTTTATCTGAGTATTTTCTAAGTCCATATGCAGAACTCAGTCCTTGAATTCTTGCTTAGAAATGGATGGCTTGGAAGAAATATTTTGGTCTTCCATTTCTGTTTTATTACTGACACAAATTAAATCATTGAGAAAGTCTGGATACTGAAGAAACAGTTCTTCATTTCAGACACAGAATATAAAGGGAGTAATAGATTTGAGCATCTTGAAAGGAAAGATGTTTGAGAAAACAGGGAAATCTCTAGCAGTGTACATAACTGCAATGATAAGCTGTGGTGTTTAGAAATAACACTGCCTGTGATTTTGCCTCCAGTAGACTTTTGCAACAGCAAGTGTGATGCTTTATATATCCAGAGCCATGCATTGACTAAAAATTTAAAGTAATGCATATAAAAAGCTTGAAATTTTTAATTTTATTTTTTATTACAGTCCATCAAACAGTAAGAAAAAAATAACACATTCAGTTACACAGAAGCATTAACATCATGATATATTTGCTAAGCACGTTATTACAACAAGAAATGTTCCCCAGCTACATTTTATACCAAATTCTTCTCTAGCACATGACTACAGCCTCAGAATGATCTGAACTGATCTGGTTCGAACCACCTATACCTGAATGCTGGAAACACTGAAGACACTTTCATTATGTAAAGTCACCACAACTTTTATTAATTTTTACCTAGTCTTAAACAAGTAACCAGTATAAATCCCTTCACATTTTCTATACCATGATATTTTAAAGAATCAAAATGGACCCTCAATATCTTTAGGAAAGTCTGCAGACTAATGACTGTAGAGGGTTTAAAATCATCCTTATGACTAAGGACACTATCCAATAAATGTAGGGTTAAATGGAGTTCAAATTCAATAAGTAAATAACAGTCAGGTATTTATAAGGTCTTAACTAATGAGCAAACCTACTTTAAAAAATGCAACTTTCAAAGCTCATGAGTTTATGATATTTTAATTAAAGTGTTCTGCTCTTAATTTAACATATACCCTTAGGTGCCCAGGTAATGAATTAAACATATTGGAGGATATGGGATGGGTTTCTTTAATTTTTCACTATTATTTTAAGGCTGCTTTCATTGTTGTACTAGATCACATAGGAAGAGTTTTTCAGGAAAGTAAAACTGGGTTAATCTCATTGCTGAAGGCATCGGCTCAGTTTTCCCATTTCTAATGTTCCTGTAATAAAATTAGAATTAGAATCATCGTTACAACACTTTCTTTGGTTTCAGTTTGATTTTTTTAAAATAAAATTTAAAAAATAAAAAACTTAAATTAAAAAGTAAGATTTATGCTTTAGGTTTGACAAAACCCCTTTTTAGATGTTGAGAAAAATAAGTAGAACTCAAAATATTTAACCTGGCTAGAGTTTACAAACTGTTGTCTAATCATAAGTACTGCAATGGGAACTGCTGGGTGTTGATAAAGTGTGAAAACTTGATCACCATCAGCAAGTAAAGAGCACCTAAGGCCTCAGCTGACAAGGAAATAGGTTTTTCTGCCTCTTGATATCTGCTCATGTTAAAAAAAAGCCTGCAGGAATAAGATTTTCCATGAAACCTACCTTAGTCAAAGACCGATCTAAACAGAAGAATGCAAACATAATTTGAAAAAAAAAAAGTTACCTTCCATTTAAACTGCATTCCCACTCTCATGTTTATTATTTCAACTTCTCTTCCTGTTAAAGATTTCATTTACCTTGTAAATATGCCTTTGAATCTATCACATGTGGCAAGATTTCCATATGAACACTGGGAAAATGGCACAGACTATATAAACATATATGCAATAACCTTTCAGCAAAACAGAGCTTGTGAGGAAATACCTATCTCAATTTAAAGAGTGTTCTTCAAGTCACTTTATGTAGCCTAAATTACCCTTTTATCTTACCTGAGGTTATATATCCAAATGATTAAGGTTTCCTACTTCTCTGTCTGGTCTTATCATCATGTCCCTTATGTATATTCTCCACAGTCATTTCCCCTTCAGACTGCTTCTCTTTGGATTCTGCTTGAATTCTTCCTTTACCTTCAGCCAATTACTCCTTAAGTAATTAAGTCATGATGTAAGTTCCCCAGCAGTTAATAACTTCCTCCTAAATCCCAGAGCCTGCTCACTGGAAAAAGGACATACTCTTTTGGAATTCAACATTCACATGCTCGATTACATCTTTGGTCCAATTCAGACTGAGATTCTGCAGAAGACAGGAAAGGAGTAAAATGGTATTTGTCTTCTCATTTGGTTTTTGATTAAACCTCGTGAAATTCTTGGAGAAATAGCTTGTCATGCCATTCTTTTTGGTGCTCTTTCTCTCAGAAATGTAGATTAAATGAGTTTCATAAAGAGTTTATCAATGGCATTTTCTCCATGGCGGAATGCCAGGAGCTGTCATACTCAGAGGTGTGACAATGTGTCACATTGAAACACCAGTGCCAAAGGAAAGAATAAATACAGACAAAGATAGAAAATAATTTACCTTAAGCACTTCCCACAGGTTTACCCGAGGTAGTCTCCTATATCACTCTTGGGAACAATGGGATCAAACTCCAGCAGAGATTTGGATCCAGCGCACAGCTATGAAAGAGACACGGCACCTCAGACAGCACGGATGTCCCTTCAAAGTCCCTGCCAATGCACTGATGGGGAGACCTTTGTAGTCTTGTTCTCTGTATCTCTCTGAACACATTCTTCCCTACTAAAATCAGCGAGAAATTATCATAATTCACTTTCACAAAGTGTAATAATCTTTGTCAAGAGATTTGTGGCACATGAAGGTTTTTCAGTTTCTCCTGGGTTTAGAGAGGGAGGGAAGGGCAAGAGGCTTCTCATCTGCTGTTGCTGAGGGGCCCTCAGCAATACAAGCAGAGGAAAAAACACATCAGTAGCAATATGAAATTACACTTTGAAAGTTTTCCTTTTCTGAGGCAGAAAACTGAGCCTTGAGTGGTGATCCTTAGTACCCTCTGTCTAGGCAGCAATTCTGTTACTGTCACAGCCTTTTTCAGAAGCTGGCAACCTGGCATTAAATTCCTTTGCCAATATCCCAGGAGCAGTCAAATTTCTCTCACTTGTTCAGCTCACCAGCTCTACTTTATACATATGTTCATTAGCTGCAAAGAGCTCGGTCTTTGATCACAAAAAAAAAATCAATCCATTCTTGGTCACACAGAAATAATGGACTGAGTTTGTAGAGAGACTGAATCAATAGCTATGTGGGTATACACTTTACTAGCTGATCCAGGATGTATAACTCAGGAGCTGTTCCCTATATTAAAAATTCCAAGTTTTTCAATATTTACCACCTCATGAAGATCTATAAGTGAGGAAAAAAAGTGAAGTATTGGGAATGTTACACAATTTACTATAATTATACCTTTATCCTTCTGACTGACAGGTAGCTTGTATAAGATCCATAACCCTTTTTCACTATATCATTAATGTTTCAAATAAAAGTAGTTCAGAGAATACTGACATTAGAAAGAGATTTTGGAAAATTTCTATTTTTTAGCTCTACTCATGCCCCATCAGCACTTCAATTTACACATTCACTATCAGGGTGTGACCCAGAAATATTTCCATAAATTTGTCATGCTGGTGGTTCCCTCTGACATGTGATGGGTTCGTTAATCCTATCTCTAAATTAAACTTGTTTGAATGGTGTGATTAATCAATTGACATCATTATCCTTAAGACAAATACTTCAGGCAAACTCTTTTCATTAAGACCTAGTCCAGAATAATTGTTTTCAGATCTTCCCATTATTAGCCAGACTTTATCTCCATTCATATCTGACAAGAGGACAGAAGAACAAGAGGTAAAACAATGCCACAGCAATTGACATTTTCTCCCAAAATGCAACAGAATATTTATTTTTTTTTTAATAACTATACTAATTTTCTCCATTTTCTATGCTGTAATGGGAGACTACTGAGCTTACCAAAATAATTTTAAATTTTCCTATTATAAATCTGCAATATAAATCTTACTTAGAGGATCTCAGTCTATGGGAAGTTACCTAAAGGAAATGTGAAAAATGAACATTTTATCAGGTGAAATTAACTGTGCTGTAGCTGGCACCAGCCCTGTGGTTTCAGCTGTGAGGCTGACTCCACACTTCAGTGAATCAGTTGTACATCTCTGCTCGTTAACTCAGCCAGAAAAGTTCCTGCCCATGAAGAGCTGCAGTGATTTAGAGCCCTTTGGAAAGGACCCAAGCAGATTCTAGCAACTGGGACAGATTCTTGTAACAACAAATCAATACACTACCTGAAAGTGCTAATTAGCAAGGGATTTCATTCTTTTTTAATTGTCAAAAAAAAACCAATGAAAAGTAGACAAGAAAGTTGCAGTAATTCCTACTTTCATAATTTATACTTTTTTTACCTGAAATGGTCCTGTTTTATGTGCAAAACCTCCTCAGTACTTTGCTTTCTATAGTTAACAGTCATAATCTAGAATTATTTGCTAGAACTTCTGGCTTGATTTTGTTTTGATTCACTGAAAAAAACCCATGAAAACTAAATATAATTTCTCCTCAATGTCTCATTGGAGCTCAGCTTCTTATGAAGAGTGAATACAAAACAACAGCAAAGAAGAAAATGTTCCTGTGTTTTATTTTCAGAGGCAAATTTGATTTTAAATTCATTGGAGAGAGAAGCTCTCTCTTGGGAAGGGCTCAAGTTCATTTGTAATTGGAGGAATGAAAAAGAGTCAATATTTTTACCCACTTTATTTGGAAGTGTAACTCATAAAAAAGGTAAACAATGTCAGTGTTGCAAAGAGCTGAAACACACACATGCAGAAAGGTCTTAACAGACAGGATAAATAATCCTGGTAGAGAAGTACTGTTATCTCAGCTGAGGTAACACCATATGTTCTCTTTCAGACCCCTCAATCTCAAATGATAATGTTCAAACCTCCTCTTCAATTTAGCTCTTATCTCTCTACTGAATTCTAAAAAGAAAAAAAAAATCAGTGCAAATATGCTAAAAGAAAAAAAAAAAAGTGTAAGTTAAAAAAAAAAAATCAGCTGGTGAATTGGTGTTCTCAAATGTTTTTCACTATGGAAATTCATACCCAAAGGTAAATTTTCCCAAAGCAAAATTCTTAAGTAAACCTGAGTGACTTCACCTTTGGAACACTTCAGTTGCTTTTTTTAATTTAGAACTTCCATCTTTCAGAAATTTAAGTTTTCAGAAATATCCAAGTCATCCTGAACAAAAGCTTAATTTGGATAAATGTGTCCTTGAAAAATCACTTTTGTACCAAGTCAGGGTGTCTCTGATGTATTCACAATGTTGATGCTGTCTTTAAGTAATTTAAAAGAATACTTATAGGGAACAATTTAAGTAGAAGGCCTTTCTCTTAAACAGGGATGAAATGGTATTCTCAATGAAGCAAATAGACATGTTATCATTATTTTAAAGATAGGTATTTTACACAAAATTTTACTTTGTCAATACTTACACGACTTGGACTAAGCTCCATTTCTCCTCTCCCACATTTGCTAAAATTTCTGTTATGAAAGGTTCCTGAGGATACCTTCATGTTTCATGGCAAAAAACCCCATCAAAATCAATTAATTCATGTGGATAATTTTCATGTGAGAAGCTGAATTCAGAGGGTGTGATGGAACAAGTGCTTAGAGAAATGTCATGTACGGGGTGTTAGAACTACAGTTCTCTTGTACCACAATTTTATCTTCTGTGGAAGAAGAGGAAAGAACAGTTTGTCTGAGACTTTTTAGGAAGTGTTACACAATTTCAAGGTTGCCCTGTGTGAAATCCTGGTAAAAGGTTAAACTTTCCTGCTTAACTTTCAAAGATAAAAGAGATGCCTACATTGAAACCTCAGCCACTGAGCAATACTGGTAAAAGGATTCTGTCCCTGAATAATTTGTCCTCTTTCAGCTAAATTTCTTGGTTTTATCAAGGGCCATAGGATGATTAGGACTGGAAGGAACCTCATCAGATCATCTCCAGGGCACAGGAATTTACAGGAGCTCAACTTGTACATATATCTCTACATACCTGTACTGCACAGCACATCATCCCAAATCCCTTCTACACCTCTAACCTTGGACCCTGGCATAACTGCCTCAATACACAGGTGTGCACAGTTATATTTGAAGAAGGAATCAAATTTTAAATACTTCACAGGTTTCCTCACTTAAAAAAATTATGCTGCTGGTATTAGCATATTATAATTCATTTATTGGAATACATTTGGATTAATTACTTTGCTACTTGAATTTTAAGAGAGGGGTTTTTTTCTGTTGTGATACACCTTTATTTCATGGGATGAAAAACAGGATTTATCTGGTATGGTACTGTAAAACCCAGAGGGCTTTTCTTGACTTTCACTGTTGTTATATGAGCCAAAAGCCCATTATACCTGGCAAGGTAAGGCAGTTTCAATGCCAAGTAGCTGGTATATTTAACTGGGTTTAAAAATATGAGCAAATAAATATGGATGATGACATGAACAGAAAATGATCAATGGGACCAGCACATAAGTGACAGATACTGTTTTGACACAGGAAATACTTGTCTACAAAATCATTCATGGAGGAAGGGAGAGTCCCAAAGCTTTACAAAATCTGCCTCACTCTATACCAGTCTTTCCTGTGAAAAACACAGTTTTGCAGCATTCATGCTCTTAAGCAAGTGTCAATACATAGGGTTTTTTTTATTTTTTTTTCCATTGAGAACTGTGAAGGAGACTCATTTGTAATACCTGACAGTGAAAAAGTGGCTCTGGAATGTATGACATCATTTACCTGAAAACATTCCTGCCTCAGAGACAGGCTGATACTCTATATGACAGTTTTCCAAATAAATCTCATTCCATTCTGTCTTGTAATCATTACATTTCTCAGTGCTGTCTATTAAGACTTGCTAAAAAAAAAATCAATTATTTTCAGCAGAAGCCATGCTGTGTTCTGATTAGAAAGGAAACTGTAGAGGCATTAATGGTTTTCAGGTAATAAAACAAAAAATCCTGCTCATGCTCTTGCATTAACCAAATCTTTCTAAGATATCATTCAAATAATTAGTCAGTTGTTGCTGGTTGCATTAGAACAACCACTGTTGTATCATTGATATTAAAATCAAACGTCTTTAATAAGTGATTGCATTTCAGAGCTTAAGGAGCGACAGCCATTTATTTTAGCAGTGGGAAATAATTTGATAGAGATAAATGGAAGCACATTAAAATCTCTGAGTGAAATGGCCCCTCTTCACAGGACGAACACTTCTCAAATTCTGGATCACTGAATCGTTGTGCTGAAGTCACTCAATTCCCAGGATTTGTATTCTCCACATAACTTCCAAACACATGAATTTTATACCATTTTAGCATATCTACCTCACTAAACTGCAGCCATCTCTGTAGTCAAACAGCAACAAGAGCAAAGGTGTACTGCTGCAGAGGTACTGCAAGCTGTATACTGAATATTGCTGAAAATCAGAAGCATTATTTTCAGTGACTTCACCAAGTTTGTGGTGAGGTTCTTGCTTTTCAACCTCACACTAAAATATAATTTTCCTACTTTTTTACATTATCACCAGTTTCTAGAAAAACAAAAGCTCTAAAAAAGAAGGGAAACACTTTCAAAAGTATATCTTGTAAAAGTGTTTGTAACTGCTGCATGAGACTGCAAACACTTTTGCAGCTTCACACAGCAGTTACAAACACGTCTGCAAGATACCCAAAGAGTGAAGTATTATTTAATCACATAGACCAAATGGAACAGATTAGCTGAGAAAGAATCCTATAGATTTAGAAATTTGTATTCAAGAGAGAGTATTTGAACCTGAATCTTTCACATTGTAGCAGATGCCTGCTGGACCATCAAAATAATATTTGGTAATCCATATAATTTGATTTGCAGAATTCCCTGTTTTAGTGTGGGTTCAACTTTAACAGAAAGACACCCTCCAAAAAATAGAGAAAATCCAAGAGTTTGGGATTTTGATGATCAATATAATTTGAAAAATTCTGAGGGGTAGCAGCTTGAGTTCCTACCATAGAACTCATAGAAACCATCTCAAAAACTCATTCACACTGCATTTCTTACAGCTGTCCTGAAGATACTTGCTTCCTAAGCTTCATTTCCCATTTACAGCAGCAGCAGGTCTACATCTGCTTTTCTGAGCCAGCAGATGAGAATATAAAACACATTTTGCTTCAGCAGCCTTTCTGTAGTCTGGGTTTCTGGGTTTTTTTGTTGGCTGGCTGAAGCCTTGTGATCCATTTTGTACTATCCTGGAACAGCATAAATTAAGGATTACTCTGGCATGCAGAATTAGTTGTTTAGAGGTTGATACTTTTGCCTTACAGTCTGTAATACATACATGTTATAACTTTGCATAATTCAAAGGGCACAGTGCACTTTGATCTTCATAAAAGGAAGATCCCCCTTCCTTTTATGAACCCAGCCAAAAAAGGAGCTCTCATGTCACAAATACTGGGTTAAGGGGTTATGGCTCAACCTCAGGTGCTTGTTGCTCCCCTCAGAAGGCAACTGCTGCAGGTCAGCTGCTATTGCAGCAGAGTCCCTGCCTGCTCCAGTTCTGTCAAAGGGGCTGAGTTTAAAAAAAAAAAAGCAACAAACCACAGATGGGATGAGAGGGAAGCAGATGCATAGTTAAGCTGTCAGATCCAAAGGGTGATAAATTCTGCCTTACAGAGGCAGAGGGTACAGAGGAGACAGCAACAAATCACCCAAGTCAGTGATCTAGGAAGCTGCCCAGCTGCATCCAGAAGAGGAAGTCTGAGCACATCCTCAGAGGTGTTCTTGGGTGTGCTTTGCCATTAGATTTCTAGTCCCATGGGACAAGGTCAAATTTTGCAATGTAAAGAACTGCAAGTTCACTAAGAAATAAAATACACCTATTCTATATTTGTATCCATGATATAAGTGCATCTGTTTGCCTTTTAAAAATTGTATTGCTAATCATTCAATCTGGGATTATTTGCAGAATAACAAATTAATCAATAGGGTGAACTGCTTTTACAGTACTAAAGTTATTAGAGACATTTCAATTTACAACTGCCAAGATTTTGTCCCACTTACAAGAAACTTTTAGCAAATTATTGGACATCACACAGAGAGAAAAGAGAGAAGAGTTATTTATAAAAACAAAGAAGAAATGTTTCTCATCTACTTTTCTGGATATCAGGAAAGCCTTCCAAACCAAGATGATGAATAAAATTATTTCCTGTGTTCCATGTCTGCTTCCCCTTTAGTACTAATTACACTTCCATGCTTATCTGACACCACCTGCTTTCAAAACACTAATTAAAATATGAAATGTGGAAAACTATTTTTAAGCACAGAATTCTATTGTTTCGCAAGGCTGAATTATTCCTTCCCTTTTCTAAGAGGCACTGCACATTTTGGATCTTGGGGTCCAAAAGGGAACTGAGACCAAATCAACTTTTTCAGCACTTTTCAGAACAAATCTTTCTGCTCTGTTTGCATTCTGTCTTAACAGTTAACCAAAATCACTTTCCTCTGGGAACTATCCTGATTTAATTAGTAATGCTGGAGCATGACCACAAATACAGCCATGTTAATTTTGTCTGCATTCCAAACACAGGGAAAAGCCTGTTATTGGAATGAAAGATTCCTTCTATTTCTTGTGCCTGCACAATTCTCCTCTGTCTCTCTGCTTAGCTGCTTATTCTGGATGTTCATTTTCTCGTCCCAAAAATACCTCCATGCAAAATTCATCCACAGAGTACTCATCTTCTACAGGACAGTTCAAATCACACTGGCAGATACTTGCACAAATTAAGGTATTTGGTATGCTAAAATAAGTCTAGAGAGCTTTTCATTAGTAGTTTTTCAAGTTCATGTGAACACATAAGCACTTGACGATAAAATACACCGAAAATATTCTGAAAATTTTATTAAGCAATATCTTAAATCTACTTAAAGTGCTGGTTCTAGCTTTTGAAGGGATACAGTTGGAATCTAAATAAAAATGTTCTCATGTTCCATGCTGTTTGAGGATTCAAGCTCTCACTGAACATAAGAGAACATCATCTTTCACAAATGTTTTTAGGAGGTTTGTTGCATATTCCTGAATTTTACACCAGCAAATTTTTATGCAACCTTCTTTGTTATATATTATAAATAATATTTATAAGTACCTCAGAAATGACATGGAGAGCAATGTTAAAAAATAACAGGAAAGGAGAAAAAAGAAAAAAAACACCTCATTATTTATACTTGTACAAAAACATCTTCTACTTATAATCTACATTTTAGGAGATAAATTCTGCAGCGATACATTCACAGTAATGTGAATTCAAGTCTCAAAACCCCTCAGGAAGGCATTACATCACATGGGGTACATGCTAGAGCTCCAAAATGTAAAATCAAATATGATGTAGCAAACACAAACCAGTTCCATTTGTGTGTATGGAGAGCTGCCCAAAGTAATTCATGGAGACACAAATGTCCAGTCTCCTCCTGGCTTTAGATATCACTTTTTTCTGTCACTGTCTCTGTCCACTGCACCTGCCTCAAACTGCACACTCCAAAAGGAGAGCTCCTATCACATAAGAAAAAAAGATTTCTTAATCCATTCAATGCATCTATTAATCCCACTTTGTTTTACTTCAGGTCACACTGAATTCAGAGGCCTTTACACACGTTTCCAGTGTGCCAACGCAGACATTCAGACTGAGGACAGGTTTATGTATGTGCACGTGTACATACACAGATAACTGGATCTGATCTCCACCGTTCATCCAGCTGCCATTTGGTTTCACACAAACCACTCCAGGGACAGACAAACACAACAGGAGAGATCCACTCACCATCTGAACCTCCTCTGTACCCACCCAACACTGACAATTTGCACAAAATCCAGCTATGCAGAAATAATGTCATATGTGTGTCTAACTTTGCAAATTTCATCTTAATAATACAGACAAACACGGGGATTTCAACTTTTTCAAGTCTTACTTCTTTTCTACTTGTTGTCATGGATACTACATCTTCTCTTTCTCTTTTCTCTCTTTCATTGTATTTGACTTTTCTCTGTTGGTGTCCATGGTGACACCCTGCTACCAGTACACAATGCATGTCCCAACTGCCACATTTTTTAAATGGGCTCAGGTATTTTAAGAATTTTCCCCTATGTGATGGATACTTTTGCATATTAATTTCTCTTTACTAACAAGGAATTAAAAAAAAAAATCATTTTCTCTGTATTTATGAGATATTTTCAGTTTTATTCACTTGGATAAACTCATGAGTTGCAACATCTTCTTTTCAGGATGGCCTCTGGGGACAGCTGCCATGCATTCAATCCATCACACAGGCAAATGAGGATGCAGAGCAATCAGGCAAGTGTTTAAGCATCTAAATATAATTGGCTGAATTTCCAGAATGCAGAGCTTCAGAAGTAGACAGCATAAGCAAGCAGGCAGTGCAAGAAATCTCATAATCTGAGAACATTTCAAAAAATACACATTTTCTTCCATAACTCACAGCTGCTTCCAGATGATTTACCAATATACACCTTGAAGGGGGGAAAAAAAAATCCCTAAAACCCCAAAATAAGCACTAAACCCAAAGATCACAATACTAAAATGATGCACATGATTTCAATATTTTATTACTTTCTCATTTAATAGACTGCTTTCAGAGGATGCAACAAATACAGTCATTGGTGGGTCAATCTACCAGTTAGGACATGAACTGGCTTGAAGATGTTATTTGCACATCTCCCTCTTTGTGAAGGCAAACTTTGTTTTAAAGATGCAGGGTCATGCTGGTCTTGTGGCTTCCTGTAAGGAGCAGGCAGGTTTGGTTTATAAAAGAGAGAAAACAAACAGATGAAAAACCAAACAAAAGGTTTTCTGATATGATTCTGTAAACTGGGGATGAATTCCCCCAATGAGTCAGTGGCAAAGCTTCCAATAGCTTCCATCAGGCTGGGCTCCCAAATGGCACTTTGAATTTCCATGGTCAGTGAAGTGTAACCTGGGCATGCAAACTTCAGCCCCAGAGAAGCTCTGGAAAACAAAGAAGTGAATCACTGTGTTTGACTTTGCCAGGCAGCAGCTGTCAAACATTCCCATGAATATTTGGTGATCGGAATCCTGGCATACTGCTGTACTCAACACAAATAAATAATTCTGATTTGTCTTGGTGTGATAAAGTAACCCCCCCTAAAAAGATGTTTACAGCTGCAGGAAATCATATTTGTCAGGGCAGAAGTGTAGGAATTCTTAAGTTTATGGCATTCACAATAGGTATTCCCTAGTGCCATAAATTTTAGAAATTCAGTCATGGACACTGTAAATCAGATTTGCTAGTTTTTCCCTGAGATGCAATCCAGAAACAATTCCTCTGATTTCCTTCACTTGCTTTGCCATCTTCCCAGGAGAGACATATTCTAACTTGCTTGCTCAGTAAACTGATATCTGAGAACTGGCTGCTAATTACCCTGTGTTTCAATTCTCAACTGGTGATCTGGGAAATCAGGTCCAGGTCTCCTATGTACAGTAAGATCAATAAACTATCACCTAGACTGCTGAGACATGATGTCAGTATTGGCTGTTCTACAGAGCATCCACCTCTGCTTTGACTCTAAATTGTAATGATAATATGCTCTTAAATTATTCAGATTGTTCAAATTTACTCTATTCCCAAAAAAATTTTAAAAAAAAAAGTAAAAAGGAATGTGAACCTGATAGCTATAGATAACTGATCCCAGTAGAGCTTTCAGATACAAAAAAAGGCAAAGTTATTTCAAAGTGGGTTTTACAAGTGATGTGTTTTCAGCTTTTAGAAAGACAACAAGTATGAATGATGGCTAATTTCCCCATTTAAAATCAATAGATTTCACCTCTGCAAAAATTAACTTTACAGATAAAAGCAAAAAGCATTGAACAGATAATCTATAAGGAAAGATTGGGGTTTCTTTCTCATACGGAATGGTTGTTACAGGTCTATTGAACACAATAGAGTTCAAAATTCAAATTCACACAAGTAGAAACTCAGACACTCCTCCGTTATGTGCATCCTCACCAACAGGTGTCTTATGATTGATGAAGACCTGAGAAGAGGAAAAAAATAATTTTGTGCTTGATTTTAGATTTTTATAGGTAATAAAAAGTCTTTATATGTACTTACAAACCTGATAGTTTTGGGAGGCCATTTTTACAGCCTGAATAAATAGGTAACCAAAGTGAATTTCCATCTTGAATTACCTGCTGGGTTTTGCAGAAGGAAAAAAAAATAGGAAAAAAAAAAAAAAGAGAAAAAAAGAACACTTGCAAGCAATACAAAATAGCTCCCAAATGGCTGGAGTGGAATTAAAATTGCAACAGACCAGATTTAACTAGGTTAAAAATTAAATACTGTTACTGGCAAGAAAACTTTGCAAAGGATTGTTAAGTTATGGAGCAAAAAGACAGGCTAACCCATTTTCATAGTTTTTGATATTGTCTGAATTTTTAAGGCATTTTCTGACATTGCTCAATTCCATTATGATGCTTCATAATTATAATCCTTTATTTGTGGTCTCTATATCTACTCTGATGCTAAAACCTTAAGCCTCTCTAACACAAAGGTCATTATCTGATCTCCCCAGTTTATCCTCTCTGAAACATTAACCTTATCCAAGGATCTCTTAAAGGCCCACACTTTTTTAGGGCCATGATAGCCCTGACTGAAAACAAATTCAGAAAGTTGGTTTTCTTGTGGTGGCAAAGCCATGCATGTATTGCATATTGTGGTAATGCTGTTGTGTACTCAAATCCCTGTTTAGATTTTGGGTGCAAACATAGCACCTGAAGTACCTAGAACAGCAAGTTGATTTAATCAGCTAAATTTAACTTCCCACAGCCTACCAAATGATGGAGTTCTGTAGTTTTCTCTATGTGACCTTGCACGTGGGGAGGAACAACCCCAGGCACCAGCACAGGCTGGGGGTGACCTGCTGGGCAGCAGCTCTGCAGAGAAGGACCTGGGGGTGCTGGTGGACACCGAGCTGTCCATGGGCCAGCAGTGCCCTGGGGGACAAGAAAGCCAAGGGGATCCTGGGCTGCATTGGGAACTGCATTGGCAGCAGGTCAGGGAGATGATCCTGCCCCTCTACTGAGCCCTGGTGAGGCCAGTCTGGAGTGCTGTGTCCAGCTCTGGCATCCTCAGGGCAAGAGAGACACGGAGCTCCTGGAGAGGGTCCAGTGGAGGGCTACACAGGTTACCGGGGAACTTGAGCACCTCACAAGAAAAGGCTGGAGGAACTGGGCCTGCTTAGCCTGAACAGAAGAGGGAACCTCATCAAAATATATGCTTTTGAAGGGTAGATGCTGAGAAGATGGATCCAGGCTCTTGGTGTGCTGAGCAGCAGGACAAAAAGGAACAGGGGCAAACCGATGCACAAGGGGGTTCCATCTGAATGATGGTAAGAACTTTAGAGCTGTGAGTGTGACTGTGGAACAGATTGCCCAGAGAAGTTGTGGGATCTCCCTCACTGCCGATATTCAAAAACTGTATGGATACTGTCGTGAGTTATATACTCTGGGTTATGTGCTCTGACACTTTCTGGACCAGGTGACCCCACTGTGGTCCCTTTCAAGATTACCCACTCTGTGATTCTGTGATCATTCGTGGCCCAAGACCTGCCTGGGGAGGATGTTTTCTTCTGGTTGAGAGAGCTTGAAGAGACAGTCAGCTTTAAGTAACTTACACTCATTAGAAGTCCAGAAGGATAAAATAAATTTGCCTGTTTACTTCCTTAATGTTAAATTTCCAGGCAATTCCACTGTGTTGCAAATCAAACAAGCTGAGCACATGACCAGCTTGGCTGAACAGGGAACTCCCCAAGACGCTCAAGAGGAAAAAGAAATTCCAATTTCTCCCAATTGCTTTGGAAGCAAGGTCAGGATTTGCAGACAGAGCACAGAGCTGTGGTATATTTATGCAGGAAGAAGATACAAAAGGCTTAAATTTAATTAGAGTTTAATTTGGCCAGTGATAAGTTTGAGATAACCGAAATGATTATTTAAGAATACAAATAAGAGGTCTAAAGACGTTAGTATATCTCCCCTCCAACTGAAATAGTACTCTCTTTTAAAGAATTACTGAAAAGTAGATGTTCCAAGATTTTAGGTATCCTAATATACCATAAATACTACAATTCATTCCCAGTAACATTAAAATAAACAATTCAGGCATCTTTCACCAGCGGCCTAGAAGATCCTAGAGGACAAATGATTTTTTAAACAGCCCAGTCATGTCAATGATTTATTTTAAGACAGGATAAGTGCTACAGATCACAGCTTCCTGTTGTGGTTTATCCTTAATTGACATACAAGCAGTGTATGAATCTGACAAGCAGGACACAAAAAAAATATGATGGGAATTTGCATCAATGTTTTAGTGATTTTTTGCTTCTCATCCAAAATATTTTCAATGATTGAGACCTCTCAGGAAGTAAAGGCATGCTAAAGGGTAACTTCATGTCATAAGCAGGTCAGCACAAATCTCTTGGCTACTCTTTGTTTGCAGTCCACTGTCCAGAAATCCCATCCCCTCCACTCACATACACACACCCCACAAATACACAGAAAAGCCCTGTGCAGGAGCAACAAGAAAGAAAATTCACTCTGCTCCAGTTCTTATTCATGAAGAATTTCACCATCAATGCTCTCTGGTCGGTGGAGAAGGCTCTGTGAAACCACCAGCAGAGAAGAAAGTGCCATGGTTGGAGCTCAGCAACTGCTTCTGCTTCCCTGGCAGAGTAGACAGATGATTTCTGGGTCATGTCTTGCCATATACATCTTACAACATCTCCAAGCACAAAACCAATTTTAGATCAGATATTTCCAATCAGCTTGCTAAACAGCTCTTCAGTAAAAACACCAGGTTACAACTAAAGCCACATTTTTAAAACATAAATTACTAACTTCCCATAGATTTATTTTTAATTCATTAAAAGATTTTGCCAACAGAAATATACAGACATAATACCTCAGGAGACCTATTTTTCTCCTTCTCAATGTTTTCATTGTCTGCAGTGAGCTCCGCTCCCATGCACATATTCCCCACAATCCACTATAATCACCAAATCTGTACGAGGACTGACAGATTATATCTCCACAGGAGATATAACCCAACTTAAGACCACAATAGAAAAGAGAATGGAAACAAAATTGCTGAATTACAGTCCCAGAAAGCACTGAGGTAACTTTTCAAAGTGAAATATTTTGGTTTTAGATCTTTCACCGATATTTTTCTTGGGGGAAGAATATTTGCAGCATTATTTTAAAGATTTGTAAAGCAAAGGACTGAAAAACGGGCTTTAGCAGAGCTGAGAAAAGGAGATTTCTTTTCCTGATGCTTTTTTGTGTTTTCAGCTGTACTTTCTGGCTGTATTTTTCCTGTCCATGAGAACAACCTCTGGGATTTTTTTTTATTTCCTACTTCTTTTTGGAAGAGCTAAGCTCCCTGTAAGCTCTGGCTAGGTGGTGACTGCTGATATGAACTTGCTATGAAACCTCTTGAGCATTACAATGGCTCTGCTCTGCTTCCCATGGAGAGAGGCAGCTGCTCCTTAACACAAGACTTGCTCAACTTTGGCTTGTAAGCTTAAACAAAGGAATTTAGGGCATTCAAGTGAATTCAGGAAAATGTGATGGAGCATAAAGAAAAGGAAGAAAAATCCTAAGTATTAACATGGAATTCTCATCACTGGGCCTAAGGTAAATCTGAGAACTGTAAATCTGTGTCCTGGAAGTGCAGGCTTGGAGATGATTTGGAGCAGTCTGTCATCGTATCACCTAAAGCTCCAAAACTCTCTTGCTCTGTCTTGTTGAACTCCTGCCCAGTGGACAAGATACTTATATTCAGGCAGAACAGAAGTTAATTTAAAGATTTAATGTGCAACTGCTTTTAGATAGTAATAAAATCCTTTTCAAAGCATTAAGTGTGCAGCAGAGTTGTAATAAATAAAAGAGCTTTCAGACTCACATCTCCAATTTCCTTGCATTTAAATCCCTATTGATGATGCCATAACTACCTCTATCTACTTAGACCTTGTTTTGGAGACTGTGTGTGCTACTTCCACAGCTCTTAAAACTTCCAGACAAAGCCAGAGGTTGCCACAGTGCTCAATAATTCAGACTTTACTTACCAATTGTGCTCATGGCCATAGGAGAATACAACAGGATCTTAGAGGTTGCAGTTTACAGTCCTTATTTTGGCTAAACTCTCCTGATATTCCCACTTCCAACAATATTCATGTTATACTTGAATTGATTACACATTTTTTTAGTATTTTTTATTATTTTTTTGTGTGTTTTATTATTTTTTTTATTTCTGAAGAGTAAACCTTATTATTAAAAATTACAAGATAGTGAAAAAAACATTTATAGAAAACTTGAAAGGGTGAATCCAAACAACATGCAGGGACCATATAAGACTCATCACTGGTCAAATTTTGAAGGAAAAAGTTAATATTGGACTGCGACCATGGGAAATGGGAACATTTTTATATTAATTAAGGAAAACAGCAGAAGCTGCAAAATTTACCAAGGAATAGGAAGCAAAACTGAGCGTTTTACCCTGCTAACATCCTCACTTATTTTCCTGAGGAACTTAAAGTATCCACTTCAGCAGAGATTTTTTTTCTTCTTTAAATTTAAAATTTAGGCCTAAAAGTACATCTTGCAAAACACAAAAAATCACTTTTCTATCATGCATTTTGAAAGTTGATTAAACTTATATTTAAAAATTTCTCCTTTCCTAAATGTTATGAAACAATTGCTCTGAATTTATTAAGTTATTGGTTCTTGGACACATCAAAAGGATGTGTGATTTAGATTATCCCCTTTCCCTGTTATTAAAGTAATTCCAGATTTTGGTGACAAAAACTGTTTGGTTAGGTTAACAATTTTC
This sequence comes from Cyanistes caeruleus, assembly GCF_971803275.1. NCBI lineage: Eukaryota > Metazoa > Chordata > Aves > Passeriformes > Paridae > Cyanistes > Cyanistes caeruleus. The sequence continues at coordinate 107,051,247 of NC_141702.1, forward strand.
CCCACAAGTGTGTTCATATTAATTGCTATACCTTGAATTTTTCTAGTAAAAGTTTGCTCAGTGGCTTAGAAATAAAGGCATTCATTCACACTTCTATTTAAAAAAATTACTTTCCTGGGGTGAGAAAAGTTGATATTCAGACTGGAGAACTCATCAGCAAAAAAACCTCAAAAGTTAGCATTTAACTATGGATTTCCTTGTAAAATGCAGTATTCAGAAATTGATTTTATGTTTTTTCTGTGGCCATAATTAGCTGCAATCTTGTAAAGAAAACGTGCATATAGTTTTCTATATTCATTCCTCCTCCACACAGATTACCTGATTGTTCAGCTGCTGTTTGTCTGCTGGGCTGAAATAAGCTATAAACCAGAGCTCCTCCCTGTTACCTACTTCCTCAACAAAGACCTGGTTTTTCCATTTAAAAGAAGACTTATTTTTCTTTATGGGCTAGGGAGACCAATTCTGCTGATATGTGTGTGTCCTTTTTCTAAGCCTGCCTCTCCTAAATCACCTGAAGCCTGACAAACACAGCCTTCCTGAGACACTGTGGATAAGAACAATTCAGCTAAAATCCCACAGTCCTCACTAAGGAGGGACACCTCCTCCTTTCCTTCATACCTAGTCCTCCTTCCTGTGCTCTTAACACCTCCCAGTTCCATCAGTCTGCTGTGGGCAGACACCTGAGCTGACACCAAGCTGAAGGTTTATTTTACTGTGTTCATCTCTTGGCAATTGATATGATTTCTGAAGTGTAATAAGAATGACAATCCAAATGTAAAATTTCACTTAAAATCAAAAGTGATTAGTGGGGTTTGGGAGACTTATTGGTAACCTCATTTCAAGAATAATGTTCATACCTGTCACACTGCTTATCCAAATGCCAAATATCTGCAAGAGTTTTAGACATTCTATAATGCAGCATGGTTTTCTAAAAACATCAGAGGATTTTTGGCTTTCCCATGGAAAAAGCAGCGCTGCATTTCCTATTTTCCTGTTTTAAACTGTTTTGTTTCCTTCCCTCCCCTCTACTTAGCTCTGGTGCCCTGTCCTATTAAGGGCTTCTTCCAGCTGTATACCAGCACAGCCCATCTGTCTAATGATGATTTTATACATGGATTATTTCCAGCACGGGATTGCTGCCCATGATGCTCCCTCCCAGAACTCTCTTCTTCCTTTTATGCTCCTGTACTTCATGTTTGTTTACATTGACCACACTCATGCTATTGGTGGCCACAGAGCAATAAAAATGTTCCACCAGCATTTATTAATCCATTGATAAATTATGTGAAATCACTCTACAAAACCCACATGCTTTTCAAGCTCAGTTATTATGCTAATACATTACTGGTGCTTACTCGTGTTTCTAATTCTCCTTTTTGCCCCATGGGCAGCTGAGCCACTCAAGGAAATTCACTGCAATGCAGAAAGAAAACACAAGAAATCTACCTACTAGAAATGCTTCATTAGTATTTATTCATTGATTTCCTTTGTTTGAGAGAACAATGAACCAGAAATGTAATAGAACTTTTTAAAACACGTTTAAATTCCACTTTACCCAAACTAGAGCTTATTGTGTTCCATCACTGATCTCAGCTGCTGCTTGCCAGCAAAACAGCTCTTCATGTCAGGGGACTTGTTCCAAGTGGGATCTTGGATACATAAACCAAATATGAAAAATTATGCCATGAAGAACTTTCCTGTCAAAACAGATGGTGAAAGCAAAAAAGCATTTGAGAGAGCCTGAACGTAAAGTACAAAGGGATGTGCAAATACTGGATCAGCCTTGCAGCCAATGGGAAAATAAAATGAATTTTAACATTTTGAACTAAACGAAAATATTTTTGCAAATCATTAATCTAAAAAGAATCTTTAATTTGTTGATTAATTACATGACTACTTTCTAGATGGAGGGTACCAACCACAGGAAAATAATCAAGTATTTCAAATCATGAAATACTGTAAATGAATTACAAATGTTTCAAATACATGAAATACAATAAAGGTTTAAGGGGTTCAAATAAATGACCAGTACACATATATATTCAGTCAAATGGTTAAGTGTAAAAAGTTAAAAAATGATCAGGTGATTTCTTCATTTAAAGCAATAAAACATCCCCGGGACTTAAATGTTAAGTTTACTGAATAATTTCAAGTATCTGACTTAAAGGATATTGGAAGAAATTTAATTTTAATTGACCTTAGTTTACCTTTTCAATGTACTTCTTGACAAAAAAAACCCCCAAAAAACAGAGCATTGTTCTCTGAAAGTTTCTAAGAAAGAAACTTATTTCTGTATTAGAGTTTAACTATTTTAACTTTTTATGCAATTTCTAAAATTTTCTATGTTAAAAAATAATTATTTTCAAATTTTATATTGAATTTCAAGGATTGTAATACTGAATGTATTTGCTTTTTGGAATTTGCAAATTTGGAAAAATTTGCTTTTTCCAAATTTCCTTTTCCTCAGATAGAATTATTTGTTTTTATTTCAACTTGAATTTTGTGAATTATTTAACCATGAATCCTGAATTTTTCAACAAACAATAAAAAAACCCAACCAAACCTAAATTGTTTTATGTTAAACATCCTCATCAGATCCCAAAATGTAATTACAGACTACTCAGCTCAAGAAACTGGTGACTTGCAGTAGAAGAAATATATTCATTAACCAGGACTAGATTAGCAAACCTGTTTCCTGGCACACCTTTCATATCTATTCTCATTCAAAAATTGTGTTTTAGTTTGACCTAAATGATAAACATTTCCCAGATTCTGAACTTTATGGATTATGTTTAGACCCTTTTAATAAAAATGGAATGCATTCTCTGTATCTTCCCTTTCAGACCCCCTGCATGGAGAATTTTTTGCCCATAGAAGGAAAAAAAAAGCAACATGAAAAATTTGTAGCAGTTACGAAGCTGATTGTGTCTTCTTATGCTCTTTCACTGATTTTCTGTGATTTCTGTGGTCTTCTTTTGTTTCCATAATTACTAGATAAAGACTGTTTAAAAGATTTAGAGCTTTTGTTACCTCTTCTGACACTTCCACCCCCTGGGTACTTGCACAGTCATCGACTTTAACCTTGGTTTTTTTTTCTTTTTCTTTTTTTTTTCTTTTTCTTTTTTTTCCTTTTTCACAGAATTTGTTAATTATGCAGGTGCACAAATTCACGTGAATTATCTTCTGGGTTTTTTATTTTTCCCCTGAATAATAAGAGGTTCTGGCAGTATTAATTGCCCTACACAGAAAAGAGCCCTGCTGTTCCCCACCAAAAGGAAGCGTGCTGTGAATGAGCTCAAAGCCTCTTACACTGTGCAGAAAGTAACACAAAATGCAGCCTCATTGCTTTCTAAAGCCTGGCTAGGTTTTTCTCATGAATTCTTCTGCCAGAAGATGAAGCCAAGCTTGCACTGTTGTGTCATTTAGCTTATATGTAAAAGGGTTTGGGAGCCCTTCATTTGAAACTGTCTTCAAACCAGCAGATCACCACTCTTGCCAGATTAGCTTAAATAAATAATTGTTGCTCTCCCCCTCCTTCTTCTGCAGATAATTTCTTTTTTAATGTTTCTTGTTCTTCCAGTTTTATATCAGTGACTTTCTGGACAATGTAAGTAAATTCTGGGCTTTCCTGATTGCAGAAATATATTTGCAGTATGGATGTGGAAGTGCATATCGACATATTCACATGTAAAATTTGAGATAAGAAATAGATTGGTTTCAAACCATTTCTATTCCATAACAATGCCTGCAATTAGGAAGTCTGAGGTTGCAGCAATTTCAAGTTAATAGTGCTGTTTTCCCTTTATACTCCTCAGATTTGCAAGCACTTAAAAGTTGTGTAGGGTTTATAAACCTTTCAGTGCCTTCTCTGCATTTGGAAATTTAATTGCCACAACTTTAAAAATTTCTTTTACAGTAATCAGTCACGACTATTTCTCAAGACCATTTGCTCTTTAATTTCACAGAAATATATTGAACTGTGTTTTTGAAATACACAATGGATAAAATGTCAGTAATCCAATAAACATTCTGGAAGGAACAAAAGATACCAAACTCCTATTGGAAGTCTTAGGATGGCACATTACAAAATAGATGCAGGCTGCTATTAAACAATTGCATTGAATCTCAGCACCACATGACCATAACAAAATCTTCCTATTTTTTTAATTCATCAGTAGAAAATGTCTAGGTATTACTAAAGCTAAATCACATTTCCCCTTCTTTATGTTTATATATCTTTATTATCTTTATATAATTTTCTCCTTTTTTAAGGTGCAGCAAAATATTATTACTCCTACCCTACCAAAGTTCAAACTCTGAATGTGGTTCTCAAACATACTTCTCTCTGAACTAAAAAGGGAAAAAAACATAATGTTTGCAGTGAAATCAGCATATATACTCATCAACCATTGGAGCTGTAATTATACTTTTGTTTCCTACCACTTCTGTAAAAAAAAGATTATTTACTGCTAGTCCATGCCTCAAGCATCTGATCAGAAATTAATTTTTTCCTTATCAGTTTCTCCAGACAACAAACCTTTTTCTGAGGAAATATCAGTCCTTTAACTTATAACTTATTGTTTATAAACATACATAATAAATACAATCCTGATTTTTCTTATTGGGCACAGATTTTGTTGGCTGCATTCATAGAATAAAAATACACCTGAAATAGGTGCTTAAGTGCTGCTAAGACAAATCCTGAAAGGTTTATCTGTGTTTACTTTACCTAAATTTATTTCCTCTAGAAAATAACCTGTTAATATCACAGCAAATTATTGCAGGTGGTGATTTAATGGAAGCTGTATAAAGGAAAAGGATATATTCATGGTTTATACAGGAAAAAAAAATGGAAATTGCTAGATATGTATTTGCTTCCCCATTTATTTATTAATAGTACATATTTGTTAGTAATACATATAGGAAGGTATCTGAGTCTTTCTAGGCACTTTGCATACAAAACTGTCAAGAAATATGTTCTTTTCTGAATATTTTAATGACTTATTTACTGAATTATGTAATTTTAGATGTTATGCTGCTGGGCTGAAATTGAGGAAAGATCATTTTTTCCACTCATTATGGATTATAAAAGTGAGTGGGAGGAGAAAAATCTAAAAGGTGGATGTTCATGCTGTTGTTGATCTGCGCTTTCCTCATGCATTATAATCTGCCATTTGTACAGTTCTGACCAATTTTTCCTGAAAAATATTTTTTTAAATAGTTGAATAGACACTTTCTTAACAAGCTCATTGCAAAATAATTTCTTGAAATATTAGAAATAATATTTTCAATTAATATGAATTTCTGATTCCAGCAGAAACTAATGGACAAAAATTATGAAAACTGAGGACAAAATATATATTTTTTTAGGAAGAGGGGGATACAGCATAGAGAGTATTTTCTAAATGAAGAATACAGAGAAGATTGAGGCATTTTAAGACATATGTCTTGCAACACTCCATTCCACCAGGCCCCCAAAATGTCTTTTACATACTACATATAAATCTGTATAAAAATCTTGTGTGTCAGGCTGGTACAATGACTTATTTTTACAGCATCAGGATTATGACTTTTATGACTTAAAAACAAAAACCAGATTGCACAGGCAGGTAAAATTATTAAAACGTGATACAGCTCTGACAAGATGTTAAATCTTTAAGCATCATGGCAGCAGTCATCACAAGCCAATAGAAGTGACTAACAGGAGGCATCATCATTCTTTGCTATGACTTGGTGAAGTCTCTTAAAGACTTTCAGAATCAGATCTGATCATTTACTAGTCTAAATAACTTTGAAAATATGTAGGAGTTCTGACCAAAAATACCTCTTCCAAAGCAAGTCTGCTGTAAATGGGAAAAAAGTCCCAATGTATTGTGCCAACCACAACAGATTTCCTTTTGTGGAGGCATCCCCTGCTTTTCTTGAAATCAGCCTCCTGTCTCTCAGTTTTCATTTGCAGGTTGGGAGCAGAAAGTCAAGCACAGACAGATAAATAGGTTCATTTCCATAAACACTGAAGTGAACATTAAATTGATCTCTTTTTTCTCTTTGCATTCAAGAGAAAGGGCTTGTCATAGTAAAACCTGTAATTCTCAGGAAGGAAAAGTCACTGTAGTATAGCTGTGAATCTACAGAGATGTAACATTTCTCTGAGTATGAGAGACCATTTTTTTTTGTTTGAGAGAATGCTTAAATACAGCAAGAGAAGCCAATTAAATTTGGTACCTGTGGGACTGGAAAAGGATAAGAAATCCTGGTGAAGTTTAGCAGAGTTGAAATAAGGACATGCAGTGAGCTATGGACTGTATGGGTTTTTAGTACTTTTAGCTAAGCCTGAAAGTTGAGTGCACATAAAAACCCAGAGAGCAGAATAAAAGGAGATGTCCCAATTGTGTGATCTTACAGTGTCCAGGTGCCATAAAGTGCCAGTAATATGGAAAACAGGACCCATGCAAAGAAAATAGGTGGAAGGAATTATGCTGCTGACCACAATGTCAAGTTTTATTCCACATTTATACACCAAAGGAGCACTGTAGGCTCTCCCTGTTCATTAAGGGCCAAACCAAGACAGTTCATTGTATTTATGTTTATAAGCCAATGGAAATCCCAAATTCACTGTAGAGTGAATTTGCATAATGACCAAATTCAAAACTTGATCAAGAATTGTAATAGTTTAAAAGGTTCTCAACTTACAGCTACTCAGTCTCCACAGATAAACCATTTATTGCAGAAGCAGCAGCCTTCTCAAAAAATTAATATTTTTTGCCATGTACAAAATGGAAATAGTGAAGACAGTTATTATGCTGCAGCATAACACAGAAAAGAAAACAATTCCAGCTTTAAAAACACTCTACTGCTGGACTATTATTTATATTAATTGTAGTTTCCACCCTTCCTGGAATAAACTGAGAAGGAAAAAGAAATATCCAGGTGTGTTCATCTCAACTAACAATGAATTCACATACATGTGAGTGAAGAGAAGGAATGGAATGGCTCGAGATCCCTCGTTCCAAAGACAAGTTATCATTGAGAGTTCTCTGAGCTAATGTTGCACTAGAAATAACAGCTGTGCATCCATGTTTAATTTATTAAAAATCTAATTCATAATGTGTAAAACCAAACAAAAATAAGATCAATGAAATGTGTCTACTACATTTCCTGCTCATATTTCCCTTTCAGGTCTCAAATACGAAGCATTTTTCAGTCAAGTTTCCAACTGTACCCATTTCATAGATGAACTATGATACAAAAGCTATTATATTCTAGGAATTCTGTATTTCTGGTTTTCAGCCCTCATTTGAGGGCCATCTTTGAATTAAATGCACTGTCATTTTACATGGATCAATATGATATCTTATTAATCTTTTACTTTGGATGGGGAGGAGTCACGTAGAGAATGTCATCACCCTTCAATGCAGAAGAGCCAAAAGACTGGATTCAAAATTTTCAGTGTGCAAATTCAAGACCTAGATCTAACTTTCCCAAAGATTGTCCTTCTATCAAAAAGATGAATCTCAGTTTTGACTTGATCTTTTTTTCAGATCTATTTCCCCCAATCTGTATTTTTTCAGAAACAAAAGTTTTTATTGTATTTATCCTATCAATATTTTGCTGAAATTACTCAGTATAAAATTCAGTGTGTTATGTATAACAAATTAACTTTTTCCAGTGTGCACTAATTTGTATTTTTAAAACAGAAGCCATCTGTTATGAGAATTCCCCCTAAGTCTGGCTTATATTTAAGATTCTGTCCCAAACCTTCCTCGAGGACATTTAGGTTATGATTATTCTAAATAATTCTGCAACCATAACCATTCCCATCCATTCCTTCAGGACATTAAGGATCTAGCTATACCTACACATTGCACTCATTCTCCAAAAAAGTTCTTTAAATAGCCAGAAATAAAACCCTCAAATCCTAATTTGGCTCTTTCTTTCAGGGGCAGTGAGCCAGTGCTTGGGAGTAGTGACCCAGCTCCACTCAGAGACTTGTGATTGACCAAAACCACCAAGACATGTGCACAGAGTCATTAATAACAGGAAAAACTACATCAAAAATTGCTCCACCCCACTGTCAAGGTAATGGGCTTTGAAATGACACATTTCTCCTGCTCCATATGGAGAAACATCCAACTCCAGGACAAGCACAGCCCTCGAGTGAACTTGCATGTAAATAGTAGGATTTTACACTGAAATGAAGAGACATTCTGCAATAAAAGGAAGACAGAAGAGGGAAAAGGAGAGAATTGTTAACACTTCATTGTCATTTGCCATCTGGCTGAATCCAGCAAAGAAGCTTTTAATGCAATCCCAAATGTCTAAATTTAGTCAATAAAAGACAAAACTGAAGACCTCTTCGACACTGCAACCAACTTTCACAGTTGCTGATGACAGAAGACACAAACTCCCATTTTATTGTGCCAGAGAATGCAGTAAAAATTGATCATTCCAAAAGTTTGCTAATGGACTGCATATAAACATTTCCTTTATCTGAAACCAAAAAAAGTAAAATGGTTTTATGAAGATAAAAAGGAAATAAGTGGAACGTTTATAAGTGTCTTTTTTAGGTAGTTTTTTTTAAGTTTAAACTAGTGGAAATATTTTCCATGTTCAGACATTTTATGCTGGCACAAAATGATCCAGAGGGAAAGCAGCACAAAGAGAAAGAATCAGATGTTTTTTCTCCAATGCATTACTGCAATATCCTTAGGAAACAGCAAATAAAAAATCTTAGAAATAAATAAACTCTCTGAATCATCTGTATCTGTCCTGTTGCAAGAAACCATGTCACATATTATCCATGAACTTGAAAAGATCTACCTTCAGCTATTTTGAGTGTTTTGCTATCTCTGTTTCTCTTTTCAACACTTAACAGCTTCGCTCTGGAAGTAACACTTTCACTTTTAAATTTTGACACCTTACAGTGTAGTTTTTTTAAATATGAAAAGTACGGTTTATCTAAATTTCCTTGTCACTTTAAGCAGAAAGATACCGAGAATTCAGCTAAAGGTGTTGGAAGCTGGGGGCTGGAGGCAGCATTTCTTCAAAGTTTAGGATTTTGTTATGAGAAAAAATAGAATTTTTTTAGCATCCATATTCTAAAGGAACTTTTTTTTCCTCCCTCCCATTAAAAAAGAATAAAAAAGAAGAGTTGTATTTAGGACTGTCCTAGTAATGAATTATTCTCTCTAATCTGCAGAAGTACAGACAGCTTACCAGAAGTGAGATGTCAGGAACTGTATTTCTGATATGTTGGAGCAAACATAACCTACTGCATAAAACAGCACTGCTGTTGAAGAAACACTGCTAGTGATGGGAAATAGGTATTTCCAATTAATAGGAAAAAAAAGAAAAAGGAAGAAATGCTATTCCTGCTAACAGAGGCATCAGCAAGGGTTTCAGTGCATGTTGGGGTTTATTTAAAAACTTATATTTAGAGTCAAACTCTGACACTCTTTAACCAGGATGGGAAAAGACTCATTTTAAATTCATCTTCATGCCAAGAGAACATGCAAATACATACTTGAAAGGAAATGTCCTTCATGGAGAAAAACACATGGAAGTGTACTATGCACTACTCACTGAATAATTAACCAGAAATTGCAAACTTGTATTACCCCGCACAACAAATTGTAACATAACTTAAATCCTACACCTCAACAAGACTTGTGATCAGATCATGTGGCAAGGTGAAAGAGATTCATGAACTGCCCAACTATTGATATAGCCTAGAAGGAAGAGTGTTTTCCTTCATAAAAATAGAACAGAATTACAGGCATTACTGAAAAAGACGAAAAGTGCATAATCAATTGCTGATTGACTTCAATAGTACATGGGATGAGGTATTAAGAGGAAAATCTGAGAGACATCATAAAGGGACAAAAGTCTTCCTTTTTCACGAGGCTCTCACAGTCTGAGGAAAAACTAAGTCAGTAATGTCTTTGAAGCAAACCTGTCTACAGTTTCAGGAGATCTTCTCCTAAAAAAAACCTTAGGCTTAATATTACAAACCCCATGCACTAACTAAATAATCATTAGACAAAAGTTTTTCACTCTAAAAGGAGACAAGGTACTGAAAAACTGCTTGAGGTGTGGATTAATCCCTCCAGTCTCAACTACACCAAGCACAGCAAAGTCATATCAACTGATCATTGTGACAGCAGAGAGAATTAAGTGGAAACAAAGATTGTGTTAAGGACAGAAAGCCTGGCTTCAGCATCAACTTGGAAAGCAGACTCTGCCCAAGAACTTCTGACAAAGTACAAAAGAAAGTCTTGGTTTGAACCAGCCTCCAACTAGAAACAACTGGGCACATGCATGGAAGATAGAAAATGTTAGCTCACACTTTCTTTTCTTTGTAGTTGAGCACAAAACCACAGAAGAAGGGACAATGATTAAGGCATTTTCAAACAGGAATTAGAGTAAAAGTCATGGTACAAAGGAAGGTTGTGTGTCTTACATACAGCTGTTGAAAGAAAGAATCAAACAGAAAATGTTGCTAAATTCAGCCTTTCATTTTCTTCTGGGAGCAGATCACTGAAGAGAGAAAAGCTGCAGAATGTTTTATGTTTGCTTCAGCAAAAAGAAAAAGGAACAACTAACCACAGCCTGCTGAGCACAGTATCAGAAGACTGTTAGAAAACATCCAAGTTCCTTTGACACTCTTTTGATTCCCTTAGCTTATGGAGCATTTGTTATTTATGCAAATATTTCTGACAACCACCAGAAGTTAAAATACTAATAATTTCATGTCAATGTATTACCACTAGGGGTAATTTGAGCATGTCAGAAGACTGTCTTCTACTATATATTTGAATTTTAGAAGTGTTGGCATAATCAATATTTTATTCTTTTTTGCTTAGCACTAGAAGAAAATAAAAAGAAACCTGACTGTAGTTGAAAAAGTTTTCAAATGTATTCTGCCTTATATTTTTTTGATCAACTATATTCTTAATAGATTTTACTTGGGGTTAATTTCATCTGCACAAACTTTTGGCCCATAATCTCTGTTTATCATAAATCTGTTTTAACAAAAGCAACACTGAGAACAAACGTGTTTGGTCTATCATAAATTGATGCGTCTCAAAAATATACATTTCATATCTGATCATTGCATTTTTTAGAAAGTCTGAGTGCCTGAAAAACTGAGAGTTTCCTTGTGTTATGTACAAAAACCCCTGAGAATGTAAACAGTTCTCTAATGCAAATATATTTTAATGTCTCTGTGCACTTACAAGTGAAGCAATTATTCAAATCGTCTAGTTCTCCTCCATGGCAGATACAAATGCAAGTTTGCATGCAATAGCTGGCTTCTCAGGGGGAAAAAAATGGTTTTTCCACATTAAAACAATGGCAACTACACATTTTATCCAAAAAATGAATTGAAACTGCTAGCATTTTTTATTCAAGTGATAAAAATCAGAGCACAGTAGGCTCTAGAGAACAGTCAGATATCCCAAAATCTATACTCAACACCATTGATGATGAGCTCCATCCAGACACTCTTCTAAGAGCAACAGTGAGCTGATTTAACAGCACATCCATTCAGGTCTGCAGAGAAGTTCAGAGACAGCAAATCTGAGAGACATCAGTCCTGAAGCCTTGAAAAATCAGTACAGAATTAACAGCCTGATACTGCAGCAACAAGCTTATGTTACTGGGTTAACAACAACGTTTTGTCAGATCAGAGTGTTCTGTGGATATATTTTTTTCACCACCAAGTCATAATCTTTCCACTGATAGTTAAAGTTTAAAAGATTCCTCTTTCTAATTACTGCAAATATATGCTGCAGTATATTTTAAAAGTAGCCAGATCCCAGTTCACATTGATATTCCAAAAATATGCTCCCTCTGCTAAATTCTGTTGTTTGACCTCATTCCTGGAAAACTGTGCTAATAAAATTTTCACTGTAAACAGATACCAACAATTGCCAGGGAATCTAGCAAACAATAAATGGAGGTCGAATATCCTGTTATTTCAGGTTTAGCCAGAGTCATAGAGGTCATAGCACCTGTACTTCCATAATACAGCAATTATTTTGTACTCCATTTAGGGATGATGAGGGTTTTCATTCTTACTCCTCAAAACCTGTATTTTGAAGCAATTAGCTGCTCAAAGCAGGTAATGAAGTCAATAGACTACAGATCAGATTACCTGGAAATGGGAGGAGACACTTTTAAGGAGTTTCCCAATGACAGTGCAGCTCTGCACAATGCCAGCACTAAACTGTGCCTTCAAGGCAGTAATGATCCTGTCAGTGAGAAAGGAAAGAAATTCAAACTCTGCTATAGCTAGAGGACATAAAAGAGGAATGTAGAGGAAGAAAAAAAAAAAAAAGAAAGAAAAAAAGTAGCCCTTAAACATAAGAATTTTGGTCCTTACATGAGGATGAAAATGTGAAAGTTTTATGCAAAGTATATTTATATGAAACATGATTTTGATAGCCTATATGGGTAAGCAATAGCTGATGTTTCTTTAAGAGGTTTAGGACTCAAAAAGCTGGAAGGAACATTAAAACTAAAGCTGTCTGAGTGCTACATGTAATGTGCTTGAGGAAAAAAAAAGGAGAGGAAGGTTTAGTTTTTACTGAACTTTAATGAAGCTGAACACATTAAATGACTGCTAGGTGCAATCTACTGATCCAGAACCAGATGCAGAGTGTGCTGGAGTTTCCTGTCAAGTTAATGGGCTGCAGATAAGACCCATGTGAGATATGGCCTGCAATGCTGACATTATCTGTCCACTGAATGCCAGAAGTATCTACTGTAGTTTTTGTTCTTTGAACCTGTTTTCCATGCTTAGCTTCCTCTTTGCCTCTATAATGAAATACACTTAGACCATCTTCATACTAAGTCTTGTACTGACAACCACACACTTTCCCCATAAACTGTTTAAACATCAGATTTTCAGTAACAACAGAGTCACTTCTCACCCACAGTCACACATCCCATGAGAAATTCCAGAGGTTCACCAAAATTTTGTAGAGACCATTGTAGAGACCACCATGTGCTTCATGACTTAAAATAAAGTTTCAAGAGAAAAAAGTGTGCATCCTTGCAGCAACGTAGATTTTTTTCCAAAATATTAAAGTTAAACTTTGTCTGTTTGAGCGCCTCCAGGGCCTTTGTGAATAACTGACCTTTGTCAGCAAAGTTGAAATATTGGATCCACCCAGAGAGACCCAGTGGAATCTATCTAGCCTTCAGCTCTCAGACTCAACCATAAAAGATGTGATAAATGAAATTCTTTTCAGGTGGATAGTCAAGATTTCTCAGGATATTTGTGTTTTGGATAGAAGAAGGAAAAGAAAATGTCAGTTTGCAGAATACCCTTTAACAGGGACCAGATTTTTTTCTTCTTGACTACCTCACTAGACCTGCCTTTCCTGGGAATTGCAAAATAATTTCCTGGTGAATTTCCTGGTGCTTTCCAAGCTTTTTTTTCCTGTGGAGTAGATCCCTTCTAAACACACAGGATATCGCAAGGGACATTAATCCAAACCAGGCTGAGGGTGTCTTTGTCATTCAATGAGTGTGGGCAGTGGGCAGGGATCTTTCATCATATGGATGCTGAAGATTGGCTGACATTTGGGAAGTGCCTGTGGGTAGGACAAATTTAGTATTAAACATCTGTGGCATGGCTTAAGAGAGGTTTATATGAGTCAGTACACTTTGATTTGTAAAAATCTGGACCTTTGTCTTTAGGACAATCTTTTCTGAGTGAATAAGTTGCCCACATTTCTATCTAAGAATTGCTTAAATTGTCTTGTGTAGTCACAAGATGAAAATTCACAAATGAAGAAATGTATGCATAGTGATAATATAGAAATGTGCCATTTTACTATAGAGAGAGCTATAATTATATTTGCTAGACTAGTAGGTAAAACTTTAAGCAGCTTCCTCATCCTTGCAATAAGTAAGGTAATAAGGAAGGTTTGGGGTGAGGGTTTGGTTTTTTCTTTTTTGGAGAGCTGTGTTTGGCTTTTTGTTTTGTTTTGTTTTGTTTTGTTTTGTTGGGGGTTTTTTGTTTGTTTGTTTTGGTTTTTTGTTTTGTTTTTTTTTTTATTTCAGCAAGTGTCCCAGTCGCTTTTACAAAAAACCAAAGCAGAAATGCAAAACAAACAAATAATTACTTCTACCAATAACTTGCAATAGGCAATGTAAAATGCAGAAGCTGAAGAAGATGACATCTCTCCCTGCATGACCACTGAAGGATTTCTAGCGGCACCTCTCCTGTCATCATGTCATTTTTTGATTATAATGATCACTTCCTTCAAAGTTTCCTTTCCTTTCTTCCATTTTCCTCCTTTGCTTTCATTCACTCTGTGTGTTTGCACACCACCAAAAATCTGACTACCAAAGCTGGCTTCAGTTATAAAACACTGCAACTTAAGGTATTTCTATAAATATAGACAAGACCTAATGTGTTAAAAACTTGAATTTCCACAAGCATATGACAGGTTATTGTTTTCACAAAGATTTCAACAGAAGTTAAAATTTCTGGCTAAAATCAAAGCAGAAAATTATGTTTCCATATCATCTGTGGGAGTTTCTACATATCTAATTATCTTGCAGGATATGCTGCTGGTTTTTTCACTTATTTCAAATTGCTATCTTGATGTAGGATAGAAAAAGTTACTAAATCTTCATATCACTGATGTCAAATACAGAGAATGGAGAGCACTGACTGCCTTAATTTAGCATGTTTATGGAAACTCAAAGCTTTGGCAAACTTAAATACCAATATGTGAATTTATGCTCATGTTGCATTACTCCTAAGTAATACAGAAAGAATTTTACTAAGTAGCATCGGAAAGATGTAAAACATTCATATATAATTTATTCAAGTCTTTATGAGGAAAGCCGGATGGTAGAATAATTTTGAATAAATATTTTACTCATTGATTCAGCTAATTTATAAATAACAAACTTGACTTGTTAATATTTTATTCAACGCAAAATGCTAAAATCCACTGGATAAATTTTATGCAACATAATTCATATACATGTAATTGCACATCACTACTACAGCATTCAAAAGAATATTTTTCTCTGCTGATATTGAATTAGTAATGAATTAATATATCTTGATTTTCGTTGGTTTAATTTTTAACCTAATTTTCTGTGTTGGATTGGGGTATTCACCTTTTTAGTCATTTCTTACAATGAAGTGAACTCTGGCAAAGCTTCTTATATAACTATATAAACTCATATTCTTCTTATACAACTATAAAATCATGTCTTCCATAGTCAAAAATAATAGCAGCTTTGTCCAGACCTTTCCCCTAACTCAGAGAACAGCAACTGGAAATGAAAAATTAGCAAACTCCTAGCTAATGACAAAAATGTACTCAACTGTATGAACTATGAGCAATGAAGTTTACAAATTAATTAAAAATTAAAAATATCAGAGAAAAAGGTCTGCCACTTGGTGTTGGGCCAGTCAGGGATTTAAGTACAGGAAGAACATGGCAATGATGCAAACTTCCACCAAAGTGAGAATAATAAAACTGCCAAAAATAACACAAGAGGAACAAGTGCTAAGAAAATACTTTCTGTATTTGGATGTAAGTCTGATACAACCTCATTCCACAAGCTCAGAAAATATTTTCTGTTGAAGATAGCTATAAAGCTTATGATATGGATAAACATTAACAAACCAAATGGAAAATAACTCCAACAGCTGAAGATATCTGATTTTATGAAGATTGTAAAATAAATATTAAGAAACTGTTGAAACCTAAACCACTTAATGAATGTTAATATTGTGGCAACATTCACAATAAAGAAATAAGATGATACAATTAGTCAGTAAAGGCAGAGATGTTTTCAAAAGAAATACTGTCAACAAAATAATTCTCATTTCATCCTTCTGTGTTTGGGGAGTTATTTTTTTAAAGCTCGTATATATAAATGTACATACATCAGCTTTTGAATTTGATGTAGTAACACCCAATATTTATTAATATAAAGATATAGAAAGGTGCAACATCAATAGAAGACACAAAACACAAACCAAAAACCTACAAGTAACTGACTAATTCTCCGGTGTGTTTGAGTGGAGTGGCAGGACAGCTTCTACAAAGATTTCAAAGGGGCTGAGACAAGGTTTCTCACTATTTAACATTTTCATGAATGTCCTGGGCAATCAAACATTGCCTACACCAAAAATAAATGTCATTCACTTCACTTGGTATATAACTTTATTTGAGATCTTGAATGCATTTATTAGTCTATGGCCAAATATTACAAGGAGCTTTTCAATATTATGGAGGATTTTCAAAACAAGTTGTAAAACATGGCTCTTGTGTTCATTTTGGCAAGATGCCTTGGAAAGAAGGTATCATGGACATTAGTTATTGAAACTTGTCCACTAAATGTCTCTTGAAATCAGATTTTAGTAAGAACTAATTTTCCCCTTTTATTTTTGAGAAATATTTTAATAGCTGCAGATATATTTTACATTAAAAAATACCCTTTACCCTGTAATCTATAGCCATAATATTGGATTCAGGCTTAAAATATGAATTAAAAAATAAATAAAATCAAATTTCCCTGTTCTGGGGAATTAAAACATAGTTTAAACCAGACTCAGAGGAAGCTGAACCTGGGCTTTACTGGTTTCCTAGCAGTATAATTTCCTTTGCTCAAGCAGTTCTGCAGAAATTTTAACTTAAATGTTGGCACAGAAAAGAAGTTCTAAAATACTGCAAGCTATTTGAAAATTAAATTGTCCTTCTACATTCATGCATATCTTAATAGCATTATTCATTTCTTATTCACATTAGACTTCATCCTAATGCATAGGCATTAAAGCCTCAGCTGCAGTTTCAGCTCTGCTGTACACAGCTAGGTGCTGGATATAGATCATAAAGAAAGTTTCCTGCCTCGAGGGATGGGGAGGTCAGGACTTTTACCCTGCAAAGGCTCATTCAGAAGATTAGTTTCATTAGCTGTGAGAAGAGTGACAACAACATACAAGCCTGCCTAACTCATCCATCCCAAATTTTAGTTAAGGAAGTTGTCCTGATGATCTCAGTGGAGCTGCTCGTGGAATATTATAAATTTAAATGCCAGCATATGTATTTGAAAGATCGAGGTCGCAGGCATTTTGTTTCTTCCCTTTTCCACTGCACATGATTTATGCTTTTTCTAATGGTGCATTGTCAGACAAGAAGTGCTGCAAGATGAATTATTGTCCAAAGTGTCCGTCTGGTCCCCCAGGTGTGTGCTGTAATGTGAAATGCCAGCCTGGGATAATTCAACTGTGCATCTCTTACTGGCTTGTTTCTACCCTGAAAAATGAATTTGCATCGCTGTACTTGGATGTTGCCACTATTCTTCCTCTGCCTGACTCTCTGACACTTTCTTTTTCACATTCATGACCCAAGTAGAAGGCAGGACACAAGTAAAGAAACTTCTTTTCAGGTGACAATTTCAAAAGTTTAGTGTTATAGATAGAATGACACCATTTTGAATAATGTTTCTCTGAGTGCTAAATCAAGGTCTGAGAGTTTTGCATAAAATCTGGTATTCCTGGATTTATTTCCCATCATATTTGCCACACATCATTATATTACTGTGCTTCAAGTTTCTTTCTACTGTAATACTTTTTAAACAAAAACATTTGGAGAATAAACTGTCTTCAGATTACAAAATATCTTAAAGGTTTATAAAACCATTTATTTATTAGCCTCATTAAAAGTAAACCCTGGAAATTAATGTTTGATTCTTACCTTAACCTCAATTTATCACCACATTTCTTGCATAAGGAGGTTGACAAGGTTTCTTTTTACCTAATCCTATACCTTCACTATAGAATTTTCTAATGGAAGAGAAGCTTGTGATAAAAGTGCAAAAAAGGCCAAGATGCAAATCAAAATATTTAGTGTTTTGACAGACTTCTGCTCATGGAGTGTTACTTTATACCTGAATTTTTCACCTGCATTCGAAAGAAAGCGTTTTTTCAAGTGAAGGCAGTTTGTGCTGTATCAAATAGTTGTATGTGAAATGAGTAACATCCATTTCATCTTGCAGATGTAAATAGTAAACTGGAGCTTGGGAATTTCTGAGCAAAAAAGATTTCAGTTTAGTGTTCCACTTCTGGGATTATGACAGTGAAATCCCAAACCATATGTTCATATTATGTTATTCTAATACAAGTTCCTGAATTGACTTTTACTACACTGCTTGTGTTTCATAAGAGATTCAAAAGAATGTATCACTAAACTGAAGTCTAAAAATCAGTGAGTAACTATCTGTCAATATGTATACATTAATCTTTGAAATAACTGTTAAAACTTATTTGATATCAGTGAATTGAAACATCTGTCAGTATATGCTATTTGGAGATAAGAAAAAAACAAAGAAAAATAATCCAAACTTTTTCATCAGTCTCTGAAACCTGTGAAAATTCTGATTAGCAATTATTCACAGAGGTAAATTACTCAAGTGCTCCTTAAAATAAGCTGTCAACAGGAAAGGCATAGATATACTTGGCAGACTCATGGAATAGGGTTAAGACTTAAAATTAGCAGTGCAATTTATCATTCAGATTACTAAGGATGAAACAGTGAAAACAAAAATTCACAAAATTTGGCAGGGAAAGAAAAGGAACAATATAACTGTAGAAAAAAAGAAAATCACATGAGGTATTCGATCATATTTGGTGATGGTACTTGCCTAATTAAAAAAGAGAAAAATTCAATCTTCTGCTATCTTAAGTAAATAGAAGAAAAAGAGAAAATGAGATGATCTACACCATGGATATAAATAGTGTAGTACTGTAGTGATATGATTAAAACCACACATTCCTATAGTCTGATATACTGATACAGATATACACTGATACAGAGCTAGGTGCATTGCAGATATATTACCTGGAAAATTCTTCAGCACGTGTAAGAAAAATTACTTTTATTACAGAACTTGGGTTTATTTATAGGGATCTTAATTAGATTGTCAAAAAAACATCCCTCCAAAAAATAAAGCGGCTCCTTTATTTGAAAAAAGATTTTTCTCTCATCAACTTTCTCATAGCAAGTATGACCCTAGAATGCCACACCTCATTTCTGCAGAGCCATTTTTAGTGCAATTGTTGTGTTTTTGTTAAAAGCATATACTTCTGTCTGCTGTTCAGTCTTTGTTTTCACTGTCACCATTGCCAACCTTGTCTCTCTGCCGTTATTCTGAAAGGATACCAGGCTGGGGAAACCACACCACATCCACCTGTCAGCACCACTGGAGCTTTCTGCAGCTTCCAGCTTATCCTTACCTCAGGCAGCTCACCAAGGCAAACATATCAAGTCCGAATTCTTTGTACTGCTTTCCACAGCCTATTGCACTCACGGGATCAGCAGCAGGTGGTTTTCAGTAGGAAATTCAATAAAATAGTGACAGAAGGTGCTAGGGCCCACATATTCCACATCTTGTTCAGATTTTATACAAAAAGAGATTACTTCTTCATTTCATCTTGAAATTTTATTAATTCTCTAGTAAGCAGATCAAACTTTTAATTAAAACTAAAGTTATACCTCTGCTCAGTCATTTTTCACAGTAACTTCAGAGACAACCTTTTGTATAGTACAGAAAGCATTCACATATAAACACACCATGTTGTTTCATCCTGCTTCTAAAGGTAGGATGGGAAATGGACAACCATTTCAAAACCAAAATAAATTTCTCACTTCCAATATCAGCAGCAGTATTTAAACACATTGATAATATTGCACAGGATGTACAGGCCAAAAAACACTACCCTCAGTGAAATAAAACTAGAGATAATTTAAACTTTACTGAAAACCCCTTGCCTCCAGCAAATCAGCTAAATAATAAATCTAAAATTATCTGTAAAGAAGAAAATATTCTGAAGAACATACCTTCTGGTAATAAACTGTTACCACCACTTGACTATGTATGTAGTTCACTTCTGTCTGCTGTGCCACTATATCCAAAGTCTGGACAAGATAAACACAAACCACCAGAGAACATTACAGCTGAAGGTATTTTACCTTTGCAAAAGAGGTGTTTATTAGTATTGATATTTACAATTATTAATTGTAAATATCAATAACAAAATAACAAAATGACAAAAATTAATTCTTTTTTAAGTTAAATATACAATCAGAGAGCTTTGGATTTGAAGAGACTTGGAAGATCATGTCATTCCAACTTCCCTGACACGGGCAGGGACACCTTCCACTGGTTGTTCAGAGCCCCCTTCAACCCAGCCTCGAGCATTTCCAGGCATGGGGCATCCACATCTTCTCTGTTCCATAATAAAATCATTAAGTGTTTTACCAGGCCTTCCAAAGTCAGAACAGCATCTGCTTTTAATGGGCATTTTCTTTCTGTTTTCAAGAGCTTGTAATTGGATCTCGGGCACTTCAGTTCAGGTAGAGACACATTGCAGATTCTAGTCAGACATTTAATGACATGTTTTCCACAGAATATTTATTAACTTTCTATTTAATAGTTTATAACTGGAAGCATCACTGATGAATACTTTAAGTACGTTGCTATGTTTGTTGACAACCACAAGAATTTTTAACAGACACACTCAATTCCTGCAGTTAAAGAACCCTACATATATATTCCCAAGACTAGAGTGAATGTATGTGCACACATATATATGTATGAGTCAGTGAAACATTTCTGCAGGAAAATTTACTATAATTTCCTGAAAAAGAGTGCAGGCATAACACTAACTAATTTTTAACTGGAAAAGTAGACGCATGGCTGAATTCAGTGTAGACAGAGCAAATGAAACGGCTAATATGAGGATTTTGTAACATTGTCTATCAATGTAAATTATTCATATTATTTGAGATTTTGGCAAGCTTTTATGACTCAGGATGAAATTTTGCTAAGGCAGCTAGTCAATGTGTCATAAAGAAATACGTGATCTTTCACCAAGCTAAAGAATCACAAAAATCAAGCACTCTGTCTTGAAATTTCAGGTGAGCTTTGTGTCACTGCTACCAGTTATTAACAAAGAAGAGTTACACAACGAGAAAAATCCATGCTAAACAAACTGTACAGCCCTGATAATTTTGGCTCTTTTTTTTTGTCCTACCAGACACAAACATCTTCAGAAGCTTCTGGAATAATAATAACAATAAAAATAAAAATTAGTTTTAGTGCTTGAAAATCCCTCAAAATTTCACTGACAGTAAAAATAAACCCATAAAAAGTTATGAGGTCAGTATTTGGATTTTGATGCAATGATGAATGCATTAAACCACAGGAAGAAATAGTGAATAAATATACCATAAATATACCATGCCACACATCTCCCCCTTGTGGAAGGAATCCCAGCTATTATTAGCTTAGATGAATCACTAGGGCAGCTGCTCTTGCAAAAATTACCTTTCCAGAACGAGCTTGAAGATTTTTCTTCTCCTCTTTAAAGATCTCTATTTCTGGATGATTCCACATACTTGCATATTTGTTTTTGCTGGGATAAGCTACTTGCTCAAAACACTGAGTACTGAAACAAACACCATATGCTTCTTCTCAACTCCAATCCTCTGGTGATCTTTCTGTAAAAGAGAGGGTCTTCCTATGCATTTAAAATAATTCCTCAGCTGCCTCACACTGGGGAAACATTTCTTATTTCATTAAGCATAGATACTCAAAGGGAAAACAGGAGTAACAATACAGAGAACATTGATTTGGGAGAAATTCCTTTCGGGAAGGAGCTGGAGAACTCAAGTTTCATGCACATGACAGTCTAGTCCAAAACTGAAAACAATGGACACATTTCAGTAGCAAAATCCCTGGGTCAAATAATCAACTAGAAAGATGTTTCAGCATTGAGCACACTTAAAGTGGTGTTTCTCAACAATGTCATATAGGAAAAGCTATTTACACCAGAAATGCAACAACTTACTGTAGCTTTAAACTTTTGTGCCTAATACCCATGAGATCAAATATAAATCTATTCCACTTCAGAAGCTCCCAGGTTGAGGCTTAACATCGTGAATGACAACTTAGATGACTTGTTTTGGTCAGCCAACTCTTACTGCAGATGGTCTAGCAATAAAAACCTCTCAAAAACTCTGTTCCTGTCCTCAACAAAGTATTTCCCAGACTTATTTTTGATTCAAAATAATGGTGTAGAAGTCAACATCCTTATTTACTGTTCTAAACACAAAATAGGAATTGGGGAGATTTGGACTAGGTAACATCAGAATGAAAACAAAGATGTGAACCATGTCTCCTGTGTCTGAGCCCATTAAATTGTACTGCCTGGGAAGCCACTATAGAGTTTTATTCTATATTTTTTATTCACATAGGTAAAACATCATAGGAGGAGAATATCTCCTTTTCTGGAGACAACATATGTGGATGGGTGGAAATCCATTCTAGACACTAACAATTTTCAGCTTACCAACAAACTCAGAAGAATGACAATTTCACAAAATATCTTTCTAAAGTGGTATTCTGAAAAGAGAGGATATTGTGTCAGTCAGTAACAAAATTAATCACCTTCTGAATGGCCCAATGTTTATATAAGGAGAACAAGGTAGATTCAAAATGTCTGATAAACCGGATATTTTTATTTCAATATGTTCAGAATACCAGGCATGAGAATGAGGTATTAAGCAATTTCTCATTAATCATTGCAATACCACTTTGGTTATTTCAGACTACAGCTAGCTGTACAGAGAACCTGCTGGCTGAAACCTCTGGGAGCAAAAATTTCCTGTCACCATTTCTTCTGATTACCCTCAGAAAAAATCTGTAATTTCAAAACAAGCTTTTCTACTTCTGGCTCCCTTTTACATGGGAGGATTTACAGTCTTCCCAATGACTTTAAAAACTCTTGATTTATGTGGGAGGGTAATTTGATAGATATTCATTATAAACATTCTTCAAAAGTTGTAGAACATGTCTGCAAACTGACATAGGTGGACATAAACCAATGCACTGTCAAGACTGCTTAGAAAGCAGACTTTAAAGACTACCCAGTAAGGTTTTTCTGTCTTCAAATTCTGTGCACAAAAACCAGTAAACTTCCAAATAGATTTATTTATTAGCAGCTTTAATTCTCTCCTCCCATATGTTGATTCCTTCATAATTAATTGTTTAAGAATATCAGACTAAATAACAAAAGGTCAAAAGTCTTTTTGCAATCTTATTTTATCATATGCCATGATTATGTTACTACAGAACAGAGAAGGAGTTTTTTATTTTTTAATATTCAAGCTGTTTTATCTCTTGCTGACAGACTAAAATATTTTATCCTATTCAGGAAAATTTTATCTGTGGAAAAAAAAAACTTTCTTGAAAAATTACTATCTGGTGTCTTCCTGAATCACTTGTTTCAAACCTTCAGAGGCAAATACTTAAAAGTCAGAAGTTTCTTCCTTTTTACTTTTTCTAGGAAAATTAATTTACTAACACTAGTCAGCATTTCTTTCATCAGTGTGGAATTATACAGCAGCTGACCAACAGTTATGTCAAAGATCACCATTTCAACACAGAACTCTTATTCTGCTTCTGAAAAATGCACACAGTGGCAAGCACTACACCAAAAGTTGAGAGACTCTTGATTTAAACTTCCTTCCAGAGATGCAGTGAGAAATCTTAGTGAACACTGACTTTTTGGGAATGAATTGTGGCAGCAAACTGTAGCCCAAAAAAGCTATCCCTAAAACAACTGTTTTTATGACTGGTTTTATGTCATAAAAATGTCTGGGTTTATGACTCTTCTCTTTTCCTTCCTTACAGGCAAGCCTGGCAACACACCTCATCTCCCTCCATCCCTCAGGACTCTTGTAACAAACCTAGCCTTGGTGGCAAAAAGTAACTCCCCGAGATGGTAAGAGCAATTTTGTGAGGAATAATTAGGCATGTGCCCCACACATTTTTCTTGAGAAAGTATTGCAGTGGAAAAAAATAATTGAGATTGATGAGAGAGAGGCAGTTTTCTCTTGTTAGGACTTGGTTGTTTATTCTTCTCCTATCTGCATTACACGTATAGAAGGTACAAGGAGCTACGTGCACTAAGATAGAAAGGGGCAAAATGGCTAACAAAGATTTTCTTCAAGGTCTTTTATTTACCCAACTAACAGATGCCAAGTAAATTATTTTTCTTAGTGACACAATGACCTGTGTACTGCACTGTGGCATCTTCTATCCAATAACTTATTATTACCCAAAAACCTCTAGAAGATGAAGAAGGAAGAAGGAGGAAGGACAAGAGACAACACCCTAAATCCTCCAAATCCTCCATCTTGTCTTCTGTTCTTAAACTAGTTTAAACCTTTAACTTTCTCATCCAGTGACTCAAGAAAACTCTCTAGTTTACACACTTACATTTTCAGTTTCTCTACTTAACTCTAACAGTTGTCTCCATGGTGCTTTGTGAAATTCAGTGCTTTCTTGGGTGTCAGAGTTAGGCATGGCAGATAAAGGTATATATCTTGCATCTCTGACCCCAACAGAGGTAAACAAAGGCTTTGGAACTGAAGCTTAAGGGGGAAACTGCTTGGAGTTCATGTAACATGGACTTCAGCTGATCTGAAATAAGTTATAAGAAAACTGAGAATCTGGATGTGAAAGATGCCCCTTTTGCACTTCTGCCTCCTTCTAGAGGTATTCCTCCTGTGAACCGCAGTGATTCACAAACACACAGAGGACACAATATAGTTTGTCTACAGAGTGTTGACTATTCTTCCCAGATTCCAGTTGACAAAGAATTATTAATACAAGTGTGTCTCATTTCAAGTACAAATGCTACAGCCAAAATGCTGAAAGCTGCATGTGAGATCCAAGGACAGCTATTTCAGTGTGCAGGCTACGTGAAGTAAATATGCATCTCCTGAGCATGCCAGAAGTGAGAGAAGTGCCTTGACTGCAGGCCCTGTGGGGGATCCTGAGCAGTTCTGAACTCCTAGAAGGCCATTGCAAATTGAAAGTCCCCTTGGATTTCTCTGATTTACAACTCAGGCAACCATCACTGCCTTGAAGCTCTAAGAAAAAGTACACAAAATGTCTCTGGCCTGTCTCTCCTATGAGGCAAAGTGCCACTGCCCAAGTAAAACAGAGAGGAGCTGGCTTGTAGAAGGATTGATTTTGCTTCCAAATAATTAGTGAGATTAGAAATAAAAATCTCTTTTTAGAGATTTAGAGCATTTAAAAATCTCTCAGCTAACTAACCACTACAGGTTTCCTCATATAAGTTTTAGTATTATAATTTAATTCCTTACACCTTCCTTTGGTGATATCAGAAGAATGAAAATATTTCTTTTTCTTATTCAAATGGAAGCTTGCAGAGAAGATTCATGTAAGTTATATATTTTCCCCATTTTATTCTGTCAATTCTGCCTACAAAAAAAAAGAAAAAAAAAACAACAACAACAACAAAAAAAACCCCTAAACTGTGATCCTGTCCAGCTGGTATTGGAAATCTTTGACTGAAATCACCAGTGCTGCAAGTATCTCTGTAGTGAAGTATTAGAAAATCGACCGCAGGCAGAGACAAGACTGCTGCTCTAATTCTCAATATTTGAAGACCCTGCAGGATCCATCCTGCAGGTCAGAGTCACCAATAGCCATCAACAGGGCAGCACTGCGGGTTTCAGGTGCTATTCCCACTTTGGGAAGGTTTAACTCTGGGATGCCAGCCACAGCTCACAGTCCTCCCCCTCACTTCCCAAGATCAACACTCATTTCCCAGGTTGTCTGTCAAAGTGTCAGCATCCCAGGTGCCTGTGGCTGTCAGCTGCTGCACACAGCGTGACACGGGGCCAGCAGTTGCCTCTATTTAAAATAAAACAAACCCAAACATCCCTAATGTAATGAAATTGAGGTGTTTGGGCTCAGTGCTGAGTTTCTGGAGTTTATGCTTGCGGGATGGTATCCAGGGGCTGCAGAGTCTGTGGATTCCAGGGGTAGGAGGGCAGGAAAGGGCAGCAGGGCGTCTCCTGAGCCCTTCTCTGAGGTGGGCATGCCCCTGAAGGAGAAAGAGAATTCATATTTTGGAGGAGGCAGAGTTACCACAGTTACCCACACCTGTACAAATAACATAATTAAGCTAACAGACTAACGTGCCATGTGTTTGACAAGTAAACACCTCTCTTGTTTTCCTTCTTTCAGCAATTCTTTTAACAGCAGAGACAAAGACATTTCTCTTGGCACTGCTTGCCAAGTAAGATTTTTCTAGAAAATGAAGAAGTTTGAAGAAGCAGGTCCACAGTAGGATAAACCAGTGATGACTAAATTTCGCCTTAAGCCATTGTGCCATTTATTGTAAAAAATCCAGAAAAGGCTGTGTTTTAGTAACTAAAATAAATAAAATAAAATAAAGTCTGTTAAACAAATTCCCTGCTACATCTTAGCTGCTTCAGTTCACACCTTCAAATAAATTGGAGAAAAATTGCATCCAGCTGCTTTCTGACCTATTCTTCAGTAACATATCTTACCAGGAGTCAAAGAAACTGTCAAAATATGCTAAAGGGAAGAGAGGAATACCTATGTTCTACAAAATTCACAATATTTTGCTGAATGAACCAAGTATGAAAATATAATTTAATGCCACATGACATTCACTATTGGTAAACTGAAAGTACTTCACACTCAAGGAAAAGTATGAGCGTGCAAAAATTTCTGGGTTCCAAATGACCGTATTTTTTCAAGCTGAAGTATTTAAATGAAAAGCTCTGTTTAGTAAAATACTTTGGAAAAGTGAACACACCAGAAATATCTATAGTTGTCCACAGAAAACATGCTTTATAAATTTGTTTTTAGTTGAGATATCATAGAGCATCATTCCTTCTATTAAAAATAAATAAATTAATAAATAAATAAATAAATAAATTCATTTATTAAAAAGAGCCACTGTAAAAAACATCAGTGACTGGCAATAGCTATAATTACCAGCTTTGGAAAATTCCTTTTTGAAAGAATAGCTTAATGGATTTGGATTACTTGCCTCAGAAAGGTAAGGAGTAAGGTTCATGACAAAAGCATATGAAACGATAATTGGTGAAGAAGTGATAAGGGAGAAACTCTAGTTCTCTTTTCAACAGAGGAACAAGGAATCACTTAGTGAGACTGAAAAATGGGAAGTCAGGATGAAAAGAAATACTTTTCACAGAGTGCGATTTCAGGCTTTGGAAATTTACTGCCACAGCCTGCCTTTAAGGCCAAGAGTTTAGCAAAATGTCATAAAAACTTTCTTATTTAATTGGTAAGAGGAGTGTATAGATCTAAACAATGAATGTTAATACAGTTTTGGAAAAGTTACCTGTGTTCTCTAGGGGGAACACTAAACAGGAGGTATGTCCTAATCTATGTCCACAGTCTTGTATTTCTACAACATATTTGGGTTAGTATTTTGCAAGAGCCCCTTAATAAGTTTAAGTTATTGTTAAGTGTTGTATTTTTCACTATTTTTATGAAGATATGATTTTTTTCAGTAGAAAATAGAGATAAAGACGTGGTAGAAGAGAAAAGGTATGACTAAACAGCAGTTCCATGACAATTTTGAGTAGCCTAAAAGGATATTTTTGCAGTGCAAAAAAATCAGAAGGTTTTTTGGGAGTAGGGAAAAGTTTAGGAGATTTTCAGGTGTAGTATGCTCATAGAGTTTTATAGGATCTCATATGTTGCAATTTTGATTAACAGAAAATTTTTTTTTTTTTCATTTTGACAAGGTCATGGACTTCACAACTTGTCATTAACCTTATATATTGATGCAACTTGTAGCACATTCTTTCTATATTTCTTTGACACTGCAGTATGCATAAGTCAGTCTGAGAAATTCTTTCTGAAATACTTGCAAGTTTTATAAATTTTCAGATGGATTTGTTTGAACTTCACAGGCTTCCTTTATTGATTTTTACTGAACATTTTTGCAAGAAAACATTTCATACATGCTTTCTAAAATGTTCCTGAATTCCAACACTGATTTGTGATAAAATGCTGAAATATTGATCTATATTCCTGCATACACAAAATACTGGCATTCTTTTTTCTTATATTTTTGTATTCATTTATGAGAGATTTTGGCTCTCATCAAAGTTCACAGATGCTTTGACTTCTCAACATGATTGAAAAACCTCAGGAAACCTATGGAGAATCAGGATCAACATGAGGAATATTTAAGACCTGCAGGTGACCTGCTTTTCTTGACAACTAACAGAGTAAAATGCCTGTAAGAAGAATATGGTCAAAACAATGCAATCATATATTTTTAAACAAAATAAAATAGTCTAGTGTGATTTCTAACATGATTGATGCTCTCATGCTTCATTTATACTGTTTATGCCTTATTAATCATTAAATTCTACCTCAACATAGATGCATAAAATATGATTTGATGAAAAAATAAAATCTGATCAAATACCAAAATGAATTTAAATTCCTCCCATCAAGATGCTGAATTAATTTTAGATTTAATCTATGCATTCAATAAATTGATTAAAACCCAAAATTTGTTTGAATGTTGATTCATCTGGTTAAGATAGGGGAGCAATTTAACCCAAACTAATTGACAGTTATATAGAAAACAGTGAGTTCAATACTGTTGTAGCATTTTCAGCATTTTGTGTATTTAATTATTAATTAAATAAATATTGTGTATTTAATTATTTAATTCTTTTTCTTGAAACAGCAACAATCATCAGAAAAATGAGACTAGAGACATAGGTGGAATATTTTTTATGCTTAAGCATTTTTTCCTGGCATACACGTATCAGTATCACTCATTAACAGTGTATTTACTGTGGAATTGCTCACTGGAATTTTCCAGTGTTATTAAATTGTTTTATTTGACAGAAATGCT
Source organism: Cyanistes caeruleus (assembly GCF_971803275.1). Lineage (NCBI taxonomy): Eukaryota > Metazoa > Chordata > Aves > Passeriformes > Paridae > Cyanistes > Cyanistes caeruleus. Next base: position 107,080,039 of record NC_141702.1, read on the forward strand.
GCATTGTGTACAGGGGTGCTTTGTGGCAGGTGTGGTACTGGCACTTTGGAAATGCACATGCAGGAGCTGAATGGTTTAATGAGGAAGGAACCATTTATTCTCGAAATCTAACAAGCAAATGGTCCCTAAATCACTGCTGATGTGCCTTAGGACATGGTTTTGATGGCAGTTTTATACAATATCTGCCCTGGGTTCCACATCTCAGCCCTTGTTTTATGGTTGGTGAGTTATCACTTAAGCAGAGTGCAAGAACAGAAGAAAAATGAAGAGAACCCTGAGCAATGGAAGATAAGGTTTAATGGCCAAAATGAATATGAGCATCAGAAACAAATGGGTTGAAGTTTATGGCATGATCATTTTGATATGGAGACAAACTCTTTTCCATGGGTCTTTCCTCACTTACAGTCTACAAGCAATATTGAACCAACATGCACACAAAGTCTGTATGAAGTTAAACAATGAGCTGCTATACTTAGATTTGTGACTCTGTGGTTCTGGATTTGATTCACAACAAATTTTCTCTGATGGAACTATACAACCAATTTTGGAAAATAATTATTTAATAATGTAAGGTAGGAAACAGGATTTTAAACTTTTCTTTTTAAATTTTAATGGTTTTTTCTGTTCACATTGTCAATTTTTTTCACCAATTTTGAACTCAGCATAAAGATTTTCCTTTGCAACTGAAACTAGGGTTTTGATCAGTTCTGCACTCAAGCTTGAAATACAAGGTTATTAATTGTGATATTAATATTTTATTATTTTTTTTCACTGAGAAGCGGTGTCCATGCCAACTCTCAAAAAAAAAAAAAAAAGGTTCTACTTGAGCTAGGTAATGCAAACATGGGGAAATCACTAGATTTCATGAACAAAACAGCCAAATTTACTGAGTCTTGAAGAGCTGTCGGAGAGAAGCACCACGCAGGCAAGCTCATGTAGAGAGGGATTTAGTCCACTTGAGATGGACGGAGTTGTTCTGTGTGAAATTAGAATTCTAGTACAAGCAGCTAATGATTAACCAGCTGATGAGAAATTTGAAGGAGGAGGGCTGTCTCTTTAGAGTTAAGCTGGAAAATGTTAGTTAACCAGGTGCATCATGAACAGTTATAATCTGCTGGTAATGAGGGGATATTCAGTGTGCAGGGGGCGTTAACGGATGCACAGTAGGACTCCTAATCCTGTGGGAAAGAAGTCCATTAACTCATCTTTATAATTCATCTCTCATTAAGCTTTATTCATAATACCATAAATTATATGTAAGTATATCCCACTAACTGTTCAAAAACTATATCAAAACTGTAATTTAATGAGAGATCTTAAACATTTGAATAATCTTACTGAACTTCCTAAGTTTATGAGGATTCTCAAATTTAAGCATATGGGTAATAATGTACAAATCTCTTCCCACATAAGCACTTTCATTCACCTTTGTGCTTCCAGGTATTAACACCATTTATTTTATTTTCTTTTGCTCCTCTTCCCACAGTTTGTGTTCCTTAAAAATTTTCTGAAGCCTTCTTCATTTTATTCTTTGTGGCAGACAAAGGAAGAAGCTGACTTTTCCTCTTTCTTTCCAGAAGTCTTTTCCAGCTCTTAGAACAGCTGAAAAGAAGGAATACCATATTACCACCATGCACTCCTAGCCAATTAGAAACTGCCCTGTAAGTCTTTACAGAACAACAAAAATAGAAAAACACCCTGAAAACTGTTAAATATTTTTGAGTGACCTAGAAGGTATGCATCTATTTCGAATGGCAAGTGCTACAATGCAGCATGAAAACTGAAACAAACCAACCAACCAAGCAACCAAAAAAACCCAATCCAACAACCCAACCAAAGCTGTATCTCTTTAGTCAGTAAGTTTCTCAGTGCTTTAAAATCTTTTCCAGATGGTTTTGAAATCCTAAAGTGACCAAAAGCCCACAGCTATTGTCTTTTAACGTGTAAAAGAAGACTAACATTCTGTCTTCAATAAAATAACCTATCCACTAAAATCAGAATTAAAGTCTCATGGTTATAATTTTTTTCTTTATGTAAAAATCAAAACAAAAAACCAAAATATTTACATTTTCCTTCATATAAAATATTAAGTATTAGAATAAAAGTAGTGAAAAAGGAAGTACTTGATAAAAATATTTACTCATCAATAATATTAGTTTTTCTAAGCAGAGAAATGATCCCTTTGAAATTATTCTTTGGACTCTCTAATTAATTTTGCTATCCCATTGATTAAAAGGAAGAAAGTTAACTGCTGTTCAGTAACCAAATTTAGCTAGGCAGATGCTTTTAATTTGCTTCATACACAGAAGAAATACAGGCACCAGATTTACAGACAAATGAGGGGATTAAATGAAATCTTTTTTAACAAAACTACATATCAGAAATCTGGAGTGAATCTAGAGTGGAAGAGGGAGGGTCAGAATCCCTCCCTGTTCATGGGAAGCAGAAAGTTTTCACTTCTTTGAACCAGGAAATTATTCTGCTTCTTCGGGGTTTCCCAACAGGACCCAGAACTACAGGAATGAGTCAGGGAAAGGAGGCACAGGGTGTGATTTAGCAAGTGTGAATGAGCTATGGACCCTGCTGGGAAATGTAACTACATCTTCAGACGTGCTGTTTTCCCTCCTTGTCTTTTTTCTTTATCTGACAGACATGCCTGAGCCAAGCAGCTCTGTCATTGTGAAAAGGAGCTCCTTGTGCAGTTCCTTGTGTTGACAGTGTTGCCTTGAGCTTAAAATGCTTGTGAAACTCCCGTTTTAGATGAATGTCGCTTATTTCTGTGGTCCATGAATATTCGATAAGACTGATTTTTACAGGTTTTTCTGACCTCTTTTTCTTCTAAATAACTGCACAGGGAGAGAAGACAGTGATTCATATAGCTCTATGTGATTGTTGTAGATATCAGCTTCCTAGATCACAGATTTCATGTACAGTCTATAGGATGAGGCAACATGCTCCAAGGGAGATGATCAAGAGGTTGGATGAGTCCTGAGAAGAAGACACAGAAAGATCTTGCATGCTGAATTTTACTGAATGGCTTTTCTGATCTGCCCTGACAGCTCTGGATTCCATGGGGCAGTCTCACACAATTCCCACTCTCCATTAGTTGGGTATGAGACAGACAATTTTATTAACTGATAATGTTATCACATTATGATGCAGTCTATTACCTGGGATACCCGGGACTCCTTGTGGCACTAAGCAGTGTGTTTTGCTATTATATTCCCATGCAACAAAATTTCCTCTGTACAATAGTCAGCAAATCAGATTCAGTTTGTCTGGCTCATCCAGCTTCTTTCATGTGGAAATATGAGAAGGAGTTGATTTATATGTTTCTGATTCTGATCCTGAATTGAGGTATTTCCTGAACATATTCTTTAACTTTTCTCAAAAACTATCTTAATTCTTAAACTTGCAAGCACTTTTGGTATTCTTAGTAATAGCAGCAATGATATCTCTAGGGAAAAAACCCTAAAAACTTAAAGCTCTAACATTGCTTTTCCATTCAGGTAAAATAAAAAATATTTTATCACTGAAATACGACTTCAGGCATTTCTTCTCCTTGTCTGAGCAAACACCTGCGTGGCACCTCATTTCCAACGATTTTTAACTAAGAAGCTGTCAGGAAAGAATTTTTCATATATAGTTAATGCCTTTGTAATTCTCATACCTTTTCATTTTTCCTTGCACAGGTCAACACAATCCCTGATTTTTTTTAAGGGTTTGTGGGTTTTTTTGTTGGTGGTGTTTTGTTTTTTTTGTCCCCAGATATTATTTTCATTAGAACCAAGGATAGGCAGATGGATGAATGGTGGAACAGACAAAAGGTTTTCCCATTAAAGTTCTGTCCCAGAACTCTACCAGAGTCCATACAGAGCTGGCTAGGGACAGATGGTGAGGAGTGCCATGTAAATGCACCCTAGTCCATGCATGATTGCAGTCTAGGAATGAGGCAAAAATAAGTGATGCATTTTCCCCAGGCTCTAGAAGCCACTTTAATTTAACAGTCCCCCTAATCAATACAGAATTTTCTAAAGACTTCTCTTCTGTGAGCTCATCACTCTTTACTGACACCTGTAAAATTACGTGACTGAAAGCGTGACTTAGTCACACAAGTACATCAATGCTACTCCCTCCCCATGATATTTTCACCACCAGGTCAAACTTATATTTTCTATCACTCATGTGGGCTGAGCAACTGTGAGTGACATATTGGTATTCAAAACTGAATAACCAAGCAGGTTCCAGAGAGCATTTCCCAGAAATGGGTAATGGCTTAGGCAGTGCTGCCCACCTCAGAGGCACCTGCAATTCAAATCTCTTTTCTACATTTGACACATTAAGTGGACATTTTCATGAAGCACCATGGTTGGTGTCTACAAAGGTACCTAAATCACATTTCTTTTCGCTTTGAAGTGATTTACTGCAGAACTTCCAAATTTATTTGCTTTAAGATTTCAAAAAGTTTTTCATAATCTTTGTAGTTGCTCAAAAAAATGTATAGGAAAAAGAACACAACTTGTGTTTTTGGAAATACTTCACCAAAAGTCCTGCCCAAATATATCATGCCTTACTCTTTATCATAGCATTGTACTGTGTCTAGCCAACCCAGCCTAATGACTTATTTGTCGCTTTCTTTTCCCATTTGTTAGCTTGTCCTTGTTTTATCAGTTCTTGTCCAGAACTTTCTGTCTGTTAAAGAGTTGGGCCTTCCATTTTGATAAATCTTCTCTTCGTGTTTAGCTTTTGTACATTCCTCTTTCAGCTAGAATTTCTTTAGATTATATTATCAATCACCAGGTACTGATTTTTTTCGAGACTGCATTTCTTTTACCTAATAAAACTGAAATAATTTTTTTTAAAGGCAGATTTTTATTAACTCCTCCATTTTAAACCCCAGTGCAGTCAGCAGGGGCAATCTGTAACAACATCTGCTGCAGAAAGGACAAACTGTTCTGTCTAGTGCAGGGCAAAATGGCCTTTGTAATGCATTTTAGCAAAGTCTTTACTACTAATGCAGTAGTTTACTGAGGCATGCAAAAGTCATTTCCACATTAATCTACACCCAAAAAGGCTTCTCTGATAAGGCTTGGCCTCAGTCAGTAAATCCTTCTCAGCTCATCTTAGTACTACTGCAAGGCTAATTGCACAAGCAACAATCACAGATCTATCCAGGGGATTGACTTAATTTTAAGCTCTTGGAGCTATGCTCTTGCACAATTCAGTGCTGATTTTCTGTGTCTAGAGCATTACATATAAACTCCTGGGCTCAGTTTTTGCTGTCTATTTTTCTAATAAAAATGAAGCACTTTCCCCCATCTACATCCATACACATGCATCTCCAGTTATTAATGTTAAACCCTTGCCCCTCTATGCTAGCAAAGTGGAATTCTTTCTAGCAATTCCTTTTTAAGTCACTTCACCACAATCACTCTGTGCATGAGAAGAGCAGCAGATTAAAATGACTTCTCAAACTGGTGCTAGACATAAATGCAAAATCTTTGACTAAAGTCGGTCCACATTTTTAGCTACAGTTCATTGAAATGAGGATTTGCAATGTTTCTGTGGATGACTTTCATTTCTGACACAGAGTGCTGCAAGTTCTGTGTTACAGGAAGGGACTCAAAATATGAGATTGTGCTTTATTCTGAAACAAGAAGTTAGTAGGAAGAAAAGTATTTGTGTGTAATAAAGAGAGTACTGGGTTAAAACCCACAATAATCAAAACACTGAGACTGCTGGATCCAGGACAATGCACCTTTTCCCTTTCATAAAGCATTGCAGTCTTGTAGTATCAGAAAATGCAACCATTTAACATGATACCTCTCCCAATATATTGTGATCAAGAAACACAAACCATTTTTTCTCTCTCTTTTTTTTAAGACTCTAGGTCATATCTTTAACCTTACCTCCACAATCATGACTTTTTAAATTTATTTTTTTTTCTAGAAACAGTGGAAATTTACTGATATTCATTCAACTCAGTGCAGGGGATTAAGGAAAAATATATCAAGATCAAGATAAAATTGCAAATGCTGGAACCAATGATTCCTCTCCAGCTTGCCAACTCTGCCAGGTGTTGTGTGGGTGGGATCCAGAGACCCCCACCTTCCTGTTCTAGAGGATGTCCCTGCAGGGACTACCACCACAGCCAGGACAGAACACAACTCCTGCATTCCTTGAGCCCATGTGCAAGTAGAAAGCTGTCATTACGTCCCCAGAGCCTTTTCTAACAAAGGAATAAAAATAATACAGGTTTTGCCTGCTATGCATTCAGATGACAGCCCACTCCATCTGTGCCATCACAACGTTTTCCATCAGTCTGAATTTTCTTACTGGACCTGAGCTCCCCCTTTGAAGCTTGCCTGAGAAGAATGATAGCAAGCCAGCATTTTATTATTCCTCTGTATTTTCACAGCACCTGACACAAAAGATTTAGACAAGAATACCACAATAGAAAGGGTAGTTTAGCATATCCTGACAGGCTGTTCAAAAATTGGTTGGATTGTCCACTCCTTGAGCACTGGAAGAGTCTCAAATGCTAATGTGGATGTGCAAGAGGCTTGTTCTACATAACTGGGGCTGGTTCTACATAACAGTGCCATTGGTTTGTAGCACAGAAAATATTCCTCATCACTACAATTTTATGCTGAACGTGGCTACCAAATGGTTAATGCTTGTGAAACACTACCCAGTGAAATGGGACTTATATCTAGCACTGTTATGTTGTCTAACAAATAGTAAAGGAGCAGGAAGGAAAGAACACACAAATAAGCAACTAGTGCCTGCTGCAGCCATTTCAGAGGAAAAATTGCTAGTCTGCCTTTTTCTGGCAGTTATACAGTGGGTCCACAGCTATAGCTGAAATATAGCTCAGAAACAAACAGATGTACTGAAATCAGAACTGATATTAAATTAATGTGATTAACACAAACATAGAAGAAATACTAATAGAAAAAAATGTCAGGGCATAAGATGTTATAAGATAATGTTATGTAGCCTCAGGAGATGAAATATTTAACTGGTTTATTTTCTTCAGCTTAACTAATATTTTCTCATCCACTGCTCAAAGGAGTGCTGAAAATTAATTAATGTCTGCTTTGACCTAGAGATTGCTTTCAAATGCCAAGTTTTATGAATAGCTCTGGATTATGGATTTTTCATAGGGCCTTGCCTTCCTTCTTTTTCTTTCCCATATGAAAAGTGCATGTTTTTGCAGGTTTTGCATTAACTTTTTGAAAATGTTTTTGAGAGATTGCACCTACTACAAATTGTACAATATTTTTAGGTAATGAGGCTCACTGATCACGTCATGGAGAAACTACCTGCACATCTGGATCTCATATCTGCTTGTCCCTGTCTCCACCAAATGCAACTAGTTTTGCTTTGTTATGGCATGCAGAATCTCACAGAATGACGGGGAGGTTAAGATTGAAAGGGAACCCAAGGTGATCTTGTCCAACCCCTCAGCTAAAGCAGTGCCAACAAAACCAGGTTTCCCTGGACCATGTTCAGACAGCTTTTGAATGTCTCCAGCACTGGAAACTCCACAGTCTTTATGGAAAAGCTGTGCCAGTGTTTGGTCACTCTCACGGTAAGGAAGTTCTCATGGAACTTCCTGTGTTTCAGTTTGTGCTTGTTGCCCTTGGTCCTGTCTCTGGAGAACCACTGAAAAGAGCCTGTCTCTGTCCTTTATGCACCTTTCCACCAAGTATTTGTATACATGAGCCCTCAGACTTCTCCAGGACAAGCAGTGCCTGCTCTCTCAGTCTTTTGGCAGGGAAGAGATGCCTTAGTCCCTCCATCACCTTTATGACCCTTGATTGGGCTCTCTTTTTTATGTTCATGTCTCTCCTGTGCTGATGAATTCAGAGCTGGATACAGAATCCCAGGTATGACCTTACCAGTGCTGAGTAGAGGGGAAGAATCACCTTCCTCATATCTCGTATTCTTCTGGGGAAGATTTTTTTAGAATAGAGCAAGAATAATAGTAAAGGTGCAAAAGAGCACTTCAAATGTGCAGTTGTAACTGCTAAGACTCAAGCAGTGTCCTTTTCTTTTGACTGTAGCTGATAAGCTGTGAAAAGCAGCTTCCAAGCAAAAATAAGGCTTGATAGAGCACTTGTAACTGAAAACAAAATTTTAAGGCAAAATAAGAGGAAAGTGGCAAGCTCCCAGTAAATATGAGCTGAGATAAAATTTTCTATTCCGCTGTTAACTGCACCTTGCAAATAGAACTGAGTATTAGTTCAGATGAAGTATGCTCTAAGAGTAGAAGAAAGACTTGGCACACAGCACACACTGTTCCAATCCATGAATAAAAAGCTAGGAGCCTGACTAAAACAAGAAAAGTTTCACATCAAGCAACAGACTTGATAAACAAACACTGTAGACTGCTGCATAACTGTGTAAGCATATTAAAATATAGATACACTCCATAAAAATTGTATGATGGAACTCCGTTTCCATCTCCCACAGCTTTGTGTATGAAGTGTCCCCTTAGAGAGCACAGCCAGTGGCAACTCAGGGAGATCTGGCCCTTTCAAATGGCACTCCTGCTAGGACAGGAGAAGTTTTTTGGGTCTCTAAAACCAGTAGAAAAAATATCCTCACCCTTTTACACACAGCTTCCCTCTTTTGTCTTTCTTCTCGTTTGTTCTCTTGATCTTAATGCTGCTCATCAATGGAAACAGCTGAGGAAGCTGGAACGTAGAGACACATGGACTGCTGGCAGTATAGACTGGGGGACCTGGGATGGGTATGAGATCTTAAGTTTGCACAGACTCTTAGTACTTTATAACTATTTATATATCTTAATAATTTCTACAGTGCATAACTGAATTACCTGTTTTTGGTGCCACACCCAACATATCAGTGTTTTTGACTTTGCACTTCAAAGCAGCTGCATTTTAAGAGGTTTCTCTTTGTTTTTTAAAGTGGAGTATGTCTTCAGACAAGCAGGTATCCAGGTGGAAACCCAAAATGTTTTCAGGAGGTCTGAAAAGCCCTGTCAAAAAAATTTCTATGATATTGACATTTTTCTTTGTGTTCAATTATATTCCATTCTTAGGGGTTATATCAAAAAACTTTCTCCTTTGACATGTTTATCTCCTGGACAAACAGTATCTGACTGTGATGTTTCATGTGTTCTCCTTTCTAGTTACAATAACTCTTCGTATTCCTGCTATGATTAATCCCCTGGAGTCTTCTCACTGACCTCAGCAATGCTGGCATTACTTAGAATTATCTTGCCAATCAAAGTAATTCCTTTTAGGAACCTCAATATAGTTTTAAGACCTTGGCTTCAGACACTCAGTCCTGAGATTTATTAAAATATAAACTAAATAATAAATTTTTTCTCCCATTTCATTGATGCCTGGCAAGTCTCTTCTATTAACCAATGGCTGGATGTTTATTTTGAACTTGTTTTGTTAGCAGAATAGAGAAAAACCCACTTATCTTTGAGAAATGTACATAAGTACAAGAGTTTTGTTTTTTTATAGTCTTACATTTTAAAAATTTACAATCAAAACACTCTGTAAAAAACAACTTTACACTGATTCCCTCTTATTTTAATATAGCTGGCTACACAAACAGAAATAGGCTGAATAGGAATCCCAGCTGACAACAGAAGTATAAAAAGCAATAGAGCTTGTACCTATTTAAAGTATCTCTACTCAGATCTCCAAAAGTATTCAGAACCCACTCTGAATTACCTGTGCTTTGTAAAGTCTGTCTAATGATGTCTTTCTGTCAGCTAATTCCAAGACCAAGATGCCATCACTGATGGCATAAATGCTTTCAGTGTATTCAGTATTAAATGAAACACATCAGCTCCAAGTGACTACAGTGGATTATGAGCCTTCACGTGGATACCAAATTTTAATGTAAGACGTCTCAGAAACAACATTTGAAATCACACCTTATACCACTCAGCTGGATTTGCAAGACCAGGTCTGTCAAAGTGTTGGTTTTCTTCACCTGCAGAAGTGGTGAACAGGACTTTGGGGACATGATCAGTACCAAACCCTGTTTTTGGAAAAGCTGCCTCTAGAGAAGGGGGTTTGTTTGGCGTAGGTAACTGGGTAGTTTTCATACGCTACACAAACACTGTGAAAACAACCCAGGTATTTTGAATTTATATTTGCAGTGAGCTAGAGAGCAGAAGCACTCTGCTTGTTCACGTTGGCCATCTCCTACAATTTTTATATATCATCAATTATTTAAAATTTCTCATTAGAAAAAGCAGGTGAGGTTTAGATTTCTAATCCTTACCTCCTGAATGTAATAAAGGACATGCACATGTTTCTAAATGTGCCAGCTCTACAGACAAAAACTTTTAGGACCAAAAAGAAATCCTTGACTGATGCCTATTGACCCCAGTGGAACTATTTGAAAAAATCTTTTTACCAAGAAATACAGTCTTATCAGCTGGAAGGGTTTTCCATCCTGTTAATAAAGACTCAGAGTGAGATATGTAGAGATGGCTCTTCTGTGATTACACTGCTGTTGGCACTACAATGGAAAGTACTGCTTGGCAGATTAAATATATAGGCTGCCTCCAACAGCTAATACAAAGTACATTATTTAATATTTCTCTTTGGTATTGTTTTGAGGCTCTGACCAGGATTGCCTTAAAAACGATTTTTTCAAAAGTGTGTGTACACCTGAAGGGAATATATCTGTGCACTAAAACTACAGTCAAAATAGAATATGCAAAAGAACCTGGAGACAGAAAGAGTTGTGCAATATCACACAAAAGATCAGTTTTAAATTTCCAAAACACCACGAAGATATTCAGAATATTTGCAGAGTTCCAGTTCAGAAGTGAACTTTCCAAAGCTTGAAATATCCATTTGGCATTACTCTAACATCAAATATGTTTGATTGGCCCAGAGATACAGATATATGAGTTCTGTACCAGTTATTTATTTTTTTGGAGATGATAACAGTAAGTACAGTATGTGCTACATGAGACATCTCATGCAGAAGACAATACAGGAATGGAAAAAATGGTATTGATGCTACTCCAGGACTACACATTAATTATAGTATGTCCCCAGATATGTGCTTGGGTTTGGTTTGGTATGGCTTTGGGTTTGGTTTTAATTTTTTTTTTAATTTTTTTTTTTGGTAACAAGGCAGGTTAGACGCAATCCTTGTCCTCAGATATGTCAGTGCAGAGTAAAAGTCTGAGGACTTTGATTGGTTTATATGTACAGTACATGCAGATTAGCACTTTTCTTTTTCTCTCCTTTGTTTTCCTGGCTAAAGGAGAATGTGTTTAGCCAGTGGCATCTATTTTTGCTTACCTGGCAATGAGGATTAGAACCTCTTAGGATGTGAAGTTATTTCCAGCCCACTGCAGAGTAACATTGTTATACCTATGGCACTATATCTGAGAAGGCCCTGTCCCTTTATCTGTGGATGGACATAATAATTGGGAAATAATGTGGTCGATATCACTAGCTAACATTCCTGTCCCAAACACTGATTAGCCCTCCTGAAAGGTCTCAGATACTTCACCCTGCTAAATATTCTCCAAACATTATTCACAGTCTAAACCAGAGAACAAATATTCATGTGAGAGAGGAGAAAGTGGAAAATAAATTTCTTTTCCACTTGCTTATGCACTTTGCATTAATCCAGTCCTTTTTCATACTATATCAGTAGGATAAAAAAATCCCTGCTTCATCAGACTGAAAAGTCAATAACAGTTTTTTTTCTTATTTTCCTATATATTATTTTTATTTTAACTGGGTCACACTCCTAATTAGCAATATTTTCATTATGTGTCTTAATCATTACTATAAAAGAAAAATGAGGCCAAAACCAGGAGCTCAATTTGTATGCCTAAGTTAAAGGAAATTTCACTGAGCTGTGTGTTTTCACAGAGTCACTGGATAGTCTGAGATGGAAGGGACCCACAACAATCATGAAGACCACATTTTAAGTGAATGACCCACAACCTTGGTGCTAGTAGCACCATGGTCTGACCAACTGGGATAATTTTATTTTAATTTTTGTAGCATAAGAAAAAAATCTGTGGATGTTAACAAAAAATGCCAGATCCCCACTGCAGAAATAAAAACAAAATTACCCTGTAGATCATCATCAAATTAATGGCACATTAATAATAAGTTCATAGCTCTGAAGAAAGCAAACTTTACACTGATCCAAATAAACAGAGACATGTTTGTTGTGTGTACTTATTTATTTAAATATCTGATAGTTATTGTGCTATTGTTTGGGTTTTAAACCCAGCTAGAAATTAAATCCCACACAGCTTAATTTGCTCAACCCCTGCCCCTCTTCCCTCTCACCTTGGAGGAATAGGGAGGAGAATAAAAGCAAAACTTGTAAGTTAAGACCAGTTTAATAACTGAAAATAAGGTAAAATACGGTGATAATGGCAAAGTAAAATAATAACAAAAATAAAAAGATAAAAACAAGTGAAGCTCAATTTGGTTGCTCACCACCAGCAGATCAATGACAGACCTGCCTTCCTGGACTCAGATTGCCCCTTCTCATGGGACACACACAGTTTATATGCAGGGCACGGTGTTCCATAGTGTGGAATATCCCTTTGGTCAGTTCTGGGCATCTGCCCCAGCTAGGTTCCCTCACAGTTTTTTTGGAGTACCTCCTCATGGGCAGAATGTGAGACAAGAATAAAACATCCTTGCAATAGGAGAAACACAGCCTAGAAAAACCCAAAACATCAGTGTGTTATCAAAACCATTCTCACTCTGAATCCAAACCACAGCCCTGTAACCACTACTGAGAAGATAACTCTGCCCTAGCTGAAACCAGGACAGCTATCAGTGTGTTTTTTATCTTATTCTGCATCACTGCCTTCTTCATATCTGCTTATAGAAGGTTGAGAGGGTTGCTCATGACTGAGCACAGAATAACATTTAATCTGCTTATTCCAAATTTGGTTTTCAGATATGAGAGCCATTCTCACCACCACCCTCCATAAAATGAACAAACCCTGTGTGGACAACAGGAAAACCCAATCTTCTGTGGTTCTAAGCTGAATCTCGTCAGCCATCCTCTCAGCAAAGTACCAACAATGAACCAGAATCCTCCCAACTGAGTATCTACACTTTTAAAAGTTTTAGGTGTCCCAGAGTGCTGAGTTAGAGCCACAGAGAGTGAAGGTAGGACTGCAATGGACAGCTGGGATCCTGCACACTTAAGGGGCAACAGCGAGGGAGAGGTGTCATCACAGACATCAAGATGAAAAGGCCTCCCTCAGGTGCAGGTAGATAGCATTTATCTCCCTCAACAACATGAAGAAATATTGTCATTGGACAACTTGCTAGCTCATGTGAAAAGAGCAGCATCAATGAACTGAATCAATGGAATTACAGAAGTGCAAAAAAAACCCCAAAAGGGTAAGTGCAGACTCCCAGTAATGTTTTCTTTTTTTATATAAAGATCCACTTGAGGCCACTGAGATAATTTTGAAGTAAAATATTAAAAATCTCTTAATCTACCCCAAATATCTTCACAGTGGAAAAGAAAAGGTTGGTTTAATAATCAAATCCCAAGTCAGCTGCTTTGATTACTGTGATTCCTTTTCAATAGAACATTTTCCCTTTGCGAGTAGTACAAGCCCAAATCAATGAACCAAAATTGGTTCCAACACACTAATTTTGGTTCATTGATTTCCAGGACAAAATTCCTTTTATTTACTAGACAAAAATCTCAACAATCTGTCAGTAATATCTGTTGGCCTCTTTGTTTGAACTTATTTCAAATGCTTTGTCTTCTTCCCATTGTTCTCCTACCATCAGCAAGTGTTTCAGGGAACTGTAATATTTTCTAGAAGCTCACTTCTCGCAGGTGAACACTTACACAAAGTGTATTTTGGGGTTCACTTGCTGAAAATGATACACTATATTGAACCTGAAATTGTGCTAGAAACAAGAGCTCCTGCTGCCTAGGCAGAAATATAAAAATATTCAAAATAGGTCATCATGGTAGGTTTTTAGCTTTTATGAACAAAACAGAACAGTTCTACGCACAACCAAGAGAGATAAAAATTACTATTCCAATACAACCATTGGAAAAGGTGTCTTTTTAACTTTGGTGTGTTCCAGATTTGTAGCACCATCCTTAACTCAATATTGCTTTAACTGAAAGTCTTAATGGGTGCTAAGTCATACAGTTCACTGTGTATTTTGTTGAGTTTACTCCTTATTAATGTCATGTCAAGGTAAGTGAAAAATAACACTTTTCTCAGGCAACAAATGGATTTTTTTTTTTTTCCCATTACAATAGCACATACAAAATTTTCACAGTGGCAAAGATGAACAGAGAATTACTTGACTTATTCAAATTTTAGTAATATTTTAGTTTTTCCTCTTCTAAAAAATCCTAACATTCCCTTTCATTATCATGCTAAACATGATATTTATTTGAAAATGGCTTTGTAGCTTGCATATAAAATATTGGTAATAAATTGGTATCAGAAATACCATTCATTTTTTTGGCCTGAATGTTCATTTCTAAATCCTGAAAGATAGAAATCTAAGAAAACAGAAATTATATCAAATTCCATTTACATCACCACATGTAGATGAATTTAGTTCCTAAATTTTATCTGATTTAAAATGTCCTTGTCTTTTGTTGCTTCAAAAGAATTTAAGCAGAAATGTCTATTTTGGTTTAGTTATTGCTTTTAGGGGAATAAGGAATTAACAAAAGCCAAGTGATCATATACTGATTAACTTAAAAATACATATTTCAAACTGCAACAGAAAGCTATAGGCATTTGATATTTACAATATGTTGTTTTTTCAAAAAGAAACAAAGGCCTCAATTCATTGTATGTTACTCTGACTGGTAAGCCAGGAATGCTACACAAAATGTAAGAATTCTTTTTCTGGTTATTATTCCCATGTGTTTAATGGATATTATTTCACATCCTGGGTTTAGTTCTTATCAGTTCTATTGCATATGCATTTTGCATTTTGAAAAACATTTGGGTTTGGGTTTTCTTTGCAAACTTATCAAAATGGATGTTTCAACAGAGATGATTAGTATGAATCTCCAATATATTCTCTTGGGCCTATTTTGTTTCCATTCCATTCCATTCCATTCCATTCCATTCCATTCCATTCCATTCCATTCCATTCCATTCCCATCCCATCCCATCCCATCCCATCCCATCCCATCCCATCCCATCCCACTCCATTCCATTCCATTCCATTCCATTCCATTCCATTCCATTCCATTCCATTCCACTCCATTCCATTCCATTCCCATCCCATCCCATCCCACTCCATTCCATTCCATTCCACTCCATTCCATTCCATTCCACTCCATTCCATTTCATTCCATTCCATTCCATTCCATTTCATTCCATTCCATTCCATTCCATTCCCATCCCATCCTACTCCACTCCATCCCATTCCATTCCATTCCATCCCATTCCATTCCATTCCATTCCATTCCATTCCATTCCATTCCATTCCATTCCATTCCATTCCATTCCCATCCCATCCTACTCCACTCCATCCCATTCCATTCCATCCCATTCCATTCCATTCCATTCCATTCCATTCCATTCCATTCCATTCCATTCCATTCCATTCCATTCCTCCTTCTATTTTGCTTTTTCATTTTCCCATCCTGGCCTCATCCAAAGCTAACAGCATCAAGTGATCTTCATGGTCTCAGTGAACTGGAGGATAGGATCCATAAGTGTTAATGAAGAACCAAATGTCTGCTTTTACTTCATGCACATTGCAGATATGATTTCACTTCAGTGATTCTGACTTTGGATTTTGCTTAGCACCCCTGGCTAAGGCAATAAACTTTTAAATAGTAAAATAAAATAAGTTATGGAAACGAAAGAAGTAAGAAAGAAAAGGGAATACAAGCAAGGCTTATGAAAGGACAGGTGAAATAGAAATAATAATAGGAGAGAATAGACAACGGTTTTGTTAACGAGATGCTGAGAATAAATGAGCTTTTAGAATGTATTTGAAAGAGCACACTGATGTAAGAGAATAAACTGAAACCAGGAGCTCATTCCACAGCAGACAGGCAAGAAAGGAAAAAGTGTTTGAAATCAGTAAGGATGAGAGAATTATAATTGCCTTTATGTTCTTGCTTTTTGCATCTCAACAAACAACATTCAGCAATCAAAGGTTAATAGCAAACAACTTGTCATAATTGGATTGCTATCCTCCCAAAATGACACAGCAGCAGCAAGACAAAACATTCACATTTTCCAGCCATGACATGCCTTGATAATTCCAAAGTAGCTCTGAGAAACCTAGAAATGTATTAATAGAGAGCAGAGCAAAGGGAAGGCATGATAAGCAAGCAGAGCACAGACTAACCAAAACCCGCCCAAGAAGAGTGACAAAAAAAGGAAAGATTCACTGCTGTTACATGAACTCTGACAGCATATTTAAAGTCTGTTATTATGTGTGAGGCAGTGGTTATAAACACTGAAATTCTTTAGAGAATTTGTTTACTTACTGCACAAATGACAGCAGCCTGGTTTCCTGACAAAAGCACTTTTGCCTTTGCGGTCACTTGTGGCAGGACAAGGATGAGGGCAGTTCCAGTGTATCACACAGCACCAACAGAATTCTCCCACACTTGTTGATTACAAAATAATTATTAATGCCAGTGATTTCTGAAACAAAAATATCACTATGATGTTTCTGATATAGACCAGGCCCTTTTATTAATAGTATAACAAATAATATGTGCATCTTTTATGCAGTCGTCATGCATCTTGTGTGAAAAGCAACAATGAAGCATTAATGTTATCAGGATGATTTTCCAGTTCAGTGTTGCTTTTCTTTTTGTTTGGAGTGTTGATCTTCTCAACCTGCTTGAAATCTGAGGTGAAAAACATGATAAACAAAGACAGATGAACTGATAAAGACTCAGTTTGCAACACACTGCAACAAACATGAGATGTGTAAGATGCAGATCATATGATTTCTGCAGAGGGAGAAAAATAGCCTAACCTTCACTATGCTTACACTTGGACTTTTTTCAAGATAAACATAGACCAAAGATCTCTGGGAAATCTTGACGTGTTTAGGGCAACTGTTGAAGTGTTTAGTACAAGATAAAATCTACATAGTATTCATAATTTGTGCAAAACTGTAATAAAGTCATTATTTTAACACTGGATCTTGGTAGAAAGATAGACTGCTTCTAAAGTTGTTAGAGGCATGAATTTTTGTAAGTCACTTCTTTTAATATTGTAAATTAGTTTCTAAATAGCTGTGTGTAGTATTTCAGCTTCCCCTGGCAAGAGCATTTTTATTTTCTTGATGAAGTGATGAATTATCTGGATCATTGCCTTACAAATATTAAAAAGAGAACAGAAGAGAGTAAGCAAGTATTTATAGTAGAATTATTGCTTTCTAGGCCAAAAGTATTATTTCTTAGGCCACATCAGCAGGGGCACAGCAGCTCAAGAATCAAATCCTGACAGTGCAGTAAAGCAAACTGATGCAGGATTTTTTTCCTTCTCTCTTCTTAAAGTAAGAATGCCATAAGATATCAAATATTGCAGAAATTCCCTAGATCAGTCCTGCCTGGAGAAAGGAGAGAAGCTGTTCAGCATGAGTCATTCTTAGCCAATCCCTCTTCATAACATCTTCTCCCCTTTGTGCCCCACCAGAACACGTCTATTATTTCAGATCTGTTCTCTCAGACACAGCAGCACCGAGATTTCCTTGCCTGTGAAGCTGGAGGATGAGCATTAAGAATCCTCCCATAGGAAACTGGTCATATATTTCAGAAGACTTCATACCCTGCACACTGATAAGGCCAGGAGTTCAAATTTTCTAAGCAGAGGAAAGAATTTTCTAACCAAAAACATCACACAACAAAGTCCTTGCTCTGCTGGTGCCATGGGTAAAAATCCCATTGGCTCAAACAGAGACAATTTCAGTCCTTGTCTTATTGCCACAGAAAATCCAGGAAGGACACCCTATCAACTGCTGTCATCTCTTGTCCACCATAACCAAGGGTAATTTTCATGTAACCAGCATACACAAGCAGGTAAAAAGGCACAAGGATGCAGTTTCATCCAGAGCAAAGAAAACTCAGGCTGCATATGCTTACATATTTTTCAATACAGACCATATTTCATCATGAAATTTTTGTTTAGAATGTAAGAGACCACACAAATTCGCTCTAGAGAATTATTTTTTCTTTTTTTTCTTGATGTGTGTGATTCAGTGCACCAATGTCACAACATCAGTGCAAGAATAGAAAAAAGTTGTGCCAACCTGCAGATTAATTTCAAAATTGTCTAGGAAGTCTCTCTGCTTTTCCTCTTATTTATTTGTAAAGAAATACAATTAATCATACTTTTCTACTGATTTAATTCCTGGGGTTTTTTAATTTAATTTCTATAGATATGTTTTTATTCTACATATGGTTTACATGACCTTTCATAAAACAGGCATGGGAAGATGGTGGCTTTCAGAGTTATGCCTGTCCAAATTGTTGCTTTTTGCTGAAATAAATCATATATAATAGAATAGAGAGTGTACAGTTAGATACCTGGATAAGAATATCTGTCTTGGTGATTAGTTTTCTGGGGTTTGGTGCATTTTTACCTTTCCCCATTTTGTTTTCCCCTAAATACATAGAAAAAGGGCTTGAAAATGTTAATTACAGAACTTAATGTTGTGTGTCACAAGTTAGGAAACAATGTTCCGATCCACTGTCACTTCCAGCTGCAAAAAAACTATTTTATATTGCATGATGTAGGACAATAGAGTGTTATTCCACATCATACTGGTGTGTTTTGTCCATCAAATGCATTGAAATAAGTTTTCAGCCCAAAAGAAAATCCAAAGATCATTTGAAACAACCATATTTAGAGTTTGTGAACAAAGTAATGTTCAAAGATCAAAATATATAGTTCTCCCTAGTGCCTAAGAGAGAGCCCTTGTGCAGCTCAGCTCACATTCTCCAAAACAGGCTTTTAGAAGTTGTGTCAGACCATACAATGATGTTATATCACTGATTTGGAAAGATGTCCTCTTCTGTGGGCAGTGTAAGATCAGGACATAAAGTGCAGATGTGTATGCACAGCACTGGACTTACAGACAATGTAAGTACAAGCAACAAGACAGTGAAATAAGGGTTTTATTTTTCACTGGGTTTTAGCAAAATTGCAGGTTCAGTAACACAAGGAAAAGCCCTACAGAGGTTCTGCTGGCATTCCTTGCACCAGGGGATGTGGTGGGGGATGAGTGAAGCCTGGCCCAGGAATGGAGAAGTGGTGCTCAGGCACACAGGACCCCTCTGCATGGAGAAAGCTTCACTGTTTAAGTGAACAGGATTTAAGAGCACTTCATTTTGCAGAGACATCTGTAACTGGCCTTGGGCTTTGGTCCAAGATACCCATTTTGTATCAAGTACATTGAGAATAAGCAGTGTTTTAAGGAGTTTGTAGTCCCTTATGGCAGTGTTTTGCCAAGAAAAAATGGAATAAACAGGTTTTCCAGTCGAATTAGAGACTGGAAATCCCCTTTCCCAGTTTCCTATATATAGATATAGATGATAGAGATGATAGAGATGATAGAGACGATAGAGATGATACAGGTGATATAGATATATAGATATAGATGATTAGGTGATATAGATATAGATGATATAGATATAGATATAGATATAGATATAGATGATATAGATAGATATAGATATAGATATAGATATAGATATAGATATAGATATAGATATATAGATATAGATATATATAGATATAGATATAGCTATAGCTATAGATATAGATATAGATATAGATAGATATAGATATATAGATATAGATAGATAGATTAGATATAGATGATATAGATAGATATAGATAGATATAGATAGATATAGATAAATATAGATATAGATATCTAGATATAGATATTGATGATATAGAGATAGATATAGAGATATAGATATAGATAGATATATAGATATAGATGATATAGATATAGATAGATATATAGATATAGATGATATAGATATAGATGATATAGATATAGAGAGAGATAGATAGATAGATAGATAGATAGATAGATAGATAGATAGATAGATAGATACCTAAAGGACTGAGGGTGACTTGCAGGATAGTGGTTCAGACCAAGGAATGGCTCAGAAAGACCTCATCTGGGAGGCAGGGCAAGAAGGTGCAGCCTGAAGGAGCAGGGGAAGAGGGCATTTTAAGTGTAATTATTATTGATTATATCTCTACTAATGAAAGGAAACTCTAGACAGATTATAAAATTCGCAGACAATATGCCCAGACCTGGTTAGGGATAATAAGTTTCACACAAACAATATTGAATAAAAATAATTATTTCTTGACATTTTCTCCCCTTCTTCAAATGTCAACTTAATTTTTTCCAGTCTTTTACTTATGAATGTGGCAGATCCTATCCATCATGTCATGCTTATTCTTATTTTGTCAGCAATTCAGGCCAGCAATATAACTCAAAGTAATCACATTAAACGGTCAAAGCAAGGTAGATTCTATAATATCTTTGCTCTAAGTTGTTGGGTTTTTTAAAATTATTTTATTTTATTATTTCATTGCAGTATTTTTTGAGGGACGCAACTATTTACCTGATGAGCTTGAAATTTATTATCATAACCATTTCAAGAGTGATTTTCATATCTGGCATTAAATACACAAATCATCCATGAAAAGTAAATTTCAGTAAGACATTATCTATTTATTATTCGTGTGGATCTCAATTATTTATGATCTTTTTTCATATAATATTTATGTGTGCTAATCACTATTAATCATAAGGTTTTAGTCCTGACTAAAGCTAGTGCTTTTGCATACCTCTTTCTTATTCAGACTGTGCACTCTTCTCAGGAGACTGCTGTATGATGTGACTTCCAGTCACAGTACATGTCCTTTACCAAATATTCACTTGTTTGCTTTGTTGGATTAAATAGATTAAATAGGAAAGTCAGCAACTAGATTTCCTAATGCTGACTTTCTCATTTGGATGCATTGGGAGCAAGGGAAAGCAAGGGAAAGTCATTACAGCTGGAGATATCCTGCTCCTTCTATTTCTAAACCAGGTCTGTGCAGAAGATGACTGAGAACAGCAATCACATTTTAATGTGGCAGGTAAAATGTGTGGAGCGCTGCATTTTCTTGAAATACTGGCAAAATTAAAGTGAACAGTGTTGTGGAGCTGTTTATTCACCTCTGACACTCCACCTTACAGGTGCTTTTCTGGTTTCATAGCAGCCTAAGGGAAGTGCTTAAACCTGTGTACGGAGAAATAGGAAAACACAGTTAGCATTTAGAAGTTGGAGAAAGTCCAGGGGATGTTTGAGAGTCTGTTAGAGCACTTATTTGACATATGCAGGCAAAAGGAATTCTTGACTAACAACAGCAACAATAAAATATGTCTCTTCTATACAGAAACTGAAGCAGAATAAAAGAAAAATTACCCTCATACTAAAGAATTGCAATGCCACATATTTAATCATGGGCTGCTAACATGTCACCTTATGTAAATTATATATAGGACAATGAACGTGCAAGAGATTTATATGGACTAAAAATAGCACTCACACACCCCAGATTTGCCTGTGTAAAATCCAGCACTTTGCAATATAAAATTAAATGTGAGAATAAATAGTTCAGACACATAAATCAAAATCTCAACAGAGCAGCCAATTCTTATTCAGCTGGCTACAGCAATTTCTTTATCCCCAGCAAGACAATGTCTTGTAAGCTAGAGTTATCTTAGTCCTCAACCAGCTCCTCTATGGGATGGGGAAAATGCTGGGAAAGATCAGACTCTGTCAGCAGAAATGCAGGAATGCTGATCTAAGTACTGGTAGTATAATTCAGACAGGTCAGGGATGCCACTTTTGGAATCTGGAAAATTTAAAGAAAAAAAACAAAAAAGGATTCCTTGTCTATTTTGTGTTCATGTGTAGTTGCATTTAGGTTCACTTGCCATGATATTTATGTTTGGGTAAGGGCATTAATCATAGACATCTACAAGATGCAGTGCTCTTGTCTTTAATATGATGTTCAGAGTCTTTGGAAGAAAACTGTGAGTGGAATGTGTAACTATAAGACGTTTTTATATTTTGGAATATAGAGCTTACTGAGGAAAGTGTTCTCAAAATGCAGATGGATTTCTCCATGCAGCTCTTTCTGACAGCTAAATGATGAACATTCAGCATTCCAGATCCTTTCAAATGCATTTCCTGTTCAGATTTATTTTTTTTATTTCTTCAGAGAATGATTCTTGGCTATCAATAAGGTTATTATCATATAGTGATCTGTGAATAATCGTAGTTTCTGATTGCTTTTTGCTAGTCTAATTAAGGAGCTGATATTCAACTATGCAAAGCAAATTATACTTTTGTTGCATCCTGGTTGGATACTCAATAAATAAGATTACGTGTATAGTGATGTTGTTTTTCTTCTGGTGGTTGATAGAATTCAAATTTTCACACTGAAAGCTCATCTCTAATAAGTATCCATGTTAAGATGGCTCAAAGTTTTGAGTGTTCATAGCAAGAAAGTGTTAATGAATAACAAGCATATGAACTGGTGGCACCAAGTGGATATCCATTCCCTCTTGTGTATTGCCCAGCATCATTAATTGCTACCTGCTATTAACTGCACATTTAGAAAACAGTGAATTTTATCTAAAATGCATTTGTGCTACTAAAGCAGAGACCAGGCATGCTAAGATTTACAATGTCACAAGCTTGGTTTATTCTGTGCTTTTGCAATTTATCTGGTTTGTGGAATAGCTCTTCCTCTGAGTTGATGAAAGCCTAGGGCAGCCCGTTTTCTTTCCTTTTGCTACTGTGAGGGCACTTTTGTACCAAGAAGCCTTCTTCCCAAGATGTCATAATTGCTTCAACCAGTTTCTTTTTACAATGCAGCATTTCCCCTCTGCAAATGCATCGCTTCAGTGAATTCACAAACCAGCTCTGTCTGGTTCAAATCCACGGACCTACACTTGTGATAAGATAATGAATGCACATTCATCAAGCAGAACCACACTGGAAGTGCTGTGGGCAATTGTACAGTACAATAAATTTTGTTAAATGAGGATGATGCATTTTTAGAGGCGTACCACTTCTCGGAGGTGTTTGCTCACTCATCTGGCCCCTTTACTCACCACAGAAGGAGGTTTTGGTCACTCTGTGTTCAGGGAGATAAAGTACAGCAGCAAACATAAATAAAGGAAGCATTAATTAATATATATTGATATATTGGCATAGTATTTAATTAGTTGCTTTTGGGAAAGAGCATAGCAACATACAAAACTGATATGAGCTTCTTCATCTGTTATTGTAAAAATTTAATCAGTTAGCTATATAATGCCAGGCTAAAATACAGATGGTTAAAACAACAGCACAAAACATTAGTTTTATACATGTAGTAAAGAGACAGATATGTCTCTCTGCAAGTTTTAATGTCTTAATCCACATAAGTCAGAAGGCTTTATTTCCCTGTTTATAAAAAAATCAGAGAAAAATAGAACTCCCTCCTTAGACCACTGGATAAAAAAGTGCATTATGTACAAATGTTTTCATACCATTATCACTACTATTGAACAGCAGTGAGATCTCCACCAGCATTACTGAATATCCATATGTAGGGTAGATTGAGATTGGCCTTAAGGAAAGGAATTTTTTATGATGGGGATGATGAGGCACTTGTACAGGCTGTCCAGAGAAGTGGTGAATTGCCCACCATTGGAAATGTTCAAGTCAGGCTGGATGGGGTTTTCAACAACCTGGCCTAAGGAAAGACACCACAGCCCATGTCTGAGAAGCTGGGTCAGACAGTCTTTAATAATCCCTTCAGATAAAACCAGCTGATGATTCTATGTGATTATTGCCTTAACCAAAAATCAAAGTTGTAACTTTTCTCTAAATAATCCTTTTTCTCTTTCTCTGATTCTGCTGCATTTCTTCTGTATTTTTCTTTCTCTTCCTGGATTTCTCAGTCTCCTTTGGACTGAATTCTTTTGGGATCCTCCCTCGTGGGGAGCCCTGCTTATCTCTGGTCTCTAGTTTTGAAGAAAGCTCTCGAGCTTGTTAGAATCTTGTTTCTTGTGTTTATTAGAAGGTCATCACAAAACTTGGCAGGTCTCTCTAGACTGGCTGCACAAGTTTAAATCACTGCAATCTGGTACATTTCTTTCTTCTGATGGTACAAAAAGGCCTTGTGGCTCACTTTGTGTCTGAATGCACAGAATGGCCCCAAACTACACATTGCTTTTATCTTTATTACCTATTTTTACCCAATTAATTATAGACACATATATTATTTTTCTCAATGACCCAATGACTCTTCACCTATGTGCTACACTGTGGCATTTTCTGTCCAATCACTCACTATTACCCAAAAACCTCTAGAAGAACATGAAGAAGAAAGAAGGACAAGAGACAACACCCTAAATCCTCCATCTTGTCTCCTGCTCTTTAAACTAACTTTTTCGCCCAGTGACTCAAGAAAACTCTCTAATCTACACACTTACACTTTTAGCTTTTTCTATCCAACTTTAACAGCTGTTTTCATGTATCACCATGAAAACATGCTCATGAATTTCATGTTATATGAAATTCAGTGCTTTTCTGGAACTTAGGGTTAAGTATCAGAAACAAGGGCACACACTCTGTATCTCAGACTTTAACACAAAGTTTTACAAGGATTAGTTGGGGAGAAGGAATTGTCTCATTCAGGCTTTTAGGATCAGTTCAGGCTCTAGTTTGATTGCTCACTATACTGTCAGATATGCAGACTCAGGATCTGGGCAGAACAACTTTAAAAGGGAATGAGATCAAAAAAAGACTGAAGGTCTACAACTTATCTTTCTGAGAACTTAAAGACAGCTCCAAAAATACATCTTCCTCAGTAGATGTGCAAGGTACTTAGCATCTCTAGGATCTGGAAAAAGAAAAAAAAAAAATCCCTTGACATTTTTCAACCTCTTGGCATAGCTTTTATCCGTGGGTTCTATTCCAAAATGTCATTAAGGCTTCCATAACACCAATTTTACAATCTGAGGTAAATGATGCACATTTGCCATGCAATTTATAAAGCACAAGATTTGCTCTATGGTCCTACCATGCCTGGAGAAGTTGGTAGCCAAGATCTCTCAGGAAGACAGTGCTTTTGCTCTCACTGAAGATTTGTCCTGAGCAGGAGTGTCAGCAAATTGCAGGCACTATGATATATTGTCTAACAGAGGAGAATTCATTTGGGAGCAAACAATAAACTGAGTTCAAAACTTCATTGTGCTGCACAAATCAGATCTATTATGTAAGGCTATCTCTCTTAACAAGAACAAGCCTGAACCAGCTGCTAAACTGATTAATTTAGACAGACAAAAAATCTACTTGTTTTTTTTTTTGATCTTGCATTGTCAATGAATGAGGAAGAGTACTTTTTCATATTTATAAAGTAGAGACAATGTTAAATCTACAAATTGAAACAGTATAAAACAATTAAACAATTTTATGTATAATTTTAAATTTTATTTCACAGACCTTATCTACTATTATTTTAAAATTTTTTAATGTTTTTCCTTCTATGTCAATCTGTATTTTTTTTTTGTTCCAGGTTTCTCCTAGCATTTCCTGCCATACAGCTCTCTGACTCACTTAACACTCTAGAGAAACACAAAAGGATCCTTCAGGCAGCTTGGGAAAATTAATAATCTTCAAGGGTCACAGGGTCATCAAATGCCAGTCACAAGTGCCTATACATACATAAAATACAGAATACTGAATGTATTCCAAAAATGCTCCAGTAATATCAAGAGCATATTTTAATTGTTCACTTCAGTAAACTTCCCATCGCTCAACCACACCCAAGGGGTCTTTGATGAATTTTGATCTGCTTATATTACATCACAATATTTGTAATAGCCTCTTATAAAAGAAGCTCTAAATTGCAAAGCAGACTTGCATTTTCCTTTCTTATAAATCTCCAGATTTCTCTAAGCCAACCTGTTTAACTCAACTTATGGATGAAAACCATATTTTACAAAGTAATGTAATGTGTTCCCACCTGAATTCCCAAAAGTATCTTATCAGTCCTTCATGCTTTTAGTCAGTCACAATACTCCACTTAGAAATAAAATTCCCTTTTTTGTCTCATATTCTGAAGATCCTTCAAAGTGGAAATGACACCTGTAACTATAGGGATGTGAGTTATGAATCTTCATTCTGTTCAGTGTTCCTAAATCTAAGCAGTTGAGAAGTCAAGGCTTTGACCTGAAAAAAGTGTGATTACAAGTATGCTAAGAATGCAAGCACAGAGGAGCAGAAATAATAGATTAATTTAAAACCCCCAATGACTGATAATTAATACATTAATAACATTAATAACACAGTGTCATTCTTTCCATACCATTTTCTTCCACTCTTATGCTTAACAAAAACCAGTTTATATATGGAGAGTGTAAATAACAGGCACATTCATCATGAAGACCCTCGAACTCTATATTTTCTACCACTTTCTGCTTCCAGGAAAAAGAGCTACATAACTTTAGGTCAAAATGATGAACATCTTTTCCAAAGGGGAAAAGCGCTGGATAATTGTTTCTATTTTGAAGCAAACACAGCATAAATTCATCTTTTATAATAACACAGAATTGTAAGTAATCTTGAATTTACAGACTAGTGACCTTGAATACTTAAAATTATTACTGATGTTGGATCAAATAACAGCCATTGTTAATGCAACAAATAACATATAACAGAAGAAACAACATGCACCTTTTTGCATCAACAAATCATTTCCACACCACTGTGTAAAAAGCTTTCTCTGCTTACTTGATGTATATTGAGTCAGTTTTCAGGTCAATTGTTCTTAACCTGCATTAATCAAAAGCAGAGAATGTAATGAGCTACCAAGAACATATTTAGGAACTTAGCTAACAGTCAGGCTGCATTTTTTCTGGATATTTTTTCTGGATTCTGGATGTGGGAATGATTTTTCCATTTCAAAAATAAAACAAAAATAAAACAAGAAAACTATGAACCAGCAAAAGCTGGGCTAGATCAGAGAGAAAGGAGATCTTGGTTCTAAAAGCAACTGTGCTCTTTACCAAGTGTTTCTGGAATTGCAGAGGACAACAGAAATAAATATCTATTCACCTACCTGGTAATAGCCAGCACAGCTTTTAGGAACACTTTTTTTTGGCAAGGCAGGTTATGATATTAACAACAATGAAAGAAAACACTGATCATTACAGTTCTTGCTATGTTCTGCACGTGTCATTTCTTGGGAAGACATTTAATGATCAACAAACACAAAGTGCCTGTGAAAACTGTAATTCCTCATTTTTTCAAGTGTTGGCTGAGCAACCACAGCTCAGCCCCAGCAGAGAAAATTCCAACTTTCTTATGGCCCCCTTCTGCTCTCATAACATGCTGCCAGTGATTTTGATAAAAACAAAACTGAGTCCAGGGATTTACAATCTTTCATTGCGGAAGTTTGCAGCCTTGACTCTGCATTTATTCCTATTCACAACATTAGTCACTTTTCCTTCTTTTCATGAAGAATGAGCTAATTCATTGATTAATGAGACTTGTGCTCCAGTTTCTCAAGATGAGGGTTTATATACCTGTTGCTAATTAGGTGTGATTAGTTAACTCAGAAACTGCATTCAACTCCCCAAAGAAGAAAGGTTATGAATGGCCAGTTACTCTTTGCCTGCCAAAAGGAAATCTCACCTGCTACCCTTGCCCTAGCCAGTCCTAAAATAAGCAGACAAACAAAATATGTTGCATCTTTATGTTATCTTGTGTTCTAGGTGTGAGGTGTTCCATGGGATTAGTAGGTCTTATTAATTCCATTTCATCTCTGGTAATTTGCATATTCAACATATTTGAATGGGGAAATCAATGCTCTTGAGCTGTTCACATGCATTTATAAAGTCAAAAATGAACTCAGTTCATTCATGGTGATCGTGCTCAGCTCTTTCTTATTTTAAATTTCCTGGAATTTTCATAACAAGTGAACTGCAGGAAGTTCTTACTAACATTGGATATGTTTCTCTGGGAACAACGTAGAGGATACCACTTGCTGTAATCAGTGCTTCAGTATAGATTTCAGTCAGATACTATTTGATTAAAGTTATTTACGCTTCAAAATTTTTCTGAAGAAAAAAGCTTAGTGTATGCACTTTAGATGGCAAAACAAACAAAATGATGCTTCTACACTAATGAAACTTTTTAAAATATATTCACTTAAATCTGTTACCAGTAGGAGAAAACAACTATGAGTGACACAAAAGCCCAGAAATAACAACTTTTTTAATACCAAATATGTCTTTTTTATATTAATATTAATAACTGAATTAGGCTTCTAATCAATGTTTTTGAAGAAGCTTTTGTCAAAATAAACCCTTTATAATATACATATAATGCTGTATGTGCATGTCAGTGCCCTCTGCTGGATAGAGACAGATCCAAACTGGTGGTTATGATCAGCTCTTCACCCAACAGCTGTTTGTAAGAAGCTATAAATTGTTGTTATTACAAAAAATTAAGGAAATCATACTTGTGTGACATATGATGGAAAAAATTGTTTGGGATGTATCGTTCCTAGATTTTGACCCCTAGGTCCACTGCAAGCTGTTGAGATATGCAGCTGTGATCTTTCTATCATTCATTATCTGCAATTATTAATTCACCTCTTTCTTTGTCCATGAACAAGTGCAACCACTACCCAAAAGGTTTCATTGTGCAGTATTTCAGTGTGGAATTGTATTTTCCTTTTTTCCTCAGCTATACCCTTCTATTTTAATGCTATATATCACAGGAGGCCCCAAGTGGCCTTCAGAAATGTTTATCAGCTATTTTATAGAACATGCTTTACTGCTGCTGAATTTTTACAGAAATGACATAAATGCAGTTCCTATTTCACCTGCTCTAGGACAAACAGCGTTCTCTGTTTTCAGGCCTCTTCACCTAACCCGTTCTAAATTCATTAAAAATGACAGCCCAGTCTCAGTCTCATTCCAGAGGAGATGCTGCCTTCAGGGTCATTCATAGAAGCCACCTGTGAAAAAATGTTTCACTCTCCTATTTCCAAAATGTTGGACTGGGGAAACCAAATGGGTTATCAGCAGGAAAGGCATCCATTACCCATGTGCTTGAGGTAAGATGCTGATTTGGTGTTGCTGTGAATCTCCTTTTCCTTCTGAATACTAAGTTATTCCTTTTTATGCTTAAAGGAAATGTTCTTCGTTCTGCCCTGTCCACTCTCAGAGCAGTACACAGTTGCTCTACTTTGCATGGATACAACCACTTACCAGTAAGCAGCCACAGCATAAGGCAGCATCTTCCTCAGAGCTCAAAAATTAATCAAAAGTCAGGAACTGCTCCCTTGTCAGAGTTTTGCTGCGTCCATAGGGGCAGCAGTTCGGTTTCAAATGCGTCCTGTGTTCCACTCAGCATTGCTCCATTTCACTTGGCGCTGTGTTTCCTCATGGAGAGCTGCTTGCTCAGCCAGCCTGCTGTCCTGAGGCTGCCCAAGAACTGCTCCCTGCATTTCCCTCAATAAACTGATCCTCTGCTTTCACCAAACACTTCTATTCTAGCAATGCTTTTTTGCCTTCAGTGACGACACACTAAAAACTGAAGGATGAATTAAGAATATCATGCACTTTTAAAGTGTCTATAATCAGATGCTAACTAATAATATCGAGCTTTGGACTCGGTAATTAATTATAATTCCAAGAGCAGCACTGTAAAACACTGGCTTTTCTTGTTGCTTTTCGGAGTTCTTCTAAAATATTTACTATTTTTCTCTTCATTTTAGCCATAATAGTTAGAAACATTGTAATTAATTTTAGGGGATAGCAACATGCATCTCAGTTGTCAAAAAAAGATCAATAAAACATCTGCCTTTTTGTGTGGACAAAATTGCAGTTTTGTCTCTGTTGAAGGTCACCTGGGATAAGTAAATCTTGTCACTGTGGAAAACATTTGTGATCTAGACATGCCTCAACTAGTGATGATCAGCCATGAAAGTACTTGCAATTGAGCCTAATTAATCTTTGAAGTTGAGTCTTACTAAGCATCAGATTTTGCCAATCTTCTTCAACCAAGCCTCCCACCGAAATCAGCAGGAAAATGAAAACAGAAAATATTTTGGAGTCGGACCCAAGAGGACTTTGGAATGCTTCTAGTTTTCTCACAGAATCAAAACCACACCACTGCAGCAGCCCAGCATCACAATTTTGTGATACACGTTCTGTAAATGACCACACAGAGCTTTCTGTCTATTAACAGCTGCTCAAAAATAAAAGGGGTTGGAAATGACAGCAAATGATCAGGAATCAGGGATAAATCTGTGGTGGTCTTTCCCTGACTTCCACCATGTCCTCAAAACTGGGGATGTCGAGGTTATAGAACAAAACTTCGGGAGTTATCCTTGTCTGGGAGGAGTGTGCCAGGGTAAGCCTGTGTGGGAACTGTACTGAAATTATGGCAAATGTAGCCAATTTCATTTATATGACATTATATTTCCAGATTGGTCATTACTTGGAGAATTCATATTTAAATATTCAGTAGAGTAATAGTCTGAAAACAGCTCAAGTAAAACAACAAAATAAAACTCCTATAATCTATATGCAGGACACCAGTGTACAGTGAGTAATTGCCTCTAAAGTAAATATCTGTTGATAACACAAAAAAACCCCTTGCAGTTTTTCATGAAATTGCTACCTATTTTCCATGTCTTATGAAAAGTTAATGAAAATTAAGTTTATTTGTAAATAATCTATAAGCATTAGTTTTCTTGACCAATATGTTACTAAAATCTGATTTATTAAATATTTAAAATGTGACACATGTCAACAACTTAATATTTTAATTAAGGCAAAATTTATTAGAAATATAGTGTTATTAGAATTTTAACAGACTAGTTCCTGCAACTTTACCACATTAAAACAATGTTCCAGTTTATTTCTTTGAATGTCATATACACACCAATAAAAAGCATCCAAAAGAAGCAATAAGCTCTGGAAATAAACAGAGTAATCTCCTTCTTTAGTACTGTGAGCATATTATTTTTATTAGTTAGCTATTTCATGCAAGTGAAGGGTTTTCATGAATATGCAGAGAAGCATAATATCCGTGAATAGGCCTCAAACAGTAGTTTCAACATTGGATATGAGAGTTTTAGTCCTAAATTAGCTGTAAACATTTTTTTTTTAATTTCTAGTTTATCAATAAATATATTTGTAAGCTTCAGAACTTTCACAAACTTGAGCCCAGTGGGGTTGTTCCATTTTTTAAATAATTGTTGGTTGTTTTTGATATTTTTCTACTCACCAACATTTATTTGATAATTATCTGTCATTTATTCTCCAATTTCCCAGGTAAAGGTGTTCAATATTCTCCTTCAGAAGCAGATCTGGCAGCATGACACACACAGGTAAAAAAATTTCTTGAGCAAACAACTCAGTCTAGCACAAGTTTTTGTATGTGAACCTTTCACAGAAAAAAATTGAAGCTGAATATCAGCATGAACTATCTTCCTAATGTGGTTAGGCTCAGAAATGAACTGAATCAGAAAGGAACAATTCCTGAAAGCAGCTCAGTTTGACATTTGTTCCCAGTGAAAATGATCTCTGAGCAAATGGCCCAAATAAAGCCAGGGATCTCCTAAATCCCCCCAGAATCCCAGTCATCAGTGATGTAATGATTACAGAGCACGTGTGGGGTCAGCACACTGCATTTCTGAGTCCAGACCCTCTGTCCTGTCCATTGGGCTATTGCTTGTCCTCTTCATTTCAAGGCTGTGTTTGTTTTTCCTGATGAGATCTTGGACAAGGGTGAGGAAATGCAGTGAGAACCCGAGAAGTGACCAGCAGATCTCCTGACACCATTGTCACCTCATCCCACCGTGCTCACAAGTGTCCCTGTCACACAGGGAGCACTGGGAGATCCTGGTGAGCCCAATGAAATCCTGGTGAGCCCTGCAAAAGCCCACAGCCCACGGCTCCTCTCTCCAGAGCTTCTGGAGCTGCCTGCCTGGTACACTTCACAAGCACTGCACTGAATTAAAATTAAAAAAAAAAGAAAAGACACGCACATTAATTTTGTTCATGTAACGGTATTACTATAATTTTCTATAGCCATAAATAAAACATTTAAATTATATAATTTTATACATCATGACTACAGAAATAAGTGGAAGTCAAGGAATGCACTTTATATCATCTGAAAGTGAATTCATTAGTATCAACTGCATGCTTGATAAAATTTAAAGTGGGTGGAATCTGCACCTGTTATGCAAAAAGTCTGCATTGTGCTACTGAGTCAACAATGCATACATCATACATTAATGGTCTCTTTCTTAACCACAGGAGATGTGTTTGTAGCATATGTTTTTGGAAAAATTTCCTAGACATTTTGCAGAGGAAGAATTGCAGTGATACACTGCAATTGTATCTAAAAGTACGGCTCATAACTGGAAGCAAATATTGCTAGGCATTGTATAATCATGCAAGACAGACAAACTCATGAATTAATGGCATTCCAGTGTGACTGTGTGAACAGGTCCAAACTAGAAAAAGAGAACATTGCTATATTCTTAAATATTTATTTTTTTTTTATTTTTTTTTTCAGGAAGGGAAATATTTCTTTTTTCTTTTTTTAAAGATAAATTACATATGTGCAATTAAGGAAATGCTGTACTGCACACGTGCTGCAGACCCATGAACAAACAGCAAAGTGGCAGCTCCCAAAGAAAGATGTCTCGTGCTAATGCTGTGTGGCAGAGATGATGCAGGCAAAACTGCAACAACTGCTCACACTCATCCATCAGCATCATCCTCACAGCTGGGAAGATTTCTACACTACAGCCAACTGAAAGGAAAGGTGAGTGAGGGAACATAAAACAAGGGCTGCCACTCTTTGCAGTAACCAAACACAGCCTTGCCAGAAAGTCATTCCATGGAAACCATTTCAGTATGATAATTCCTAGAGCACTGCTGTCACTAGTGTTCCTCTTTCTGGTAAATTACACTCAGCAGTAAAATCTGGGGGAAGATCTGCAGGCAAGAGTTGGGGTCTGCTATGCACATGCACAAAATGCTTCTGTACATAATAGTCAAACAAAGTGCATGGAAAAGTAGTTTCTTTTGTCTCTTTTTCAGGTGACTCAAGCTGAGAGTCTTGTAATTGTTATTTTTAAATCTTTAAAATGTTTCAGCAGTCAGCTGAATCCAATATTGGGATTATATTGGTATTCTATACATTTAACTCTCAGATTCTGGAGGCAATGTCAAAGACACCATCCTTTTTTCTATCAGCAGCCTGACTGAAGCTTTTACAGCTGCTTTTTCTACTAAACACTTGATATTTTGTACACTCTTCAATTTGACAAAATAAATGCAAAGCAAATTATAAAAAAATATATAAAATTGAAAAAAAAAATTGTTAATAAATGTAAGCATATTTTTGAAGCAAAAATAGATCTATTTTTTTTTTCATATCTATTCAGCAAACTGTACTGATCTTAAAAGTCAGGAACACTGGCAAAATAGCAAGACAGCCTGTCAGATATGCAGACTTCAATCTTGACATTGTATCAGGATCTAGACTTTCAGTCCAAATACATGCACATAATGAGTCTAAGATTACAAAAACTAACAGTTCTCAATATTAATGATGATTTTTTACTATAGGACTAGATGTTCCTTTTTATTATAGAATTTACTACACAAGCAAAAGAAGCCACCTAATATAATATTGAAAAATAAAGGGACAAAACCCATTATATTTTTGAAATGCTGACGCTTCTGGATTTACTTAATTTTTAACAAAGTCTTGTTCAAGGTGCTCATCTTGACTTCTTTCCCCTTACCAATACAGAGAAGCACCAGCTGAAGGATGGTTTCATCACATCATTTTTACTAAAAATGAGACAAATACCACCCTTTGCTTTCACAATCCTTTTCCAATTACACTTGTAGAATATTTTTCCCCTCAGCTGACTTCCTCATTCCTGTGAAGAGTAGTAAATTTGCTTTACATACAAGTAGTGCTTTCCCCAAGTTGCCACAAGAGGAGGTTTGACACTGTAGTCTAATTGACCTCCATATTTAATTTAACAAAAGAAAAAAATGAATTTTTGCCATTCTATATTGACTGATCTTTTGGTTTTCTAGGAAAAACACTTTCAAAGGGTAATAGCAGTAAATTAAACCCCCATACACTTCCTTTGGCTGCATAGAAATTCTGCATCAAGACACAGCGATAACTCCAGTAAGGATAACCACGATGTCCTGATCTACTCACACTTTGCCCTGGTACTAGACAATAATATTACATTTTACAGCCAGCTCCCCCCTGCTTTGCTGACACTGACTTGCCTAGGAGCGCTCTACAAGTAGAGCCCTCTACCACCCTTAGTAGGCTGAGTATCTTTTGTGATAGCTGAGCCTCCAATTTACAGACAAGAGCCTAATTTGTCTTGGCATCAGGAGAACTCGCAGCAAGCGTTGGCCTCCGTAACTTTTAGTACATAAAAACTCTCTCGCCACTCACCATGAGCTGGTGGCTTCCCACCAAACAGTGAAATCAAATCAACATTGCAGCATTTCTCTTGGCTGTCCTTAAGGTTTCCTGAAGCCCTGTGGTTCTGGAATGGATGGTGGTGCTGCTGCAGTGCCACAGTGGTGTGCCTGCCATGGGGATAGAGGTCATTTCTTCAGGAAACTGAACTTTCTCAGGTTCACAGTGCTGTGGTGCTGCTAGCGCAGCTAGGAGGAAATACAATTGATCCAGGCAGATTGTTACTGAATTACTTGGAAGCACTTGCCATAACTGATAAGGATGTACATTTTCCTTCCAGTTTTTAAGTAAAAAAAATTCATGATTAATGCAAAATTGCGTGGTGTTCAGCTTTTACTGCAGTATGTGCAATGCTCAGCTTGCTAAAATGAATGACCCCATGAAAAACCTTAGCATTTGGCAATTTTGGGAATGTAATGAAGCATAATTAAAATGATTAAGAAATAAATTGAAGGAAAATAGTTAAATGGTCTAGGAGTGAACTCCAGCAGTGCCACAGGAAGCCTGCACAAGATCTCAGTTATCATATTATTCTAGCCATTTCTGCAGCTCCCCAAAGCCGGGGAACAGAAGCACCAAACACACATGGCAGGAATGAATGAAGGGAAGATCTCAACTCAGCAACATAGATCATTAGTGATGAAAGGATCTATGACTTGGATATGGATCTATTTGGTTCAGAAAGGCTCAGATAAGAGTGCAGCTGTTTTCACCATCTCACCAAAGCACAGAAGCAATACTGCTGTAAACCCCTACCCACAACTTCTTGAGTAATTTTCTACATTGAAAATTGTTCCTGGTAAAACCCGTAATGGCTCTCTAAATAATGTTTGGTGAAGGAAAATATTGTCATTCAAGCAGAACTATAGACACCTGTGACCATTTATAATAAACTACTTTCATTTAATTTTATTTATAGATGTATTAAGAAAATTCCACCTAGTTGGAAAATGTAGAGAAATAATAGCCTGACACCAGAGTCAAACCTTTCTGCAGTATCATCAGATGAGAATGCAAAGGTCATTCTCCTCTGCTATTGAGGCAAGTTCCTTATTGATTGTTTCTATGCCAGAAAAAAAAAAAAAAAATCAGATTAAAATAAAAGGAGTTTCTTAGTCTCAAGCAGAAATGAAAAATAGCTCTTGGGGGGAACAAAAGAAAGGCAATCAAAATTACTGTATTGTGCCAAATGCAGGCTGTTTCAGCTTGTTTTGAAAGATCCATTCACAGAATCATAAAAGAAGACTTTACAGGAGAGGTACTCTAATAATCAGTGCTTTGTCTAAAAATAGGTCATTAATGTGAGTATTAGATGAGATTAACTTTGCCACATAATTGTTTTGTTCTGCTTTAGATTATTTTGTGCAAATGTATGTTTAAAAAAAAAAATCAAACAACAAAAAGCTATTCTGAATGCACAGAAAATGATCAGAAGGAAGCAGAACACTCTCTCCCTGTGTTTAGATAACACATGGTCTCTGTACCTGGAGTGCTCCTCTGCTTCTTAATTGATAAAGTGCATTGGAAGGGAATCACTGTCAAGAGGAAGGGAATCATAATTTGCAGGATAACAATACTCCTAATAAAAAAAAATTAAAAAAAAAATAAAAACAAACAAACCAAACTTCTCGCAACAGCATTATTCTCCTGGAAATAGGAATACTGCAGCACTGTGCCATGTGACTGGTTTTTCCCTAACCACAATCCCCATTTTCAGCCTAATGGTGTGGAAAGAGCTTTTCTCTGTCCTTAACAGTCATAGGATGTCACCTGTATTCACACCCGTGCTTAAGGTCTAAATAAAATTACCCTTTTTTTAGCAATGCTTAAAATGCCCTGCTTCTTTCAGCTGAGATAAACTGTACCCTGGTTTGAATACATTTTCAAAGCAAACATGACTTTGATAATTACTGCCACTTACAGTGCAGGAGAATTTCACCAAAGTCCCATTTCACAATGAACAGGGGATACCCAGTGTGTGTGAGTTCACCCCTACTCAGAGGACACCCACAAAGCCTGTGAAGTGCTATCTATAATTCTCAAAACAGAGTGTAAGTGAGAATTAAGTGCTCAACTGATTTAGGGCTGCCTGTCTGGCCAGAGATAAATAAAAAATATACTTGAACTGCAATTTATATTTTCAGGCATTTACCAAAATTCAGCTCAGAATAGATACAGCAATAATTCCTCTTTATTTTCTTGGGTTCTAATGAGTAGTACACAAACTGTGCGTAAAATGTTGTCAATTTAAGTTCATTTAAACCCCCTTTTTTAAAGATTTTTCAGGTATAATTAGACCTTGAAAATTAGTTCATTAACAGTACCACGTCCTGAGGATTTCAAATCATACCTGCAATAGATGTCCTGAATTTTAAATTGTCAGAAATTCAAATTTGCAGCTAGTGGATTTTTCAAGGCCTCAATCACCTCACCCAACACTATGTGAATTAGATAGTCAGGGCTTTTCAGTGTCACCCATTTTTTGGTGTCACAGATGAAATTTATATATATTTACTCAGTCAAAATTGCTCTTATTTTTCTCCCAAAGTCTACAAAAAGGTCTTGCTTCACAAGTTTATATTAATTTCATAATTTAAAAATTTAATATATATAAGCATGTCAGCACCTGGCATTCATACATTGCAGAAGAATACTTAACTGGAAAAACAGTCTGCTTCTTCACTCCCCCAGATCTCCTAAATATATACATTTTTCAATATTTTAATTTCATGCACACACATTTTATGTGCGTACCCATGTTTTGTTTTCTGGGTCCTAGCAAAATGACAGCATATTTTAAGAGAAATTGAACTGTATTCCAGTTCAATTCCATTCCCAGACTTTTAAAGTTTTGTCTTTATTTTTTTATTTTTTTAATTTTTTTACAGATATAATTTGATTAACTGAAAACAGTTAATAAGTTAGTGGCAATCAAAGATACAAATTTGATAAATGTTGAAGTGTGGCCTTGCGGGTTGTCTTGTACTGACTTCTTAACCACGGATTATTCACACTGCCCAACTTGTGCCATGGTTTCTTGTGTTGACAGTGAGGCAACACAAAAACTGTTTTGTAAGCACAGTATTATTAATGCTTGCAGCACTGCAAAGCCCCTTCCAGCAAGCTGATGGCAGGAGGGGGATTGCAAGAATTACAGTTCCAAGAATTGCAACCAAAACTTGTCACTGGGAACTTGAGAGAGAGGGATAAATATAAGACGGAAGGGGCACAGTTGCTGGATAGCCAAAGTGAATAGTTACAAATTTTTTCCTTCTAAACTGTTAACAAAATACAAGTGTGTTCAAGTCTTAGAAGAGGAGAGGCTGAGGAACTGACTCACATATATTTATAAAGCACAGCTCTATTCTCTTTGAGAAAACCATTTACTAGCTCTTTTGAAGGGTTTTGACAATGTTTAGGTCAATGCAAAAATGGAAGGGAGGCTTCTACCATGTCATATTTCCACAGCAAAGTCACTGCTCAAATAGCCCTGTTCCTTAGCTTTAAACGATAATATAATAATCAACAATATCTAATTAAATGCAATAATATGTTGAGCTTCATGAAGCTTCTAGAAACTTTGGAGCTTGCATTATTTACAATTTGATTTTGTCCTGAATTATCTGAAACAAAAGGGCTGTGGGCTTACTCTTGGCTTCTTTCCTTTGAAGAAATCGCCAAGGCAGAGGAGACCAGAAACCACATAGGTTCCACCAGTCTTGCATAGGTGTCATCATAAATTTGCCTTAATCCAATTGCCAGAATGAAACCTGCCACTTTACCTATGAAAAATAATTTTTTTTTCTGACTGTGTTTTACAATATTATGCACATAATTTTAGAGGGCTGAGTTGTTGCTTATTGTACCTCAGCCTGATGTTTGTTCACATTATAAACACCTGATAAACCATCTTCTGTGATACTTGTGGACATCACTACTGTAATTAAGCACTTATATCTGCCAAAGCTGGGTAACAAGCTGGAACGGTAGCTGAACAAATTAGTGTTCTAGTGTGTTTATCCTGCTGCATTCAAATGACTGCAGGTTTTTATCCCTGACAGCACCAGCTGGGTTGGGAATCATAACAATTGTTTATATTGCAACTTAGAATTTCTAAGCTTCAGTGTGCCTGATAAAACGATCATTCTTTTGGGAGGAGCAGGGAGGCTGCCTTCCCTCAGTGAGCTGACACAAACTCCTGTGCTGTTGCCTTGGCATTTTGTGTGGAAGGTGTATGGGATTAAAGATGTCAGGATAAGCACAGCCAACATGGAGTCAGGGAGAAATTGTATCTTCTTCTTTACGGGTTGATTTTACTGCCTTATGAATCTAGATGTTATAATGCAATGAATATTTTCTGGTGAGCTGTCTGGATCTTTAACACTATCAGGTCTGCTCTCCACAATATATATTGTTATTACACCTGGGAAAAACTGTGAAAAGCTGACATTCCTTGTTCAGTTACCTCTGAGTGGTTTTATTCATTGTAGAGAGCTCAATGAAAAATGAGCCTCTCTTCTAGGGAAATGTCAGTTACCACTATGTACTATGTATTCTCTACAAGCTGATCTATGTAGTCCTTTGAAGATGTTAGTTTGTTTGTTTGTTTCAAGAAAGAGTGTAATTCTAAGGGAAAAAAATGAAAGTCTCTGTTGTGAGCACACTGATGCTAAGAAAGGCTGGCTGTGAAGTTGGCATCTGCTTCAGAATAAGGAGCAACAAAATGAAGGCTTTTATTTTTCATGCTCCAAGATTAAAGGACAGCAACTAGAGCCTTTTATACCATCAGAAGCAAAGCCTGGCCAGGGAGCAGAGGAAGTCGTTGTTATAGGGACTTTGTTTTTTATCAGATGACAAGCACCCCAGAAGATGCACTGAAGCTGCTCTCTGTCTCACCAAACCCCAATGTTTTTCTTGTGTGCCTTCCATCTGCCCCTTGGCATGGTAACTGAGTCATAATACAGCAATAAACCCAAATGGCTGGTTTCATCAAGAGGAGGTACCCATACCATATTAGATATGACTATAAAACTGCATTCTGAAGCCTAGGTAAATCCACTGAACTTAATAAGGTCATGAAAAAATAATAACACAGGTATGACTTCAGGGTTAAGCCTTGAACCCAGAGTAAGATACTAAATTTGAATATTTCCAAATGACTTCTTAGACAGACTCCTTTTGCACTTTATAATATCTTTTTTTTGCAAACAGAGAGAAAGAGTAAGTATTTCTCAGTCCAGCTTTATAAGTTAGGTGTGGAATTTAAAATGCATTTCGTTATAGAAATAATCCCTTTCTTTCAAATGAACAAATGTAAGAACTGTATTTAAAATTTAATATTCATGTGCATTTTGGAATCGAAATAGGCAAAGTTCAAATAAATCAGGGGCATAACAAACTAATTTTCTTGACTGACTAGACATTCAGGCTGCTGAGGCAAGAGACAGTCATTCCTACTATTGCTGTAGCCATCTGTTACCCTGTGTCTCGGAGCAACAATGATTCCTGACTAATGCACTTCGTGCAAAAGCACAGACTTTACAAGAAGTGACCTGTAATTATTTATGAGTAGTCTAATGAAGAAATTAGTCAGTCTACTAATGTGGCAAAAGTATCACTAACAACACCGGTCAGATTAAAAACGAAGGCTGGGTGTGCTTTTTTCTACCCCTTAAGACTTAGGACAGCATGGAATGTCCATGCTCCAGTGCACTTAACATTGCACCACAGTCTTGGAGGATACTTTCCAGACCTATGGTTGTAGGCAGTATTACATAAATAGTGAACTTTATTTTTTGTGGACAACACTGCTTTGAAACCTTTGATTTTCCAGTGCAAGCACGGGCCCCTGCAGAGAGACCAGTGTTGATGCAGAGAAGGGCAGTGAAGAGCATCCCTCTTTTTGCAGCACAAACAGCAGTCATTGCCCATCCAATCCTGCATTAGGCATAGATTCCTTGGAATGATTCCTGTTTTATACTTCCAGTGAAACAGTGTATCAATGGACATATGGAGAAGTAAGGAAGGAGAACAAGGGATCTGTATTGCTGCTTCATATTTTCTGTTATTGAGAGTTCTTGTACCAAAAGGATATTTGAGGAGGTGGACAACAAATGCAGGGTCAGCAACGAGGTGGGAAAGGGAAAAAATGAAAGAGGGACTGTGATGCAGTGATCATGCAGTAATTTCAATGGCTGGCAAAACCTTTCTCAATCAATCCAATATCTGCAGCTGCTGTGATAAACTGTCAGTATTTGTGGCATTACCCAATCAAATGTTCACAACCTATCAATGTAGCTGATCAATGTAGTGCATTTTGCCTGTTCCTGAGACTGTTTATGTGTCAGGGTTTCTTACATTAATTCTCTTGCACTCTACCTGAGACTTCTTAGCTGTGGTACCAAGAACTGTTCCACTTGTCCAACAATTGTTGTCCAAGTGCAACAGCAAGAATTATATCTGCACCAATGTGCAGACCAACCTGGAATATTACATAAATGCTTTGAAGCTGAAATAGTCATGCAACCTTACTGTTACTTGCCAGGAGTCTCCTCAGGGATTCTATTTGAAGGGAAAAGTCAGGGTTACCCTACAGGAGATGTTGTACTGAGCAGCAGATGCAAAATGAGCTATCGGACACGCTGTCGTTTCTTGAGGGGCAATAGCAGATAGGAAAAGAAACACGGGAAAGTAAACTGGAAGGATGGAAACGGATTCATTTCATAGGAGATCTTCAGTATGGTATAGACATTCAGAGCTGATGGTGGTTGGAGAGAGAGTCTGGATCCCCAGCTGAAAGCATGGTTTTATGAGAACAAAAGCTAACAGAATTTTTACAATAATCCAAGTATACTCAAGGTAACAAAATAATAATATCTTTTTTTTTTTTTTTATCCTTATATCCCCACCAGCAATGTGCCATTAGGCAACAACTGGGCCTTTTCTAATTGCTGGGTTTAAGGACTAGCTCATTTTCTTCACAACTTTGGTCAGCCTGCCAAAACTTCCAATTAATTCCAAATATAGCATTCTCTGGTGTAGCATGAAAACTCAATAGTGGTTGGAGTGTATTAAGTTGCTGTACACAAGTCAAAGAGTCCACAGACAGCAATATCTTTCCAATGCAATCAAGCTGGGTGAGAATTGAATCAGCAAACTTGAATCCAGGTGATCCTTATGCTCTCATCTCTGACCCACTGAGCCATCATTTTTCCTACTAACTGTTCCTGGAAGTCAGGACTTTAGAAAAGTTTTGCTGTTGCTTGTCTAAAAGTACTGCAAAGTGGCATGAAGCAAAAAAAAAATCAGCAAAAACTCTTACAGTCAGTAAGAGTTAAGCAAAATTCTTTGGTTTTTTTAAGGACTCTGTAGAAATAATACAGGCACACAGAATTGAACTGGTGACATTTGCCTGCTTGTTCTAAAATGGTACTCTAGAGGGCAAGTCTCCATTGCATCCATTTGAACACTGGCATAAGATTCTTCACACAAGATGAGCTGAAAAATGCTCAGAAGTTATTGGCTAGGATGAAAAATTGACTCCCCCAAATACCCCAGACTCTGACAACAGACCATCCAGAGAATTTTGACAGGGATCACAAGTAATGCATTATCATCCAGACATTCCAAAGCATTTCTTTACAGCATTAAATACATCTTTCAGTATTTGTCACAATTTTTTGCAACTATGGTCTTTTTTTATTTTACTCCTTCTGTTACAATTCATATGAGTAAATCATTGTTTTATCAGAGTATAAAAGTGACAATGTAGCTTTTACTGTCAGATACAGAAAAAAAATTATATACAAAATTATGCTTTTCCAATTCACTCATATTTTTCCCACTCTACTATCTCAATTCTTCTGCTTTTATGCTTTATGAAAGTTGCAAAAAAGAAATCAACATATGCTGCAAGACTGTGTGGTGCTCTGTTGCTTTAGTGAGTTTCAGCAAGCAGACATTAAAGTCTTTCTGTCAAGAGATGGTCCTTATGTTTAATTCCAAGTTGATCACAAGGCCAGTAGAGCTGCAGAGATGTTTTAATCCTTTCCCTGTAAAAACTAGAGAAGAACAGCTCTTCCACAACTAATGGCCAAGCAAAAATATTATCTAACAATCATATAGAACACAAAGGATTAATTTCCTCTTAGACATCAGATGCCCTGAAGGACTCACTTGCTAATTAGCTCATGGAAATCATTAATGCTAGAGGTCGTGTGATCTTTACATTAAAATGTCAAGAAAACAATTTTGTGAGAATATCATTAACGGAAAGCAAAAGAGTGCACAATGTAAACACCCACGTTTTGCAGTCCAGACTTCCATTACTTTTTTACTTATTTATTTAAATGGGATAGCTTTAGTACATATAAAAATGCATATTAACATTTAATTTTACAAGGGGTTTTGTTACTGTGCTTGCAGACTATTTAATATAAAAACAAGTAGATAACTCAAATGGCTGCTAATCTGCTATGTCTTGCTGACCTACTCCAAAGATGGGTAAGAAAACATGAGAGGCCCCCTATTACATAGGGAAGAAGAGCTGTGCCAATTTATTTCAGCCTCATGACACTTCTTGAAACTAATTCCATAGCTCATGCACATCTTTAAGGAATAGCCATGGAAGCTGCAGCCATGCCAGGCATCCAGGTGCTTCACTGTGGGCAGTGTCCACTCTTATAAATGGCCATTTTTAGAGCTGTAGAGTCAAGAACTCCAAAGTTATGAAATACCAGAGTGAAGTCTGGAGTGCCAGTTTTATCTGAACCCTTTGTTTGGGTGTATTATGAGATCCTCTTTAATTCCATGAACACACACTGCTTTTCCAACAGAATGCCTGCCTTAGGGCACAATATGGATGTGGCTCACTTACTGAAGCAAGTAGTCAATATTTTGTGCTTGCCTTGTTTGAAGTGCTTTATTTACTACACCAAATCCAGCCCTGAAAGCTGGCATTGCTTTCCCAACAGTTATTTCTGTGGTGCTTTTCAGTATAACTTTCCAGAATCACAAAACTCAGACTCACAGAATATTCTGATTGCTTCATAAATATTAATTATATCATTTTCACAATGCGTCTGAAAAATGAGCAGATAGTATTTACAGACACACATCTGAAGTCAGGGGGAACCTCATAATTAGCAAGTTCTATCATTACAGTTCTAATAAATTAGGGGAAGCAAGGTTTGCAGAATGAGATACTACTATCCCAGGACCAGACACCTACTG
This sequence comes from Cyanistes caeruleus, assembly GCF_971803275.1. Classification (NCBI taxonomy): domain Eukaryota; kingdom Metazoa; phylum Chordata; class Aves; order Passeriformes; family Paridae; genus Cyanistes; species Cyanistes caeruleus. The sequence goes on from NC_141702.1 coordinate 107,123,869, forward strand.
ATTTCCTGTTCCTGCTTGTTCCTCTAGAGTGAGCATTATGATATCTCCTCCTGCCCTGTGTTTTTGTCCAGCTGTGTCCCATTCCCTCCTGCTGTCCCAAGTTCCTTTTTCCAATTTAGGTTTCTTTCTCATCTTTAATGCTGCTTCTTATGGATGCTAGCTTTGGAACAGGCTGCAGGGAACTACAGAAACTGCAGGCTCATGGCCTCTCAGTCCTGCCTGAGAAGCTAGCCTGGGAATTCATAGGAGGATTTCAAAACAATCCCCAGAGACAGAAAACGACCGCCAGGTGCTGTTTATCTGTCCTCTTGTTTTCCCTTGCAGGAGAGAGTCAGGGGGGTAGAGTGCCCCACTGACCAATGATGGTGATGTAGCACTTTGCTAACCAATAAGAGTTTCTTTTCTGTACTTTCCACGCATCTGTCTATAAGACAAGCCTAGAGCAATAAACTAGAGAGACTCTCTAGTCTCCCTTGAGAGTCCATGTCGTTCTTTATCGCCGTTCCCAATCAGAACGACAGTTTCTGTCTCTTGCTTCACCTCATGGATTGCAAAGTCTTGTCCTTGTTCTTCTCTGTGCCTGGACTTTGAACCTTCCTCTCACCTTTGGCTGTATTAGGAGTATTTTGTATTTAGTTTCTCAACTAATCATTTTTTGGTGAGCTGCATGTCTGCACTCAGCCTCACCAGCAGCTCCACCCCAGCTGCTACACTGCTCCTAGGAGTGCAGCAGTTACAGAAATCAGTTGTTTTCTCACACAGATGCATCTAGTGAAGCGTACAATCAATGTTCATTGCTAAAAAAAAAACCAAAAACAACTGTTTAAGAGCTAGATCCGCTGTAACACTCGGGGAGAAACGATCAGAATTTGAGTCTTCAGTTGTTCACTTACAGGAAGGACAAAATCTATTAAACAGGCTTTAACTATGTTGAAATCAAACTGACCGAAGAAATCTTCCCCAGGCTAAGGACCACCAGTGTGGTGGGTGTCTCTCTACGGCCCTGGCAAAAGATTGTGTATCCTGAGCAAATATCTAGGTTCCACCTTAAACAGAAAAAACACTGAGTTCATGGTGTAGTTGTCATCCCTAAAAGACTGAAGTTTCTGTGGCATAGTGAGACAAAACGAGAGTAAAGCAGATCCGCTCAGGAGAAAAGTAGGCAGTGATTACATTATAAGAAAGATAAAGTGGTTCTGGAAGATATTAAAGAAATACCAGAACTGACTTCTAAATCATTCCTCTTCATTACAGCTGAAAAGTAAAACACAGTTATGCTATCTCAATCAGATTATATTATACAGCATGAAAATCAAGCCCATGTCAATTCTGTGCACAGCAGTTTTTAAACCTACAGAAAATTTATAATTCTTTCCTCTCTTGGAACAATCCTTTCTAAATTTAAAAACACAATAAAGAAAATCCAGATCTTCTCCTGGAAATTTCCTTCACAAATAACAAATAACCCTATTAAGCAATGACGAAAATTTCACATAAAGAAAAACCCACATGACAGGGCTTTGCCCTCTTGTGGAATCATCCCTTCTTTTCTAACCTACTGAAAACACCGTTTTGTTGGGGCTTGTATTTCAGAATAATTTTTCTTCTCTTTGTGCTTTTTTAGTTTTATTTTTTTTGGTTTTGTTTCGGTTTGGTTTTTTTTTCTGGCATAGATTCTCCCATGCTTAGCATATGGATTAATAACTCTAAACTTGAGACTAACTTTTGGCACTAGTAGGGTTTCTGATGCTCTCTCACACTGGCAAAAATAATGAGGACATAAGCACAAAGTTTATTTCAAAACTCGTTGGTTCCACCAGCTGTTTAGAGGTGTGATAACAAAAAGTGTTCTCCTTTTGTATTTTTATATATTAGAGTCCTAATGAAAGTTATCCCTGTTCTGCTGAACTTTTCATAGTCCTAAATTAGTTGCTAATTGCTGAAGTTAAAAGTGACAACTTTCCTCAGGCAGCCTCCAAATTAATAAAGGCACCTTGAACATAAGAAGCGACTCACAAATTACAGTCACAGTCTCGTGGGTGCATAGATGTTATTATCAGTAAACACTCAGAAATTTTGCTTTTTCATCAAGAATGTCTCCAATAAGACAAGTATTTGGGGCACATGTCAGTTTATCTCCAGATGACCACTTCATGAGTACATATATTTGTTATCATGATGAGCATCGCTCTACTAACATATGAACAAACACAAAAATACCTCACAAATACCTTTATATACTGGAATTCAAGAGGAAAACAGTGGCTTGAGTACAACATTGAAAAAATTTGAGAGTTTAGATTCAAGTGTTAAGAAAATACTTGTTCGTTGTGAGTTATTATGCTTGTTTTACATGGCATAACTCAATAATGAATCACTACAGAATACTGATCACATCTATTTACCATATTCATACACACTCATCAAATTATATTTCAATTTGATCTAATTAAAATGTTTCACATTATTATGCCTTTTAAAAATGGTGTCAAGATGAAAACTACCAATTATTAATGTCAAATCTAGTCTCCAGATCATAGTGCCATTTCCAAGGTTTTTTCCGAACAATTTTCTGTGGAGTGTCAGTAATTTTTTTTTTTACCTTGATCCACACAAAAATAATTCTTTAAACTCAAATGGGAAACTTGCTGTACTAACATTTTAAGGGTGTAATCCCCAGCAGCCTTCAGAGCAGAGCTAGAAATGATAGAAGCATCAAATATTAAATACATGCTAGAGTCATAAAAGGATTGCATGCACAGGGAAATCCACAGTTCCAGGTAATATCAGAATGTAAAAGAAGATGGCAAGCTGCTAGATGACAGTAATGCCCTGACAACTTTGGAAATAACTTGAGACTTAAAAATTTCTTAAGAAGATGTTATGGTGGAAAATCAGAGATTAAAGCTCTATGGGCTTCTCACCCACAACTTCAGGCATTCCATGTATTTGAAACAAAACCATATTCTTGATATGAAAAATACTGTTTCTGCATTCAATCTCCCTGAAACTGGTCTGTAGTTAGATGGGCTGAGACACAGATACAGGCAAAGCCTGTGGGTAGCCAGTGTCTTCCTAAAAGAAAAAAAAAATGGATTCATGAGTTACTCTAGTGAATTAATTTTGAAAAACTCACTATATAAATTTTGTTGTTAAAAAGGAATCCTCTTGCTTCTTTGGGAAAAGCTCATGATAATCAGCAAGAGCAACTAAACCAAGGAGATTCACAGCAGAAGGAGAAAATGTTAAAACAAGCTGGGAAAAGAAGCAATTGTCATAATCATGTCCAGCTGAGGGAATTTTATTGTCAGAGAAATGAAATGAATCAAAAGTTTTTTAGTTTACATATTCTAAAAAAGAGGATTATGTGTCTATTAGAAAACCACATAAAATTTAAACAAGAAATGCAATGTATATTTTTTTATACTGGAAATAAATGGAGCCATTTCTACAATGAGGCCATATTCATTTCACTTCACAGTGTCTTTAATTGAAAAAAAACAATATCTCTTTACAGGCAGAGTTATCACTTATAGGGTTTCTGTGAGATGGAAGGGGGATTTTATGGTTACCTACTGAGGTTCATATGAAGGAACAGGGCAAGAAGAATGGCCATAATAGCTTCTTACCAGCCCAAAAAAAAGTGTGATCTGACTGTGAAAAGGTTTGAAAAAACTCTCAAAGGGAGCACTTTCTGAGTGCTGCCAATCTCAAGAAGTAACAGTGACAGATCATTGACCATAATAGTTAATAAACCCCTTTCTGCGGTCCTGCAGCCGGAGAAGGAGAAAGTGATACACAGGAACACAAACAATGAAAGGGAATTTTATTTTCTAACCACTTTATAATCTAAAAAATATACTTCTGCTTGCAGAACTTCAGCCAGCCTCACCCTTCCCATCACATTTATCTCCCCAGAAACAGGCTGCAAGGTCATAAAACAATATGCGCGATCCCCTCTAGGAAGGCAGAGCTGTCTACCTCAAAACCAGACCACTGATTTCATAACGTGCAGCTTTCAAAGTGTGAAAGCAACTAACAGGTTCGGACAGCACTGTTGTGTGCTCCAGATTGCTCCCTGCCACCGTGGCCTCTCTGCATGTCTGTCCCCACGGAGCGTGCGGCCGCAGCCACCGCGCCTTGCGCGGCGCTCCTGGAGGCTCTCAGACATAAGCGAGCCTAATCAAGAGAAGTGTGAAATCACAACAAAGCCAGCTCTTCCCGTTTTGCAGATGGTGAGCTGCCAGGAGGGATCAGCCCAGACTTTAATTGCAAGGCTGATGAGAGAGGCAGGCAAGATGGGAAGGTACATGTTGTGGTGTGGGCAGATCATTACATAAGAGCGAGGCTGTCACACACGTGGTGCCGAATGAATCAACACACGCTTAAAAAAATGGCACCATCAATGGCTTTCCTCACTCCAGAAACAGAGGGATTAGGTACCCTGACTGCAAGCTTCTTTGGGTCCAATCAAGAATCTGGTAAGATTATTATTATTAAAACTTAAGAGGATCTTCCTTTTTAAACTTGTCCCAGGAAGGTAGAGAGTTACCCAGGTGCACATATACACATAAATTCATATATGTACGTCCATGTGTTTTTAATACTCCCATGCTCGGTGCTGCTGTACGTATCCTTATGTAGGAACATAAATTTTTGTCTTTAGTAATAGATTTTACCCTAAGGTGGGAAAATGTTCTCTGTTACTCCAATAAAATTTCAAAGAAGTTACAACCTGTGGATCTGCGTACTTCTAATAATTATCTTACTTTTCTACATGGTCCAATAGTGGCAAAGTTGTGCTTATACCACCCCAGAGCGAGGAGTATCCCTGAGCCTCTGTGTTTCTTTAATGATGAAAGAGTTATAGAAATATGATACCAGCTGCCTGGCATTGGAACAGGCAGAAAGGAAGTCAATAAGCACTAAGACATTTGAGTGAAGTTTAAAATCCATACTTGACTGAAGACATGTCCAAAAATGCCTGGAGTATCACAACCTTGATGTCTGAGTTGTAAAAATCAGTTTCTCAGTCTAAGTGCCAGGAAATCAAAGTTTTCATAATCTAATGAAAGGATGCCAACATGTGAAACAAAATGTGTAAGGAAGAGGTAGCAGGCACCAGGCATTGAGCTGTTTCCATATGGGTTCTATTGCATGGTTTTTCTATTTCTATAACCTAGAAGGAACTCATGCACAGCTATTTATAAGTGTCACTAATTTAAGTGATTGTTTTTATACCCTAGCTTCAGAATTAAACACAAAAAAAAGAATAAAATAAAATAAAAAAATCCATAAAATAAGTAACCTAGATTATGCAAATATTTTGTACTGAAACACACTACTTGAAAAACAGCACAGGAAGCAAAATATTCAAAATCTGTGCAATATAAAGGAGGTTAATTCCAAATAGAATAAATGTCATACGTTTTCAAGAAGAATTTTTGTCTTGAGGAGGACAGACTTGAAGCTTGTATTTATTTAAGGATATTGACCTACTCATATGAGGTCTGGGAGATCTTAACCAATACCACTTTTTAAAAATATTATATATTATTATTGTTTTTTTTCAATGTACAACAAAAAAAGGATTTTTTTTTTTTCTGGGAAGGATTGTTAAATTAATGAGGATTCAGCAACCTGCCCTTAAAAATGTTAAACATTAATTTTTCTGTAAGTGGTTTACAAGTTCAACATGAGTCCAAGGTAACAGAATTAACTAAAAAGTAACTGAAATATTGGAATACATCTCTGTCTTTTTTTGTTCTTTAGAAACTTGGATATAGGAGAGGTTGTCATCATCTCCATGCTTAAAGACTTAAAGAGGCACCTGAGAGGGAAAACTTGCATTTTCTTTTTTTTTCTTTTTTTGTCCCATGTTCATTCTGTGCTTGAGGTAAACCATGAGCTCTCACCATCATACATTTATCACTGTCATAGACTGCAATACTTTTTGAATCTGAAACGTACCTCAAAGCCTACTTAATATCAGAAAATAATATTCTCTTCCCTGGAACAAAAATACTCCTTTAATATTTCAATAAAAGGAAGAATATTGTCTCTTCCGACAAAGACGTGGAATGCATTTCAAAATTTGCCTTGTATTAGACAATACCTGTAATTCTAGAGGGTAGTATAAGGGGTTTCGTGGTAACTGAAAGCTGGAGTTCATTTGGACTGTCCATTTGCAAGTTCTGACCACAATTCTACAACAGAAGAAAAGTAAAGACTGAAAAATAGCTATTCGTATGTTTTCAGCTGTGTGCATTACCCAAACTTAATTTTATTTTTCTCCTGGAATGCACAGATGGACTAATGGATAATTAGCTGGCCAGATTTAATTAGGAAAATTTTTATACCTTAGTTGCTTTTCATGCTGGACAAGGAGGAAAAAGGTTTCTGCACTAGTATTTACGTGTCTCAGATATATTTTATGTTTGTCTATTTGATTTGAACTACCAGCGACCATGGATTATTAACAAGGGAAAAAAATACAGTTTGGCAAATTGTCAGTGGAAAAACTCAAAAAAAATATTTTGATTGTTTCAAGAAACAGGTGAAAGTATAAAGGTTCCATCTAAAAGTTTTTACTGTATGTAGACACTGACAAAAGGCAGTTGCTTTTCTTTTTGCAGCTAATGCAGACACAAAACACACAAGGACAGTGAGCCTCAGTGAGTGAGGTGATGCCATCCTTTGCACACTGCATGCTAAATCTCAAACAGAACCTGCTGCCCATGGGGATGCAAACACCATCACTCAAGACATGTGCATTTGTACTGAATTGCAGACATAATGCACTGGGCTTGGCCACTGCTGGATAAAGCAATAGCAGGTAGGCAAGATCTACAGAGAAGAGGTCATGGAATACAGAATAAAGATTTCCCTGCTTCGTTGCTGTTAATTCCTGGGCAAAAGATGTTGAAGCTATACAAATTGGCAATAGCAGTTGGGACATGTTTGTGAGTACAGTTGAAATGCAAGCTGTAAAAGCAGCCACTCAAAGTGATTCACTCCAATTTGTCCATAAATTTCCCCCTACATTTAGGAATAACCCCTTATTAGATGAAGTAGACAAATAACCATATAATGAGAATGACAGCACTGAAAGAAAAAGCTGTCAGTCAGCAGTCTACATTGATCAGGAGGACAGCTCAATCAGAGATTTAGCAGATGAGACTATGATTTGTTTTGTCCTCATTTTTCGCCCTCAATTCTTTTCCACAGTGTATCATTGAAAATAACTATGATTCATAATTAGCTTTTGATTACATTACCAGATAGGATAATTAAAATATCAGGATGTATCCCTCTAAAAAGAGTTTTTCAAATCATGCTTTGACATTCTCTGGCTATTCAGAAATTTTCCTTTGCTTCCTCAGTATCAGTCAATGCTTGATTGCCATAATTCTGACCAGGAAGAAATCACCTGCTTTTTGGAAAAAAAGTCAGATATAACCTAAACTACATACATTTTTGCAGAGTCTTATTTGGAAGACTCTAGTTTAAATCTAGGATGAGTTGTTCAGGGTGCATTATTCTCTGAGACACAGGAAATATTGAGTTACCAAATAATTCACCTGCAGGAAGGTAAGCAACCACCCATCCCACACCTCCTGCACTTGAACAAACACTTGTGAATAAGCTCTAGGGTGATACAAGAGTAACAACACAAATTTTGAGCTAAGTTTGGTGTATGTACTGCTAGAGGAAAGCATGCTGGAAAACATTCCCTGCCACCCCCAGCTGCCATCTCCTCCCTCCTTTCCCTCTCTTTAACTGATTACAGTTTTGCTCTAAAACCAGAAAGTGCGTGAGCAATATCTTCATGAAAGATAATTAGGCAAATGTTCAGCCAAGAATCACTGTCGTATTTTTTGTTGTATTAAAAACAAAAATAATCCAGAGTATTTTACAGTCAAGAAAAACCTCACTGTCCCCTGCTACAGCTTCAGAGTGCTTGACCTCCCTGAATATTCAATAGACAATGCAACATTTTTAGAGAGACCTGACTGTCTAACTTCTTTTTAGTTCCTAGAAACACCAATTAAAAGACAAGAGCTCTAGAAAAATAATAATAAATATGGTGTGAAACAGGTTTCTGAAATTCCTATGACCAGCCTGTTTCAGGGATTGAAATGACAACAAATGTGAATAAAGAAGTGATGAAAACCACGCTTCTTCCTGTCTTCATGTAGGGCACTAACAATATTCACATCTGATTGTTGTTCCAGGAATATATCTACAGTATCCATACCAATGTACAGAAACTGGGCTGTAGGGACAAATATCACTGAAAGATTAAAGCATTTAAAGGGCAAAATGGTTTTATTTTACTTTTTTGTTTGCTTGCATGCAGAACTGCTTTACTGACAATGAGGACTTCCTTGTCTCTGAACTATTTATTTCCCAGTTAACAATAAATAAGGCTTAGCTTGCACAAGTGTTAGGAGTCATTGCTTTTATATATCAAGGGGAAACCAGACTTCACAGGATGGATTTACATACTTTATTTAGCATTAGCACACCCTAGGACCACAGAGAGTCACTAACCATGCAGTGCATACAATGCATTGCATACAATTAATTAATCTGAGAACAGATGTATATTTTCACAGAACTTAGGTACCAGCCCATTAAATTATTGCCACAGATGTTATGTATGATATTGCATATTTGCAACCATTATTAAAACAGCCTGAAAACTGGAAATGGATATGCATTTTCAATGTTACAAATGTGACAAGTCGCATTTAAACTTTAAGTAAATAAAATAAAAGGCACCATTTCTCATTCAGAAAATATTTGATCTCTAAGGCTCTTTCATTCAGCAAGTTCCATGTTACTGGAAATTTTGATGAATACAGGAGGAATCCTTGTTTTATTTTATATATATATATATATATATATATATATATGTAATCCATACATCTGTGATTTGGTTAGATGGCTCTTTGGAACAACTTAGAACACTAATTTAGATTAATTCAATCTTCCTTTGAGTATCACCTCTATGTGTGACTAAAGGTACCTAGCCTATAGATTAACTTTAAATTAAATATTTTTTGGTTATACAAGCTATTTAACCATCTCTATCTGACCTCTTACATTACTGCAAGGACACTGACATCAGTGGACCTGGATTTGAAAGGGACTGGGAAGAGAATGAGAGACCAAAAAGACACTACTGGAAGAATAGTTTTTTTCCTCATAATAAGACTCCTTTGAGTGCCTATATGATCATTTCACTTCCCTTCACACACTTAATAATAAATAGTTCACAGCATCATAGAGATGTGTTGGGTAAACACTGCAAGTTATGAGGCAAATTTACTGCCTCATAAACTCACAGCCAAGTAAAGCTGTCATTTGCAAGAACAATTAAGCCATTATTCTGTTCCATAGAGAGTGTAGGATATTCCTGAAACCTGTAAATTCACAGAAAAGAGAAGCTGGCCATATGTTCAGAACAAATATTAACATTTTATTTATACTGAATTTGCTTGCAAGCTTCAAACCAGCATATATTTTTTCTTTTTTGTTTACCAGGATTTACAATCTATGCACTGCTCTTTACCGTGTATACTGTTAAAAGACAAAAAGAAATACAAGAGTACCCTGTGATGTTTTGGTTTTATTTTCTGTGACTAAAGTACTTTACTTGAAGTCCTGCTAGTGAGATGTTGTGAAAAGAGAGAAAAGAAGATCAAAAAATAAGACTTTTATCTCTGAGCCATGAAAAAATCTGACATCAGGGCTACCATAAAAATTGCTAGTGTGGCCTGAAGATTGTCCAAATACAGATAGAGGATGCTATTATAAAATGTTTCTGTTGTGTAGCATGTTTTTACTACTCAGTCATATAAAATCACAATAGGATCTTTAATCTTTAGGGAACCACAAGATAAAACTTCACAAAGTGTCTTCCTGAGACACTATAATAATTCTCAGATCTTTGTGGATACTGTAGGTGCAAGCAGTATGGGATTATCAACTCTTGTTTGTGTCATTTCCAAAGAATGAAACATCCACAAGAAATATGTATGTGGTGTGTGGTGGCAGCACAAGCCATAATTTCCCTGAGAACCTGAGTCCTACATAACCCTGACATTTGACTACAAGATTCATCTATGTGTATCTCTTGCACACAAAACTAAACATGCAGTGCCACTATTTTGCTATATGTTGGGCTACATTTTATTATGCCTGTAAAAGATTAAAGAATGAGGATGAATTAGGCAATTGAATAGGGGGAAAAAAAATACCCTAATTTTTAATTTAAGCAATGCTGGTTCTGTCATTTCAACTTGGAACAAGAACACAAGCCTAAACTCCTTCGTTGTCCTCACTGTCACAAAGCTGACCCACATTTCACATTTAATTAGAAGTGAGCTAACTGGACTTCCCTGTAAAGACAGCCAGGCTGAAGCTGCAGAGACAGCTCATACTTGAGTGCTCTGCTTTTAAACATAAACTCTTCATAAATTTTTCAACACCAACTGAACTTTTTTGATCCACTGGGGTCATGAAGTTGAGGCCAAACTCAGGCAGAGCTCCTAAGGGCTGGGTTGGGGTGTGTGGAGTTCCATGGTGTTTGCAGGTTCTGGAAGCCATCTACCCAGGATCCAGCTCTGCCAGTCCTGGGAAATGAACCAGAGGGAGGAACAGTGGAAAATTTCAGAGAGAAAAAGCTGGTGTAGCCCATCCTCTTGAGACCATACGTTCTGTCTGAGGAAAAGGATTGCGAACCCCAAAACATACATAGCACAAATGTAAAGCTAATGTGGAAAATTCCTATCTAAAACTCTATGGACAGTGCCACGAAATTCATGTTATAACCCAGATAAAAGGGTATGCTGTATGTTTTAAACTCTCATTGCTGCCAAGAGAGTCATATAAATGTACTAAAAGCCAGAATAAGCCCCTTTAAATTATTAATTGCAGTTACCTAATAATAACTCGGTGAATAAGAAGAAAAATGGTAAAAATGTACTATTAAAAACATATTAAAACAATAAAACCTGTCAAGTGCACTGTACTTCACTGAGCACTTTTCTATATAATTTAAACCTTTGTACAAGTATCTTTAAGTAAAATTACACTTTTTTGCCGAATTTAGTATTTATGATATTAATTTCCAGAGAGCGTGTATGCTTTGCTGAATGCTCATTTCTGAGCACTACAGTGACTCTCGCAGTGGAACCAAAGAGGTCCCAGATGTTAGATTTACCCATTGTTGACATTTCTGAGTTTTAAGAGCAAAACAGCTCTTAGGTCTTTAAATGAGCTGAGCCACTGGAAACTCTCATTCCATGGAGACAAGCCATGGCAGCAATGGGATGCCACAGCTTTTTTTGATCCCAGCGGACACAGAATGTACAAAGCGTGTCGATATCTTGACTGACTGTGGGCTAAAAGGTTGTGTGCAACTGTACAGTAATAAATGACTTAACCTGGTCTCAGGGTATGGAGTAAATTCCTAAGAGAAAGACATGCAAACCCTACTTTTATTTTTTTTGTGCACTTGAGAACACTTTTTTTTTTCTCCAATGTACCATTATAAGGCCATAACTCACAGATCTGATATAAAATTGAAGTATTTTAAGGCTTTTTCAGATCACACTGAAACTTTTCTATGCATTTCCATAACATTGTTATACCTTTTTGCAAACAAAAAAAAATGGAGAAAAATAGAGAAAATGGCTTTAAGGATACCTCTAAAATATGGTGGTGTAATCCACAGCTGTAAAGATTACTGGCTGGCTCTAAAAATATTTTCTGAGAATTTAATTTCTGTGCAGCTCACTAAATTCCCACTAATTAACATGCAGTTAAAAAGTGAGCAAATTGTTAAAGTTATTACACTCTGAGCTTTGCTCTGAAATAAATGACACCATATATCTTTTTATGCAGTTAAAATTTCTCTAACTGGAAAGAAAACCTCTAAACTTATCTAAAAAATACTCTGCAATACTAAGATGCTTTCTCTCTGAATATACAGATTTTTATTTCTGCATTTTTTATTAAAATTGCTCTTTAATTTTTCATGGTTATTCTAAACGTTCTATTAAAAAAAAAGGCAGCTGCCTTCCTTAGATGTCTGTTCTTAGTGTATCTTAAATTTCAAATTCTGTAGAGAATGGAGAATTTTTAAAAAGCAATTTCTGCAAAAGAAGACCCAGCACAATGTCTTTGCCTTATTTCAAGTTATGGGAGTGGCATCTGCACCTCATGGGTACCCAGGCCTTGGACTGTCTAAAAATGGTACCTCCAAAGGAATAACTGTGGGACCCCCAACTCCACAGGACAGGGTGAAGAAGAAACAGCAGGATGCTGCTATTATTGATCTTTCTATTAATCTCTCAGTAGCATGGGCATATATAAATGTATTCATAAATGTATTTGAACAAGGTTTGCTTCCAGTGAAAAGAAATTCCTCAGAAACCAAGGAAATTCCTGTGGCCAGCCAGGAGATAGCTATCAGCAAAGAGGACAGAAAAATATAATGAATACAGGAGGAAGAATGTAATGAAAGGAGCAAAATGACATACTGAAATTTAGAAAAAAGAATAAACCACAAAGGAATATGTCCAGATGAGTCTCTAAAAATCTGACCTCAGTAGAAGGAAGAACTGAGAACTACTAATTCATTTTAAGATAAAAGTTCTTAAATTTTTAAGATATAAATTTTGTATTTTAAATCCAAGTGTATAATAAAGTGAGGCAGTTTGCATACTCACATTTTTCAGTGGCAAAATTTTGGAGCATTATGTACTTTATAGTTAGATCTATGATCACATTCTGATTTTCTTGCAGGAGAAAACCTCTCTTTAGAATTCTATTTTATGCTTATAACGAATGTTGCTTTTCAGCTGTGCTGGCTAAACTCATTAACACATAATTATACAAAGATGATTAAAAGTATGACTGCAACATTACACTAAAATATCTTATCATCCTAACCCAAAAAAGACATTGTTTGATAGTGTATTTTTAATTTTTTCAAAGTGTACCTTAAACTGATCAATTTTGTAGCCCATGGTTTGGAATGCATATGTGTGATGATAAATTGTGTGAGCAGTATACACAAGGCATCATTTCATAGTTATTACATTTTATAGTTATTTTATTTATACACATAAATCAGAGGAGGATCCTTCAAAAAATGACTACAACAAAGCTAGCAAGGCTTGTATTTACCCCATAGCACCTGTCAGGAATGTATATTATCAGAATTGTCCATAGTGGAATTTTATTTCTCAGACTTTTGGTTTTTTCCTGTATTAAATTTATTGGTTGTGTGAGTGTTGCATATCTGTGGGAAATTCTCTATCTCTTGCAAGTTAATGATTCCAACAACGAATATAGATTACAATATATGACAGATCTGGGTGGCTGAGTGAATGAACCATGAAGCAAATACAAATCAAAATCAAGATTTCTTTTACATTCAAGGCGATCACAGTATCGGGAGGAAAAGGACATAAACTACTTGGATGATGTATTTTACTTGTGGAAAGCAAAGCCAGTAAATTTCTGAAGCCACATATGCAGTGTTTGGGGAATACATAACTATTCTGGATGGGTTGGTGCTCTTTAACCAAGATATGGCATAAATCTTTGGGGGGAAAAAGGTTTAATGATAAATATTTTATCATTAAGTTGTTTGTTTTTTTTAATGATGTCACCAGACCAAAAGATAATTAGGATGCTGAAACACTTGGTTAGAGCACTGGGTTACAACTTCTATTAAAACACAAAAATAATGTGAGGACTTAGTACAAAGCCTCAAATATACACCCACAACTGATGCCTAAACACACCAAGGCTGCACGGAAAATTTAACAAAGACATCAAGTAACCATTAGGCCACCTGCCCTTTGTGACAAGGTTCAGAACTCATCAGTCTACAACACAGAAAGTGTCTCCTGACTGCATTTTGTCCATCAGAAAGGTAAATAGCCGACTGTGTCACAAGCACTGAATTATGCTGCTCAGAATTGTGCTGCCTCTCTGCCTTTCCTGTGCTTCCCTTCTTTCTAGAGTTGGGGCCAGATAGTCAATGAATTAAACTGCAAAGCACACTAATCCCTGACCCTGAGGTTAGAGCTATCATAAGCACTGACTGGAAATGGCTGCAAATAGTTCTTGTCATGCCCTCTTTTTCCATTGGAAATCGAGTAATGACACAGGCAGTGAGTCGGAGCCCTCGCAGGGGTCACGGATTTACACCAGCTGAATCAATTCCTTCTATCAGTATTGCAGAAGCTATGGAGGAGTTTTTTTTCCCGAGACTTTGTTGGCTTTAACATATTTTGTACATATTTTTTTGTTGGTCTTTTTTTTCTCCTGTAGGAAAGCAAACAAATTGAAGGATATTAGACTGCAATTTGTGCCATTGGAAAGCTGTAAATCCAGGGTCCCCTCCTGAAGTGTCCACTGCCTAATATATAAAATTAAATGTCAATTCAAGACCTCAGTGAAAGCAGAAGTTACTGCTTCAGGTCTATAAGAACAGAGATGGAGCTCACAGCAACAAAAAGCAATTAACAGTAAAAGAATGTAATTTCTATGGGAAACAGCAAATTTCAAGCAAGTGAACATCCTCACTCAGCATCAGAAAACTATTGATTTTTGTCTAGGCCACCACAACTTGTCCAAATATGCAAATGGGCAATCCTTTCAGCTGGGGGGGTCAACATTCTTGCATTTTCAAATGTCTGAAGTTTGCAAAAGGAACCAAGAGTTTGATTCATGTGGGTCCTAGCTAGCTTTAATCAGTCTCTGGTTTGCACCATTCCAATACTTGAATGGGTCAAATTCATGACTTGAATACACTTAATTAAGTAAAAATGTAGCTCTAGATGCCCTAAAGAGAGAAGCACACAGGACAAAAATATATATGTCTTACCTCCATGACAAAAATAACATATTTGTTAGGGTCAACAGAAATTATCTGTCTCTCAGAAATTCAGCTTTCCTGTATAGAAATTACTTATGTCAACAGAGATTTTTGAAAACTCACAGAAAACACATCTTCTTGCCATTTTTAGATGCAGATTACAGTGACCAATTGAAAACTGTTCAATTAGAAAGACTTGACTGTTTTCTTTCAAAAGCTTTTGTTGGTGTTTTCCTTCTCCTGTTGCCCAGGTTTCTTTTCCTACTGAAAGGCTCCAGGAAAGGACAGCTCCTATTAAGGATCACACTTAAGAACACATTTAACTTTCATTCAAGTCTTAATGGGATTCAAGCATGTATTAAAGTGCTTTTCTGAGCTACAGCCAAAGTTTGAAAGTGAGGTGTGAAGTACCTGTTTTCCAGAAGCTGCATGTGTTCAGGCCTCAGTTTCACAGTCACATTATCTTAATTTCCTGAAGAAAGCTGAATTTCAATACTGCTCTGCAGACCGAGTATCTGGATGAGCAGAATGTCCAAGAAGTTTTAAAAGAACTTTAGACACTTAAGAACAAAAACCAGCAGCCAGTGGTATTTCTACCCACAATGAAACAAGAACTGCATCTGGAAGTCCCTGAATACTGAAAATCTACCCAGAGGATTTAGTACAAAAGCTTTAAATTACAGTAAAATCAAAAAGAACAATGAAGGAAGGTTGCAGGCACCAAAACTGCACGAGTCTTTGCTTTTTGGGGGGAACTTTCTCTGTTGTTTCTCCTCCAAGCTCTCAAGGCAGTTTTGCAGACACTGTCAATACTAGATCCTAGACAAGTCTTTTTCTTATTGTATTATTTCTTGACCCTATGACAGATTCTATGATTCCCATAATGCCAACATCATCTATCAGAGAGAACTACTACAGAGATTTTTTTATAGAAATCAGTTAAAATTTGTTTTGTTAAAATTCCCAGTAAATACTTTCCTGAGTATGTTTGGAGCAGGATTTATCTCCATATTAATTTTCATAGCAGGGTTGGAAAGCTCCAGTTGGAAGAAAACAGCCACGTTCAAAAAATACCAGAAATTAATTTCGTTTTAGGATGGGATTCATCTTTTTTCTCTGAGTGCTCCAATAATATCTTCCCTAATTGTTGATCCAGTCATTGCAATTACTGATGTCCTGGGTTTAATGCATCTCACCCTGAAACACATCTAAAAAAGGGTAGATCAGCTTCAACACCACGTTGCCCATGGATATTTGGTTCAAACATGTGCATTTTACTACAGAAGGACTAGCAGGGCTAAATTTTCTTTAACTCCTCAAAGCTCCTGCTTCTATATTAGATTTGAGGATGCATATTTTCTCCTGGAAGTTAGGTGTACTTGTAATATTTTTAGTTTCCTTAATAAAATTTATTGCCTAAACCTACAAACCTTGCTTTGCACATGTTCTTTGACTGCCATGCCTGGAGCAATGTTACCAATGTTTCGCTCTCAATTTATTGTAAAGGGAATTTAAGGTGATTCATTGATGGTGATTGCGGATGTTTAAAGATAAAATGAGATTGAAGCTCATCTCTACCAAATACCCTGAAACTACAGCAGAAGTTATGACATAAAATACATTTCTATGTACAGATGCCAAGATCCTGCTCCTTCACAGGGACCCTCTGTGACTTCACGCTGTCCCCCAGTGCACAGTTGTGTCACTTTGTCAAAAGACACTTAAACAAGGCTGCAAAGTAGCTTCTCCCTTTTCCACTTTCACAGTCAGAGAATTCTGTGTTTGATTCTCAGCTGTGCACTGGGAGATTGAAACAGTTCAACACAGAATTTTCAGGAAAACATAAGTTTGTTTTTTTTCCTTTTCCCACATCATCAGCACTGTGTAAAAATAGGAAACACATTTTACATGAACATTTATAAATACATATATTTAACAGAAAAATAGTAATATAAACCCCTTTGTGACTTTCCAAAACATTTATTCTCTCATCCTGAAGAAAATGGAGGATTTCCTTGAGACTACTACACTCTTAACACACACCTTATTTGCTAGTGTACACTCAGTTTTCTTTAAACCACCACAGGAGATAAGTATTGCAGTTCTGAATTTGCTATTTCAAGAGCAAAATGAGGGACAGCACCTCAGATGGTCATCTCCCTGGATGAAGATTTAACTAATGCAACACCTTGAGTAATCAGCTCCTGAACCAAGGCACCCTGCTAATCAGCTCCCTTTCCCCTGCTATGTTATTTTCCACCAGTGAAGCTCCCACACCACCTCACATATGCTAATAAATTCATCAGTCTTGATTGAAGGAGAATTCATGTGCTACCAGCGCTTCCTGAAGAGTGCAGCTGGTCTTTCTGCACTTGTGTGGGCCTAAACCAAGCCTGCTCTTGCTATTTCTCATATATATTTATTTAGCAATGTAAATTTACAGGGAACAGTGCAAACAGACCAAGCACGCTCTTCGTTACAAAAAAACCCCAAAAAAACGAAACCAAAACCAAACCAAACCAAACCAAAAAAGTATTTCTATTTAAAAAAAAAAACAAACAATCAAACAATGACAAGAAAGAGGAGAATATGGAGAATATGCAAACAGCTCCATTTTTAATGATAAAGTTGTTATTGAAATGATTAATAAACTTACAAAAGAATGGATATGATACTTGTTTAGGGATGCATGCTTTCTGCCAGTCAATGCCAATGCCTGGCTCGACATCAAGCTGTGCATTTAAATTGGAACAGGATCCTTCTCTCGCCAAAGTGTGCTCTGAAAACTCAGTAAGCAAGACTGGAGCCAGCACTTCTCATAACTCTGAGGAGACCTGGCTTTGTAAGTACTAGGAAACTATCTGTAATCACAGAACAGTAACAAAAGTTCTGGTACACTGTAGGCATATATTCTTTATATTCTTATGTTTTTCCTGACAGAATATGCTCACAGAAACTCTGAGCATCTTGAAACTGAAAACTTTACTTGCAGAAAGCAACATCAAACTGTTCAGAAACACAGAAACACTCTGGTAGTGAAACTCTGAAACAGCTGCTGGTGAAAGCATTAATAACATGGTTTACTGAGTGAGAATAATTAGGAATTTGCTCAGAAATATCAACATGGTTTTCAAATGAGTTGCTGAAGAAAACTGGACAGGTTCTTGGTTTCCTTCCTGCTGCTCATGAATTCATCTTATAGAAAATCACTTGTCTGAATTATTCAGGTGCCTGCCTTTAAAATAAGTCAAGAGAAGCAAAAGATAGAAACATGGAGTTCTTTTGCAATCAGTTGGTGGTTTTCACTTTTTTCCCAGCCCTTTTCAAAAGCTCTAACTGTAATTCCAGGCAAAATTAATATTTTTAGAAATGAGTGGAGACAATGGATGTTTCTGATA
Source organism: Cyanistes caeruleus (assembly GCF_971803275.1). Taxonomy (NCBI): domain Eukaryota; kingdom Metazoa; phylum Chordata; class Aves; order Passeriformes; family Paridae; genus Cyanistes; species Cyanistes caeruleus. Next base: position 107,142,169 of record NC_141702.1, read on the forward strand.
CCAAGTGCTTTTACTCAGAAATATCAAACTTTATGGACATCAAACATATAACAACATATTTCTTTTTCTTCTGTGAGCCTCAACTCCATTCCCCAAGTAAACAATATTAGGATTGGACTAGGAAGTGAGTCAAAACTGCTGTTGGCAACATAAAGGGATCAGGAATAAACACAAACTGATTCCTTCCCACCCCTAACCATTTTGCTTCTGATGAATGCATGCATGAATATGCAGGAAAAGGGTGTCCTGCTGCTACCAGCTCCCAAGGTTGATTTATCCTACATGTAAAAGAAGATGCAGGAAATGAATTATGGATATCAAAAATGCAGTTGTTACCACTGATCTCCCTTGGGAAACTCATTTCTCATTGTCTCCAGTAATTGCAGTAAACAGATTTTTTTTTTCCCCCACATAAACAATTTGTGCTCTCATTCTCATTTCCATGAATGGAACAATAGCAACAAGAAACCCAAGTATCTAAAAATTGTCTGGAAAAGTTCTGCATCAAGACCAGGGAGCTTGTTATCCAACCATCTGTTTGTGAGCTTCTGCAAAAGGCTGACTCTGTAAAGAGCAAATTTATCCCCAGTGCCAGTGAGAGCCAGGCCAGTGTCTTCATTAGACTGAGGCTGACTAAAGGCTTACAATGCTCCTTAAACTTCCTCAGAAGAAACTTAGTAGATTGTACCTTTTTTTTTTTTTTTTTTTTTTTTAACCTTTAATAATTTTTGTGCACGTCCCTTAAAGTTTTATGGCCATTTTTCTCCAAAGGAATTCAGATTTATCTTAAATTTTTGTCCCTGGAGGTGTGCTGATATGATGGAAAAAGCAAAGGTGAAAAAGCAGATGACACCTGAATAAATCCAGTGTTGGAGAGCAGCCATGGCCTGCCTGCCCTGGGACTGGTGGTGCTGCCTTGCAAATTCTGTGGTGAGTGTGCAGAAATTTAATCTTTCCTAAACACAGTTTATTAGGATAACTAATTATTTATCTATTTTTATGTATTAGAAATACTTAGGCAATATGCAAAATAAGAAAAAAAACCCCAGAAGAACACAAGAACAAATACGAAGTGAGAAAAATTTGTGTATGGTTCAAAGGAGTTTAATATGGATTAACCTAGACTATGGATAGTTTGAAGGGAAACAAAAACTAGGAAACAAAGCTACCTCATATTTCAAAAGTATCCATTAGTGTCCAGGGATCTGGAGGTGGTAAAAATTCATCTATGAGGGTAAAATGTAATTATTTAAATAAACGTGAAAGGGTTTTTTGCTTATTTGTGGTACACTGAATTTCACATCAAATTAAAGATTTATACAGCAAATCATGCAGCAGTAGTAAAATCATTATGCAAATGTCATTTCTGTCTTCATGGCAAGGGTTTTCTTTAAATATGCATGCTCATTTGAGTGTTCATTTGAGCAGAACATATACTTACCTATAGAGTCCTTCTGCTTTATTTCCCAGATGCTCCTCTGACTCTTGTTAGGTGGCTTGTTTGGTTTGTTGAGGGAAAGAAGGCACCTAAGAATAGAAGCCAACATGTGAATTCTTCAGAACTCTTTGGGAAACTGAGCAATGATGGTTTTTAAAATACAAATAATGTACGCAAATTGCCAAGGCCCTGAGGACACTGCCAACCCTTACAGGTCCCAGGGCTCCCTAACACTAATAAAAAATATTATCTCTTTAGTAGAGCCATACATTTAAATGTGCTGTTAGATTTTACTAATAAAATAAGATTTTCATGTTCTTCAGTTTTGTCTTTGAAGTAGCTGTGAGCTTCTCTGTTGCACTCCAGGAATTTAAGGGGGAAAAAAAAAAAAGTCTTATCCTACAAAGAAATAACTTTGGCTAAAAAAGATTAAATAAAGGATTTTTTTTTTTCTTGTCAGTTGATTGCTTTCTGGTCTGCAGTGTTCATATGTAAAGTCTCTAAAAATGAAAATGTGCTGGAAGTGTTATCTCTTAATGTAGATACCGCAGCAAGTTAAGGGTCCACAGTTAAAATTATAGCAAAAACAACCAAAAAACCATAAAAGCCTATAGGGTTCATTCACATGCTCTGTAGGGTAAAGTGGAAAAATCTTCTGATATTAAAAATAACTATATTTTTTGTCAGAAATACTTTTACACTCCTTCTCTAATTATTTTTAATTTCTGTGTAGCCATGAACAAAAACATTCATCTTGGTCAGTCTATTTGGCAAGAAGAATTCAACTGCAGCTCATATTCTTTGTTAGGAACGATCAGAATGGAAATATACTGATACACAGAAGCCTTCCTGAATGCTTTTGTGTCAAGTGCTCTGTGTTTGCAGCTCACACTGTCCACAGTGTGTGACAGGCTGGCTCGGGAGACAGCTTGGCTGAGCTACCAACGTGGCAAAGGCACACAAGGGCTGCTCTCAGCCTCTCCTGAATAATCTTATCTTTCTTCATTATCTGGACACTGAGCCCAGGCTCTCCATTTAAGCAGAAAATTCTGTGTTTAAAATAAATCAGTGCTAAAATTCCCGGCTGAATTTTTGTCTGAAAATAAATACCCAGCACTTTTCTTAGGTAAAATTAATCTTTATGCCTAGGCATAACACTTTGCCTTTACAATGTGTATCTTTCACCTCCTCCCTATTTCACAGTCTTAAATAAGGTTTAAATATTGCATAACTCTTCTGTTTAACTCTCTGAATGATGAAAAATTTCATGTTACATGAAAATCCTGATAAACACATGCCCTGAAAAATATCCAAAGTATGAAAGAATATAAAAAGAAATCTGGCATTTCATATTTCACAGAAACTCCCAAGTGTTCAGTATTTGTTTTCATTTTGCATTGAAACAAAATAGAATGCTTTTAATACTTTCATAAAGCATGTCTGTGTTAAAATGTCATAGTCACAATGAAAATATCAGGTTTTAAAGTTCCCTCTCTGTTGGGTCACAGATAATCAGAGACTTTACCATCAAACAAGCCATTATCACTGAAAAACCTTCTAGAATGAATAGATTTCCACATTACTTTATATAAAAAAATAGCATATTTCCAGTGTATTTTATTAGAAAATTTTCTGTCTACTTCATATAGAAATATTAGTGAAGTACGTCATCAAATCATGTTCAAACAAATATTGGAGAACATTTATTTTCATTATTCTCTTATCTCTGCTAGAGAGATATATTGATTACTACTAGCTCAATGTCAAGGTCCTAAAAATAGAAAGTGTTATTTAATAAAAAAGTAGAAGGGACATTGTTTCTATTCTAGATTTACCTCACAACACTCAGTGGCAAAACAAGTGGGTGAAGGGGGCAGAAGGATTGAGGAGTAGTATCAATTCTCATGAGCATAGTCTATGGCTTTCTAAGTTTACATGGCCTGGAAAGCTAGAAAGATATGATATAGACTGGATGCAAATTAATGCTTCAAAATACAGAAAGTCTTAGCAGCTATTTCATTATAAGGTGTGGCTTGACCCCAAGTGCTGAATTTAGCCTGCCGTCCATCACAGACTAATTATGTTTCCAGACCAAAAAAAAACCGGCAATAATTCAATGTGATGTGCAAGGAAGTGACCATGTAACTGCCATTAACCTGTGCATCATGTCCTAAAGTCCTGCTACAGTTTTTCTCACCTATTTCAACAAAGCATGCCAATAGAGACTATTTTCCTCTCCTAAAATCGGGCATTTGTACTCACTCCACAACCATCACATAATGTGAAGTTTACTATGTAATGCAGCCTTTGAGTAAATCAGGTAAATGTGAAAAAATGTCAGTATTTATGCAAGAGAAATTCCTTGACACAGCTTCACTTACATTCCACAGGGACACTGTGTTGCATAATTTAAGCCATAAGGAATATTTGTTAGACTGATTTACCTTGTTACTGGTGCTGTACTATTAAATTGTTATATGCCTTAGTGATGGCAAGGTATTGAGGATAATTTTGTGAGGAAAATGAAAGGGTGCATAATAAACCCAATGCTGAAAAATTATTCAAGGGAAGCTGTCATGTGTTCACTGACTGCTGTAAAGCAATGGAAATGCCCCTGAAACAGCTTCAGGACCTTTGGTTCACACTCTTGAGGATGCTGTCAGTACATCCTGTGCTAACAGAGGTTCAATATCTAAACTCCAGTAAAAGTTATTTATGTTAACTACTCAACTCTCAGCATGAACTATACGGGTAAGAACTTTACCATGAACTTCATGGTAAAGAGACCATGGAAAAAAATCACGACTCTTTTGGGAGGGACAATGAGACTCCCCAAGCACAACCTTGGCAGGTGTGCACAGGCCTTGTACTGCCCAGGATCATAACTTCAGCTTAAGCACTCTGCTCTTAAAGAAAACCCTTGTTATTTTTCTGTGCTCCTAAAAAAACCCAAATTATTTTCTATTCACTGGCTTCCTGGCAGCAACTAAGAGAGTTGGCAGTGGTTTCCCTGTGAGTGCACATAGGACTAAGACATAATCCTGTCTTTGACAATGTACTAATGAGTGATAAATTCTTTCAAATGCAAAGAAGGGAGAATGGATGTATTAATAATCTTTAAGCTCTGTTACTGCAAACAGTAGCTGCCTGTTCCTAATTATGTAAGTGAAAAACACGCCACATCAGAAGTCTTCCCCAAATCCCTAAATCAGTTGGCTGCTATGAGCTGGGCAGGATGAATACTACTGGCAATATTTGGAACTATGACTGTATGCTTTTAAAAAAATCATTCCTGAATAAGTCTTATTGATGATCACACCTTTCACCTTCTGGACAGTAACACCAAAAATTTTTGTGAAAATATTAATGTGATCAGATTCAGAGATAAAATTCCCATAGGCTTGAAAAAAATGGCAAGTAATGATGATGCTATACCCTTTGCAGACACTTAATTGGACAAGTAAAGTAACAAATATAAGATGTTCAAATCCACATCTGCTTCTGGACACTTTATAAATTATAATTAACCTTATAAATACATATATAACCTTATAAATATATAATCTTATAAATATAGGTTACACTTGTTTACTGAGCAGGTCACTAAAGGTCTGCATATGGGCTGCATTGCAGCCATGCAAGGAGGAGGAAGCGCAGAGAACGATGTCATACATCACTCAGTGGACAATCTGCTGCTGATTAAGAGCCATTGCAACACTTATCAAGGAAAAAAAAGATCCCCATCAAATCTCATTAACTCACACATAGTGCTATGCTAACAGCTGGCACACAGCTGGCTAACTTTGGCATGGGCAGAACAAACATAACTCTAGCTACAAAACAGTGCAGCAACATAACTGCACTGGAATGGAAGGGAACCCTTGGAAGAAAGGAGAAGACACACTCTCCCATCTAGTTTTGTGTGGAAAAGGTCTTTCTGAGCTCCCTACTGGAAGAGAATTAAGGTTCTTTTAATTTGGCAGGCTGCCTTTCACAATGGTCAGGTTGAAGTACATCAAAGGAAGACAGAAGGATTGTGTACTACAACTATGGCATCCCAATAAGATGAAGGCATCCCAATTCCTAAGAATATAATGCTGGATCTTGAAATTACCAACCCTAAAAAATGTGTCAGCAATGATAATCACAAACATTTCAAAAAGTCAAATCTTTGTGGAATTTTGCTCAGTCTTTGACCTCAGTAGCAACCTGTACAAATGTCTTTCATAGTTCAGTAATATTCTGTGAAAGAGAGTTTTCCAATTTGAGTCAGCTTCTTTCCAGTTTCTCATTAGACATGAGAAGAAACAGTAACATCTGATCTATTATCTTTTTGACTATTCTGCAAATAGTTTGAGGTTCATTGGCAGAGGTGGTTTTTTGCTCTTGTGTTCAAGTACTTGTTTATATGACCCTTCTTCATAAAGGAAGCCTTGGTCTCAGTTTTTAGTAAGAAATCTTGTGGTGTCCCAGCACTGTCATTGATTCTCCTCTCCTGGTCCTGAAGCTGTCCTGAAATGGGACAACATTCTTTGAGACAAATACTTCAGCAAACAGATGAGGCCATATAGTATTATAATATTTTTATTATGTTATTTCCCAGTATTGCACACCATTAAATCCTCTGTCCAGCCCCTCAAAAACTGATGGCTCTTCTGAATAGTGGGTTGAGAAGGTACCTTGAAGTTTGTGTCCATAACTGTTCTGAGGTTTGTCATCTAATTAACCTTTCAACAATCAAGGAGGAAAATGTTGATGCAGCTTCATGCCACACTCAGTTGATGTGTTTAAATGTGGTTATATCTTGTGTTTATATCTGAATTTTGAAATGTTTTAGCAATATATTTGTGCATATTCAAAGGAATGCAAAGTTCTGATGTTATTCAGAAGTACCTATCCCATCTCCATGGACACTTTTGGACTGAGAGAAATGTTCAGCACAGCATATTGTATAAAATTTACCATATAAAATAACCCATTTAAGGTGTAAAATGCTTCAGATAAACATGAAAGTAACAAAAATAAAGCTAGACAAGAATAGGATGAGGATAACTCAGGGAACAAAAAAGGTATTCTCAATAAAAGGTGAACATTTTTAGTGATTAACAGGAAACAAAAACTAAGCTGTCTTGAAGGATTATTACTCATATAATAAGACACTTAAAGGGCAATTAAAAAACAGACTTCAAACAGGGAACTGCAAAATTTTCAGTCTTGTTTGATTCAACCATATGAGAAAAATTTGGATAACCCCACGGTTTTTATTCCTTATATCAGTGATTAACTTTTTATGGACACTTGTCCAACAATTTGTCCAACAACAAATCAGTCATAAACCAAGAGAACCCCATAATCAGGTGGGATTTTACATTCCCTTCCAACATTCTGCACCATGTCAGAGTGAAGTCCGTTTCTGAGGGGTTTGGATCATGTTCTTCCCAGGCTTTTTTCATCCCAGTCTTCCTTTCCAGAAGGCAGCCTCATGTGATCCGAACAGGTGCTCAATGATTCTGCATCTCAGATAAGAGAGATCTGCTTCCAAGTCTGCAGTGTTGAAGAGCCAGGCAGCCCAGTTCTGGGAGTGGCATTTCTTTTTATGTCTCCCAGAATTAGGATGCCAAAAGTTTTATACCTGGGCAGAGTCATTCACTCTGTAAAAAAAAAAAAAAAATAATTACCCTGGCTTCTCAATACTTTTCATAAAATTTATGTTTGTTTTTGCTGAACGTGTTTTATGGACAACTGTAAAATGTCTGTGGGTAACAGCTACAGAGCTTGCAACAGCAAAGAATTAAGTCACTGCTATCCCTGGAGTGCTAATGAGGTAAAAATGTGCTGAATGTTCATACTTTCATGGGGATATAGATATTATGCTTGCTACAGGTGCACAATGTTAATTTGCTTTTTGGGCAAACTGTGCTCAATTTGCATAATTTTAACATCCTGAAACCTGCAAACATCAGGAAAATCTGTGTATTTCTCTGCCTGTAGCATTAAGTCATTGAATATCCAAGAATCAATATAAGCTCTCAGAACCAGAAGGAAGCCCTGTTGGAGTCCTGCATTTGCTAAATTATAGGATCAAAGCTTTGAGGTACTTACTCCAGTCCAGGTCCCTTGGCTATAACCAACATACCCATGGAAATATCACTGTCTGCAGGGCCAGAACTACTTTTTCTCACTTAGCAATACTTTGGAATTGTCACACACTGATATCCATCCACTTGAAGACATTGCTATAAGCTTAGCTGATAGATAAAGAACTAAAGCTAGATGTTATCTTTTGTGCAATGGTTGGGGAGCAATTTATATCTTCCAATTTGCTTCAGCCATAATTGAACATGATTCAACCTGTGCCTACATTTCAAAAATAAAGGTGCAATATTTGTATTACTGCATCTTTTCATCATTTGTCATATTAATTATTTCTATGTATGTTGAAATAACTTGAAATAAACACAATCAGTAGAAGATGAAGACACATTTGCTATGGTCAATACAGTCAGAGAAGTTTGTTGGTGAGAGGATAAATGAAGAATAAAATATTAAATAATTTGGAGAAAATATGAATGCACATCATTGAAACAGCCACACTAAATCCATGAAAATGAAGGCTTGCTAGTAGGGAAAAACTATTAAATAGTACCCACAGCTCAATTGGGATCTTTAAAACCATCTTCAGATTATTTTGGGTTGATCAGCATGGGGTTACCTGGCTACAGAATAAAAAATTTTGTCTTGCAAAGCATCCAGCAAAACAAGAGTTTATCTAATACATGAGAGAGAACTTGAGCCTGTTGTTAAAAATATGCAGTACCTTGACCTTTTCTCCTGCCACTATGTAAGTCTCTGTGAAATCTGTTTTTTCTACCGCTTTGGTAGCTATGGCATTTTTTTGCACAAACGAACAGCTAAATCAAAAGCAGTAGTCAGCAGAGTCACAGAATGGTTGGAGAGAATCATGAGAAAGAACAAGAGTAAAAAAGTAACTATATATTGAACATGTCAGAGGAAGGCAAAAAGTTGAAACAACAACAGGAAAACCAGAAAGATTGCACGAAGCAAACAGTAATTTGTCAGTTTTAAAAACACAAATCCAGTACACTCTCTGACATCAGAGAAGTATTCCTTAGAAAGAGACACAAACATTCCAGATACAACAAAAAAATTTACATTAATTTATTTTGAGTAGAAAAAGTAGTTTCCTGGGTTGAAAGAATAGGCTAGATTCTGAAGGCTTTGTTTTTTTCCTTTGAATATTAAAGTGAGTGGGTTTGGTGCTGAACAGGAGGGAAATTATATTAGAAAAATCTTTTGTGACTTTTCCCCTCTGACAGAACCACAAGAACTACATTACTTCATAGCAAGGGAAAGTCAAATTTGCCCTTTGACAAATTTGCCGAAATTGTAAGCACCATGGGATGAGTCCTGGGAAATCCTGCCGTGCCACAGGTCATGTGTGTCAGGCAGGCACAGGAGCCACTGAGAGTTATCCCAACAGCTCTACTCTCACAGCATTTCTCACCACCACTAAACACAACTTGTTCTGGGTTTGGATAGGGTTTTTCTTCTGTCTCCACCACACACCTTGGGTAGTCAAATTTTAGTATTTTTCATTAGGTGTTTCTTATTTTTGTTCATTCCTCTCTATTTACCACAATTCCTGCTTTTTTATTTTTGGATGCTTTATTTTTTTTTTTTTAGTACTTCATGTACAGTATCCTTCATCCCCCACCTGTCTCCTTTACTGCCTTCTCATCTTTAAATCTTCACATTTCATATAAATTTCCTTTCCTACTTGCCTCCTGTAGTAATTCTGCAACACATTACAAACTCCTGATCTATTAAGAACCAAAGACAACCCTAAGGACTCTCAAGACAGATTGTGGGGACTAAATAAAAACAAACTGAATCAAGCTTTTAAGCTAATAGCAATTAATACTACAATTTCTGGAAAGGGCAACTCTCACTTCCCCTACTGAAAGTTTTTTTTTAATTCAGCAGCCCAACAATAAAGCTGCCCTGAAGTGTAAAAATACCATCAATCTGGCACACTGCAGAATTCCTTCAGTGAGTCTCTCCAGCAGGTGCATCATTTATGGTTTAAACACTGATGATCTCAACTACCTATCTGCAGCTTCACACCACAAATATTCCTCTGCCTTGATGCCTTAGGAATTCTCACCACCATTAACAATTACAGCAATTTTTGAATCAGAGTATATCTTCTGATTACTAGGAAATTATATCCTTGTGGAAAGTAATATATTTTTAGTATACTTGGCACACTTTTAGTACAGCTAAGTATTTGTAGAATGCTTGAATTACAGCAAGTATACTCGTTCTTCATAAGTGTAGAGTGACACATTATAAAACAAATTATTATAATCAGAGATTTTCTGGAAGTTCTCAAAGAGCTTGATTCAAAATGGGACAAGTTTCTAGCAGTACCCTCCGCCCACATTAGCAGAGAGTGGGAGCTGAGGGGATTCAGCACCTTCAAGGGACGTTCCCAGCTAAAACCCAACCCTGCAGCTGTGGAAAAAGAAAATTTCTTTGATTGCTTCTCATTTGCATACTACAGCTATGATTTGGGCACGCTGATAAATGACACTAGAACATCACACTGTTCTGCCAGCCTTGCTAGTCATTGTTTTGCAAATTTTGGGGGCTTTGGAAAGGAGTTTGTTTTTCCCTCGGAGCCCACACTACAGAGATTACCCAGAAATTCTCTGAACACTTGGGGGGTCATGAACACTCTGATGTACCAAGGCAGCTCTGTGATCCCACCAAAGAGAAGGAGGAATGTGGTGTCTGATGATGATGAATGGGTTTCACCGAAATTTACACAAATTACACACAAATGGCATTCACATAAATTCCATAAATAAATTACACCAATAACTTAGGAGTATGAGTTTAGTGGGATTTTTAAAAAGGAATTATGGGAAATTTTATGAGCAACATTTATAAAAGTCTGTTAAATGCTAAGAACTTTGAAAGAAATATGAAGCAAAATATTTTAGGGTTTAAAATAAACTCTCTTGAAGACTGCTACAAAATATTCATCCCACGTCTGCCTGTGGTGGGATTTCTTACACATTTCTTTCAAGGAAGTGATTTCACAGACAGTTCTGGGATGAAATGAGCTTCCAAGTTCCTTTGGTGACTGTTGTTCACTCAATGACAACACGCAACAGTTTGTTGTTCAAATCTTCTTCTTATCTAAGATTGCTTGTATTTTCCTGCTTAAAAACTGCTTTTAGAAAGAACCTTAAAGACCAAACATTTGAACTAAAGAAGACCTATGCATTCCAAATTCATTATTTCCTTATATTTTTGCAGTGAAAGGCATTATTTGCAGTGTTTACATGTATTATTCTTAAATGCAAATCCACAAGGATAGCTTTGAGATGTATCTGCTGCTTCCATAATTATTTTATATATGTTATGCCATATTATTGCATAGAGATTCAGAGAAAATGACCACTTTTTTGAGATATGAACACAGGGGCTTCTTTTGAAATTAATAAGATTATTAATATGAAATTTACATTTTTTTTAAAATCACAGTAGTGATGTCCATATCAATCCTTACAAACTCTCCTATAAAGAAGATTCTGCAATCACCTTCTTGTTGAGAGTTAATATCAAACAAAATGTGCTTTGCAAGCCAATTGATTTATCAATTCTCTGTTTTGCCATGCTTTGTCCAGTTAATTTATACCATTTGTCAAATCCAAACATATGTATTGAGAAGAACATTTACATCACTTTGACTTTCTTTATGGAGCTTCAGTGAGGAAACCATTGCTATGTGTGTCGTACCATATCCACTCTGATGACTATTGAAGATTCCTCCAGAGGGCTAGCTGATAAATGAGTTTTTGTACAGCTCAGAAGGCCTAACATGGGGTATTTTATTACAGATTTTTCCTGGAAATGTGTACTGCTGCACCCATCAGTCAAGCCTTGTGTGTGAAAGTGTACTGTACCTTCAGCTCTGAGAGTTAGAGCCAGCCAACTATAGGATTTTTGTCATTAATGATATCTTTTCAAATGCACTCTAAGGATACTTGAGGTCTTGGTAGCTCCTGCATTCTTCACACTACAATTTATGATCATTATGTTATAGGAATATATCTTCACACTCATCAAGTTTCTCATTTAATGAAAAGAAAACCCACAGGATATGCAGTTCCAGATCAGTAATAGAAATTTAATTTGAAGTCTAATACATGTTTCATATATGTGTAAATACCATTTTTATGCTTTGAACTATTAAACTGGTCTGTTTTTCTTAGTGTTGTAAGCAACTTCCTGCAATGAAACTCCAAAGCCAATGGAAAAAAAAAAAAAAAAAAGGCATCCAAATTAATCTCTGAATCATCCCAAGACTTTCACCTTGGAGATAAAACTGAGATTACTATTAATTTTCTTGAACATGTTTCATGTTAAGTTGTCACTATTACAGTAAATACAAGAAAGCAGTTATTTCCAGGGAGAAATGTGCAAGCCTTGAAATGCTTTGTGGTCAACTGAGATTTTTTTTATTGACCAAGAGTCCACACATATCTTCTGATCTTCAGTTATGTTTATGCATTTTTTTAACAAGTTTGCTTTCCTTGGATAAAACTATTTCCAAAAGTAGCCACCCATAACTGCATAACTGCATACATTTCCAATCTTCTCTTCATGACTAGAACATTACGTCACTAAATACAGCTGATTCTTCTGCAATAGCAGAAGACTGGGAAATGTGATTAACTTCCAGTACTGAGTATAAAATGGCCAATAAATATTTTAAATCCTCATAAGTATGCTCCTGTACTTTATTATTTATCCATTCAGAATTGGTATTAAGCAAGTTTTTAACACCTTAATCCTCCAAAGTTAGGTATAAGCTAGCTCCAAAAACTCATTATCTAGAGAAACTATCAAATCCAGAGAGTTGCCTCTCTGTTCCATTTTTTGATTTCAAACATGTCTCAGTCAAATACCTCCAGTACTGTATTTAATTATTTGATGCAATTAATCTTGTTGAACTATACAGACTTTGTTCTTTTACTTCAAGTTCGTAAAATGCTTCAAAATTTTCTTTAATTAGTTTGGATTGAGCAACCAAGGACCTGTGTAACTCACTGACTTTTTCCAAGGCAGGTAGGTATTGTCTAATTTCTTCTTATTTTAGATTTGCCCATACTTGATTCATCTACAGCTGAGTAATATGGCAGTTAACAGGCAGAAATTATAGTTTTTTTCTCCACATCTCTTTAAATCTTACTGCCTGTATGCAGATACAGACAATTGCAAACAGCTCCCTCAGCTCTGCTGCACATCTACCTCGTCCCATTTTTATCTCATTCTGGACCAGGTTCAAAAGGTGCTACTAAATTGTTCAAAAAAATGTTACTGACTTTCCTCCAAAAAAACCACTTTTATTCACATATGCAAAGGGTCAAATTTCTAGTGGGTCTGAAGCTCTTCTCAAAGATTTGATATGATATAGAAGGACTGCTGATGAGAGTTTCAAACCAGGCAAATACGTCAGGCATATGCCGCATGATTACAGCCGGAGCTTTGATGTGCCCCCAAAATCCAACTACTCCATTCCCAAGCATTACCCTGGACCATTTCAGCAAAGACACAGGTTTTCTCTCTCCCAAATATTTAAAACAATTCCTGCTGTCTTCGGTCTCAAAAATAACTTCCTCTGTTTTCATATCCTTCTCATGCCTGCCCAGATAACCAGTGTTCTCTGGAAGCACCTTTAGTTTGATTCTAACTGTGGGGTTTGCTGGTTTTGTGTGGTGGTGTTGTTGTTGTTGGGTTTTTTTTGTACTTTATTTCTCAGCAGAATCATTTTCATTTCTTCTGCAGTGCCTTGACTGGTTCCTTCCTTTCTTATTAGCTCTGACAGCCATGGCAATTGCATGTGCATGCCTCAGAGACAGCTCCAGCACTCACTGCAGCTTGCCAAAAGATCTCTTATTTAAAATTACAACTGTTGGACAATTTCACATATGTACTTCAAAGGCACTTTGTTCTGACAATACACATCCCTCCAAAAGGTCTCGAACTTGCAAGCTGGACAATGTACTGCATTCTCCCTGACAGAAAATATGATCAGTTTGTTTCCAAGAAGATTGTTGTTGCTTTTATCTCTTTACTTTTCCAAATCTATAAATATTTTGGTACAACACAGAACGTTAATTTATGCAGAAAACAGGTTTCTGTAAGGCCATGTGCCTCTTACAAGATATATCATATATTTGTCAAGCTGAAAAACCTACAGAGATGATATGGAAATCACTTCTTTTCTTTTTTTTTTCTGGTGCTGAATGAATCAACTATGACACCATATGCTGCAACAATTGCTGAGAATGAAAAAAGTAATATATTTTTCTAAATCTCAACAAAAAAAAGCACCATTAAATTAAGGAAACTGTATTTTCCTTAAATCTTCCTGTATCTTCCTGGTTCACTTAACATCTCATTGTTTCATTTCTGTGTAGGCTCTTGCCGGCCCTCCTCTCACTGTGGCAGGCTTCTTTCTACAGAAACATGAGCATCCTCTGGCTACTGCTGGAATAACTGAGATGTCCTTCACTTGAAAGGTGGAAGAATCCTCCACCTGTGCCAGGACCTCCAATGTGCCAGCATAGAGTGGATTGGCCTTGGGCTTTGACATTCCCCATCTAGGAGCATAAGAAGTTTTGCCTCATGCTCACTGTGAGCCTAATAAAAATAAAGCTACAGTTAAAAAAATATTATACATATATACATGTATATACACTAAGTACTACTATAGTTACAACTTTGCTTCTTTAAAAATGTGTATCACTTATCATGTTGCAGCCTACAATTTATCTGCTTTTCATAGCAGAAGAGATATTTGCTCCGTGTTCTGCTTGAAGGGGTCAAGTTACTAGAATTATCGAGAGAAACCCTCACTCTGTTTGAAATTAACTGGACGTGGATATCAGTTGGCTGAACAAAAGGGATGTCTGATTTTGCTATAAGCACTGAAGATACACTGCATATCTACGAAGCTTTTCTTCTCATTACTTAACACGTTGCTTGGTTACCTCATCAAACTTATCATCTGTGAGGAAATCCATTTCATTAAGAAAAACATAAATCATAGAGCTAACTCCTCTGGGACTGAAATGGGGGAAAGACTTTTTATTTACACTTATTTCTGAAGTTCCAGTTCAAAACTAAGTTGATACCTTCACACCCCAGACAAGAAAAAATATAATTGCACAGACCATTCTCAAAAAATTGTGTATTGCCCTATAGTGGAGTGCTCTTCTGACCCCTGGTGTGACAAACATCTCTCTGTGCGTTCAAAGGTTGCCAGGACCTCGACTATGTCTTCATGCAAATCCCTTGAAATCAATTCAATCAAATTAATCAATTCAATCAATTCAGACCTTTCTATAGGCCACAGCTACTAACTTAGAAGGCCAACTGATAGAGACAAGGTTTGGCACAACCAAAGGCTTTTCAAGGCGCTAAACCAAACGATCTTGAGAAGCCTGGCATTTCTCTACCAGTTCCCCACCATTTGGAGACAATGCACTCAGGCAGGTTTGACACTGGAAAATGGTTTTCCCAAGCACTTCTCCTGTGGCTGCAGTAGACCTGGTCCTTGGGTGTGCTCTGCTCATGAGATTATACCTCCATTTTCTCACAGGCTGCGCAGAATTCAGCAAACCTCAGTTCTGGGGCGTAAAAAAAAGATGACATAATGATAATAAAGATGACAATGATTATAATTAGTAGTAGTAGTACTAGTACCACCAAAACACCCACACGACCAACCGACCGACTAACCCACCAACCAGCCAACCCACCCTCTCCCAACTAAAACAAACCCCCAACAAAAGAAACCCATGCAAAGAAAGAACAACCCCAAACCCCACGGAAACAAAGACTTGCTTTGCCCGGGAAGCCGGCAGCTCCCTCTGGACCCTGGCCGTGCCGCACCACCTCTCCCTCTGCCCATTCCACCCCTCCGACCCTCCCCAGCCGTCAGACGGCGGTGCCGTGCGCGCCCCCCGCCGCGGCCTCGGCTCTCCGGGGTCGGTCCGCTCGGTCGCTCGGTCCGTGCCCCGGCGCTGCGGCCGCGGCGGTGCCGCTCGGGCCGTGCCGGGCCGTGCCGGGCAGTGCCGGGCAGTGCCGTGCCGTGCCGTGCCGTGCCGTGCCGTGCCGGGCCGTGCCGGGCAGTGCCGTGCCGTGCCGGGCCGTGCCGTGCCGTGCCGTGCCGGGCCGTGCCGTGCCGGGCAGTGCCGTGCCGGGCCGTGCCGTGCCGTGCCGAGCCGGGCAGTGCCGGGGCGGGGCCGGCGGCGCGCACGGCACCGCCCCCGCCGGGCAGACGGGCGCGGCGGCGTCACGCGGCGGTGCCGCCCCCCGCTCCCGGCGGCCGCCCCCGCCCGCCGCCGCCGCCGCCGCCGCCGCCGCCGCGCACCCGCAGCAGCGCCCGCTCCGCTCCGCTCCGCTCCGCTCCGCCGGCGAGCGGCAGAGGCAGCCCCGGCAGCCGCGCCTGCCCCGGGCCGGCCCCGGCCCCGCGGCCCCCGCGCAGGTAAGGCGCGCCCGCAGCGCGGGCGGAGCGGAGGAGCGGCCCCGCTCCGCCGCGGCGGAGCCGGTGGCGGCGGCGCGAGAGGCTGGTGGGTTCTGGAGAGGTGGATGGCGAGGAGAGGAGATGGTGGAGCGGAGGTGTAAGTTAAAGGTTGGATGCGGTGATTTATTGCCCCTTGCCAAGGCGCGGGGAGGAGGGGAGAGCGGGTCTGCGAGACTTGAGCGATAAAATCAATCTGCTGCATGTTCTCCCTGGCGTGAGCTGCCGTGGTGAAACGCGAAGCCGGGGCAGCGATGGGATATCGCAATATTATTGTTATTTATCGGCGGCGGTCTGAAAGAGACGAGGGGCTTGTGCGGGAAGTGCATTGGTAATTTGGGACATTTTCTATTGTGTGCCAGAAGAAAGAGGGCACTCGGCTTCTTCGATATGTGTTTGAAACTGTTCAGGTTCCTGCTGATGGTGTGCATTTTTGAAGGGGTAGAAATTATATCATAAGCGTATTAAAATAAAGACATCTGCAAGACTGGAAGGGGAGCAAAATCGATCATTCCAGCCGCTTTGGAAAGAATTTGGTTCTAGAAATTACGTAGAAATGAAAGGAAAAGATTAATGATGCTGCTAAGTCTGCTTTTGAATTAGAGCGCTTCTCCCTTTGGCTGCAGCAAGGTTGTTTTTCAGATCCTTTTATTTCATCCGGTAATTTGTGAACTCTGGTCTTCCCCGCACCCAGAGACAATGCTCTGTATTTCATACAATAAGGATTCTGCCAAGGATTGTGCATGCCAACCGACCTGGCATTTATTAAGGATTTATTGACCTATGGGTGTCTCTCTCTCTCTCTTTTTCTAATTTGAAAAGGCTCAATCGGGGCACCTGTGACTAAATCATAATTTTTGAAGAATAAAAAATGGTTGTAAAGGGGTGGGGGAAGCATACGAATTCACTGGCGAGGCGCTGAATGCAATAGCTACATTTATATTGGTTTGTGCATATTTCTCGCTACATATGTGTGTGTTCATGGATACATTGCTGGGAGGGATGCCTGGTACTTAAGAGCCATTTGAGATAGATTGATAGATATATAGATAGATACATAGATAGATACAAAGATAGATAGATGTTAATAAATTGTCCTCTTCCGAGAACGAAAGTGTCCCTTTGCTTTAGAAATGACTAGACAAGACTGTGGTGTTTATTGGCAATGTGCGAATTATATCGGCAGTAATAAATAAGCAATTGTTTCTTCGCTTATTTTTCCCTCGGGTCTTTCTCCTTTCTTTTACAGTCTCTCTTTCTTTTTTTTATCTATTATTTTATTATTTTTTTTTATTTCTCCCCCCCCCTTTTTTTTTTTTTTTTTTTTTTTTTGTCTTCTTCTTTTCCCTTTCTCTTCCCCCCTTTTGCCGCCGCTGCTTGCTGCTGTGTGTGTGTGAGTGAGGGGGCAGGCAGGCGCTGCAGCCAGCGGCAGGCAGCGGGCAGGGAGGGATGCTCGCGAGGTGGGATCCCCGCGCGGCGGCTCTCCGCGGACACCTGTAGGGATCGCTCTGGCACGCACGGCGGCCGCGCACACACTCACTCACTCACTCACTCAGTCACACCGCGTCCTTGCCTGGCTCCCCCCACCCTCCTCCCCACCCCTGCTAGACGCCACGGGCTCCTGGCACCCTCCGGCTCCTGCGCCCCGCTCACAGAGGCGCAAACCCCTTCCCTTCCTTCGCCCCGCTCCTCCCAAAGCCGCGGCGCCCGCCCCGCGCACCTTGCGCCCCCCTCCCCTCCCCGCCGCGCCTCCCGCATTCCCTGCCCACCGCCCCTTCCCCCGAGGGCCAGCCCAGCCCCAAGCACCCCGTCTCCACAAACCTCCCCTTCCCCCGCTCCTCACCCCATCACCCCCTTCCTCCGTGTCATTGTCCCCGGGCACGCACGCCGTGTCTCACACCGCCGGCCAGCGCCCGGCTGGCTCCCCGCGCCCCCCACGCACCCCAAATCCGCTCCATCACCGCCTCCTTCCCCTCGGCCGCCCGCGGGTCCCCTCCCGCCCTGGTGGCAGCTCCGGGCCCCGTCCGGAGCGCAGCCCCGCGGCGGCGCGCAGGGAGCAGCGGCGGGGCCGCTCCCGCTCGGGCGGGCGCGGGCAGCGGGCGCCGCCGCCCCGTCGGGCCGCGCAGGGCGGAGCTGTTCCGGGTGCTGAAACAGGAGCGGCCGCTCGGCGCGGTGCCGCAAGCCAGCGGGCCCCTGCCCCCGGCCACCGCCGCGCCCGGGATGGCCTTTGGGGAGCGGGGCTGCGGGGGCTCCCGCCGCCGACCCTCCCGGGAGCTGCCGGAAAATCCCTGGGCTGGTAGCGGCGTTGCCGGAGGTGGCTCCCGCCGAGGGACGGGGAGGGCGTGGAGGAAACCTGGGGTCTGCCTGCTGCCGGTGGGCACGGCTGGCCCCTGCCCGCGAAGTTTGGGGGTTCTCCTCTCCTCCCTTTTGCTGCTCTTGCCCGCCTCACGTGTGGCAAATAATAAAAATAATCGTGTTGACATTTAGAGGAATGAAATTAAATATAGAGAGAGTAGGAGGTGACTTAGCAGCTCTGAACGTGTCAGGTGCAGGCAGCTGAGGTGTGTGCCTGTTTTTAAAACGTTTCTCCCTGGCAGGGTCATCTCTGCCCCCTCTCCCCGCACACACACACACACACACACACACACACACACACACACACAGACACAGACACAGACACACACCCCAGCTCAGAAGAGGGCTTGGCAGCAGCTCTGGCCATGCTATTGTGTTTGCCTAAGTGCTGCTGGCAAAGAAATGTAAGGGAGGGGAAGGGGAAGCGATGAGTGAGGGAGGTGTTGGAGATCCTCTCCTCCATCAGGAGAGGTCTGCTAATACACAGCTTCCAGAAAAGATACAGCAGCTCTGGGGGAGAAGAACAGCCTCTCTGCTGAAACGTTTTGGATGTAGAGACCTCTTCAGAGGATAAGGGTGAACTGTGGCATACGCATAATTTTGAAAACAGAGGAGTTGTTCTCTCCTTGTTCTCTTAAACAAGGGCAGCTGAGTAAATATACATAAAATACTGCAACCCATTTCAGAGGACTAGCACCTGGGATTAGCTGATCTGCATTGTGAATAATGTCAACATCAGAGCTGGCTTGAATTGGATTTTCCCTGCCACAGCAGAAAATATCAGCCCCAGAAGAAACCAGGTGGCAGAGAAAAAAATTTGATTTGAAATTTTTGAAAAGCCTTCTAAGAAACTATTGCAATTCTTCCTCACCCCAGGAAAAATAAACCATTAGGTGTGCCATGCATGGTGAAGCTTCTCAGGTCCTGCTGGGAGCTTAGGCCACTTTATTTTTTTGACCTGTATTAGGAACAACCAGAACTGGGCTTCATCTGTATGACTAGGACCCCATAGCTTCACAGGTGATGGTGTTTTCACAAATAAATTAAAATAAATTGTAGAATAAACACCATCTTTTCTGTTTAGCATTGTTGTTCTAGTAATAAAATGCACTACTAAAATATGTGAAAGTTTTGGAAAGGTAAGTAGTTTATGTTCAGATTATAGCATAAAAATGTAATCAAGTATAAAATAATGTTAAGATTTGTGTTTAGCACTGCAACCCATTACAATTTCTCAGTAACTCCAAGATTACAGCAGCATTTTCCTAACGTCCAACACCAGTTGAAATGAAAAAAATAATCACAAACGTTCACTATTGATCAACTTTGTGATTCAGCATGCTATTAGTTGTCATTTCTTATTATTCTGTTTCAATTCCTTGCAGATTAGAAACAAAAACAATAGAGGAAAATCACCCCCCTGGATCTTAGCCTTGGCCTTTTTCAAGCAAAGAGAAGAGGAGCTGCCAGGCTTTGCATGTCAAGTGGCCACTCGGCTGTTTGACAGCTTCTGGGTTTCAACCCCATTGGGATTGAGGCAGCTCAAGCAACCACGAGCGATGAGTCCTGTCGTCTGCTGACGCTGCTCTAGCACCATGGCAGACAGGCTGTGATATGACAAGAGGATCCATCCTAGGGAGGCGGCGTTGGGATCCATAATTGGCTTCCTGGGAAACTACAGCTGGTGGAGAGGATGTAAAAAGAGGCACGCATGTGCCAGGATATTGCTACAGCCTTGCCGAGCTGGTGGATCCACTTGGAGGAGAGTTTTGCCACCGATCTTGGGTTCTTTCCCGATTTGGTAATGTTGGCTTTGGGGAAAATTTCTGCCGACTCACCCACCCCTGGACACCTTTTGCGGAGCGTGGCCGGCCAGTGAAGAGACCCAACGGCGCCTTACCCCCACCGCGGGTCCCCTCCGGTGGCCCCTGGCACCATCTTGTGCCCAAGCCCATCCCGCGGGGCAGCTGCAGCCCCCCGCCCCGGGGAGTCTCCCACAGTGACCCCCGCACCCGGGGCGGGGGTGAGCGTGCCCGAAGCTTCCAGCGCGGCCGGCGCCCGGCAAGATTTTACCCTGTCTGCCGCCGGGGCCCCGGTGCCGCCCCCCGCCAGCCCTGCCGCCCCGCTCGCCCGCCCCAGGCCGCGCAGGATGGGGGCGGTGCTGGTGCGGCGCGGGGGCTGCCTGCTGCTCTGGCTGGCCCTACTGCTGGGCTGCTGGGCCGAGCTGGGCAGCGGGCTGGAGTTCCCGGGTGCGGAGGGCCAGTGGACCCGCTTCCCCAAGTGGAACGCCTGCTGCGAGAGCGAAATGAGCTTCAACATGAAGACGCGCAGCTCCAGCGGGCTGGTGCTCTACTTTGATGACGAGGGTTTCTGTGACTTCCTGGAGCTCATCCTCACCCAGGGAGGGCGGCTACAGCTCAGCTTCTCCATCTTCTGCGCCGAGCCTGCCACCCTGCTCTCGGACACGGCGGTCAACGACAACCTGTGGCACGCCGTTGTCATCCGCCGCCACTTCAAGAACACGACGCTGATCATCGACCGAACCGAGGCCAAGTGGGTGGAGGTGAAGTCCAAACGGCGGGACATGACTGTCTTCAGCGGGCTCTTCCTAGGAGGGCTCCCGCCGGAGCTGCGGTCGGCGACGCTAAAGCTGACGCTCTCCTCCGTCAAGGACCGGGAGCCCTTCAAGGGCTGGATAACAGACGTGCGGGTGAACTACACGCAGACGTCGCCGCTGGAGAGCCAGGAGGTGCGGCTGGATGACGAGCAGAGCCGGCTGTGCGCCAGGGACGACGTCTGCCTCAACGGGGGCGTCTGCTCGGTGCTCAACGACCAGGCCGTCTGTGACTGCTCCCAAACGGGCTTCCGAGGGAAGGACTGCAGTGAAGGTAAGGGGCCATTTCAGCTCGCCCCATTGCCCCCCATCGCTCCGTGGAGGGGACGGGTCGGAGGCCAGGCCTGCATGAGGTTTCATCTGTATGAGTGGATCTTCCTCCCTCCCCACCCTTCCCACCGTGTCCCCAGCTCCCCTCTTCCCCACCTTCTCCTCCATGTCTTCCGTGTGTCTCTGTGGCCAACCATGGTGCCATCACTCTTCTGTTCTCTGCGAGGCTGGGTGAGAGGAGGAAGAGGATGTTATCTGAGCATCTTCCGGAGGCGGGCTGGGATTTCGGGTTGTTCTGGGTAAAGGAGAGATGGGTGCTGGGTACCAGGTGTCACCCAGATGGCAGGGGGTGGCTGGAACCATGCTCGGTGGGAGCTGAGGGAGGGGATGTGCATGCCTATCACAAGCAGCTGGTGGTAATTAACTTGGGGAGCAGGGAAAGTGATGCTGGGAATAATTTCAGTGGATTGAGTGCAAAGATGACCTGGGTTTGGTTTTGTAGGGTAGAGGAGACCCAGAGTCCACTTTGTATTTGCCTCTGCTATGTCATTGAAATAAAATCAGTGATTTATTTGTGAATTCCTTAAATTGTGGCCGGGGAACAAGGGGATTAAACAGAGGATTATGTTTTTACATGGATGTGAATAGTACTGCTTTGCAACATATTTAGCAATTCACCATGCCAGTTAGACAGGGAGAACACAAAAGGGCAAAGGGGAAGTACGTACTCCAAGACCGCAAAATGACTGAATAGTTTTACCAAGGAAGAGGGAACCTAGAAAAACAGCAGTTTCCTTAATCCATCTACAAATAAATCACTGGGTAAAATATGATTCATATTCAGTGCCCATTGTTTTTGGCAAATGGAAAGAATGTGAACGTTTACTTTGCAGATGCATGCAGGACTCTTGTTTTTATTATTTTGTTAGTAAATGTACCATTGCTTGCAGCTCCTTAGGCATAGAAATTACATATGTTGTGTATCTAGAACAGGATGTGAAGGTGTATAAATGAAATAAGAGCGAATGTATCAAGGGAAAATACGATTATCATGTCAAAATTGGAGAGCAGAGACCTAAGTTTAAAATGTAAAAGGTAAATATGAATAAGATATTATCAAGGCCAAATTAAGATTTTCACTGAGTGGCTGCATGACATTTATGGCTGAATAATTTGCCTTTAGCATTTCTATCAGATTTCACTCATTATAAGAAAGAAAACATCATTTGTGACTGTGCTTTATTATGTAACACCTTCTATCCTTAGTGTCAATACTCAAAATGCTACAGTCATTCTGCATCCTGTTTACTTTATCAGCTGTTTATCTCTCATCTGCCATTTGTGAAAAATTCAAACCTTATTAACACTTTAAATAATATTTTGTAGGAGCAAATAACAGTTTCAGAAAATTAGTCATTTGTACTTTCAATTGCACCCATTCCCAGAAACTGTAAAATTAAATATCTTTTATATTAGGTAAAACATCTCAATTGATTTAGTTTTTGGCTATCAGTTTTTATGATATGATAGTACATAATCTATAGGTGTATGGACAATACTGAGTTGCCTTACCATCTCTGAGTTAGGCCCTATTGTAAAGAAAAAGAAAATTATGATGGTGCAGCAGCTTTGCTAAAGCAATAATGGTAATTTAAGTACTATTAATACTATTATACATTTATATGCCCTTTACACTAAAACATAGTTTAGTTATTTGAAGTTATTTTGCACACATAATACTTATGTGAAAGAGTTCACATAATTGCATGTAATATCACTCAGATAAATTATTGCCTTTACATAATAATAGGTTCACTGGCTATTTTTAAGGAACATTTTTATGTTTGGATCAAATGTTAGTGAAATACATATCTATATTTATATTTAGTGAACATTGTATGGAGCCTTTAAGAAGAAGACACTCAAAATAACATTTAGAATCCCCCTCCAAATTCAGGTAAAGTGCTGACTTCATTTAAATGTTAGGGATTTTACATTTGACATAGGTGGGATCAAAATTCTCCTCACGTGTCCCTTGACTGCAAAGAAGCCTTATAAAATAATACCAAGACTTACAATTTTAGCAGAAAATATTCAGATTCTGATTTAATTTGAAACAGGAGGCAACATTTGCCCTGACAACAACAGAAATTAAACTAACATTGCAGTTTATACCTGTTAATTGAGAAAAGGTAGCAACTGACAGTTCTGTCAGTGAAGTTTTGATTAAGGGATTAGAAGTTACTCATATGTGCCAGCAAAGATGTTGAACTATTATAAATTATTTTATAATTATTCTAAGAAACAGAAAAGGCAGAAGGACAAGTAAAGCCTTTAGATCTGCCAAGAAAGGAAACTTGGCTTCTTCTCTTTAGTTTTTTGTAGCCAACATAGACATTAAGCTGTTGAACTTTGGTCTTTTGTTCCCAGAATGTGTAAATTTCCCACAAGCCGTAGAAAGACATTGCCATTGCTAAGGGATCATCTCAGGCTGCAATTATCTGAAGGGTTTTTTTGAGTCTTCACTCCTACCCTTGTTTTGTTTTTTGTTTAAAAATTATTTTAGATAGAAGAAAACCCCAACTTTTCATTTTTATCTGAAATTCTAGCCATGTGTTCCAGTTGATACCTTTTCTTTAAAGGTGAAAGATGGTCATTAAATTCTATTTTCCTTGAATTTTTTAAATTTGTATTTTTATTTTTTTTTTTTTTTTGGCTTGGATTTGTTGTTGTTCAGTATCTCTGCTGTCTGGTAAAAACACAGAGCTCCTCAGTGTAATGAGGAATGCAGGAATTAAGATCAACAACAATAAACAAAACGTTTTCAAAATTTTCTACCCTGACTTGCATGTTTAGGAATTAAAAAGTAATAGATTTAGAGTCAAAGTTTCATGTCTTAAGCTGCCATTTTAAACACAAGTTCACTTATTTTCAGGAGAAAATCTGATGGGTTATTTTTCCCAGATTTTCATCTTTGAGAAGCTTATTAATGATCCCTGAAGTAATTTTTTTTTTTCTTGTAAGAATGAAGTTCCATGAAGTTTTGGGTTGGGTTTTATTGTTTTGTTTTGGTTTTTTGTTTGTTTTTTTTGTTGTTGTTTTTTAAACCCATAGTAATATAAATTATTTCCAATGGGCTTAACTGCTTTTATACCTAAATCAGGAGTAGCTTCATTTATGTTTTCTGAACTGCACCACTGTGAGATCAGTGCAAGCTAGGAAAGAACCATTCAGTCATTCCTTTTGTTCCAGGAGGATCTAACTTCTCTTCAGTGGGAGCACTGGCATAAATCACAGAAAAAGGACTGGAATTTTTGCTTAAATTTACAAGGATGTGTAGTCCATAGCAAAGAAAAATATGATCTCTGGCAGTTCTCTGTTTGAAAGGCCCATGAGTAAAAACACTACAAGAGCCTTCTAAAACAGAAAATAAAATCTGTACTTTGTACTGAAGGAGGCAAGGTTATGTTATTCCACATAATAATAGTGACTCAGTAGAAGGAAAAATACACAAAATTATAATGAATTTTATTAGGAATATGACTAGCATTGAAATAAACCCTGACTGCCATATCAATTTTCTGATAGGTTTTTTGACATATATTTCAATCTTCTATTCAGTGAAAATTACAATATTGAAAGTACTCAAATTGGTGTGGCTTGATTCTATGGTAAAGGTTTTTATTAAAAAGACCAACTTTAAAGTCAGATTTTTAGTGCATTAAGTCAAGGTCCTGGAAGGTAAGGAAAATACATGGTTCGTATCTGTGAACCTCCATATTACTCTTCTAATTTTGCTCCTTTAAAAAATTTCAAAGCAACAACAACAAAAAATTTACCTATTAAATAATTAAAATAGTGACCTCTGGATTTTAGACAAAAAAAAAAAAAAGTATCATTTTCCTGTCATCCTCATTTATATAAAAACAGCCTTGTCCACTATCTGAGAAAGTAAACAGGTAGCTCTAAAAGAGGTAGTAAAATACACGTGATGCATTGAGTTGGGGGAAGTTACTCACTGATGCTAACTTCTGGTCACTCCATGCCCTTTTCCTTTTCTACATCTCTAATGGTTTGAAAAAGTTACAGACAGGGTTCTTTATCTTTTTAGCATATAGCTTCCCTACTTCCCTCAATATTAGCATCTGTACAGACAAGTGCTCTGTGACTCCAAACTATTCCTGTTTATAACATGTGTTTTAGCTGTTCTACCGAGTTTCTGGTTCGTGAGAAAAATGAGGACTGTTCAGGCAGCTGTTCACTGTAAGAGATACTCATCCTTGTCAGATATTCAGAAGTTGATGCCAGCTATGGTTTGAACTGTGAAAGTGATTTTTGAGGAAGTCAGTTCCAGATGTCTCAGCCTAGCCAGCATTTAGATTTGTTTGTTTGGGTTCTGAATATACTACATCAGTCTTTGTTGTATTTCCTTTTGCATGTTATCTTTTTTTTAAAAAATCCAATATTTATATCTCCTTGAAATTTTTGATATCTTCATCCGTTTTGTTCTCTTTATGCCTTGAATGAAACATTTGAACTTCTTTTGGCATTAGTTATCTATTGCAAGTTGTGTGTTTGAGTGTGATGTTGAACTCATTGCCTACAGTCAGTCTTAGCAGAGTAGTCACCATGGTCTTTATCCCTCCTGAGTCCTAGCTAAATGTACTTTGGACTAGTAAATACTGTGAACAAAACTTGCCTTTTTGATTTACGCTTTGGAATCTTTATCTAGATGATCTCTATTTCTTCTGCATGCTGAATTTCTTGTCAGTGCCAGTGGCCACTGGGGTGATGTTGGTTTAGAAGGAGGGCTAGAAATGCAGCAGAGATTGTACTGAGGTTCTGCATATGTACAAACTATGTTGATAATTTAACAATCATTATTTCACTTTATTTATTTTTTTTAAATGGTGAGTTTGTTGCAGAGTAGAATCTTGACAGCAGATAGTCAAGTAATGAAAAATTCGTTCTTCACTGGGTTGCATCTGTTACATTCACATTTAGTCATATGAACACCCAACCCTTATGTCAGTTTAAAGCACAATTTTGCATCATTTTCTTAATGAAATTTGATATAGTATTTTGTTTGGCAGGATTCAGCATTATTTTGTATTGATTTCAATATCTGACTCATGTAAAATCACAGGAATTTAAATACTATTTCACTGGTAATTAGGAGTTGGCAGTCTGTTTTATATTATCTTCTAAGGAGGTTTTTTGTTGAGTATTACTAATCCTTTCAAAATGCTGATATTGAAATACTTAGAGCCTAGATCTTGGTACTCCAGGTAAATAATAATTTAAATAGTGATGTTGTTGTTTCCCTTTGGGCCTAGTTAAGGTCCTTGTTAAATTTATATTTTATATTTTATATATTGTGAATTATAGACAGCTAATATACTAGAAGAATTTATATCTAGCACCATAGGACCTTGTGTCAGATTGGTCAGATTCATTCAGAATTTCAAAATAATATATATTAAAATTGCCAATGTTTTGATATAATTGCACTTAATCTTTTGTCTCAGCTGAGGGCTGGCTCCCTGGTATTTTAACAGCAGATGCTAGCCATGCATTTGTGGGATTTTTACCCCATCATCATTACTGACCTGATGGACAAGAATGGGGAAACAGGCAATTAAAAATGAGTTTCTGATAGAAATAGCTTTATGTAGAGGCTAACATTAACATTTGCAGGTTGGAGGGTTCATGCTTCTTTTAGTAAACATATTAAAATTGGTTGGTAATGTGAAAAAGAAAGCTTCATCTCTCTATTCACTATCTGTCTTGGTGAATTTAATATGATGTTATATCTATCAGAAAGCTTGGTGTTCCTTTTAGAAAACATGCAACCATACCAGTTTCTGGAAAAATGCTCTGTCCTGTTTGTTGTGCTGTAGTTGAAACTTGTGTACCTTCATAAACACATGATTTTCCAGAATAGTGAAGGGCATTCTGAGGTGTTGAATGCCTTTGTGAACCTGAGGACTAAATTATAGAGGCCAAATATACTACTTTCAGGGAATGTTTGGTTAGGGTGTAACAGACATACCTTTAATACTGTTGTTATATATAGAATTGACTAGCAAAGTCAGGATAAATAATCCTTTGCTGCCTTTATTTAGTTCTACGCTGATCTGGGATCATAATTTAATATTTAACAGAAGATGTGCACTTTCTTGAATGGCAGTTTCTCCTGTACCGTGGTGATGGTATCTGAGTGTATCACAAGCACTTCACCAGCCTGGATTATATTGTTGTGTATGCAGAACTCAATTTCTCAGCTCAGGTTCTCTTCCGCCAAGCTAAAAAGTGGTTGTATGTGGTGAAATCATGCAAATGTGTAGCCATTCTCCTGGATCTTGGAGTAGAATCAGTAGGATCAATGAGTGCTTCAATGAACAAAATACCTGCAGTAGCTAATGAAGTAATGAAGTAGGAAAACCCACAGGGTTTTGATAGGACGTTGCTTTCTCAGTGCCCCTGGCCAGTTCACACCGCTTTTTCAGTTTTCCTTCTAATCTGTAAAGTTAAACTACTCCATAAAGGAGCTTCTGGTAGCTCTTTTTCCTGGTCATCAGATACTTGAAAGATCAGAATTTCTATTAGGGATGTAGGAGAGGAAGACCTGAAGGTCCCTTTACTATTGTGCAACCACTTTAGTCTACAGAACTGATAATTGTTAGTTGGCTTTGAAGTTGCAGGCCTTCCTACTGCCTATCCATAGCTGAGTGTTCAGAATAGTGGGTTTTTTCTTGCTTTTTTGTCTGCCACTGACTGCCATTGTTCTGACTAGACCCTGGAAATGATGTAGCTTGTCATCTGCCAGCCACTTCTTTGACAATTCAGCTCTTCTCATGGTCACAGCAGTTCTCATCCTTTGCAATGTTACACCTGTATAAAAGTCATCCTTATTACTAGAAAAGGATCCTTATTACTGTAGAAGGATCTAGGATTTGATGTCTGAGGAGAGTGAGGAACCCTTGCTCCTAGTCAATGACCACATAATTTTTTAGTTTCATTCTCTCCCATTTTCAATGAAAAGTCTGAAGGTGAAAGTGAGGGGTAGCCTCAGTTATGCCTTGTTTGAGCTTGTCAAGAAATGAGACAAAGGTAGCTGGCAGCTGTCTGCAAGAACAGGATTCTGTGATAAAATTTTAGATTTCTTTAATGCTATGGTATTAGGTATTAGGAACCTAAAATTACTCAGTTATGTCCTAAGAAGCAGCAGATTTGGCATCTTTTAGATATCTGAAAAAAATTGTGGTCTGTTTTCATTTTCCACTGCAGTCAGTTTGAAGTCCCATTGACTCAAGTTTGGAATTAGGGCAAACCTAATAACCTGCTGATTCTGAACTTATTATTCAAGTAGGAATATGAAAACAGAGAGAACTAGGGCAAATTTAATAACCTGCTGATTCTGCCTGTAGTATTCATCTGGGAATGTCTATAGAGAAAATACTTTTAATAAATTCTAATATTTATTACCATGATCATCATCATTATAATTACTCATTAATTTAATATGTGCCTTATGAACCATGCTGGAAGAGTGATGTGACTAATTTTGTCTTACATTTAAGACTCTCTATGATTTGAGGGAAAACCTGGTTTCCCAAACAAATGGATGGTGCATTCACTGGAATCACATGTGCAGTTGCTGCCACTACAAACTGTGAAAGAGTGGATTTTTTTCTATGGAACTGTTACATCCCAACAATGCTGCACAGGTGTGCAAGTCACAGATTCTTTTCAGACTGTGCCATATTGCACAAGGTCTTGAAATGAGAACATTTGACTTTTTGATTTTGTCTAGAGAAAGGGCTCTGCATTGCTTAAAGGCAGAGAAAATTGATTGATTCTTCCCACAGTGCTGTCTTTTTGTAATTAAGTGGATGTGTACAGCCATTAAGGAGGTCACTGGCATTACCCTATGCACCTAGAGATGCATATCAAAGTTCCAAAGTTTCTGAATTACATCTTAGTTTCCGATGCAAGAATGACCTTCTTGTGCATCTTCTTTCTCTTTCGTGCTTTTTAACTTTAACAAAAAACATTTAAAAATGGCGTTTTTGTCAAGGGAGGTATTTCTATTAAGAAAAGATTCCTTAAGAAAGATTGCATGTATGTAATATAAATTATATGTGCTTCCTTTTGAATAAGTGTCTAGAAAATCACAGAATTAATGACTAGGCATGGAGAGAAGATCTGTATCTCAATATTGTCATTTTCTTTAGAAGCTTCTCCTGATTCTTCTTTGTTTCCAAAGGTGACAGCAGGAATCTTTGCATATATATCAGCATTTGTGCAATGGGTGTCTAGGGCACAGCCACAATGAGTATCTTTAGAATGAATTATGGGGCCCTAGTGCTAGGAAAAAAAGTGCTCTTCAGCCTTAAAGATGTTATCTTTCCTGATTCTGTGTCATGCAAGTGTGATAAATGTGATATAAAAAATTTGGATTCCACTGGTTGTTGCACAGCAGCGGGCTTACTTTTTACATTTGAAAAATTATTTGTGCATTGTACATTTGTAAAACCAGATTCTTGACCTGCAAGGTCCAGGGACAGAGTCAGAGAGGTAGGTGAGATAAGGCAGCTCCTTTCCAGACTGCAGACACTGCTGTGTTTAAGCACAGTGATCTTCAGGTGATGCTCGGTGATGTCAGTCTACTGGGGTGGACTGGTGCTTCACATGACATCCTCCCTTAGAAAAAACAGTGGAATCTCTACAGGAAGTTTCCAGGAATGTTGGTTCTGACAGAGAGATTACTAGCGTTGTGCATTTTGAATTTTTTTCCATTTTTCCTCATCAGAGGGGAGACAGGTGAAAATGGAATTTGGAAACACATAGCTATAAGTCACTTAATTCTTAAGTCTATTTTGGGGTGATATAGGAAAGTCTTGTAAACAGGTTTTTTAAGAACAAATCAATGCCCTTCTTCCACATCCTTCTCATATGAATGTTGCTCAACTTCTCAGGAGCTGATTCTCTGTGATTTTTATTTTCTTTTTCCATGATATTGCAGAAAAATAATGTCTGTAATATTATCACATTGCAAAGAACCTGGGAGGGTTTTATTCTGAACCCATAGTTTTTCAGAGATAAATTATGGACTGTCGTTCGACATTAACAAAAGATTTGTCTGGTTTAGTTAAGAATGTTAAGAATTTACTGAAGAATTCTGAATATAGATCTCACATTCTTACATAAAACATTCCTGACTTAAGTGTTATAAGGAAAACATCAGCATTTTCCCAGTAGTTCATCAGAAGAAAATATATTCAAATTACATTTTGTTTGTTGGCCCAAATCTTCACTACTTTCCTGTGAACAATGTATCTGTTATTGTAGTTTCCAGGAATTTCCTTGGGGGTTTTCTTGTCACTGTTCTTGGTCCAAAGTACTTGAGGGACCAGCTAGGATTGAAGTTAGCCTTGAACTTGTTCTTTTTTTCCCCCTGCATCAGTTGAACAACTGAGTGGAATTATAGGAAGTTGTGCATTAATAATAAGCAGAACAGCACAGGTTTTGTTTTGTTTTCCACTTTACAAATTTTGAAACTCAAAATGTAACAAATAATGTATCAGGTTTGAAGTTCTGAGTTCTGAATATTTTCACACTGTTTCCTATTCAGGTTTTTATAACAAAGAAAATTCCTGTGACAGAAAAAAGTTCAAGTGATAAAAGTTTTGACCTGCTATTCCTGCAAATCCCCTGATAACCACAATTCATCTTGGCATCCAGAGGCTTTACCTATTGTCCTAGTATTGGTTGGATCCCATTCTCCTTTTTTCATTTGGCTCTCATTTATAAGTCTTTCTTGCACATTATAAATACCTACACCACCCAAGTTTGCTATTCAGGCACATATTACCCATTGTGATACTGTGAGTCATGCTGGTAGATTTTGTAAACCTTAAACTATGAAAGCATCCACAGTGATGCAAGAGAAAAAAGAAATTCCTCCTAATTTCTCCCCTATTTTAAAAAAAAGAAAAAATGAATACAAACAGAAACATTCATTGCAGTCTAAGTTAATGGCACCACAGGAATTCAGAAGCAAAGCTGCCTGCAGTGAGTGGTGGCTTTCATCTCTTTTCTTTCTTGTGCTTAAGCATGGAATTTGTCTCTCCATTTTATTCACATTTGCATTAAAAATAATAAAACACAGTTAGTGATGCTGTATCTATTGTGATAGAGGTACATCAAACTCAAAAGCATGCCTCTAAGAGCTTAGAAATATTTAGATATTTTGATTTTGCACTTTAATTTGGGCACATTGCTGCTTCCATAGCCTAAATATATAAAGTGAGGTGGGTATAGGTTTTGATGTTACTCAGCTTTGCTCTTCCATAGCTTTCTCATCAGAAATCTGACAAACAGTACAAGAGTATGTCTTGGAAACTTGTTTTTTGCCCAGTCTGAGCTCTCAGTGACTTAAACTAAGCTTTCAGTCGTTGAAGAATGCAGAAAGAGATACTAAGGAAGTTAGTACCCAAAGGAGTTGGAAGAGAAAAATATTCTTAGAAAATATTATATACATAAAACATATATTATTTATATATACATAAATATATAAAAATGAATATATAAATATATAATAATAAATCTTATATATAGCTACAGTTATTAGAAATTATATCTATTGTTCTGTACAATATTTCTAAACTATTTTGCTTTTGTAGGTTTTCCACATTCAGTAGTAGCTCTGCCAATTGCTGTAATAAAATAATTTGTTGCAGTTCTCCTTTCTCATCTGTTTAGATCAGGGCTGATGTCTCGAAGCTGAAATGTTAAGCCATTGTAAAATAAGAGTAAAGTAAGAATCAGGTCCTCTGATTAGGAAAAAAAAAAAATCAACTGTATTAATATTAAAACACTCCAAAATGTCAAGAAACAAGCAGGCTTAATCTTGCTCACTACTATGTAATACTGCTACTTTGCAATTTTGATGGAAGTTCCCTTTTCCATTTGAATGTATAGATGTGTAGAATGTATATTCTATACATAGATGTATAGAAACATCTTGCCAGCACAAAAATGATTAGTGGGAAGCTTTGCCTGCTTGTCTCTCACACCTGTAGGTTGCAACAACAACTTTTTCCACTCTTCGGTTCCTCTCTTTCGTAGAGGCATAGAAAGAACTTGCAGTGGCATTTTCCCTTACAAAATTATGAATTAATGCATAAAAAAGTTGAATATTTTTACCCCTCTCTGACCCCCATTGATTAGATGACCTATTCTGTACTGAAATGCTTGCCCTTTGAAAATAGATTGTCAAGTATTTTTGTCATCCACGTGTTTGAAACAATTTTTGCACTCCTTTGGTTACTCTTAGACACATTTGGTGCACAGGCTTTTAAAGCACAGCTCAGTATGGGCAGTTTGCATCTTCTCCAATCAGCCCAAGTCCTCAGGGTCAGTCTGACAGGGTTGAATGTACTGCACTCAAAATTTATGCCCAGAGAATTTTATAAAATAAAGCACTAAAGCACATGGAAGCTATGAACTGTCAGGACAGAATACACTGTGCACTTTTAATTTTATCTGTTTCTGAGTTTTCATTATGAAATAGTCTTTAATTACATGATCATATACCACCTTATCCTTGAGCTTTCTGCCTGTTTCATTGCATAGCCTGGATAACAAGTTTTCTACTTGCTGTTCAGTTTGTAGCCCTGAGTCTTATTCTTTGTCTGTATTAAAATAATTTCTCCGAAGAGAAATCAGTAATATTTCCTGGGCTTTTCAAAGGTTTTCAGCTCATACAACACCTGAGCTGCTATGCAAATATTGAAAATTGCACAATGCCCATGTAAGATGACAGATGCTCTCATTCATAGTGGAGAACTGAGGCAAGACAGACTGCAGGTAAAAAACATTCCCTGAGTGCCCATCTGAAGTTCTCCGCTAACACTTCAAGGTACAGCTCAGTACAGTGTTCTGGGGTATCCCTCACAGCACTCTCTCCAAACAAATATTCAGAGCAGCACTAGGCATGACCACCCAGAAAACACCTGTCTTTAAAAACCTGACCAAACTCATGCTGAGGAGAGAAGGGGGGGGATAGAGTATATTTCTTCATTCAGCTCTCCTTGTTCTGAGGTACACCCCACTCCTTTTCAGCGAGGGCAGATGCACTGCTCACTGGCACAGCAGCTTTCTGTGGTACTCAGTCATTACTTCTGGCTAAGAATAGTCCTCCTCTGTGTGCAGATCAAGTGAGGGAAGCTCTGGAGAGAATTGCATTAAACTGTGTAATTAAAGGCTATATCTTACCCTATATGAATAAAATAGATGGATCTCAGTTACGTAAGAAGCCTTATGTCTCAGAGCTGCTATTCTTGACTTTGCAACCTAAAGAACGCTCTTTTAAGATAGTAAAATAGGCAGTGTGTATAATTTGTCTTTTTTTTTTTTTTTTTTAAAGTTTTTAAGACTCTTCTCCCACGCAGACATCCCAGCCATTGTGTTCTCTGCTCTTGAATGAGGAAGCTGCCTTTCTGCAGGGCCCATTCCAGCAGGGACTTTTCCTGCTCCAAAACTGAGTGGCTGGACCTAGCACAGGTTACAGAGTTCTGAATGACAGGGGAGACCTGCTGAGGCTGAAGTTGAAGGTCTTTCAGGAGTTCACTGGTAAAACCCAAGATGTCTCCACTAATGCTGTGCATACACATTTTAGGAAACATTTGCAGTTTGAGTAAATTCTGATTGGTTTTCCAGGGGTTGGCAAAAGGCTTAAACCCAAAAGTCGAGTTATTCCTGCCCAAATGGTTTTTATATGTCTACTTCAAAACAAGACTGGAGTCAAAAGGAATCAGAATGGAAATGAAACTTACTCAGAGTTCCCTTGGGGATATACTACTGCTAACATAAATGTCAGGTTTTCAGCTGAGATTTTTTTTTTTTTCTAAATAGAATACAGTTTTTTAAGACTGAAAAAAGACTTCCTTACTATACTGGGTCATTCTATTTTAATTAATTACTGTAATCAATGTTCCTCTATTGTAAGTGTGTTTTTTAAACAAAAAAATGCAAAAAGCCACATGAAAGTCTTACGTGAAATTGTTCCAATACATTTCAGAACCATTTTTCCAAGGAAATGAGTTTTTAAAAATAAAATATAGACGTATTATTTGCATTTCTGCCTATCAGTGTTGACATTAAAAAAATGGCATAAAAATAGGCCATCTTAAACCCTCCCTGTAATAGTTTTATATAAGGAGTAGTATAGCCATAATAAAATATTTTGAACACAAGAGCCAAAAATGTAGTGTTAATCTTTGACGTGACCTGACAATATTTTTAAGATACTTCTGTCTATATAAGAGCCACATTTATTAATGTTCCAGGACCTTTGAACACACCTTTGTTATTTTACCTCCTTATTTAGAGATTGTTGCTTTCTCTGCTTGTAGAACTAGATGCTCTTTCTTTCCCTGTGTGTTAAAAAAAGCCAAACTATAAAGATTAGAAATATTTATTTTCCCTTTTCCTTTCCATGAGTTATCTTGTATCCACTATGTAACACAATGTAGTAGTTGCTGGGAAAGAATACAAATAAGAAGCTTTTAGGGCAGGAGGTGAAGACAGAATAAAGCCACAGTCAAATTCCCACTAAATTTCTTTCTTATCTCTTAATTCACAGATGGTCCCACTGTATTTGGTTGGATTATTTATATGAATAATTTTATCCCCTTGATCCCTAGTATAATTTAATGTATGTATTACTATGCTGAAGATAACCAGGCTTATTTTAATAATACAATACGGCTGTTTGCAAGCATATGATTATTTTATGTGTTACCTTGTGGTGTTTTAATCATCCAGTGACATTTTCAGGAATGTTCAATGTTATTACTCCCACTGATATAAATGGTACTATGTATGTTAAAATGAACAGAAAAGTTTTTAAAATAAAAAAGTTCAATAGTCAAAAAGGAGTTAAAAATTGTGAATTAAACAGAGTCAGATACGAGCTAAACTGTAGAATCACAGATGACCAATGAAAGTATTTTTAGTTTTAGAGAAAACTATCCATGTCTTGACATGTTATATTGTGCCTAGTATGTAGAATAATTAGATTCATCTTTAGAAATGCCTTTTTTAATGAATAATAATGACCTTAAGCTCAGATGTCTGTGTGCATATAAATTTTCTTCAAGCTCAATGTATGTGTCATTTACCACCTTTTTGTTGCATTTTCTGTGGAAGAATTCCAGCGCTGTTCCTTTAGGAAAGCTTAAATTCTACAGCAAAATAGTACCAGTCAGAAACCCAAGTCCTATGTAACATCCCTAAAGGCTGTTTTTTGCTAAGCAGTGAAGGGAGTATAATTTAATACACTGTGATTTTACTGTCATTTAAAATATGTCCCCAGCTCAGCAGTACTGCTCTGCAACTTCATTTTTTCCCCTTTGAAACATAGAAGAGATATACCAAGAGTGAAAGAAAAGTTTATAAAGGGACCATAGGATATCAACAAAAATGTATTGACATTCCATCATCATTAAATCTACTACCCAGACTTCTCAGGTGATTGTTTACAATTGTTTACAACATTCATGGTCTTCATAAACTGGCTAAAAACTCTCTCAATTGAATAAATTTCATTTGTAAATTGAAAGTAAATTGTCCTAAATGTGATTTTACAAAGACTCCTAAATTAAAAAACAAAACAAAAAAAAATTGAAATTAAATAATTGCAGGCAATACTTCCCTCATTAACCACAGGTATATCTATTTTGCAATTGTTAATGAGCCATCTATGGGATTTACAACAGTAATATTAAAAATTAGTATTTTTTGCCCTCTCAGCTACAGGAGAAGTGGGCATGTGACTCTTGCTTACATCTCTTTGAATTTCTGTCTATATAGATGTGATTTATTCCTGCAAGCATTAATTATCAATGTTCTGGCCAGAACAGTAATAATATAGGGAATTTATCAGAGATACTTGGAAAGCTTTCAGGGATTTGGAAGGTATTTACTCTCTTTTAAAGGAGTTTTCAAAGTACTTAAGGTAAAATTTGTCCCTCAATAAGCCTGTTAGCCTCATTGTATTGTATCTTAATGAAAATGATGAAGTTTTTCAGCTGAGGTTGGGAACTGTACCTCCATTTTCTGTGAGTCAGTAGCATCACTTTTAAATCAAGTCTTGGAAAACCTCTTTGTAGCAAACTTTTTGTAGCTGTCAAAAATATTTCTGAGAGTTGCTTTCTTTTTCCCTGTATTAAAAAGGGGTTCCTGAATTTATTAAATTTTCTATGTTTTTCAGCTAAATATCGATATGACTTGGTGTTTTCTTTTACATTTTGCAAAAGAAAGCCTGGAAAACTGTTGACAAAATAAAAGACTGGTGATATTGTTGAAGCAAACCTTTGATAACCAAATAAATTATAATAGAAAAAGAATGT
Source organism: Cyanistes caeruleus (assembly GCF_971803275.1). Classification (NCBI taxonomy): domain Eukaryota; kingdom Metazoa; phylum Chordata; class Aves; order Passeriformes; family Paridae; genus Cyanistes; species Cyanistes caeruleus. Next base: position 107,178,888 of record NC_141702.1, read on the forward strand.
AACAAAAATACCTGAAGTTTTATTAGATATAGGAGTATATCAAGTTTCAACAGATTATTGGTCCCTGATTTTGTTGTTCACTGCCTGTCTCTAAAGAGAGAGCAAAGGTCTCACCAGGAGTCTCATCCTGCCCTTCTTACTGTTTGTTTTTGGTTTTTTTGTCATGATAAGAACTGTATGATACTTAATACACAACCAGCTGGAAGTTCTCCTCCAAAACTTTGGTTTCCTTCAGAAAATCGTTTAAATCGTGGTGCTCCTAGGGTTTGCAGTTGGGTTTTGTTTTTGCAGAATTGGGTAGAGTTGAGAAAAAACTTATTATGAAACAAGCCTTTTCGGCTTTGGACCCAGATATTATTTCTTCTTTAGAAACTGGATCCTTCATAAAAGATTACATCAGATGGAGGGTAGACATCTGGAAGCATAAAATGGAGGAAAAAAAAAAAAGAAAAAAAGAAGAGATGAAGAACTGAGAAGTAATTAAGTACTGGAAATGGGATTTGGAATTGCTATTTTATTTTCACTATTCTATTATAAGTTCTTTATATATCTCAAGTATTTAATCTTCCTAACAGTTTTTTATCCTAAAATAAGGTTAATAATATTCACTGTCTTCTCTACCATTCCCTGTCTTTTTTGTTTAGTGATGTCTGAGGTTTAAGAACAAATTTTGTTATATTTTTGCAATACCTGCTGCAAGAGAAGTGGATTCTTCTTGCGGTTTTAGATATAACATATTATCCACAATATTGAGCTATAGTTGAGACACAAACATTGGAGCAAAAACTATGAATAAATTATTGTAATGTAGGGTATTCCAAATTGCTTTAGGGGCAACTAAATTCCTGCTGTATTCATATTCTTTATAAACAAATGTTCTTCTTTGGAATAACCATTTAGGGGCCTGGTTTGTAGCTCATTTCTCATAGCATCACATGGCGAAAATCTGTTGAGTAAAAACTGCGTATTTATAAAGAGGTCCTTAAAAAATATACCATCAATAGAGTCTTAATTTTATCTACTTTGCAAGTAAAAGCAAAGATGCTTTTTGGAAATTAATTTAAAACCTCCTAGAATACATGTAAAATTTTATTTTATTGCAATAAATGTCAGCAGATGAGAATTTTTTTAGGTGTACTGCACTCTAATGGTACTTGCTGATAGTGCTGTATGAAGGATTTTAGAGCTTTCCAGCAGAAATAATTTAGAAAATGTCACAGAATGTAAAGCTTTGTGGTGGCAAAAAGGTGTAAGTGAGAAACAGTGATTTTCTTAATACCTGGTTAGGTAAAGGCTATTCTGAACAATACAGACTGATTAGTTAGTACAGAGGAAAAAAGCACTTTTGTAAGCTGCCAGATTTTAGCTCTTCTGCTACTAAGAATTTGCCTACAAGCAGAAGATGAATTCCTTCATCTGTGTTTGAATTGAAATGAAGATCTGATTTTCATCAATGTAACAGTAGAATGATTCTCCTCAGGCAGTCTTTGAAAGCAAGAGAATATTCTTTCTGATTTCAGAAATTTTTGGATCAAGGGGGTTGGTTCTACCTCAGACCGCTTTAGTTCTCTGTCATGGAATTCACTTATATTGTTTTCCATGGAAAATGTATCCAAATGTGTTGCTTTACTAACAATTTATAAAACAGGTTATGCAGAAATAATTCCTATCTGATCTTTCCATGATGGAATATTGCTATGAGGGTTTCAAGGATATGTAGCTTAAATGACTTTAGCTGTAATATTTGATGTCATGGAGGTCTCATGAGGATATCTTGAGATAGCAGTTGGACAGTAGATTAACAAGTCATTCACTTGTTTTTTCATGCACAATGAGTAGCTATTTATAAAAGGATGGCTAGACTGTCCAAATGGCCATGTGAAAATATGTAAATGGGACTGAACAGACAAACAGACAGACAAACAAACTCCACATTGTTTGCTTGCTATTTGGATGAAATGACCAGACAGTGAGTGGATGTCACCTGTGTCATAGCAGCTGATATACCTACTGAAGAATGCAAAATCTACAGGGAAAAAAAAAAAAAAATAAAAAAAACACCAACTTTTTAAATAAATGCAAAAGGGAATCCCAGGTTGCATTCCAGTTCTTGTGTTGTTAGATATCATCAGGTATTAGAGAGCCATGAGGAGCCACTGATGTGCCATCTCCTTTCCATGGGGACATCTGGATGATACATTCAGCTGAACTGAACAGCCAAGCAATGCTTGTGGATGGGATCACAAGGAAAAGAGTGATAGGCAGGAGCTCTATCTAGTGACACAGAGAGAATCCCAGAATGAGCAATCCCCAGTGCTGACCCAATGTTCTCAATTTCAGTTTGATTTTAAGCAGAATGACAAGGGGGCTGGAGAAAGCAAAGCATTTGGCTGAATGAAATGTCAGCAAGTCTGTGATTGCAGGAGGGAGTGTGGAGAATTCACTCCCTGAAATCCGTGAGCAAGTCCACCGAACGTGTAAATCCTAATCAAAGGAGAAATAAAGCATTATCTATGTCTCACATGTTTAATCATTGATGGAATACAAAAAGAAAAACAATAATAAAAGAACTGGTTACTCTGTACTGTTGAACAGATTACTGGGGTTTGAAATAATACGTTATTGAGTTGAATAATGTTGATATGATTATTTATCTTCAAAATCTTTTTAGTCTGATACTTTAATTTCAGTAGGTAGAGAGGTAATATAAAATCTGTAGCTTTGAAGACCATAATAATATTGCTCTGTTCCCTCCTCTGGAAAGAATAAATCTTTGTTAGAATTTATAGATGTACTCAAGCATGCTTTTAAATGGAAGTAGCCATAACCATGACAATATTTTTTGAGTTTTTCTAGGCACAGAGTGTACTTATTCACCTCCCATGATGTCTGTAGGAATTTGCTGACAAACTAATCCTGTTCCTTTCTCTTTCCTTGTCATATCTGTGGGTGCTGCCACTGTGGGATTGCTGGTGGTAGCACACACACTTCATGGAATAGTTTATGATGTATCTAATACACCATCCCTAAAAGAAAAAATAAAGTACTTTTTGAAACATCTACTAATTGCTGGCAAAATGTTGCATTCCCAAAATCTCAATAATGTAATTTTTTTAATTGCTGGTAAGATTTGCATGTGCCCAAAATCTATTGCTGCTTTTGATCAGCTAAAACAGCTGATGTTTTACTGATGGTTTTGAACAAGAACAAGAATGTTCAAATTCAAAAAAAAGATGTTTCACTGATGGTTTTGAACAAGAAATTGCATGTTCAATTTTCTTTAGTGGAAACATAGAAAAGTAATTTTTCCTCTTCGTTTAATCTATTCATCAAGGTACACTGTAGAGCAATTCTATTGCAGCAAATGATGACACAGCACTTTTTATTGGTGAGGGGACAGGGAAAGACATGCAGTTTTTTCCTTTTGAAATTGCTTACTTGCACAGAAAATCTTGGGAGTCTGGAGGAATTTATCAAGTTGTTTCTGTACCCTTTTCATAAGCCAGTTTTTAGCAAACACTATTCATCAGAAGAAATTTGGGGACGTTGAAGGAAAACTTGGCAGTGAGAGAGACAAGGTTATATGTTTATTTAGGATTTCCATGTGCCTTCTTTAAAAAGCCCTCAAAGTATACATATATTTCAAGCTGTGAAAAAGAGTTGCATGTCCATTAGATTTGGGACTTGAAATTCTGATTTAGAGATTTTTTAAAATTTCTTTAAGGATAATGGTAACTTGTCAAGTGGTGTTTAAATCACACATGTCAGCAATGAAATACATATATCTCTGATTGTTTTTTCTTGACAAAACCTCTGTGTCCTCTACTCAGATCCCCTGAGTAACAAATCGTACTCTGCAATTTCATTCAAGAGCTAACCAGAGATAGAATAAAATCCTGAAGGTTTTATACTCACCCATTAATTGATAATAACGTGCTAACATTCAGATATATGAGGCCTGTAGTTCTTATATTTGGGGACTGTATTTGATATTTTTAATTCAGTCTTCTTTAAATGTCAGTGGACGTGAGTGTGATACCAAATTTCTGCTTGGAACTACTTTCTCTTATAAAACTAGTAAGAGACTTGCCTTTATTTCCTCTAATCCCTATGCAAAGATGTTGAGAAGGATTAGGTTATTCTTGGGTGAAATATCATTTTATTGTATTTTTAGAAATTTTATTATATAAAAATCTTTCATGAGATACCTGACTTAAACAGCATGACTGTTAAAACTTTCTAGGCATGCTCAGGAACAGGTTTTTGGTTTTTTTTATAAATCCTCTTGAGAGGTCAAATTCTCTCTGTGCCTGAAGTGAACCTGAAGGGCTTTTAGCTTGTGGTCTATACTGTGTTTGCTGTGCTTTCAAAATATAAGACTTAATGGGTTAGTGGGTTCTGTGCTTTTTTATGCCTTTTTAGTATAAAATTTTTATTGCACCTAAACCCATGAGAGTTTTGCCATTCCTGTAGTTTGTTAGTGGAATTAGTGGTACAGTCCCACCTGTTCTGATGCATGACAGCTCCCTAGGGTCCAAGAATGACAAAAACAGTTTGGAAATGTTTGTGACTGTCATGATCTCAAATGCTTGAACATTGTCCTAATTGTTCTTTGTATTTGCATTACTCCTTCTGGTATGTGCCTGTGAAAGAAAGAGATAACAAACAGAAGTTACCTATTTTGCTGAAGGACAATGCTGACACATATTTTTTTAATTTACTATCTGACTTAGATTTAGAGATAAGATCAAATGGAGGTTTTTAGATTATTTCCTCAAGGACCTTGTTGATTTGGCTCTTTCATGAGGAATCATTATTTTCTTACACTTCCCTTTTTGACAAGGCAGTATTTTTTATGTGAATTTATGTTCCACTTATAAAGGGTGTATTCAGAAGTATAATTACATGTGAAAGAATTACAAATTATATATAATAAAGATACACTGAAAGGAGAATTCTTACACAATATATGTGAAAATGAAACACAAAGTTTAATTGTGGAGCATTTCTTAATGAATGTGATATGTCTGTGCTGTGAAAAGATAGAAACTGATATAACTGGTTGTATATAAAAAAAAGAGATAAGTACCTACTTCTTTTTATGGAGATAGACCAGACTTCTGAGTGACAAAGTAAAGGAGGCATTTAAGCTCATTGATTATAGGCCAGTGTGTAGAAGCCAAGGAAAATGAAGGAAATCTGCCACTCAGGTGTACTCTTGAAAGCAGCAAAATAGGATTCTTGCTTTTGTAAGAGACGAGATTTCCGTAAATGAAGTACAAGAGCTCTCCAAGGGGTAAGACCTTCACACTAGCCATTTCAAAGAGTAGCCATTCCTGAGGAAATTATCCAAGGAATTCAAAAAAGTAGCCATTCCTGAGGAAATCATCCAAGGAGCTAACCATATGGCCAGTCTGGGCCATGGGAAAAAATAGTAGTAAAGCAGCAGGATGCAGTTGGACTATATATTTTTTGACCCAGAACAGGTGCTTTCACATTGTGTTTAGGACTTGTCCAAGAACTCATAACTGAACACCAATGTAAAGGTCAGAATTTGATAGCAGCACTGAATGTGTCTTATCTTGGAAAGGCAAGCCCATAGGGTAGCATTTTCTTAGAGGATATCCTGAAGCTTAATCTCCGAAAAGGCAAAGATTGTTCTGCTTTGTGTTTATTTGGCTATCAACTAAAATAGCCCCTCCCCTCATTTTACATTTCTCTTTTTGCTCCTCTTTTACCTTTGCAATTCTGTTTTATTTTCAAATTCCTCTTGTTTTTGCTCCTTTTGCTTAGTTCTTGGAGTCTCTTTGGCTTTAGGTATTACACAAATCAACCACCAAGGGACAAGTCCAGTAACATTCCATGTTTTCATGCCTTGCTTTTCCAACCAGGCTGGTTCAGATTTCTGAATTTGTTGATCAGAGCAACCAACCTTCTGTCAGGATATAAGTCCATCATAATAGAATGCATTTCTCCTCATTTCCATCTAAGCTTCTGATGGGTAGTTGTTTTGACTGTGCACTGTATGAAGTTTGTAAAGATGATTATTTAGTCTGAACAACTACATTTTGTAAGCCAGTAGTGTGTACACATACTACAAGCCCAGCATCTCTAAGAATTCCAGCTTGTGTTAATCTAATGATGCAACTTGGATTTTATCTGCCACAAATCCCCTGCTCTAGGAAGGTACCAGCTGAATTGGCCCAGGTTCCATTAGAATATCACCAAGAGCCTTCAGGTCAGTGTAAACATCTGTTGGAATTTCATGCTAACTTTGTTACTTGACTGTGACTATGTGCTTCCTATTGATTCTTCTCACACTTGTGTGCCAAAAAATGCCATATAATCTTTGGTTCAGCACTCCTGCAATCTGCTGTTGGTATCTCTGTCAGCTGCACTCATTTCATTGCAGTGCTCCTCTTTTACTTCACATGCCGTTTCAGTTTAAGAAGATACACCTGTTACTATCCATTCTTCCTTTTTTTTTTTTTTAATGAATATAATACTCATCTTGTGTTGATCACATTTTCCAGAAATGACAGGATGTCTGAGATTCTCATGAACTTTCCTTTTAGCATTCCCCAGTTTTCACATAGCCTGATTTGCATTGCTGATTCTTTCTTGATGTTGAACCACATTCCACTAAAACTTCCTCCCTCACATATTTGATTCTTATACCAAGTCAGAATTACTCATATTCCTTATTGAATGATATTAAACACAGTAATAAAGATAAGGAAATGTATGTAGCAATCATAATTGGTTTTAGATGGCCTGTATTACTGCAGATGGCCTCTACAGGCTCGAAGGGTTTACAGGAAATATTTTATTCCTTTATAATCTCTTTGAGTTCCCTACCTCCCCCCTTACTGCTATGTCTTCCCATTTCCTTTCCTTAAAATCTGTTCCTTTTCTATTTCTCCGTGTCCTTTGTGGTGATCTTTTCCAATTTTCAGTGATGTCAACCTCTTTCAACCTTCCCAGTTCTACCCCCAGCCCCTTCTCCTATAAAGACCTGGCAAAGGTGTTAGCTGTTTTCAAGGGACTCACAGTTTTTTATTCAGTATATTTATTCTTTTGCATATTTTTCTCCTTTGAACCACTCTCTCTAACATTTGGTCACTCCCTGTAATGACTTCTTTCTCACCCACAGTGAAACCTTTGAAGTTGTGTGTGGAAAAGTAAACTCTTTCTACCTTCATTCATCTCTTTGAACTGCTGTCTCCAAAGGTGGGATTTAGAGAGCTATAACGCAGTGGTGTGTTGTAATGCTGCCTATTGTAATACATAATACACTTTATTAAATATATATGATCCAGTTTCCTATAATTGTACCTAGAAAGTGACACAAATGGAACAGCAGAGCACCAGGACCTCCTGCTCAAAGTTGTTCATGCCGTTCATAAAAGAAATCTATATGCAGTACTACAGAGCTCTCATGCCTTGAAAATCATGCTGAAAACAAAACTGAACGCTTGTTACACTGGAAAAGTTTAAATCAAACTGCCTACAGAAGCTCCTTTGGGTGCCCACGTTTGGGTTTGATACAGCTGGAGCAGCACTTGTGTGTTTTTCAGTGCAGGCTCTGTAATGCAGCTGTTGTTGTTTCTTCCCCCCTGGGTTCCAATCTGCAGGCAGAGGGGCCTCACCAGCCTTGCAGAAGAGGGAAAATGCTCCAAGAAAGGCAGCTGCCCAGGGCTTCCGTGAAATGCAATTGTCTGGGAAGATCAACAGATAAAGGGAATGCAATTTCATTCCCACTGATTCTGAAGGCCATTCATGTCAGGCCTGTTGGCAAAAACCTGATGTTGCTTTTGTCTTATCACTCTATCACTGCAGTCATAGAGAGGTCCAAGTAAGCTATTAATAAAAAAAAAATACTATAAATAAATAAATAAGAAGCTAAGGCTTGATCTGGGGTGATTTTTTTCCCTCTTTAGAATCAAAATAGCTGAGGAAGTCAAACAAAATTAGTACAAAAACCAAGGGCTAAAAGTAAGGAATTAATCAATTTTCCTGACTAGCAACACATTATGCATCACCAAGAACGAAGGAGAAGCAATGAGAAAAGGTCTAATGATGCAGCTTATAAATTGCAGATGGCCTGTTTGTGAGACGTAAAAATCGATTATAGTCTATAAAGATTATAATGGTCTCACTGAAGGTTTGGAAACACTGTCTGTCATTAGAATTCATGAGGGGATATATTAGCCTTTCCCTCAGTAAAGATTTTATGTTCACCATTTGACAATGTGGAGGCCAGGGAGCCTAGCTCAGCCTGTGAGCAATTCCAGCAAGAGCCCAAGGAAGCTGAGGAGCTTCTTCTGACAGAACTTCCATTGTCTGTATCAGCACTTCACCTAACATTTCCCATGGAAGCAGAGTGTTTTCTTTTGTTTCCACTTTTATCATTGCCAAAGAAAGAATGAAGAGAATGATCTGTCCCCTAGCACTGAAAACATCTTGAAAACACAGGCTAAACTCTGTTCCTAACTGAGATAATTATGGAGGGAGATAGACAAGGTCTTCCAGCATCAGCTAAGGAAGAGAGGAAGCGTGGCAATGCATGAGCTCAGGAGAGAGGGAACACATTTATCCTTTTAACATTTGATCTCCTTTATTTTAACCTTTAATTACATCAGTGACTCTCTATATGAGAGGGGAATTGGAGTCTATTCTGAGCTGTGAATTCTAAAACCTGTTTCTCTATAGGGATAAATAATTTATACATTCTTGCAATCCAGCAATTTAATGAACCCTTATGCATGCAAACAAATTTGTAGCTCTTCTTAGCTACTGCAGAGCTATTCAGTAAAAATATCTGGGGTGAAAATAGGTAGAAGTTGTGTGCAGCTTCTGGAATCTCATTTGAATTTTAGAAAATGGTGATGCTGTGACAATTGTCTTCAGGATAGGATAATTACTGTTTGACTGCTATGAAGGTCTGGGGTCACCAACTCTGTCTTTAGTCTGTGCTTATCTAATGCTAGATCCTATATAATACAGGCCAAACTATTTGATATAATAATTTCTTAAGGAAAGGAAATTCAAAGGAAATTAACTAACATACAAGTCCAAGAGTTTAAAAGTGAACAGGAAAATGGGATCTGGAGACACAGAAAACCATGTTTACCATTCACATCTTCTACAATATCTCTGGATGGTCCCTACTACTGTACTATAATTATAAAAAACCCACTTCAAATAGCATTAAGTTTTCTTTAATTTTGAAGCACAAACTTATTACAATATGCCTGATGATTAAAATATGCTTACACATAGCAAAGCTGTTTTTTTTTTTAATGAAGTGATTCATCATTAGAATATTATTAAGAATTTTAATGAAATACTCCCACAGAAATGTGTCAGTTGCAAGAAGTATGTCATCAGAGATAATCCTCATCTTAGTTTAGAAATGAGAGCTGTATCACTGCAGCATCATTAGTTTCATGGCTAGGGCATTTATCTCCTGTGTCTTTTTTTTTTTTTTTTTGAATAAATGAAATATATATATATTTGTGTGTGTGCATATATATATATAAAATTCTCTTTAAAATAAACTTTACCTAAGTGGGCAAATGCATCTCATATCAACACATAAAAACATGAACATGTACAAAGATGAAAGGGATCTATTTTTCTTCTGAGTGAAAGCAAGCTGTAGAAGCTTCTACGTTTTTTGCTTGAAGCCAAGTTGAAGCCTTAGCTTCAGTTACAGAATATTGGAGACAAGATCCTTTAAAACTTATTGGACATGTGTGTTATTGGACATGTTCTTCTGACAAAGTCATATTCAAGGCATTTGGACTTCATTTTGGTATTTGTGAGGATGTCTTTTTTTCCAGAACTAGACCTGTTAAGGTGACTAAGGTGACCTGTCTCTCCCAAAGATGGTGATTTTTCAATGAGCAGACAGCACCAGATCTTGTGTATACAGGCTGCAAAGCCTCGTCTCCATTCCTCAGAGTCTTTACAGATTAATTCACTGTAATGCTTTAACTCCCTTTGTCCATGCAGTCATAAAGAAAGAAAAGCAAACAAACAAACAAAAACCAAAAACAAAACCAGGAGAAAACAAAGCATCAAAGAACTGGTAGCCTCCTGTATAAGTTTGTTTTGAAAATAATTTACGTATGTCTCAGTTTTATGCAATAAGTATGTTTAAGCCAGTGTCTTTATAAATTAATGTCAGAATGTTTTAGAAATCACTTTTGTTGATGGGAAACTCCGCAAGGGGTATGGCCTGAGTCCTGTTAGTTATCAAACTATGACTGTCCTTTACCATTTATGATTTGCACTGAAAGACAAGATTTGAAGAAGTCATACATAAATGTGTGTCACATTTGCACATGAAATTACTGAAGTTTCAAAAGCAGTTGACCCTAAATAGATCTTTATGCCAATTTTTAAAAGAAATTTTTATGACATCTGTTAGCCAAATCCTGGATACATCATTTTTAAGTGAAATGTATGAAAGCTTCTGACAAGTAAAAAGGTAACCTTCTCATGTATCTATCAAAAAGCAGAAAAGGAACTTTCTTCCCTTCTTGAGGACATCTATACTGATAATAAGATATGAAATGGCTGCCTTGTTTCAGTTGAATTACTTGAATGAGGGGTATAGTGCCCAAATGGCTTGGTCCTTCAGTCTCTCTGGGATCCAGCAGATATTAAAGAAATAAGAACCTTATTGACCATTTAACATAAGCCTGCAGTTCTAACTTTTATTTCCTAAAGGTGACACAGCCATTAGTATATCATTGCATTCATTAGTTTTTCTAACCACTTTGGGACTGCTGCTTACTCACCTGCAAAGGAGAATTGGTTATTCCTTGCTTTTAAAAGTATTACACAGGCAGGTTTTCATTTTTGATTTATGTAGATAGCATAGTTAAAGGGACACTCAGATGTCTACAGTATCTGAATGAGTTAGTGGTTAATCTTGTTATGTTAGAAATAATTTAGTATATTTACAGCATTTTTTAAGATATTTTTATAGCCACATTGGCTTAGGCTCTAACAATTTGTGTTCCATAATATTTTCCAGCTGAAGAACTTGAGACAGAAATCTCCCCAAAAAGGACATGTAATGTACTCAATTTTTCCTTTAAATTAACACAGAATTCTTTTTGTCATAGCAGAATATTTATTGAGCTAAATCTTCTTTAAACAAATACCTGAAAGATGCCAAAGTAACAAAATGAAGAGTGGTAGTGAATGATCACTGCTATCGTTATGCTACAGAAATATTAATGCATGGCCTCAATATCAGTGTGCCTTAAATGAAGCTGCCACTTAAGAAAATAACAATGTTTTAGGGCTCTACTGAAAGAGTTGATATTTAATTGTTTCTTGATCAAAAAGCATCAACAGCATACCAATAAGCATGTGAAATCTCCATATTCTAATGTAAATGGTTATCTTTAGTTCTCTTCTAGACCTCCTAAATGGTGATAAGTGAATTAACAAATGCAAGGATGAGAAATGATTTGAGCACTCTGTCCTCGATATTAATTTTTCTAGATGCCAGCAGAAGTTGTATAACCAATAAAGGAAGAAGTGCCAAGGCATATTCTCACACCTTTATACTTTGACAGCCCAGAAGTGTTAGGAGGAGAGGGGCAAGTGGCTACAGTGCCTTCACAGTGAGGAAGGCAGACAAAATGGCATTTCTTTGTAAAGCGGCTGCTAATTTCAATACCTCCTTTTTATTACTGATTATATCCTTTGAAAACTGAACAAAATAATGAATTATTTATGTAGAGATTAGGGATGTCATTCTCATGGAGAACTATTTTATGAGAAAATAAATTCAATGCCAGACATCTGTATGGAAAAAAAAATTGTTCACTTAATAAAGTTATTTTTTTCAGTGATGTTAAATGGCAGCCGAAGAAAGAGAATAGCTCCACTATTCACATGAAAATTCCATATCCTTCATTTTGAGCACAAATATATTTGTGTTTATCTTATGTCATTGTCATTTCATATTGTATGTGGAAAAAGAGGCATCAGGATGCAAATGTGGCTGAGAACAAAAGTGAGGGGAGAACAGAATGAGTTTAAGAACACAGCAGAAATAGTCAAAAAAGTAAAACCAGGAAAGAGGAAAAAAAGGAGTTCCATATGCCCAGAGAGCAAGAGCGAGAAAAGAGAATTGTAAGATGATGAAAGAAAAGGTATGGACTTGTGTGCTAAAGAAACTACAAAAATAATGTAATAGACGAGTACTAAAGCAAAACCCTATAAAATAGGGGAAACTAATAAATAACATTACAAATACAAGATTCTCTCCTGGAGCACTTGCTGCATCATGTTCTGTTTCACTTACACTTAGTACTGAGAGCCTGGCCTACAGTGGCAATTTCCCTGTGGTAATTAAAACAAAAATTATTGACCTGAAATAGTTTTAGCTGAGCTCTTTGCACCTCTGCGATACCTAGGATGGGCCTGCCTTCGTGCTGTATGTCTCCCCACAAGATGCATTAATATTATCCTTAAATTAAAGTAGTCCCACAAGCCTGTGCTTCCACGAGTGCAGACTTCCCTAGGAAGCAGCATGCTTAGCAACACTGGTATCCATGGCAGTATCTACCACGTACGAGTCTAAATGTGGAAGCTCTTTCCCCTTTCACAGTTTTTTATGTCACTACGATCACGCTGCCTGCCATCAGCCCCAGCCCTCATTCACAAGCTGCAGTCGGAACGTGTACAGACGCACAGGAGACACGCTCTGAGGGCTGCACATCCCCTCTGCCAAGCCCCTGCTGCCCTGCCAGGGCTCTCAGGCCAGCTCTGGGAATGGCTTGGTGGCGGGCACAGAGGTCACTGCCCCAAACTGAAGTTGCCAGGCACCAGATGGCAGGACCCCATTACAGCCTGAATGTGGATTAACCTGAGTGCAGTCCTGTCAAAGGGGAAGCCCTTTCAAGCCCTTTGCTGCCCTTTGCTAGAAAGAAGAAAAAAACCAAAACAAGCTTTTCAAGCCCCGTGCCAGAAAAGTGCGCACCACCTTTACCACAGCCAAGAGCGCTGTTTTGGGGGTGTAACTGCACCCCGTCTGCCTGCAAGGTGGGGATGTAATCTCCAGGTGAATTTTGACCGATTCAGCCCCGGATGGTGGCCGACTGAAGCTGCTGTTCATTGCAGAGCCTTTCTGGGAGCTCGGGGGAGCCTTTTCATGGCCAGAGCAGCCATGAGGGCTGGATGCTGCAGCCGCTCCGCATCCCGGAGCTCTCCAGCACCGCAGCCTGTCCGTGGGGCTCTCGCCGTCTGGTGCTCCCTGGTACTTTGGGCAGGACTTAAAGAAAACAAAATAATTTAACTGCTTTATGGAAAAAAAAAAAAAAAAAAAAAGGAAAAAAGTTATTTTACTCTTGAAATGGGAATGTTCTCAAGTCTTTGTGTCTCAGTCCTTTTTCTCTTCCACTGGGGGATGAGCTCTGGCTCCTTTCCCCTTGGTTACGGCTTCTGATCCTTCTGCTCCTCTCCCCGTCTGTCCCTCAGCAGCTGTGCTCTCCTTCAGCCACCAAAGCCCGTGTGCAGCTTTGCCTTCCCGTGCACCCCACGGCAGCTGTTTGCCCGTGTTCCCAGGGCTCTCTTTTGGCTCCGGGTGTCCCTCCTTGGGCCGCAGCAGCTGCCTGGCTCTGCCCCGCGGATCCCCTGCCTGCTGCGGAACGCTGCGTGCCTTTCCTTCCCGGGACCCTGCCCTCCGCCCTGCCTGGGAGCCGGGATGTTTGCTGCTTTGCCACTTCCCCCGGCTCCTTCCCTGGCCTCGCCTCATCCTCAGCAGCTGTTGCCTTCACCCCTGTGCGAGTTTGGCTCCAGACCCTCTCTGTTGCAATCTTCTCCCGGGAGACCCCTCCGTGGTGAGAGGCCCGCTCTTCACGAAACACGGGCTGGGGAGAGGTCTTGGAGTGGATACAGCACGGACTCAAAGTATCTAGACACAGGAGGCTCAGACTTGCTTGGAATAATCCGGGGTTTATGATCTGTTGTCCATCCAGGGCAAGAAAGAGACCAAAATGCCCTGTGTCTTATCTCTTATACCGGGGGCGGGGGAGATGGCGGGATACAGGGAAGTCACAGCCAGCGGGAAGGGGAAGGGAAAAGGTTCTCAGGTAGGGACTAACATTACACAGACTGAGGGTGAGTTTTACCCTTGGGACATACCATGATTTTTAGATGCACTACAACACCTCTCCCCACCCCGGCCAGCCGCTGCTGGGCCCTCATCCCCTTCCCAGGCCGGAGCAGCTTTCCCAGCCCGCTTCCAGCAGCTGTTCCCGGGCACCTGCTCTGAGCCCCGTTCTCCCTCTCCGGGGCCGCGGCAGCTGCTGTTGTTCCCTTCTCCAGCTCCAGCTCCTGGCCCCTCTCTCCACCTTTCCCTCTGGTGCTCCAGCCGGGGTGCCTGGGCTGGGACACGGTGTCGGACTGAATTCCCCACATGACACTTCATCACGGCGGCCTCAGGCGGCAGCGGTGCCAAGATGGCGGCAGGGGCACAGCACGGGCGGCGGCAGAAGTGCTGCTAAAGGGGGAACCTGTGGGACAATCCCGAGTGTGCCGTGGGCAGCCTGGCCCCCGGGAAGAGTAAAACACGAGGCACAGTGCCCGAGTGGGGACAGGAGCAGCCAGAGAGCTGGGGGAGCGGTCAGGGCTCCCTGCAATTGGGTGTGTGCAGTGCAGTGGCTGTGTGCGCACAGGTGTGGATGATGCCTTTGCCATTCTGTCTCACTCTAAGAAACTGCTCATTACAGCCAAGAGACTGGACTGTGAGAGAGTTGCCACGAAGAAGGCATGCCCATGACCCACCCAGCAGCCCCCATGACCAAAATGACGTTTAAATATAGCATCAGCCTCCTTTTCTGACCCTCTTGTTTACCTAGAGAGATGTGTTGTGTTATTGCATCACCATAAGCTGTGAAAAATGATGGTGTGATCAGGCTACTGGTGGGGGGACAGAACTGTACCCCTGTGTTCAGGGATGTCCTGACAGAAGCTCTGATGTTGGCAGCAGCCTTGCACAGCTTCCGTCCTTCCTCTGCTGCCTCAGGCGCATCCTGGGATGAGGGAACCAGGAGTTCATCCTGGCTGGCAGCTAACTCAGGTCCCCACTTCCAAAAGTGACATTTAAATTAAAATAAAGGAGTCTGGACTAGTCTAGCAATTAATGTCTCAGACCTTCAGAAACTTCATCCTAATTTTATTTTATTTTATTTTTTTTATGCTGAAGAAGCACCACTCCATTTTCCTCTCATGTCTAACAGCAGCAAATCACATGGATGTCCCTTGGTACTGCCTCAGTGTAGCCCATCTGCTACTGAAACCCAAAACTCTTCCCTCCACAGCCTGATAAGTGTAGGTTTTTTATTTTGGAACCACAGGTCAAACTGCCATAGAAATGTTGCTGGGAAGAGAGATACCTATTTTGAAGATAAAGAAAAAAATAAAAAAGGAAAATAAATGAGTAGGAATAAGAGTGAAGGAACATGAATGTATCCAGGCCACAACTGGGTGTTGTTTGCAAAGGGTAGGAAGGTGAGGAAGAAGGTAAGGCACCCACAAGATCAGGAAGAGCTCACATGTTCTGGGACAGTTTGTAAGTCCAAGCAGGAGTGGTAGAGTTGTTTCCATTGCTGTCTTTTTGAAGAACATTAACTGAGGGGGGGTTCTAATGTTGCTGAGAAACGTTGCTGAAGTTGGTTCAACTTCCTGTCTTCCAGTGAGGTGGGATGTGAGCTAATGAGAAGCTTCTGCTTCAACCTCATCCAGAAAGGAAGCAGTTCCTCACATCATGATGCATTCAAGAGCTCAGCCAGCACGTAATGAATGGTTATGTGTGGGGGATTCCCTGCAAATACTCAAGCTAGTTCTGATTTAGAGTGCTGATTTAGGTGTTGTCTGATTTAAATCAGTGAAAGGTCTGATCCTGTCTCTGAAAGGAATGAAGACTTAAAATGCATGATAGAGAATTCAACTGTTTATCAATTCTTATCTATATTCGGAGGGGAAAGTGTTATGGTTTGTGTTGTTGGTTTTTTTTTGTTTTTTTTTTTTTTTCTGTGTGCATCTGCCTTTAATTAATTACTTCATGGCTTCATTATCTGCTACTAGATGTACCATGTAGGTGGGCAAAAAAAGCCCTGCACTTGTATGCAGACCCATGTTTGCCAATCTAGAAAGCAAAATCTTTCAGAGAATGTCATCTGATTCTGCTGCAATGCAGGGAATGGCTGGGGTTAAAAGCCTTGCACACAATTCCTGCTAGCTGGTCATTAATCTCCAGGAAAAGCCCCGTGTCTTAATTGCTATTGTATAATTAGTAACCTCTTCCATCTAAGCAGTGTTAAGCTGAAATAATTATGTGCCAAGTCACCATCATTCTCTCTAAATGAGGATCTGGAAATACTGCTCAAAACAGTTTATGACAGTAAAATTCTTTTTTTTTTCTTTTATATTATTGATTTCAAAAATACTAAGACCAGGACCATCAGTGCTCTATGGCCAACTCTGAAAATCCACAGAGCGGCCACAGATCACTGCAGCATAAGTGGCTAAACAAAGTAATCCCCAACATTGAAAATGTAAAGATGAGCAAAGTCTGTCAGGCTTCTTATATAACTTAGGTTTTAAATGAGCCTAAAATACCATCCAGAAACTACTTCTCGATTTAGAGAATATGGAGCTGAAAGTAAGAAAAGAAAGACTTTAATAGAACTGTGAACCTCAGGGCAGCCAAATATAACTAAGCTCAAAGAAATTGATGTAGTTTCCTTAATATCTATGGCCTGGGTATTTGAATGTTTGATATTGGATTAATTGATAGCTCAGTATCAATGGTAAGTTGATTTAAGTTTCCCTGTGGTATTTAGTATCTGTGTCTAGAAAAGGTTTCTGTCCTGAGGAAAATAACCTGTAGAAATAAAATTCAGAGGTAGAAACACAATTCAGAGGTAGAAACATTGAAATATTTTATTTTGATAATAGCAAATTTATTTCTATCAATAAATTTAAAAAATAATATTCTTAAAAACCTAAAATATCACGCAAAGCAATATAAACTAAAGGAAAACCAAGTTCAGATTAAGACAGTGTTCTAAAATTACTTAGAAATTTTCATCTAGGTGAACCTGTACTTTCTGAGAAAAAATTAATTATTCTTTCCCCCAAAATAATTAGCATTCAGCTAGTTAGATTCTTGTCTTCAGTGTGATTGTGAAAAGATCTTAGAAAACTGACAGAGCTAGGTTGAATAATCAGCCATAAATAACGGTGAAATTGTACACAGGAAATTCAGTGACTGTTTTCTTCTCACTGTCACAACTATAATTGGCAAAACAAAATTAATGCAAAAGAGATGAGCATCTGTTGACTGATGAGCAGTCTCTTTCCTGGCTTTCCTGGTGTAGTTTTCCAGGATTTTTCTGGCACATAAGACTATAGGATCAGGCCCAAAGAATTGGTGTGTAGTGTAGTTTTATGTTTGCACAGCGGTGAATATCTAGTTAGAGTCTGCTTTTCAATCAGGGCTTCATCTTTTCTATTCCTCCTTTTCCTTCCTTCTTTCTTCTGGTTTTTGCCTGTGTTACATGGTTGAAATGATAGAGGAGTTTAAACAATAAAACTAAGGTCCTCAACTGTCTCCTTCTGAGAAGAGCTTGAAAAATTCAGGTGAATCAGCAAGAGATATTTAAATGGGTACTCATTTTATTCAACTGGAATATCATATGGCATACTTAATGTCCTGTCATTGGATTTTCATAAATGTTCATGTCCAAAATAGAAAGGTCAGAAGCTCTACCGCCCTCGTCAGAAACTTTTTTCTAGTTGTTTAGTTTTCTTCTTATCCTTTAGACAGAAGCATCTGAATATTTAACACTCAGTAATAGCTCAAACATAATTCTCCTTTTCTTTCACGCTTTACAGAAGTTTCTTGGAGCTTAATACAGGTTTTCTCTATTCTTGCAGTAATTTCCAATATTCCATAGTATTCTTTTTTAAATTATCATTTTATTTTGAGTTTCGCTTGTTCCCCATGGCCTTAAAAAATTTAAGGTTTTTAACATTCTTTGGGTTTGGAAAGACACTTTTCTAACTAATTCTACCAAGCATGATAAGGCCCTGATCTCTGTAGAAACTTCAGCTGCTGTTTTATCGTAATTAAAAGTGGACTCTAGAATTTCTGCAGTTGTTTCTCTATTCTCATCACCTTGAAGAACACATTTGATGAACAACAGTGATAGAGACAAGTCCTAGGACAGCAGAAAATATGATATTAGAGAGAAAATATTATCTGTCTTTATCTAAGACTTTATCTATTATCTGTCTATTATCTAAGTTCAAAATATTGAGTTTAAATGTTGTTCCCATCATTTTAAATGACCCAAAAGATTAAAGGCAAATCAATGAGAAAAGAAGAGGCATTACAAAGAGTATTTTTCTTGAAAACAAGAAAGAATGAAAAGGAGAGCTCTGGGTTCTGGTTCTTTCAGATGAAATTCCTTGAAATTATGTCACATTTATTCTTTATTGCTTTGATTGCTCTTAGTCATTTCAGAGGAGCTTAAACATCTATTATGTAATAATTTAGACAAATCTAGTGCAGGTGTGCATACAAAACCAAAATTTGGGGTTTTGTCTTACACCCTTGTTATGGGGATTCATGTTGACATGAGAGTTTCTTACTTCTACAAGCAAATTCAGAAGCTTTAGAATAATTGTAGGAATTTCCTGACACGTTATTAAAGCAAAATGACAGAAGAAGTGGAAAATCAGAGATAAAGAATGCATTTTTCCAATAAACATACTGTTTCTTCATGTATTGTAGCTGATTAATTTTTTTCCAAAGTTTTTATGATCCTTTACTGTGAGTAAAACATGGGTGATAATCAGGTTTTTGGGCTATTGGGAGAATTGTAATAGAGGAAAAGAGTCTTGAACAGTCATAAAAGTTTCAGAAAGGGATTTTGCAGTCATATTCCTTTTCCTTAGAGAAATGTTTTTAGTTAAAAATAGTCTTAATACAGATGCTTATTTCACCTTGGAGACAGAAAATTGCAATGGCTGCTTCATAGCTAACCCACTTCTTTGAATCGATGTATTTAAAGAGGTGAAAACCACCAGCGGATGAGGGAAGCAGGGTTGAGAAAAAGGTGGCTGTGGATGACAGCCTTATCAATAGGTTACTTGTGGAAGGGAAAAAGTAATTGATGATTTGCACCTATCTGCTTAGTTTATTTCCTCTTTGCCTTCTGGGTTTCTCCCTCTTTTATTTTACTGAATGTCATTTGTAGATAAAGTTTAAATTAGGAGTTGTTAATGGTTGTTGCAGAGAAGACTTGGCTCTGTGGAAGAAAGCAAGGAATCTCTTGGAGGGATAATAAAAAGGTAAACAGTTCTAATTTGAGAAAACAATAATTGGCAAGCAGGCCAATTATTGGTGGCATTGTTTTCAGAAAGAACCTCTCAGAAATATTTCACTGCAAATGTTATGGAGAAAAGGTTAAGAGCCACATAGTCCAGGCCTGCATCCTGTATCTTTGGAAAGAAATTCTGTCAGGTCTCAGAGAGTTTCACAGATCTGGGATCCATCAAGGACCATAGACTACAAAGAAAGCAGTGAAGTGTGTCCTTGTATTCTCCTGAGCATAGACCTTTTACCAAGAGCACTGGTAGGTACCTGCTTTTGCTAAATTACCAAAATTAGTGATGATAACCAAAGCTACAAATTGTCATCAGAAGAGCAAACATACAAGGAGGCAGGTGTGAAGAGAGCAGGTTAGAGAAGCTTGAGCAGTTAATGACATTTAATATTCTTTGATGTACCATTTTCCCACTATCCATTTTCCTCTTTTACCCAGAATACGAGGCCTGGAATTCACTACACAAACCATCATAATGTACTGAATTTGAGTCATTCCTGTTTACATTTATATTATCTCCAGAATTGTCCTTGTTATTTTTAAACATTAATATTCTTCAGAGAAATCAGTCCCATCACAGTGAGTGACTGGCTGGGGTTAATGGCCCTTGGCACAGCTCCTCCTGGCTGGTCATCAGGCTGCAGGACATGCCCAGTGCCTTAATTGTTATTGCTTAATTAGCAACCTCTTCTATCGAAGCAAGTGCCATATGACCTGAAATAGCAATGTACACAGCAACAGTCATTTTCTCTGAATGTTTGAGCTATGCCATAGGCAGATCTTGTGCAAGTGAAACAAAGCATGGGAAGTTCATATATACTCAAATAACATGAATTATGCCACTAAAATAGCGTTCTGCTGTTATGATGACTGACAAATGTGTTTTCTTAGATTTCTGGGATGGCACTAGTTCAAATCAATGACTAACTGGAAGCCTAAAATTTAAAATTAAAAAGTCTGTGTTTGCCTCAGTCTTCACACAATTCAGTGTTCCACATTTCTAATCAATGCTGCCATTATATTTTCAGTCTGTCAGTGGTTAACCACGGCTTTAATCCCTGCAGAGTCTGTGCGATTGCACAAAAACAAACCCAGAGAACATTCCTACACCATTAACATGCACTTTTGCTTAATTCCTGGGTCATGAGAATCTGTTCTCTGCACTCTTAGTCATTTGCTTCTCCTCTCTGTTGTGCTTTGTTTGTTTGGTTTTTTCCATTCTTTGCCTATTTTCAAATTGTGTATTTTGATTGCGATCCCTCGTAACAGTAATTAACTCTTCTGAGTGCATGTGTGGTACTTACCTTGCACTGGGGTGTTACATACTCCTGGAGTTCCAGAAGTTACACAGCCCTGCAATACTGTGTAGAGAAACAACGCAGAACACTGACAGAGGAACTTTTAAAACTTGAAAGTAGACTTGCATCCTTGCAATGGACTTTATATAAAAAAAAAAAAAAAAAGAGATTATTTATTTGTTGAATATAGAATACGAATATGAATAGTTTGTTAATGTATCAATTTTCGTTATCTAAAATTTCATGTTCCTTGCAGGTAAAATCTCAACTCATCTGATGCTTTTCCATGTGAAAGAGTAGGGAACATTATACAGGTATAACCTTGACTATTTTGGGTTTTGTCTCAAACTATTTATAGTAAGTGTTCATCATCAGTATAACTCAGACTATTAAAGTCACTGGAGGTAGGTCCAGTGACATACAAGGGCTCAGATTCATAGAGATAATTTTGAAAATTTAATAGTTATGGACACTCTTTTCAAAAAGAAAATTAGATTACTTGGGTTACAAGCTGGAGAAACTCCATAAATGTGGATGGTTCAGCAAATGTAGAGTTTGAGTCTTGTTTCTGTAATAATTTTTCACACATTTTTTTTTGACTTATCAAATGGCAGCCCAGCTGTTCCACTTTGCTCTCTAATACCACTGAAAGTACAACTGTCCTAATCTACAGACACCCATGCCAATGCCCATCTGCCTGTAGCAACTGAAAAAAAAATGGGGACACAACAAATAGAAATCTTAACAAGCTCCTTTTAGCTGTGCTACTGGATTTTATGAGGTTCTGGAAATCTTAAATACATAGAGATATTATATACTTGTCCAGCTTTAGTCCAGCATGGTAGTAACTGAAAAACTGTGTCTCCTAACGTGGGAGCAAATGTTGCCCTAAGCATGTGTGGAGCCCTTTAGTAGCTGTCCATAATTTATTTTAATTCAAACTGTGGACAAGATATTCAGCTAAGTTGAGCTTGAGGATTTCTATTGCTAATTGGCCTTCAAAATCCGTTTTGCTTTGACCTAACTACTTATTTGCAGGTTAAAACAAGTTCCGTTTATTTTAACTAAAGAACCACCAAAATTGTTCAATAAAAATGTTACTAAAAACTGAGCCTGTCTGTGCCTGTTCTTAAGTCTACATAAAACTTGTTTTAACTTTAAAAAAAAAAAGCTAGCAAAATCAAATTCATCTCAGAGCTGAGAAGACAGACACCTAGGTTTGGTTCAGACCAACAAACATGAGATAAACTTATAAAAACTTACAAAAAGAATAAAACCCTGTAACATTCATGGGAGAATAACTGACAAAAATGCTTTCATAATTTACCATACTCTATGAATGCCATGGGAGTAATAGTTTCCTTTGAGTACTTGGCAAACAGTGCTAGTATCCTTTCAAAAGAGTAATTTTCCACTCAGAGAATTTTGTCTTGTAAGCACTCGTGGAAAGAACAGCCAGCAATACAATGCCATCCCTGCAATTCTCCCTGACTACATGAATGTAGTCAAGACAGGAGCTTGAAATGCAGAGGAAATTAACAGCTGGTATTAAAACAATAATTAGAGGCAGAAAGATCATTTTGTCAGTAAAGCAGAAGTTTATGGTTATTATGTGCTTGTACTTGTTAGCTTTCTGGTTTGTGTCTCTAAGCAAAACTCTTTTGCAGTTTGAGGCAAAGTTCTACAATCTTAAATAGATTTGGAACATTAAATGGGATTCACATGATAGAAAAAAACACCTCCAATCTCTGTGTGAACTGCTGTGCTATCTTTTCTGTAACACAATAAATTGTGCTGTAAGTACTGGACAAGCCTTGTTAGTTAAATAGGTCCCCTGGCCTCAGTGACACAACCTGCAGGATTTCAAGTCTTACAAAGAAGATAAATACATTACCCATAAGATAGTTAAGTGATGTATATGTGCATAAATGTGCACCTAATTAGTAAGTAATATGGGCCTATTTAGTAAGGGAATATAGATGCAGCTGAGCAAATAGATAATGGTTTACTCAAGTCTCTTTGCAGCTGTGCTGTATTGTCTCCTAATCGTGTTGTT
Source organism: Cyanistes caeruleus (assembly GCF_971803275.1). Lineage (NCBI taxonomy): Eukaryota > Metazoa > Chordata > Aves > Passeriformes > Paridae > Cyanistes > Cyanistes caeruleus. Next base: position 107,201,666 of record NC_141702.1, read on the forward strand.
TCAGCTTGTTGCTTGCCTGCACATTGTATGGAAGAGAATCTTTTTTCTGCTCTAGCAATTGCTAAATTTTCAGAGCAGTGCTGTTAGAGTCTTTGTTCTGTCAGATATCAAAAATTTAAATTCACAGAGTGTGAATGTCTTTAAAATATATATTTTTAAATCTTAGTCTTGGTATTGCAATAGAATTCAGATGTCACCTTGATGCCATCTTAGTTTGGGTTTGTAGAAGCCAAAAGTGGAAGATTATTCTAGCAGCATTTCTCTTACATATGAATTTGGCATTTAGCTTTTATCTCTGTGTTTGCAATATATCTGAAGTTCAGTGAAATGGCATTTAAGGAGTTCTGCATGATTTTGCAGAGCAGTTTAAACTTTTTCATCAGAGCACAGATACTTTCCTGTCTGAAGATGTACAAACTGCAACAAGGTTTTACATAATTTTTGATATTTTCAATATATTGTGTAAATGAATTGGTGGAAATGGGGTTGTCATATGTTGACACATAACAAAAATTTCCACTGTCTAGTTGTACTATTTTTATGCCTGGGTTTTCTTTTGTGGTCAGGAATGTATAGAGTTCTCACTTTTAAACATATTACCTTACAGAACAGAGTTCAGGGAGTGAAAAAAACTGCTGTCCAATTGTGTTAAAATTACCAATATAAACTCACTATAACTAAGCAAATATTTGTACAAGCATAGAGTGCAATGGATCAATACAATATTTCATCAATACTTCTGTCTGTAGCTAGACAACTTACATTTTTCAGAAAGATGGTTTAAAATTCATTTTTAGTTGTGGTTGCCTTTTTTTTTGCCAAAAAAGTAGCATAGAAAAATTCTGCATTTCTGATCAGGCAACCATTCTATATGTATCCATCCTTCAAGGAGAATATTAAGGATGAATGGTGTATTTTCTGCTTTACATTTGTTGCTTCTGTCAGATCAGCCTTGCTTCTCATTCAGATTAACTTCACACAAAGCATCTGTCAGTTATTCTCTTTCACTTTGTCAGTGTTGTGATATTTCTTCAAGTTAAAACGACTTCTGCAATTTAGTCTGCTTTTTAGGAAACCATATACTTGAATGGCACTTGAAAGTAGAGGCATTTTCTTCTTTTCTCTTTCTAAATTCTTCTTGTTCCATTGCAACATTGCATATTAGGGCAATACTGTGTCATTGTTACATGGATGAAGAAAACAAGTATTTTCCTATCTAAAAATTGTTTCTTTAATCATAAAGTAGTATTAAATGTACAAAAGTTCTTATCCTAAATATCTTAAAGAACATCTGGCTATAACACCGGGGAAGAACTGAGACAGATTTTTTTTTCCCTGTATTTTCCTACAAATCAGGTGCAAATAAGTTTGCCAGGAAACAAAGAGAAAAATAAAAGCATAAGATAAAAACCATGGCTTAAGCTCAGACACATAAAATATAGAAATGACAGAAGCCTTTTTCTATCCATCAGTTGGGTTTTGGGAAATGGATCCAAAGAGTGTAGGCATTCATTTTGCTACCTGATGCAGATGAATGGTCAAAATGCAATGTGGCAGTTTAATTGATTAGAGATATAACAAATTTTTCTACAAACACAGGCACAAGACATTCTTGAAAATGCTTTTCCAAAAATGCATGACTGATATGCAAAGTAACTGCTTACCATTTTTATAACACTCCTAGAATAGCAAGTAAAAACATTTGAAATTATTATTTTTTTTTTCTTCAGGGACTTAATTTTCAAAGCTAACAGCTGGACCAGACTAATTCCTTATGTATCAGATAGAGTGATAACTAAACTTTTAACTTTGTAGGTATTAAAACTTGTGTATAATTAGATCATAAATTTATGATTACCTTATTTGGAAAAAAATAGCAAAGCTATAATTACTTACAAAAATGTGAGCAGCTCTTATGTATAAACTAAAAAAAGATATATATTATATGTAGCACTTTACTGAACACTTTATACTGTTTAATGGATCTTTGGTATTACTCTGTATGACAAATAGTAAAGCAGAACTTTCCAGTGTTCTGAATACACTTGCACCTCTTGCTATCTTAGTCTCCATTTAAAGTTTGGAGTGAATTAAAAAAAATAATTTCTACCATATTTAACAAATTCTAAAAATTTTCAGTATTAGGGTTTTTGCAATTACATATCTAATTGTATATCTTAGATTTCTGCAGATGTTCTACTGCATAATTAGATTTTTTTTCTCTCCTGTAGTTCATAAGCTATGTTTAAGTTTTAATTAATGATCACTTGTCTCATTCTTGCATTAACACAGAACAAAGGTAAGTGTTGCAACTGCAAGTCCACCTCTCTTATTCAGTTTTTATTGCTAAATTTTGAATCTTATTCTTCTTTTATTTGCAGTCATGGTATGGAAAAAAACACACCACATAGAAAGAAAGAAAGAAAAAAAAAAAAAAAACCCAAACACTAGCTTTACTTCTTAAAGGCTGAGTTAAAGCAAGGCCCAAAGAGTTTTAAAAATGAACTTACCCTAACTGTATTGAAATCAGGAACTTGTTGAAGGTTTACATTTTACTTTTCTGGTTTCTCACTGCATACTGCTTTCACCTTGAGTGAAAATCAGGGCATAGTTATTGTAATTGGTTTTTAATTCTTTAAAAGTGATGAATGCCAGCATCATATATTGGTGAATGGATGAAAGGCTTAAGGGGAAAAAAAAAAACTTAATGATGCATCCATGTTTCCTGCTGTGTTTTACCAAGCTTTAGCCAATTGATATCTATGCACAAGCTGCTCTTGGAAACAGAGCAGTGGGAATGGCACAGTTGTCAAATGATGTGAGGCAAGGTGAAGTGGATGTCATTTCTGCACTTTCTGTCATGGCATCTTATCAGATCCCCAGTGGCTTTCTACAAACATTAAATTGGTCAGAAGGTTCTTCTTTCGGCTGTAGAATAATAAGTTTTGAAAGAAATTAATTTGTGAATGTCATGCTGACTGGTATTACTTCATGTAACAAAATAGACTATTTTAATTACATCCTGGGATGATGCAGACTATTAAATAAAAATGTTAACATCTTCCTAGCAACGAGAGCTGAAACATGCACAAATAAATGTTAGATCCTGGTCATGGAGACTCTTGGCTATTAAGGTTGTCTATAACTTTATGTCTAAATCACTGAGGATTACAAGGTCTGTGAATCATCGCTTTTAAGACACCCTCAGTTGTCAGGTATGGATTTACTCACAAAAGATTTAACTTTTGAGATGTAAGTTTAAGAATTTTATAGATTATTTTTGAAGAAACTATAGTTTTGCTGGCTAACATTAAAAGTGAAAAAGGTACAATTGGAAAGCTGACGCAGATAATATTATCATGTGATAATGAATCTAACTATTTATTTCAGTTTTGCAGCTCATGATATTATTGAAAGCCTCATAAAACTGAGATAATTAAATTTTACCAGACAACGTTCATTAATAGCATGCATAAGACTAAAGTCTGTCTGATCTTAACCCAACAGTAAATCTGATGTAAATAATCACATTTTGTTCACTACAAATAAAATTATTCATGTTTTTAGCCAAATAAGTGGAATGAATTTCTAATAGAACAACACTTCTGATGGTACTTGCTATAGATTTTCAAATAGTAAATATCCTCCCTACAGAATAACCCAAAAATATAGATGGACCCAGATTCTGATCTCAAAATAATATTGAAAAGCCTTGTATGCTTAAAACCCTATAAATCATATACCCCCCAGTATAATATAAATTAAAATGAATGCATCCTTAGCTCATATCAATTAACATGGTTGTATTGATTTTAGTGAAGCAATACAATATTAAATCTGATGTGGCCTTTGAGTACAAGAAAATCTCAACTGTTTAATACAGTTATTGTGCTAGTTTGAAATAAGAAATGAAATACAGTCCTTAACAGATGGTGATGCAATTTCTTTTAAATGAGTTCTGATAAATGCCATATCTACAGGAAGATGGAGTTTTTTCCCGGATGCATCATGTTAGTTGTCATATATATCACAGAATCATAGAATATCCTAAGCTGGAGGAGACACACAGGGATCATTGACTCCAGCTCCTGGCCTTGTACAGGACAACCCAAAAAATTACACCAAGTGCCTGAGAGTGCTGTCCAAACAGTTTTTGGACTCTGTCAGGCTTGGTGCTGTGACACTGCCCTGGGGAGCCTGTTCCAGTGCCCAACCACCCTCTGGGTAAAAAGCTTTTCCTGATATCCAACCTAAACCTTCCCTGATGCAACTTTAGGCCATTCCCTCGGGTCCTGTCACTGGGCACCACAGAGCAGAGATCACTGTATGCCACTCTGCTTCCTCTCATGAGGAAGTTTTAGGACCATGATAAGGTTTCTCCTCAGTCTTCTCTTCCCCAGGCTGAACAGACCAAGTGCTCCTCATGCAGTTTCCCCTCAAGGCCCTTCGCCATCTCCATAGCTCTCCTTTGGATGCTCACAAGAGCTTTATATCCTCCTTTTGTGGTTCTATAGGTGAGACCTCTTTTCAAAGTTCATGAATTACAGAAGGGTTTGGGTTGGAAGAGACCTTAAAATCACCCAGGTCCAACCCCCCTGCTGTGGGCAGAGACACCTTCCACCCTTGGTCATAGCCCCATCCAGCCTGGCCTAGACAGCTTCCAGGGATGGGGCAGCCATGACTTATCTGGGAAACCAGTTCCATTGTCTCACCACCCTCATGGTAAAGAATTTCTTCCTAATATCTAATCTAAACCTACTCTCTCAATTTAAAACCTTTCCCCCTTGTAGAAAGCCCCTCTCCAGCTCTCTTGTATTCCCCCTTTAGGTACTGGAAGGCCTCAGCAGGGTAACTTTAGAACCTCCTCTTCTCCAGGCTGGAAAATCCCACCTTTCTCAGCCTTTTCAGTGTCTTCAAAAAGTTCTTTAAGTGTTTATCTGGCTTGACTATCTGGTTATATTATTTTGTGAATTGCAGGACTGCTTTCAACTGAGCACAAATATTTCCCTGAGCCATGCTGACAGAAACCTGGCATAAGAAAGAGCCAAAAACATAGAAAGGTCCAAGCCTGTAATTTTTACAGCCATGTAACACATTTAACAGGTAGATCATCCCCATCTCTTCTTCCTTTTTGTTCCATATTTTAAAAATGCCTTCACCATTGCATATACAATAGATTTTACTTCATGCACTATCAATTTAGTAATAAAATCAATCCCCAAGTAAACACACAGAACAGATTGAAACCTTTAAAAATGCTAAACAAACATCATAGGTTTGTTGTCATAGGCGAAATGGGCTGAATATTGAAGCAGATTATGAAATGTGGACATTTCTTCCATGTATGTAAAGATATGCATAAATATAAAAATTTATTGAATAATTAACAATTAATGTTATATAAATGAAATTGTGATAAAACCTGTACTTTTAGGGGAGCACTGTGAAGAGTGAAATGGCCTTTTTATGGCTTTAGCAGAACCTTGAAAATCTCAGCACATACTGCAGGAGTGCAATGTGTTTGAGGATGTAAAGTTTTGAGAAAAGCCCAATATTACAAGTGAGGTACAGTCTTTGAATAGCTGGAATAACATTTTACCGTTGTTGAAGGAAAGTGGTGGAAAGTCTTGGTTATGCTGTTTGACTAATGAGAGTTTTGGAGGCTGGAAGATTTAAGACTAACTGGAAAGGTAAAATGTTCTCTGGCATATGGAGACTCAAGAATGGTATGAAAGAAGTTTTGTTTAGGGTATTTGCAATCGTTTACCCGATGGTCAGACCTGGGGAAAAAAAGTGTTAAATGAGAGCATTACCAGATTGTTTCTCTGATATGTTAGTGAGGTAGCTGAAAGAGGTCTGTCTTACGTTTATCTTACTAGCCAGGACTGAGCATTCACAGAAAAAGACAGAATACAGGCTATTAAGCGTGATAAATTACCTAAGGCAGATCTGTAATCACTTGGCTAAGAAAAGCTATGGATGAGCTTTATCAGATTTTAGCCATTACAGATAATTCCATGTCTGAAGCAACTGTGGAGTAATATTTCTGACCTAGAAATCTATGAAATATTTAAGTTAAGGTTGTGATATACCTCAGTAGAAAATGAGGACCCAAATGAGGACCCAAATTTATACATTTCAATCGCATTTCTTCACTGGTATGAAACCTGGGAATGCAGAAGAGGCAATAGAAGCAGAAATAAATGCAGTCCTACTGAGCTTGAAATTATTCAAGGGTGGCAAGTTTTTCAGTTTTACAGCACACCTTCCAGAAGTGTTTACAATGCTAATAGAGTTATATAAAGAGAAACTTGTGATTTTAAAAGCTGCTGAGTCACATTTTGCCCTCAGTGAAGTGGAGCAATCAGTTGCCAATACAGACACATTGCACTGTGTAATGTGAAATCAAAAATTGGTTGGACACATCCATCATGTCCAAGCAGAAAGATTGTTGATCAACACGTGGAACAGCTGTTAGGAGGGGAATGCTCTGTGTCTCAGAAAGTTTGGCAGCTTTTCCTCCTGGTAAACTTGCTTTCCATGGGTGTGAGGAGAGTTGCATTAGAATCTATTAGCGTGGGTTTTTAGAAAATCATGGGATGGAATAAAAATAAGCCCCTTAACTTCTGCTGCATGCTAGCAGTGCTCCGAAGGGACACTGTGATCAAATAAGAGATTCTCTGTTAAAAAAGGGAAAGCTGAAAGCATGGCAATTGACAGATGTATGACATGACCAGAGTTACTCAGCAAAAACAATTGAAAACATTTTTTTTTTTTTTGTCCTGCTAAATTGACAGAGTTGTGTTCATTTTTCAAGAAAAGAAAAGGAATCAATTATCTAATTTTTTAATCTCATCTGTTTAGGAAAGTCACTGAGATTACTTAAGCACTGGTTCAAAAATAGAAGACTTAGTCTATTGGAAAAGCTCTCTCTGAAGGACCTTTTCTAAAATACCCCACCCATTCACAAATCAGTGTTAGAAATGAAAACACTTTATGATCTCCTTTATTTTTTCTTTTATTTTTTTCTTTTTTTTGTGAAAAAATAGTGCAACAAATTTTCTTGTGGTATATAAATTCATATATTACACTGCAGCTGGACTGAGACATTCTTACTCTGGTCACCATAAAAGTGGCCTGGTCTCTTGGAAAGTAGTTGCAATATTTATATGAAGCAAAGCTGAAATTTATAAAAGTTGGAACTGTCTGAATTCAAATAGGAATTTAATTATGAACTGTGGAATTAACTCAAAAATGAAATCAGGAGGACAAAGCAGAAAACAAAGCACATCATAGGTATTGAAATAGGAAGATAATGCCTTCTTATGCAATTATAGGCCAGTTGAAGACATAAGATCTTCTTCAGTGCTAATGCCTGGTATCATCATATAACATAATATAGTAAAATCCAAGATATGTTTTAAACTTAAAAAAAAAATATTTACTGTTCTGTTTTGTTGTCACAAAAGGGGCGGCTAGGTTTGTAAAAAGTAAAAATAGCAGTGCTGACACCTGTCAGTGTAGTCTGGCAATTTTTCTGATGTTATCTAGACTGTTCCCAACTGCGCTTTCCACAGCAGTGTAGACAATAATGTGAGTTTTGCAGGCAAACCTTCTTGCAGTAGTCTTTGATTTCTGTGTTATATTTGTGTACTTCCTGTGGGGGCACAGTTGTATTGTGATGATTTAAGCAAAAATAGTGTCTTTGGTGTACACTGAATATAAATCCAGAAGAAATGTAGGCAGGTGAATGCCTACATCTGAATTAATTCTTCAGCTAAATGTCTCCATTTCTTTTATCAAGCACAAAGTGCACCAATTTTTAATTACCATTTTCATGTGAGAATGTTAATATGGGAATGACTCAGGATTCCCAAGCTGTAGAAACTTGAACAGAAAAAGATAAAAGTTCTGTATTTTAGTTACCAATTTTATTTTGGGGATTTTATAGTAACTGGCTAAATGATATTTCTTTGTACTCTTATATTTTATTTTCTTTCTTCCATTCTTTTACAAGTCAAAATATCTATGGTGTACATCTTCCATTAAAAAAAAAAAAAGCTCATTTTTGAAAGCACTTTCACAGGCAAAAGAAACAGGAAAGAATTTTATTTTCAGATAAATTAGAATATAGCAGCAGTTACTTGGGGAGTTTGTAATTTTAAACTATCACCTACTTTATATAAATATATATAAATATAATATATATATAATAATAATATTATTATATATATATATATATATATGTTGATATGTTGATATAAGAAGTAAACAGGATTTAGTGAGTAGCCTGCAAAATGAAACATTGTATTTAGAAGTTATATGAAATTATACACCACTTCATCAGCTTTGTTGATCTCAGTTCTCTCCTCAAACCTTGGGATAACATTAAAGCACAGAAGCCTGGAAAAAGATAATTTTTCCTCATAAAAAAATAGAAGAGGCTACACTTGGCAATTCTGGCGTACACACTTCAAAGTCTCTCAAGAACGGAGGAAATTTAGAAAATACTGTATAAGAATATTTTCAACAGGTCTTTAGGGGAGCAAGTGCTATTTACTTGAAAAATGCTTGTACTAATTGGATTGATGGATAGCCGTGGCCAAAAAGTAAAATCTTGTCCAGCTAAATGTAGCATTTGTAGAAGACTTGATCTTCTTGGTGTAGTTTGATTGAATTGAAAGGAGAAGGTCTTGTTAGATACTTTTTAACAAGAGAATTCTTCATTAATAAGGTCACTGGGTTAAGTGGAAGTGGATGTTACAGATGTATCTTAAATTTCAGGGGTCTGTTTTCAAGAAACGACCACAGAAAAAGTTTAATTATTTTGTGCAGATAAAAATGAAATATTTAAGCTACCTTTCTAATCGTGGGGATTTATATTACGTTATTTTTTTCCCCTTTATTTCTTTGAAAGTGATAATTATAGAAGGCCTTTTAAGGGTGATAGTCTGAGTTAGTATATTTCCTCAGATATTCATGAGTTCTGATAACCTTTAGCCATTTACTGTCAAGTAAACACTTTCTCCACACTTTACAGTTTCCTTTGTGTTCACTACTCTAGTTTGTTTGTTTGTTTTGTTTTGTTGGTTTTTTTTTTAATTCTATGCTGAGATTCTCAAAATAAACACTACTGAACAACAGCTCAGGAATTAACATAATGGCCTTCACATGATTTCTGTCTGTGTGATGCATCTCAATAGGGAGCTGTGAACTCTCTCTGCATCACAGGAAGCTCTGTCTGGCGTCCTCTTTTTCCATTATCAGCTTTAACTTTTCCCTGTGATATGCAGTGGCACACTTGAAGGAGTCATTTCCATTGCTGTCAGTGCTTCTAGTTTTATGTTCAATGCCAGGTGCAACCCCCACTAAGGTCAATGAAAAATGCCCTTTGCATTCACTGGTCCTTATATGAGATTATTTATGTCTTGAAATGTTGTTTTTTTTGTAAAATAATACCTCAAGTTTATTTGTTTATATGATATATATATATATATTATAATACATTATATTATTGTTTCTAAGTATTCTCAGTTATCTTTATTCTCCTTAGTAATGGCAGTAAGTGGTAAGTATTTTGGTTTTAAGCCAGTGGGAGAGATATGGATTCTGTACTTCTATATAACCAGAAGTAAAACTCGTGTTGGAAGTAATCAGGGATAACAGTGAGAATCTTCATTCATGAATTTGCACAGATGAAATAGAAACGTTTTATTGTTTGTAAATATGTGGTTCAAGATGTATATTATTAAAAAAAAAAAAAAAAAAAAAAAGAAAAATGTAGGAAAACTCCCTTTGCTCCCAGGTTTTATGTATAAGCTTAAGTAGCCATCTAAATGCTAAATGATCCTACTGCAGTTTACAGAATTTCTATATTCAGAGTACTCCGAGCACTAGATAATTTTAATCATATTTCAAAGTAATTACGTTTTGCTAAAAATCTACTATTAAGCACAAAAATTTATTAATATATTAGTAAGTTCATAAAGAAAACGATCTTCTTCTTTGGTTTATTATTCCTAGGAGTTTCTTAGTACCTTATGTAACAGAATAAGAGAGGTGTCATACATCTATATAAGAATATATAGGTATATTTAAGGAAACCCTATGCAGTGTGAGCTTCATTGACAATACAGTGCTGTACCTTCTTTCACAAGTTATAAAATGGCATTATCTCAGCTAAGGTTTGCTAATCTTCTGTGTAGTCCTGGAGCTTTAGCTACAGCTGTAGCCAGATCAGATTGGAATGGAAGCAGAAGTGAAACTTCTGGGCTTTGTGAGGAACTCCAGGTTTTATCACTCATAATTAGAAGCTGATGGGAAGCAGCAGCAGAGTTTTATAAAACAGCAAATGCTTCTGAGACTCAGCAGGTTTTGTGTCTGTGGAAAACACTGCTTCATGGGAACAATGATTATCTGAGACTCACTTTCAAACCAGCCTCCTCTCTGAATTAATTACTCCCCAGATTCAGTCATCTGAGAGACACAGGAAAGGCAAGACCTGTTTTTCTCACAGTTCACCAGTATGATCATAGATTGCTGCTCTTTTTAATGGTCATTGTTTGTACTTTTAAATTTATTCAAAATCTCTCCATATGTTTTCACGGTGGAAAAGATTCTGTGATAATTGATATTTTTTTCTAGTGCTGGTGAACAAAATCACAAAAAAACAAAAAGAGAGAGATTGAAAGAAAACAATCTAGAAGTGGCTTGCACCATCAAAATTGTTTATCTATTGGATAAGGTTAGGTATTTTTTGGAAATACTAAAATTTCACTTTATTTTGATGATATGACAGCTTTGTGTCAATCCATATCCTCTGAAACTAGGTTTAACAATCTATAATACTATTCAAATAAGTAATTCAGACTAACCCTACACTTCATATTCACATAAAGCAGTTTAAAATTTGGTGAGAATTCCATTTTTTCCTTGTTTTCTTTTCATTATGAGGAAATGGTCTTACCCTTTTGGTCTTAGTTCCTTCATTTGTAAAGTGGGCCAGAAACATGGGTGGATTCCTGCTTGGTATTGCTCCTGAAGGATATTTTAATATATATATCCTGAAGGATATTTAATGCCTTACTCATAACCCTAAGCCAAAGTTGTTTTCACTCATGGAAAATTATAAAGGACTTTCTGTTATGATGAAAAAAACAGCAAAGCAACTGTTCTATTTAAAAGTTGCAAACAATCAGGAATATATTTGCCTGCAAACATTTGAAACTCCAGCTTTGACCTGATGAGAAAAAGCAAATTTTCCTTTGTACTTCTTCTAAAGGATTGTTGTTTTTATTTTGCAGAAGCTGTGTCTCAAGCTAGAGGCCAGAAACCTTATTTATTTCTCTACCATTTTGTTCTGGAACCATAAATATGTTGAAAAGAGCATAAAAGCTTTTGCTAATACTTTTCAGATGTTCACAGAACAAAATTAGCCTTTGACATTTTACTTAGGCTAAGGAATGAAAGGCATTTAATCTTTGTTGTTTAGAGTGCAGATGGTTGAAAAATTGTATTAATAAAAAAAAAAAAAGTATTTTACTGTTTGTACTGCTGCCAGTGTGTATATGACAAATAAAACTTAGAGAATTCAGATTTAGAGAAACAATACGTGACTTGAAGTATTAGGTAATCCAGGGCTGAATACACAGAGTGGTTTTAGAAGACCATGAAATTCAGTATATATGCTCAAGCCATAAATCCTATTGTCTTCCAAACGCCTAATGTGTCTACATTTAGTATTTTAAATTAAAAAATATTCCCATAAAGCAAGAAGGCCACTTATGAAAGATGCAGATGGAGGTAAAAAAGTCCTCTTATCCTCCCCTCTGCTTCACCATAGACTGTTTCATTCCTTAAAGACAATACCTGATTTTTTTTTATTTTTCTAATATATCCTTTTAAAAATGATAATAAATTTGTAGTAAGGCTGGAGTTGCTACAGTTATTCTGCCTCGTCCAATGATTGCTGTTTCTCTGGATGCACATCAGTGCAAACTTTGTTAGAATGAAGGCTGTCACACTTTTCTGCCTCGCTCTGGGGTTTATTCCTGGACTTTTTGATGGTTTTTACAATCACAGGCATTTGTGAATTTGTAAATTCCTGAGCTCAAACATCCAGGCATGTGAGTCTCCATTAGCTCAGCTAATAGGGTGTCGTGGTTTTAAACCACTTTATTCCTTTTAAGTTTTAAGCCTGTTTTGCTCTTGTTCTAATCCATATCTCACAGCAAAAAATAAGTAATTTTTTAGTTACTGGTTTAAAACCACGACATTGGGGAATTGCTTTTTGTAAACAGAAAGTTATTTCACAAGGCAGTAGCAGATAAATAACACACAACAGCAACACTCCTATGGATCAGATAAGAAAAACACGGATGATGTCTTGAAGTGGTGTAAATTCACATAGCTTCATCCATTGCAGAGAAACTGACCTGACTAATACTTGACCTTCCATGGTTGGAATCCATAAATGATTAGTGGCAAATAGTGTAGAATGGGATGCCTGATTCATAGGGGGAAATATGATGATATAGATAAGGAGGATGTGAGAAGTAAATGTAGTAAACTGATTACTTTTTTTAAAGTGTAATTTTCAAAGTACAGCTTTGGGATTTTTACTAAATTTAATGTTTTTTGAGCTGACTTAAATTTGCACTAAAAGAGGAAAAGCAAAAACTGCAATCACTGAGAAAAAAACCACAAAAAGCAACTAATGAGTTTGATTCTGCTAAGGGACTAAAAGATTGATTTGTCTTGTTACTGATAGACAATTAAGATATCATCTCAGAGACAGGTACATTTTCCTGAGGGAAAGAAAAATGTTAAACACCTTGCTGTTATGCTGGAAAAGACAATAAAGAAGCTACTGCAGTGAAAATCTGCAAAGCATTAGGCCCAGGTGAATTTGATTGCTGAGCTCTGAAGAAAATAGCAAAAAAAATAGCCGAAATCACCTTGCTTTTTTTTTATTATTTTATTTTATTCTTATACTCCGAAAAACAAAAGAATATATGGAGGTCATCAACTTAACTGTTCAACTTTACAGCCAGGATAAAGTCCATAAAATGGATACCAAAGGAAATAGGTAATGACAATTTAAATAGCAATGTATTAAAAAATTTCACCAGTAACAACAGCTGGCTAACTTGCTTCTCTATAGAGTCCCAAAGTATAATATCCATTTAGGATGGCTGAGAAGCTGAGATCTGTCATTTTTCTCCTCCTACACTGTTTTTGCAGTGTAATGCAAGCCTGTCAGTACCGGATTCAGTACACCACAAAAGTTATTAAAACGTCAGCAGTAGTCTGGTACCAGTTTAAAGTAATGTAAAACTTCAAAATCTAAACACCCTAGGTATGTAACTATTTTCACACATCATTTAGCAAAATGCTGATCTATACATTCATGTATGGCAGAGATTGTATTGCAGCCCAAGTACTGAAAACAGTAAGAAATCTTGTTCTTTAGATACTGAATTCAGACCTAACTTTGGCAAAATATGTAAAGTTTTGACTGTAGATGATGAATTCCTTTTGTCTCTACTTATAATTAGGAGTAAAATTCTTGTTTCAAAGCCTGTAAAACTGCCATAAGACATTGCCAGCACTAAATACACAGTAAAAGCTTTCAATATTCACATAATAATTTGAGAAATAGATTTTTGATATAGAGTATATATGAGTTTTTGTCACTGCCATGCACAGCAACTGTGGCTTCTTGAAATGCAATCTACAGGGAAAGCACGAGCCCTTCAATGTAAAGTTTGGCTTGTGCAAACAATAACTCCAGCAACATTTGCTGGTTCTATCACTTGTAGAATGAGCATTAAAAAAGAGGTGGTTTGCCTGTTTGGTGAGCTTCCATTTTTCCCATGGAAAGCTAGAAAATAGTTTTTACAGGATGAGGTAAAGAACTAAAATGTGGATATGAAAGCTAAATAGGTGGTTCAGCCACATGTGTCATTTTAATCAAAACACTATTTTAGAAAATCTATAGAAATCTGTAGACAGTGAAATCCATACTGTGCTTCTTATGTATTGTTAAATTATTTTAATGCTCCTGAATCAATCAAAAATTAAAGTATAATTACTTTGTGCAAAAATAATTATCCTTACTGTGTGCAATATAGCAATTATTGTCTGAACAGGATTCAGTATACTTTTAAGTAGCTTAACAAACTTTTCCAGCTGTGTTACTAACTTTGCTAGAGATATTTCTTGGAATGTTTTTAGTAAAAACATGGCCTGAGTTTTTGGGGATGATTGTGTTCCACACCTGTTGTCAGTTCACCTCCAGAAGCTACACACTCATCCAGCCACTCCCTCACTTTCCATCAGCAGGGAAGGGACAGAATAGGAAAAGCAAAATATGAAAGGTAAAAGCTTATGGGTCAAGATTAGCACAATTTAACAAGTGAAAAAACGATGGGAAATAAACCAAGGAATCGAGAGGTAGACACTTTCTCATTAAAGAGACTGATGCCCAGCCAGAGTCCAACAGGGAGACATTTGAAGGAAAACTCTCCCAGTTTATTGCTGAGCATGGTATTACGTGGTAAAGAGCATCATTTTGGCCAGCTCAGGTCAGCTGTCCTGACTGTTTCTGGTCCCAGATTCTTGTGCACTACCACCCTTCTCACTGGCTGGCAGAATAAGGATCAGACAAAGATTTGGTGCTGTTTTACTCACAAATTCAAACCACAGCACCATATAGGCTACTGCTAAGGAAGTTAATTCTACCTCAGCCACACACAACACACAACTGTTGTTATTCTTTGTTAGGTCAGGTACGTGTTTATTTTTGCAGGTATTCAGTACAATTGCATGACCTAAAATATGTACTTCAAATACTGCAAACTTAGATGTCTCCATGCAGATCAAAATACTTCTGAAATAAATAGCAAAATATGCTCACTATTTATTGCTACTATTTTCTTAGCTTCTTTATCATGTTCATGACCATCCTGCCTAAGTATTTGGAGCATTCATTATGAAAATGGTCTACTCTTTACGTTTCAGCTCGTTCAGGACCTTGATGCCCATGCAGTACATGAATGAGCATGCTGTGATGAAATGCACCTTGATATTTAGCAGAATACTGGCCAGAAGCCTTCTAACCTCTAACATCTAAGATCTTGGAGGTTTCCATAAGAATGTTCTTAAAAGCATATGATGTTTTCAAAGATTGCAAGAGGAGGACGTTAGTGCCAAATTTTAAATCTGCAATGAAAAAGAGCCAAGTCTAGCTTGCCAGGCTAACTGTTCCTGGAAGACTTTGGAACAAATAATTAAGAAAACTATTTTTTTGTAGTAGCAAGGCAAGAAAGAGACGCATATCAGTAGGTCAGGAAAAATTACAATAAACCAATTTTTCAACAATTGTTAGAGATTGTAAAGAAGCAGCAGATGACATGTAATCCTAAACAAATCTTTAGGCACTAACACATGTTTAGGCACTATCTAGCATGATATTCTCTTAAGCAAGGTAGGGAATCTTGAGCTAGATTAAGTTTCTAAATTAGTAGTAAATTGCATGCAGAGCTGTCTGGATAGCTGTGCAAGTTGCCAGTAATTGCCTGTCACAGTGAAAGGACAAACCAACCACAAGGCGTTCCTCCTGGAATTAATTCTTTGCTATTTTCCTTTAATCATCCTGGATGGTAGAGCACAGACCAAGTTTATTAAATCTGTGATAATGCAGAGCTGGGGAAGAGAAACCACATATTCAAGAGCAAGCCTTGAATTCAAAATCAGCTTTGACAAATTAGAGAAAAGGACCAAAAGATATGTTAAAACTCTGTGGAAGCAAGTGGAAGGTGCTAGGCGTAGGAAGAAATTATGGACAGCAAAAATATGGTGTAGAAAAAAACTTGGTGAAATACTGTTTCTTTGGAAAAGAATCTGTGAGTCTGCATGTATCACATTCTGTACGGGGTTAGCAAAGCCATGAAGTTGTAAAAAAATCTAGGGAACACTTTATCTCTTGTAAATGGAACTACAGCTTGTAAGACATGGTGAAGTAATTATCCAATTCTGCTCAGGGCAGCACTCAAGGCTGGAATTCTGCATTCAGTTTTAACCTTTGCATGTCAGAAACAAAGTAGAACTATGAAATAAAAAACTAAACAGTTTGGGTTATGTACTGTACAGAAGAAATGACCGAGGGAGGACCTGATGGCAAAGATCAGGTTTGTAAAGGGTGTTATAAAAAGGAAATAAACAATCTGTGTTTTTATCGGTGGTGGGTAGGAGAAGGAGTAATGGGGTAAATTGCAGCAATTAATTATAAGTTTAAACAGTAGGAAGATCTTGTTTAATGGTGTAAATAAAGAAACACTGAAATAGATGTAATGGGACTGGGGCATGAGAAGACATTAGATAAAGACAAGGACTGATGTAGATAGAGTTTATCCTACACTAAGACTGAAAAACATGCTGGATGGTTCTGGTTTTTATCCCAGTTAATTATACTGATACATCCCTGGTAGAATATTCTGCTTAACAGCTAGTGGCCACAGAATTAAATATTCCAATACACTAAAGGCCAAAGACAAAAACTGCTAGTAGCTGTAATAATTCAGTATGTGATTATTTTAATATGAAATATTTTTGCCTTTAGGTTAGAAATTATGATCTGGTTTTTTTCCCCTTCCTTACTCCCAGTAATCAGGTAGTAGAAAAACCCTACTTGTTTCTATGTTGACTAACCACAGAGAATGAGGGTTTCAGCAGGAATTTGTTACTGGAAAAAGGGAAGGAACAAGACAGAGGATGGTGATGGTAGAAAAAGTGGAGACATATCACTGTTTTTCTAGAATGATTAGAAAATAGGAAAAGAATCCAGCAACAAAAACATTATTTCAGTTTGTTTGGTTTGGAGTTTACAGGGTCATGAGTAGCCCAAGAAATGACAGGATTAAGTCTGGAACAACATAAACCTTTGGTGAAACATGGCTGCTTTTCGTGTCTCTGCATTTTAGATCCTGTAGTGTAGAGGTAGATGAGCAAGTCTAAGGGAATTGTTTGCATTTACCTCTTTCCTGAAGTGGCTTGATGTTTTGGCACATAATGTTATTGCAATGAATAATATGTGGTGCTTTTGTTGTTCTGGTTGCTTTTTGAAGACTCTGTAGTTTTGAACCCAACTGAACTGAATATTTCTCTTCCATATTTCTCTCCTGAGAAAGTTTTTCTGCATATATAACAACATTTCTTCTCTATTACGCTTGATAAGAAGAGATTTTTTAACTTTCCTCTTGGTGGAAAAAAAAAGTAAGTCTTCTTTATTTTCTTCTGTTTGACATTTTGTTCTTCATATTAAATCTACAATTCTTTCTACAGGACACATAAAGCTAAAGGGAAAAGGGATAATCTTCAAGAAATTAGATTTGCACTTGGGAGGCATTTCCTGAAAACAAGTACATGTATCTGGGGTGCAAAAGATTCTGATCTATTTCTTGCCCACTTACTAATAGTAGAATTGGGGTTTTTTTGTTATGATAAGAATTGCAAAAACAGTAGTTCAAACAGCACCATTGCTAAAAACAAAAGGTAGCCTAAATGGAGGAAGAACCAGGATCCTTAGAATAAACAAACATTTAGAGCATGGTGCTAGTAAGGTGAAGGTTCAATCCCCATATGGGCCATTCATTTAAGATTTAGACTCAGTGATCTTTATGAGCCCCATCCAACTCAGCATATTCTGTGATTTTGTGATTTTAGGCAATAAACAACTTCCATGGGAACTTTCCCTCCTTATTTTCCTAGCTGAATAACATAAGGAGGTCACAAATTCTCATCACATTCGGCACAGCATATTTTCACCTACTTAACAAAATAGAGTTCTAGAATTAAATCCACTGTGTAAAAGATAGCAACAACTTCCACAGATATTATAGTCTAAAGAAACAGCATTAAACACAAGCAATTCCCCTGTTTCAATAAAATACTGCACGTCCTGTATGATTCCTACCTGATCTTTCCTAGATCTGGACATCACCTACCTGAATTATATGTCTAAGCCTAACCTCCTCTACCATGGTTTTTATTCTTCGTTTTTCCTGAATCAATTTAAAATTCCCCTATTGTGTTTTCTCCTGCTCAGCTGTGAGAGGAAGAAGTCCTAGATGCACACATTCACCTCAATTGAATGCCTCTCACACATGTCTGAAGCACCACTTCTGCTTGCACAGAAATATTATCTACCAAATTTTCTGTCTGCTGCATGGAGGCACTTATAAGCATAAACTGCTGAGGTCCTTTCATGAAACACGCTGTAGGACCATGGAGAGGTTTCATTGCTTAACAAAGTGTGACTACTTCATCAGGGCACTAAAAAGATTTCTCCCTTCAAAGTTATGAGCTCAGTGCACAAAGCCCAAGTGTACAAAATCACCTGAAAATGGAGAGGTATTTTTAGGGATCACATTTATTCAAAAAAATATTTTAAAAAAATAAAAATAAGTAGAATGAGTGAAAATTGACCCTAAGAATGACCAATTTAGGAGAGCTTTTTTTACCCCAAAACAAAGTTGTAGGTTTACCTGTATAATCTAGGCTTAGAAGATTACATGCTTTGGTTTGATTCCACACTGGAGTCACAGTATTTCTGTAGCTGCCTGTAGAGACCAAGATCCATTTTTTTCTCTTGATATTTGTTTACTAGTAGTCTTGTGAACTGTCATTTCCATCTTTTTCATAACATCAGAGCTATGCGATTATTTTCTATGAGGAGTGATGCTCATGTCCTAAGGGAAGAAAATGCTTTCTCAGAATCTGATTTTTCAAGGTACTGTGTAACTCCTGCATGGGTATTTTGAGGGCTGTATGGGGGAGGGGTTTTCCATACATATGAAGAATGAGTGTGCTAGAGTTCCAGAGTCTACTGAAGTATATTTTGGATCTCTGTAGCACAATACATGATATTTCATATTATATGTAACTTGATATTTAGATCATCTCTTCTAGAGGGGGTCCTGTTCAGCAAGGTAATGTGTCCTGTTTTGCCCCACAGTTCATCCATTTCTGTTTGTTCAGTTTCTTTACAAATATTTTGCCTTCCATTCAAATCACCCTTATGTTAGCCCTGTAATGTTTTGTTCACAAACCAATCTATAACAGTGATGGGATTTGTTGATACTGCACTGGAAATCTAATGTAGGCATATAAGTTTGCAAATTTCTTACTGAAAATCTGTGTACTTGCCTAAGCTGAAATTCTTACATCAGCCTTGATTCGCATGAGGATCATCTCTCAAAGTCAGTGGGAGATGCTTGTAGAGACTGAGGACAATGATACACACTTATTGCTTTGCTTTCCATGGCAGGGAAGGCTGCCAGAAAATCTATTGCCTAGGAGTTTTTTTGTTTGAGGTATTGCTAGTGAGACTCTTTATAACTTAAGACTGTTCAGCCAAATGCTTTCTGAACAATTGCATATGAGGTGCTATTTCACACTGATGAATGAGTGTAATTTTTATTTTTTTTTAATCCCTGGATATCAAGCTCTGATATCTATCTATCCCTGACTGACTGACCTCCAGCTTCCTCTTATAGCTATCAATAATTCCTCATGCATTGCACAATGGGAAAAGACTTCAAATGGCATAGGGAATCACAATCATGTTCATATTTGCCCTGAATATATTTAAATTATCCTTTGAAGGTGGAAAAAGGCAGTTATCTTTATATTTTTTCCTACCTAAACATGGAATTACAGCTCATTTTAAATAAAATTTGTACAAATAACCCCAAACACAAAACAACCAACCTTAGTGTAGTTTATTTCACATAGCTATGAGAATTTCTCAGAGAGAAATACAGAAACAGATCTGAAATATTGGTACTATTTCCTTTAATTTGCCCCAATAAATATATTTGTTAAAGGAAAGTTTATATAAAAATAAAAAATAATTAATTACTGCTTATGAGGAGGAAAAAGAAAAAAAGGGTCTCCAATGCTTAATAATTGTTATGGACTGACTCCTGAAAATCCTCCCAAAGACAGTGAGATTGATGGGGCAGGAGTAAGTTACACTCTTACACTAAGTTTTCCCAAAAGAAATTGCTATTCTTTTCCTTATTTCTTCTCTTTTTTGTTTTTAATTCTTCTCCCATTGTTGTTGTTATTGTTGTCCTTTTTCTTTAATATTCATGGCATCCTTCTATTTGCTAAGAAAACTACCAAATCCCAGGAGGGAATACCCAATTTACATAAGCATGTGTGATCAGTTTCATATGTAAATGGTACCAAAAGAGATACACTGCTGCACAAGGAATAAACTCTGTGCCAGCTTCAGCCTTTTCAGTCCAATCCTGTAACCCCAGTGCAATTCTCCTCTTGACCTGAAATTTCCAGGGGGGCATTTATCTCACTTCAGAGAAGCATGGCTGCTGTTAGTTCTGCAGAGTGAACTTCTCTTTTGTTTTGTATCACTGTTTTCTTCCAGCACATGAGAAACACTGTTCTCCAGTCATGGAGAAACTGGGACTTAGAAGGTGTGTGTTGTTCCTACACAAATCAAATCTGTACTTCACTCTTCACTGGATTTGGTTAACATTATTTTTTGTTTGTTACTATAGCTATTTTTTACAAAAGTTTGACAAATAAATAGTCAACACTTGCATGAGGTAATGTTTTTCTAAATGCTTTTGTCCTCTTCTTAAAGTGTATGTAGCTGAATGATGCAACCCTAACAGAAGAATTCTGATTTTAAATGAGTTTAGGGGGGTTTCAACCAGAGATTTGAACTTGTGTTAGAAGGGACTTAAACTGGTCTGCATATATTTGAAGTAGTTCTCTTGTCTCAGTGGAGATTTACATAACCATATCTTCCATCAGAATCTGCACTTTCCCATTGCATACTCACTCAAATCAATTTAAATGAAAAATTTATTTGACCTATTTTTGCTGTCTCCAATCACATCTAAATAAGTGTCTGAATATGTGTGTATGTAGGCATCCACAAATAAAACATACGAAGATAGTTTCCCTGTGACAGTATCAACTTCATCTGTGTTGCTTTTGTTTCATCTTCTAAAATATCAGTTTGCACAGCCTTGACCCAATTTATAATGTGCAGCTTGGAGAAGTAACTACACACTAGAGATGGCACTAAGCTCATTTTAACTACAACATGAACCCAGATCCTGAAAGCTTTGTGGTAACTTCCATTGCACTAAAAGCTATTGATTAGAAATGCTTCCCTGGCAGAGAGGGGGGACTGGTGAACTCATTGTGTTCCAGTGATTCACCGTGAGCTCTCAATGGGAGTTGCAGATGATGAGTAGCAGCACAGCAGGTAAACTAGGAAATTCATGGAGCAATCCAGGTCTTAGCCCAGCTGTGTAAATTAATGAAAACATTTCTGCTCTCCTGAATGGATTCTAAAGAGGATCCCATTGTATGTCATAAGAACAATAATCTGACCATTTTTTTCTGTTCCACTTATTTTTACTAGTTCTTTGTACGTTTTGAGTATTTAAATTTTACACTTCTCATCAGACTGCTTGTTACTGAGGACAGGAAAAGCACATAATGTAGGACAGTATATAAATGATGTCATTTTTTTAATGTCATTTAATTGTAGTATTTGTTAGCATACATCTTTTACATGTCTTTTAAATCCATACCAATGTAATTTGATGCAGGATATGAGAGAGCAACAGCATAAGTGTTGTTTAAGGGTTGTGCCAATGCCCTAACCAGAAGGTGGTGTATTTTAAGAATTTGATCCACTACAGAAAAAACAGTAGGAACTCACAAAAAAAAACGCAGACTGAATAAAAATTTGTATTTGTCAATATTGAATATTGAAGCACAATCAGAGTGATAAAAAACCCACCTGAGACCTTTATATTCTAAAGTACTTTTGGAGACGAGTGGGGTGTTGGGGAGGGTTGAGTTGTTTTTTTTTAATGAAAGTAAAATGAGGTGACTGCTCTCCATGTATCATGTTTCAGAAAATGTGTTTTGATTTTTTTTTTCTTTCTTAGAAGCAAATTATTTATGAGCATTAGATGTTCTTCAGAATAGACACTTTCAGAATAAGTATTCATTTCATAAAGCAAGAAGGCACTTGCTATAAGCTGCAGAAAGCAGTATAAGGAAATGGATCAAGCACTTTTTAACCATCTATATAAACAGGCTTTACAATTGAAAATAATTTAAATTGTGTTGTTAGTGGCTTTTGTACATTTTTTATAGTTTTGCTTTGGGACAAGCTATAATTATAGAATCACAGTTCCTTGAACTATATATGTCCTTTAAACAAAAGAACATACAAAAAAATCAAAATCCTATTAATTGATATTCTATTCTCAGATTCTACACCTTCATATGCATTAGTTTTTGTTTTGTTGAATTTTAAAGAGACTTATCCTGCAGTTCAGCGTGATCTATTTCTGTTCCTTGGCTTGATGTGACATTCTGGGGTTTTGTGTTAGTGGAGTAAAATCTTTTTGCTATGTTCAGTGTAAAGTTTGTTTCTGTTTTGGTATGACTAGTTGGACCAGAGCACATCATTTATTGTTCACTCTGTTGGCTGCATTCATTACATCTACTCACCCTTCACATTGCATATGGCATTATTATTACATGAATGTTCATATTCTATATTCAGAATATACTCATAAAAATTCTATCCCCTTCATATATTAGTTTCTCTCTTAGTATATGGAAAGATTCTTTGTCCTGAAAATGTGATTTGAAAAAATATGCAAGAAATGTTTGTGCTTTGTTTGTGAGGTTTGTTAACTTGATTAAGTGTGTAAGTTATATGATACAGGATACTTGCTTTCATCATTATAATTCTGTGAATTGCCTAATGGCATAAATACTCAGCCGGAAAGAAATTTTAATTATGGTTTAGATGTAGGAGTTTTTCCACTTTGGGAACCTCAGAATTATTCCTCCTCTTCATGAATTAAAACCAGGAAGCAGATTATTTGTGTGTTTATTTCAATAATGGGCTAACAACCAAACAAGATTTCTGTTATTTGCCAGCATTTACCTGACAGGGCAGAATTTTTATTGTTGGAAAGTTTGCTTAATCCCCTTATTATTTTGCTTTAAATATTTAGGAAATACTATTTTGTATCATACTGAAGAAGCAACCTCAAAAGAATGCAATCTAAGAAATAAATTCAGAACACACTTTAATAGATATATTTATTCATATTACTGAACCAGTAATATTTATGTCTCCCCTGTAGCTCCTTCTGTAACTCTACATTTAGATGTTCTCATTGCTTTCCTTCTAAGATCCTATTTGACTCAGTCCCATGAAAGGTCATTACAGGGTTCCCTGCTGTCCCCTTCATTGGTACTACAGGGCAACACAGAGACAACTTTTTGTGAGGAAAAGTTTTTTTGAGAAAATATTAGAATTGGTTCTGATAAAGTTTTATACCAGAAAGAAGTTGTTCACTAAAGAATCCTGTATTTATTTTTCTTGATGCCATCTTTGTTGTCCTAACCAATTTTCCAGCTGTGAAGGAGCTAAAAGTAGAAAAGATGCTTTCCCACATTTTCATTGGCAGCGTGCTGCCATGCTGATGTATTGTGATATATGAATTACATTACAGCATGGCTAAACAAAAAATAACTTCACGTGGCCTATACCAAAGGCAATGTGGGCTTAGTAAAAAATGTGAAGTGATTGAAGATGAGCATCAGAATACAGACCTGAGGAATTTCTTTCAGAAAGGAAGAAAGGTAATAAGGAAGACTTCAAGAGCTGGGAAAAATGACATTATAGAAGGTGTCTGCTATAATCCACTTGGGCAGGAAGAACGAGCAGATATGGACAGATAGGAGGAGCTGCACACTCACGGGCCCTGGTCCTCACAGGGAACATCAGCCACCGTGATGTCTGCTGGGGGCACGACATGGCAGGATATAAGTGGTCAGGGAGGCCCCTGGAGTGTATTGATGGTAATCTCCACCTCCAAATAAGAGCAGAACCAATAAGGAGAGGTAGTCTCCTGGACTTCATACACTGAAAAGAAGGGGCTCCTCTGGAATGTGAAAATCAGGCAACTTTGTCTGCAGTGACCATGGTGGAGTTCAGGACTCTGAGGACACAGAGAGGTGTGAGAAGAAAGCTCACAACAATTGCTTTCAGAAGAGCTGACCTTGGCCTCTTCCAAGATCTGCTCAGAAGAATCCCATGGGATAAGGTCCTGGATAAAAAAGGATCCAAGAAAGCAGGTGAATATTTATGGTCACCTCCACACAAAAAAGAAAAAAAACAAAAAGCAAGCAAACAAACAAACAAACAAAAAGCCTACAATGGTAGAATCAAGGACAGGTACAGGTAGGGCTGTGAGGAATACAGAAGCACTGTCTGAGCATTCAAGAGTGAAGTGAGGAAAACCAAAGCCCACATGGAATTACAGCTATTCAGGGATATCAAAGACAACAAGAAGGACTACTGTAAGTACATTACTGCTAAAAAGACACGGGAAAATGTGGATCCTTTGGCCACAAGACAGGGGACGTGGTGACACAAGACACAACAAAGAATGAGGTCTTGAATGTTTTTTTTGCCTCAGCCTTTACTAGCAAAATCAACCTTCAGGAATCCCAGGTCTCTGAGAAAAAGGAGAAAGGGTAGACCACAGAGGATGTACCCTTGGTGGAAGATGATCGTGTCAGAGAATACTTATGCAGACTGCCTATATGTAAGTTCATGGCACCTGATGGGATACAACCATACATGCTGAGGGAGCTGCCACTGTCATTGTGAGGCTACTCTAGATAGTCTTTGATTAATCATGGCAGCTGGGAGAAGTTCCTGAAGATGGAAGAGTGAAAATGTCATTTCCATCTTTAAGAAGGGCAAGAAGAAGGACCAGGGAGCTACAGGCTGATAAATCACTGCATTCTCTGGGAACAAGATGGAGCAGCTAATCCTGGAAACCATTTCCAGGTGCACTAAGGATGAGAAATCAGCAGGAGTAGTCAGCATGGCTTCACCAAGGGTAAATCATGCTTGACCAACTTCATAAACTTCTATGATGGGTTAACTGATGTGGGAGATGAGAGCAGAACACTGAGTGTTGTCTACCTGGAC
Organism: Cyanistes caeruleus; assembly: GCF_971803275.1. Taxonomy (NCBI): domain Eukaryota; kingdom Metazoa; phylum Chordata; class Aves; order Passeriformes; family Paridae; genus Cyanistes; species Cyanistes caeruleus. The sequence continues at coordinate 107,226,741 of NC_141702.1, forward strand.
TTCAGTAAAGACTTTGACACTGTCTCCCATAATATTCCCTTAGGGACAGCACAGCTCATCCAGAGAGATGGTGTTGTTTCCAGCACAGGACAAATTCCAGAGCCATCTGAGCACAACCCTGGGCCATCAGCTCTAGGTGACCCAGCATGCACAGGGAGATTGGACCACATGGCCTCCAGAGGCCTTTTCTGCCTTAATCATTGTATGATTCTGTGCTACTGATTAACTCTTAGGAAGAGAAGAACTATCTGTCCTGGGTTAATTTCTATAAACCCTAATTATGGAATTATTTTGAAGTATTTACTACTATCTACTACCACTAGAAATTTTATTTGTGCAGGCCTGAGATGGGAACGAACAGGCATGGCTGATAAATCAGTGTATCTCACCCTAACACCACGGGTTTGCAAAAGCACATCAGGTTCAGTTTCTCTTTCTCAGAGCCACCTTTTTCACCTATACTAAACTAAAGCCTGAACATTTTTTGCATCACTTAGGAGTGTTACAAAAGTTACAATATGCCTCATGCCAAGAAAACAGAAGTTTAACCAATTCATATCAAAGTGATTAATGAAAATTAATAATATCTCTAAAACACCTCACAGGTTGCAATGTGTGTAAGTACTCTGGACATATGGAAGCTCAATCCAGAGATTTACATGGCTATAATAAATAAAGAGAGATTTTTTTGAAGTCTTGCTGGAAAACCTGTGGAGGAAAGAATAAATGTATCGGTTCTTATTTTAACTAAGAATAATCAGATTTTAAGTGAAGAAATGTTGATTATTTTTTTTAATTGTAAAATTTCTTGTAATTAGATTGCCATTATCTATAACAACTAATTAATCAGAATAACATTCAGCATCAGGATTAGAATGATTGTAGACTAGTAAAGGAGAAAACTAAGTTCATTTAAAAAAAATAACGATATCTATTTTGTTCACTTGCAGTCACAGATAGCTATGATTAAATTTTAATTTGATGTCAAATTAAGGACTCGGTTACAGTATGCTGACTTCCAGAGTGCAGCTCTACTCACTTCAGAGGAAATTCCCATTTAAATGAGAAGGTTTGTTTTATATCATTCTAATGTCTTCCAAAGGCAGCTTCAGTTCAGTTCACATTCACAAAATGAATCTCAGTAGTCGCCAAGAAAATTTCATGGTGGCGAGCTAAAGAGCTATACAACAAAATGATTTTGAATATTGGTACTCTATTTTTAATTGTGTACAGTGTGTCTTCTACATTTTTAGCTGCTAACTCTCAAGAACACTTCATACCAAATTGTCTTCAGCCGCCTGTGTCAAAGTCATGGCACCAGGATAGCACATAAACATTCCCCTCTTTTTTTTTATAAAGACAGTGTGTGAATACAAAAATATGGCTGGATTTGCATGATGTCCTGTTAATTTTGGTGTTGTACCAGTCTGGGAAGGCACAAATATCCAGCTACAAAGTCTGGGCCTGAGTGAATGTCTCAGATAGGCAAAATGTGCAGTCATATGTCTTCACTCTTTAGTGAGTTCTATAAAGGGGAAATGCTATATTTGCACAGTCGAGATTGTGTAAGTGTAGATAGCTGCCAGTACACCATATAATAAAAAAACTGTAGAAAAGTTTTAGGAAGTAATATGTAAAAATAATATTCCTCTCATGGACAAAACCCCAGCCTCTCCTCTTCTGAGCGTCCTGCTGGTGTTATCCGCTGGATCATCGCCTCCGTAAAGCTGCCATCCAGTTGGAAAATTGCTTCTGCCATTCAATCACTGCACAGCATTTTCACTCTCTGTCAGCTCAGCTAATCCTATTCTATTAATGGGTCTAAGAGACCAGTTTTGCTGAAAGAATGATTGGAGAGGGATTTGATTTCTTCTGATAGTAACTGGACCTGAATTTGCTGCCTCTTGGATAGTCAATTATGGCTATCCAAGAGGACAAATTGACAAAGCACAATGCAACAAGGAAATACTGGGCATGTTTCTACTCTCACATACATCAAAACAAGCATGAGTCATCCCAAAAAATCTTTATTCCTCATTTCACCACTGTTTATTAAAGAATGTGTTGAAATAAGTTGTGTTAGGAATTTCTCAAATTAATTTCAAAACAGGTATTCTAGAAATAGAAATCTCTATGTCACCCCACATCACTTTCATAGAACATAATCTGTACTTGACATTGCTCTCTGCCAACCAAAAGAGTTAATTCTGTATGAAAGGTTTTGATAGGAATAGCCTGAAAATATATTTTCATGCCATGTACCCAGCAGGGCAAAACTGAGGAAAATCCAAAGGAATAAAAATAATACCAGGAAGAAAAGAGTTGTAAAGTGAACCATATACAGTCAGTTTGTAGTTCTAGCCAGTTGATCCATTCTCTGTGACAGGAAATAAGAGCTCTAGTGATTACAGGGAAGAGGTCCTAATGCACAAAGTGAGGTAAAGTGTGTAAATCCCAGAGATTCTAAGTGGAAATTGAATTTTTCAAATCCAGAGAGATAGCTCCAGAGGATAAATGGGAAAACATCAGCAGTTCTTAAAGAATATCTGATTATTGAGTAAAATACATAGATTTACATTATGTTTAATTTCCTACTTATACATGGAAATTAAAATACTGAGGAGAGAATGTGGTTATTTGATTCACCTTCACATATGCAAATGATTTATTTCTGTTTTCATTACCTCTATGAATATTACTAAATTCAATTATTAAAAAAAAAAAAAAAAGCTTCCTGGTTGTGGTTACTACAGCCATGACTGAGATTCAGGAATGCTTGTCCCAGAGACTGATGAAAATTTCTTTAAATAATTGATGTATTGTAGGGAGATCATAAGTATAGTAAATATGAGGGTAGCAAGACCCATTTTGGAAAAAAAATAATAAATTTAATGAGGTGGGAAAATATGGCCAAAGTAAAATTGCTTGGGATTGTAATACAATTAAAAACCAATCATTTTTATATACACATGATCTCTCCACTGAGACTGTAGAAGTTTGCATGGTAAAAACTACTACCAGAAGAAAACAAGTAACTTTAGAAAATTGTCATTTTAAGGAAGCAGTTGAGAAAAAGGAGATGAAAGTATCAAAGATGTTCTTATTTGTCAACTCCTGTGGCTCCAAGGTCACAAACCCCATTCAGATGTGCTGTATCTAAAAATATGTAACAATAAAATCATCATAGATTAATAGTATTAAACTAAAGCAGTGTTGAATGTCTTCATGTTTGATACACTTGTGATAATAAGTGATAGAAAAGTGATAAATCTGCACAGGAATGAAATAGCACAAAAAAAGTGTTGCCTCAGAAAGAGTAGTGATTTAATAATGTCTTGATTTTGATTCTGTTTCTCATCTCTTTCTCAGATACCTGGAGAAAGTATTAAAAAATATAACAGGTGATAGAAGTAAATTGTGGCTGGAGATATTCCTGTTGCGAGCCATAGCAAAAATATGTATTTGTCTGAATGGGATTTTCTTCACCCCATTTATATTTGAATTCTTCATGGGAAATATTTCTCAGTGAAATTTTTTGTAAATGATGCAGAGATTGGTTCTTAGAAAACAATTTATTTGAACACTTTTCTGTTTATCAGGATGTCAAAGTATTTGCTGCTGTTTATGCTTGGTTTCTGTTCTCATTTAACTAGAGAAAATTCATAGATTCATAGGAGTTTTGTCCAGAATGTACCACTGTGAAAATATTAATCTGACCTCCCAAATGGCAAAAGGCAAAATTTCTTCCAGTGATTCCTACAATGCAGCCCAAAAGCAATGACATACAGTCTCTGTTAGAGAAAACCTCTGTCTTAAGACTTCAGGAAAGAATTTCCTAGAATTGCCAATTGTTATTTTGTCTTTATTGAATATTTTTATCTTCTTTTCAGTTTGAACTTTTCTGACTCTTGGTCACCATCTTTGTTTAGTTGAAAGAACTTCTACCCTAAACTACCAGGAACTTTTGATAGTTATAGATTGGGTTCAGACACCTCTTTCTCTCCTCTTGGATGTATTCAACAGATTGAGCATCTTAAGGCTTTCTTTGCAAGACATGGTTGCTGAGTTTTCTTATGGTTTTTAATGATGTGAATGACTGTGGGGAAAGTTTTTTTCTGAAACCTCTCTCATTTTTTACCTCACTTTAAATGTATGACCACTGGAGCTAAACATGGTAATGGTTTTAGTTGTGCCACAAAAATAATGCCATTTTCTATTTTTGTTCATTATTTCTTTGCTTGTGCACTCAAAACTTGCACTGCCCCCCTTATTCGCTGCTTGACACTTAGAGCTCATCTACAGCAGCTTAATTTAAAGGATCTTGTCATTATTTCATTTTCAAAGCACTTGGAATACTGTCCAGAAAGGATGGCCTCACTTAGAATAAATTAATGGATGTTATTAGGGTTTACAGAAGCACACTGAATTTGTGCTGATGGCTTTGTCTTGTAAAAAGCTGGTAAAAACATCTAATTGTGCCCTAATGAGCCTCATTTGGCAGAAATCCTTGTCTTTGTTTTCAGTCAAGGCAGTCCATTAGTGCTCCTGACAGGATCTCACCTTTCTCCCAAGTCCTGAACTGGGAAATCCAGAAAAGAAGGGATCCTCAAAGAGATGAGAGGTAGAGAATGAAGCTAAAATGGGGCCGAACTCCTGTTGTTCTGAAATTTCTCCTTTCCACCTAGAAAATATCAATAGTCCCTGTCATATTTCTACCAACTGCACTGGAAATTCCTCTGTGTGGGTCTGTCCAAAGCTGTGTGGAGGGGCTGTACATTGATTTCAGACTTAATGGAGCTGTGTGGAAATGTAGGAGCTCCTGAGTCCTCTGCCCTAGATTATGATAATTTCTAGATTGTGTTTAAGAATCCCAACAGGATTGGGAAATGCTGTTTCCCCATTTAGTCAATACTCAAGAAGTCTGCAGCAAAATCAGAGTAATGTACTAGGTATCTTTATAATCCATTTCTGATTATTCATAATTACAGTGAATAATGGCAATCAATTTTTCAAAAGTACATTTCTAAAAAATGCTAATAATCCTGGCTAATAATGCAAATAATTCCTGACTGGAATTTGTCAGATACACAACACTTGAGAGGACCAGTGCTCATGACCATAGTATTCAATATATTGCTTTAGATCATCATTATTGACTATATGACTGTTCATGCTTTTAACATACTTTGTATTTTTATATTCTTTCCAAATATTTTGTTTTGAACCCCATGTCAAGAAAACCAATTTCTCTACCAATTTGAGAAATGGATGGGACAGGCTAAATTGCACTATTCAAGAAATGTTGGGAGCAGTTCCACAGAAAAAGCTGCCCCCTGAAATGATATTTCTGGATACAGTTTTGTTCGGTAGATAAATTTAGAGCCAAGTATAATTATGCATTACTCTTTGAGAAAAACAAAATATTGTATCTTAACTTGTAGCCATCGATTTTGTTGCAAGACATCTTCATAATATAGCTTTATTTCATGCTATTTCACCACTTGCCATACTTCTGAATCCCTTTTGAAATTTCATAAAGTATGTCTACAGTATGTTATATCCTTCTTTACTGGAATGTGATTGTGAACTAAATTGTTACGAAAAAAAGTGCTATAAAAATGCCTCTGCTAATATGCTGTTTCTTATTATTATTTCTTATTTCTTAGTGTTGCTTCTGGTTTTTTAATTTCAAAATATTTGAATTAATTAAAGAAACATAAAATTGTTTCTTCTGTTTGTCATGAAAATACAGTTCTTACATAATTGTGTGGCTAAGGTGTAAATTCTCTAGCAGATGAAAAAAATGTAATAGCAGAAATAACCACTAAGCATAGAAAGAGTCAGGTTTTGTTTTTTTCTTAAAAGAAACAAGGTTTCCATGAAGAACCACTGAATTTTAAAACAATTGTTTAATTAGTAAAAATGTACTTTAAAAATATGATTCCCATTTTCATATCACTAAATCACAGTGATACACTAAAATAATTAGAATTGGTTGCTCTTTTGCTGCAAAACAAAACAAAACAAAACAATAAAAGGAGATGGAGAAAATCTGCTCTCAGTTCAATAGGAACAGCCTGAGACAATTCATCTGGAGATAATAAGCCAGATTCACAGCCTGTGTAAGTTGTACAGTTCCTCTGATTTCAACTGTGTCACACCAGATTTAAGTCAATTCAGTATTTGGCTCAATATGCACAGTCAACAGATTACACACATGGCACTGAGAGCAGATTTGGCTGGAGGAATCAGGTTACAAACACAGAAAGTAGCAGAGCAATTAATTTCTTTGGTGGTGGGCATGGGGGAAGGTCTTGTAAATAAGTATTTCCAGTGAATAAGAACTCTCTAGTTCTTCAAGTGGGCACCTTGGTGCAATGTGAAAAATAGAAAAGTCCCCAAATCACTTGGAAGGCAGAATTCTGAAGAGAAAGTCACATATTTTCATGGTGGAAAGTCCTTAGTATGATCAGCAGAAAAGGAGAGAGCTGCTCTGTGCCACTGCCTGCAGCATTTGGAGTTGACAAGTTCCTGAAAGCCTTGGGTTCCACTGCTGTCAACAGAGCTGCTCAGTAGACAGTAAGGTTCCCTCAGAGTGGATGGACAGAAATGTGGGTAAATTCTGTGTGTGGCTGAATCATCAGCAGCTACAGAGATGTGTAGTATGGCTCTACTCTCCTCCAGGTACAGAAATTTTACACCAATGCAAATCTAATAACATAAATGCAGTTACTCCTGATTGAAATGAGGAAAAATTTGTTCCCTCTGAACTGCAACTTGATAAAATACATGGTTTTCAATGATCTTTCTTTTTAACTTGTTTTTTTTTCTTTTTTCTTTTTTTTTTTTTTTTTTCTTTTTTGTTTTGTTTTAAGAGTGGCTGGAATAAGCAAAATGAATAAAAAGCAAGGCTAGAATTTGGGCCTTCTGGCTTCTCAGATTGCTTAGAAAGGCCATGCCTAGAAAATGAGAATCAGGATAGCCAAGTGAAGTGTTATTGATATGGAAATATATCAGCCATCACAAACAAACTATCTTAATTTAAGAAAAGTGCTCAATGCTAATCTAATGTAAAAGCCTTGTAAAATACCATAAAGAAGGTGAACTAATTCTTTCTTAGATTGCAGAACTGTTTAAGATGGTTTAACTTACCATGACAAAAACCTGTGGAGGAATTAATTTTCATTGCTGGTTACTAGTGAATAGGGGTTTGGCTATATACACTGTTTAATTCACAGTGGGAATTTGACTTTTTCCATTTTATTTAATTCAAAATGTTTTGACAGTTCTACTTGCTATCACTAAATTTTAATCCATCAGACATTTAGGGGAAGCTGCTCAGCTGGTATAAATCATTCTGGTGAAAGTCACCACAAAAGGCATGCCAACTATTGCTAAGAGGAGGACTCATGATACAAAAAATACAAAAACAAAATATGCTAAACCCTGTAGCCAGATGAGTTTGACCATCTGATGCTGTCTATGATGTCATTTTCAGAACCCTTTTCTTTGAGTCTGGCATCATGACCTGGTCTGTCAGCAAGCTTATATGCTGGATTTAAAAAGTCACGTTAAGCTAAACATGACCACCAAAAAAAAAAATGCCATGGCAATGTTGGTATTACAATATTCCAATATTGTGATAACCAGAATTAGATGAAAGAGACTGAAGTTATACAACAATTGAAATAAATAATTTATTTTTCATTGAGTTTGCGTGGGATTTTTTTTACTTAAAGAAAGGAAATTACTATATGCAGTTAAATGTTGAAGGCTCTTCCAGAAGTTTTGCTAAGAGCCACCACAAATATCACTTCTATTTACATTGTGTATAGAACATCATATCTTTATCTTGTGAAACTGGGAGTTCTTCAGCATCTCAGTGAATTTATTCTATTTCTTGATTTCGAGTGTGTGAATGGAAAAGATGAATTATAATATCTAACTGTATAACTAAACCCTTAAACCCTTATTATTCAGCATTTATAGCAGTCATTATTTTTAAAGTGGTAAACTTTTCAAATTATTTGTCGGAATAATGTTGAGTTTTGATGACCTTTTTCACTGCTTGCTGGCATTAACTTATAAAGGCTTTTCACTTTGATAAGTGACACATTCTGTGAGGAAATGACTGTGCTTAAAAAAATATCATTAAGCCCAGTTCTGTGTAACTTGTTTTCTTATTTTTTATTGGGTTACAATATATCGAAATCAGTTTAGTTTCATGGCCACATGAAAAGGCATTATTCCTATGGGATGACTCCATGAGAAATGACCAATAATGGCAGAACTGGCCTTCAGTTTGCACTGGCTTCTGAGTGCTGCCTCCCCAGGAAGAGCTGGTGGAAATGACATAAACTGCAGCAAGACATCTCCCAGACAGTCAGACTGCTGTGTTGTCACCCTTCCCAGTCTCTTTGTTGGTTCCACGCCATCCATCTCCTTGACTCCTGTGATGGTTTTACTTTGTTATTTTACCTTTCCCATTTTCTTTCTCCTATCCCCTCCTCAGTCATGCCCATAATGGGTAGCAGAGAAATGCTCCCTCAAAATCACTTTCCCAGTGGAGTAGCTGAGGGCTGTAGACACTAACATGAGTTTTAGGACACTGAGCCTGTTTCTCTGCTTTAAATTCTGTTCACTTTTTTAAGTGAGGCTCAATTCTTAGCCCCCTTTTGCTTTGGGAGAACCTTCTTTCCTGTGCCCCATATTGATGTTGGGTTGGGTACACACAATGGTAAACATTGTTGCTTGTTGATAACAGCCATTCCTTAGGCAAAACGTCCTTTGATCTAATCGGGGGGCAGAACCCGTCCTTGGCACTGCTGCAGCCTTTGCTGGCTGTACCAGACAGAGAATTGATTGATTTTTTACAATGTGCAAGATTCTGACGCAGACCGATTCTGTAGGACATGATCTAACAATTCCAAGTTATTCCACCCCGTTTAAGTTCCACTTTTTCCCTGCTGGATTTGGAGATTTGACCCAATGACCAGAGTGCCTCTCTTATTAATGACTGTGGGATCAGCCATGCTGCCTGTGGTAACATCTTCACAGCATATCCAGGAATTTAAGTTATCTGAAGCTTAAAAATCATCTACTTCATCATCCAGGAAAGTTCAGAATGGGAAACTAGAACCAAATGAATTTAGAATCCCTATCACAAATGACTGGTGGTTTAAAAATATATAGCTACAAAAGTCTTACAAGAAGACCCTCTGATTAATAACCATCAGTAATGATAGTTGCATGTACAAAGAGCTGCACTAAACCCCGTACAATATTTGCACTTTGGCAAGAGTATTTTGTTTCATACCACATACATTTTGTTAAGCAGAGGAAACACTGCTTCCCTGGTGCTTTTGTTTTTCCCTCTGGATTGTAGCAATGGAGCACTTGCATGTTGTGTTTGATGCCTTGCATGATAAAGACATGCAACGGCAAGTTCCAGTCTGCATGCTGCTTAATGAATGTTTTCCTTTTCTCTCCTTCCCTGTTATGTGCTTACAGAAGACAACTATGTGGAAGGTGGGTGCTTTCTACCTTATTTTCCTAAGCTCTTGTTTTTTCCTTTCATTCAGTGGGGTTTTTTTCTCCTTCTGCTTAATGTTATAAAAGTACACATATCATTCAGTACGGTAAGTTGTATTTTTCCCCCCACAAAGGCGTACAAGCTTATTAAATAAATGTGATTTATTTTTTTTCATGCAGAACACAAGCAAAGCTCCTTGGCCTTATTGCTGTAATTCCAGAATATCCCCACTGAAACAACAGTTTTGTACTCATGTGACTGATACCATATCCAAAATCTTTCTGGAGATTTGCAGGACTGATTTCTTCTCATGTTCTGTATGAAAAACACTTCAAGAAACTATTTGTCTCATCAATGTGGAGCCTAAATTCTCCCAAAAAGATAATAATGCATGTTAAATTCCCATCTCTTAATTGCTTAGGAAAATGGAAAGCACTTTTCTCTTTAATACCACAAACCCTGCTTATTCTAATATCCTTTACAGCACAAAACTTTAGGAAAAAAGGTTTTCTGTCTAACTTTTCAGCACAATGAACTTGTCTTTTGGACATTGAAAGAAGCAGCATGTGATTTTAATAATTATGTTGGTATGTAATTAAGTCCCTTTAAAGAAAGTATGGCATAGGGCAGTGGAAACTAAGGCACAATGCCATCTATCCTGAATATTGGTAAGTAAGTCTATTAGCAGGTAAAACATACATATGTATGATAGTTTGAAAGTCTTTTTGCTTATAAGCCAAAGAAGTGCAGGTGCTTTTTTATGTACAAATGTCTTTAAAAGTCTCTCTGGGGTGAATCTTTGCATACTGGAAAAATTATTATCTATTTCAAAAAAAGTAGTTTACCTATCTATGAATAATTGTTTTAATTTTATTTCATTCCAGTATTTTAAAAGCTATTTTAATTGCAAGGACTTAGTAAACTAATTCATATGCAAAGTGAGTGTCCTGGAATGGCTCTGACCCAGGGTGTTCCTGTGAGTCACTCTGGGGCCTGAGTTCATTCAGGTTTCAACTCATCTTGGGCCACTGCCTGTCTGTTCAGGGCTGATTTTCTCAAGAAGCCTGGAAGACCTGGTGCTTCATTTCTCTGTGCTGCTGTATCCAAGGGTGAAGACAGGTGCTCAGATTTAGCACATAGATGATGCTCTGAAATTTTATTAATATATATGCTTTCCCAAGGAGAAGGAAAATTCAAACAGTTCTGGTGCTTTACTTGTGGGCATTGTCATGCTTTTACACGTCAATAAAATTTCATTTTCATTGTGAGATAAAAATGTATTCAGCAACACTGGGGTAGAAATTCTAGCTGAAAAACATAAAAGCCTAGAAATAACTACGTAATCTTGTATTTGATCTGGGCATAAAACTCTTACTGGTGTCAACATGAGTCTCAAAATTTGAATTAGTTTCAGTATAAATAGATAAGGAGGTTCAATTGCATTTCACATATTCATTTATGCACAGCAGTACAAGATAAAACCTGGATAACAGTTAATCCAGACTTTACCTGAACTTAATTCTTAAAACTGCAACCTTAAATTTATTCCAACACAGGTCTGGATACTTATGCATACATTAAAGTTACAAAGCATGAATATGTAAAAAATGGAAGCATAGAATTGTGTATCCAAAGCACAACTTGAAAACTGAGCTAACATTTTTCATCTTTGGTCTCTGTGATATCTGAGCTTATCTGCAAATTAGGTGACATAAGCAAACAGAAATATGTAGTATTCAATTTTGTATATACTGCTGGTAAAAAGCTGCTGTTTTTTCATTTTACTGAAGTTGTGCTACACTTTATGACCTTCACTTCAGGTTTATCATATTTAAATTTTGTTTTGGCCTGTGTTCTGCATGGAACTCACACACCAAACTACAATGATATCCTACCTTCATACCCCTTTCCACTGTCCCACCCTGTGCTCCTTAACTCTCTCCTCTCAGAGCCAAGTTCAGGAGAGAGTTGGAGTAGATCACACATGAGGGATTCCTTCTAAATTTTGAATTCCTAATTCACAAAGTAATTGAAGTAATGGTGCACAAATGAGTGTTTTTTCAATGTATGGGATGCCTATATATGGCTACTTAAGGATAAAACTTCCCAGGTCTATTATAAGCAGACTTTGATTTTGCAAATCTAGCAGTGATTGCTATCACGGCAGATTTAGCTGTATCATTTCAAACCACTCTGTGGAATGAACAGGTACAGTACTAGTAATTCTTCACTCTTCAATAGCCTTCATCCATAGATTGCAAAAATATAAAATAAGGGAAGTATCATCATGTGCCTCTATCAAGGAAGTATAGGTGGCCTTACTGCTTGCAAATAAAGTAACACAGAGTGAAACAAAATACGGTGTCTTGAGGAGTAGTACTGAATATTTTAATTGGTAGATGTTTGGTTTGAGCAGTGTATGTCTTTTACATCCACTTGTCTGCCTTTTTTCACTGAATAGCCCTGTAAGTGACTCTTAAAATTCAAGTAGTTTTTTATGATGTTTTCAAGAGGTACTTCTGCTATTTACTTTTTTTTTAATCAAATTATGTAAGAGTCATCTACTTGCAACTGACCAATTTCACGTACAATTTTAACAAAAATAGTAGCTATCAAGCAGTGATAATCTGAAGCTAGACTTTGTTTAGGTTCACATAACTATGAAGTTCATATGTAAATGTGAGCTAGTAAGAGGCCACCTTTGCATTTCCCTGGGAGACAGGACAGTGATTTATTTGAATGATCTCACATAAAGTAGTAGCTGAAAAGTCACTGTTTCATTAAAAAAAAAATAAAAATAAAAAAATTCAATGTTCAACTGGTTTCAATTTTCCTTTATCAAATACAGTTGGGGTCAAGTCAGAAGTCTGAGATTTCTTGCTGTTGTTGCCAAAATCAAAAGTTAGGACCCAAAAGACAAGTTAATCAATCACAGGAAGAGGCTGATACTTCCAGAAGTCCACGTGGCAGGGGATCCAAGCAAGGGCACCCAGCACTAAAAGAATGAATTAAAAAATATCACCTGCTCTTCATACTCTGTGTATTCAGCAAGTCTCTCTTGCAGCAGCACTTAGAGAGAAAGAACCCCCATGAAAACATTTCTATTCTCTTTCACAAGCTGCAAACTGCCAGTACAGCTGTGTGATGTTTCCCAAGCAATGCTGATGCAGGCATCCCTTCAGGATCACAGTCAGCTTTCGTTTACATTGCTGTGAGCCCCAGGTAATCCCACCAGCTGCAGAGCTCTGTATTTGGAAACAGAATTTATTGCACAAGAGATGCGGCACATCAGGCCCTTCAGTTTCACTACACATCTAAAACTGGTGACATTAGAAAGCAATAATTCGAGAAAACCATTGTCAGTCTACTTGGAACATCACTTGAGATTTGGAACTGATAAGAGACGAATCATTTAGACTGATTGCAGTCGGGAGTGTCTTCTTTGAACTATCCCCAAGTAGCATGAGTCATTTGTGCACCCAATTTTCTTTGTGAATTAGAAATCACAGAAACTCTCTCTCTAGGAAGTCTGCTTTCCAAAAAGAGAAGGATATTATATTGCTCACCTTCTTTGTGTGAATTAATTTCAATTAATTGCAATTAAGAGAATAATGTATGGCTTTTTTGAGAAGAGGAGCACATTTAACACATGAACAACCAATAACTTCTGAAATGGATCCTAAAACAGCTAAATTCAACAAGAATAAGCCTGTTTTTTAAATCAGACATAAAAAATGAAAAACCTTCATATATTTAAGAAAAATATTCTCCCAACATCACATTATATTCAGTGAGATTTAAGTATCATTTTATTATCATGAATTAAAAAAAACTGAATATTTTTCCTTGAAGAGTAGCAAAATTTGGCTCTGGATGAGTGATTATCATTATGGACATCTGCTTCAAAATGTCACTAGACCTATTCTGGTGTGATGGGATTTCATCTCACAATATAAGTATGAAGAAAAATCTATTTCTCACAGATTTATGAAGCAGTTGCAGAAGCTGTCACTTAAATTTTCTTTATTACTGTGTATTTTATATTGCATATGTAATATTTTGCCTTCTCTGGAACAAATTCATTCTACTGTCACATTTCACACAAATAAGGAGACATTCTTTGCATTATCATTTCAATGCGATGAAGAAATTTTATTTAATTACCTGAAATGCTCATTTTTATGAGGGGAAAAAGATCAGACCCAGCCCATTTTTCAGGTTTAAACTTCTCCAGGGTTTAAACATCATTTCACATGTAGAGGACAGGAAGTCCTCTCAGTAAAGTGTTCAAAGCAATATAATCAAAATATGATAAAGATGAATTATTAAAGGAATTGGTTGGATTTGAAAGCATTTTATTATTTTCTGTTATTGCAAATACTAAACAGAAAAAAAAAAAAATACACAATAAAACAGCACCCAGTGTTTGAAATGCAGTTCTGTTACTCATAGCCCAAAGCATTCCAACCAGTGGTTGAAAAATGCTCTTTGATTTCCCTCTGTGATACAGACATCTTATAGGAAACAGATGCCTGTCACAAAACATTTTTGTCAGTGTGACAACACCACCTTCCCGTGCTCCCTTGTTCATTGCTGACTGTGCTCTTGTTTCCCTTCAAGGTCTGGCGCACCTGATGATGGGCGACCAAGGTATGGGCTCTGTTCCTTTTCCACTCTGCTTTCATTGTTTCTTCTTGTTCTGTAGCTGCTTTGAATCCATCACTGCAACCGATGGGCAAATGCTTGAAAGCTGTCTTTGGCTGCAAAGAAACACATGGTTTTGGTCACATCTTTTTCTTATTTCATTTTTTGGTTGGTATTTTTTTTTTTTTTCTGTTTGCTGCGTAAGCTTTTGTCCTTCCTGCCTCCTCCACTCCCCCTCTTGCAATACAGTAACTAAAAAGAGGTGAGAGAAATAAGCGATTAAGAAAATTTCATGTATTTATCAGAAAATACAATTGTGGATGATCCTATAAAAGATAAACAAAGTGCAAGACCATTCTTCAGATAGCTCCTGAAAGAAGATGCTCCTGTTGTAGCATTGCACACATTGAAGAGTCCATTTGCATTAATGCATGGCTGTTTGGAAATGTGCAGAAAGCACCTGCTCCTGGCTTCTGGAATGCTGAGAGTACAATTTTGCTATCTAACAAAACCAGTGATTTTCTTCCTCCTAACCATTGTCCATGTTATCTTTGTGACAGTCTTTCTTATCTAAGCATGGGTTATTTCTGTGTTTCTCTGCATGTACATGATTGGGAAGAAATAAACTAAGTCCCTAATATGACACTGATTGCACCTCCATTTGTCTTCAGACACTTACCTTATACTTTGTCTCTTCATGTTCAGATACTGTTGCATTTACATGTACTCATGACTCTTACTGTTTCTCTCCTCTTCTTTATTCTCTTTTTTTGTCTGGAAATGCTTTCTTCATGGAACCATTTCACCAAATCCATAGGTAAAAGTAAAGGTATTACATGATTTTCTTTATTTTTAATGCCATCGGTATACTTTAATGTATGTATAAATAATGCAAGTAAATGTAAAATTTTTGCACTGATAACGTAAGGTAGGTATATTCTTCCAGTAATTATTTCATGGATATCAAGGTAAGGAGAATTATCCCAAAGTACAGGCTGACCATTTTCTAAGTTTGTTTTCCTGGTTTTGTGAGAGATGTAAAGCTTTGGCAGTGATAAAAGAGGCTACAGCTATAGGAAGTGCTCAGGATGAAATAACAGCCACATTTTGAGGTATGCCTTTTTCTGTTCTCAAAGACCTGTAGTCTAAACCACCAGACACAGAAAAAAACAGTGTGATTTTGCTCAGTAGAGACTCTCTGGAGATAATCTGTGCAGGGTCAGTCCACAGCTTGATGTACGTTTTACATGGGAATAGCACTAACTTTAGCAAGACTTTGCCCTCAGAGTTTTCTTTTATATTAATCACTTGAAGCATATCTGAGATAAGAATTGGACAAAGGAAAGAGGAGGAATAAAAGCCAAAGAGAAGTGTGGGGTTACTTTCAGGATTTTTTTGTTGTTTGTTTTTTTTTTTGTAATTCTTTTTGTTTCTTTATGTAAAGAATGCCAGCCGTGTTTACTTCCCTTCTCCCAGAGGAAAGAGTGCAGTAGGGGCAAGATTTTTTTTCCTTATAAGTAAACATCAGGTTTTGCTACAAGGACACTTGTTCACAGGCATTGTGTAAATATATTTTTATGATAAGAAGCTGGTCATTAAAAGCTATTTAATCTCTGTTCCATATGGTGAATAATACAGTTCTATTCATCTTAAGCATTTGTCAGTGGGTGCCTATTCTTTGTATAAATCAGAAATCCAGTCTGCATGGTTGTACTTCCCTAAATAGTTAAATTAGAAACAAACTTCCAGGTCTGTTGGTGTCTTGGCTGATTAGTGTTTCCATACCTAGAAAATTCATGTGATGCAAAGACTGTAAATACAAACCTGTAGTGTCCCATTCTCCTTCATGTCAGAACCCCTGGAAGGATTCTGTACCTGTGGGATACCACTTAAAGGGTTGTGTGTGTTCTGGAGCTCTGTCTTCTTACTTAGGAAAAGTTTTAAGCAAGTATGAAAAGCAATCTGCTTATTTCTTTATTTTATCCTATAATTTTGTTTTGTTTGCTGTATGACTGATCCATTTGTTTCTTAACAGTACCTATAGTCTGTATGATTTCCTTATTACTTGTTGTTACTCTCTTATTCCTAATCAGTAGATATCCTGTCTGCAATTAACTTAAAATGACATTTTTTATTAACTGAATCTTGACACTATAGATAATTTTTATTAATAATGCAGAAATATTTTTCTAAAATGTTCTGTACACAGAATAAATTATGTAGTATGTATGGCACCAAAGGTGGGGTTTTTTTGTATGAAAGGATTAAGATATGAATATTAGACTATTTATTATGCATAGTACCTACTATGGAGAGCAAATTTATAGCAGAACAGAAATTTTTCAAGTATTGTGCAACATTTAGACATTTATATTTTATTCTTAAAGGTTTGACAACTATATTAAAAAAATTACCTGTATATATTAGCTACATTTAATGTTCAATAATGTGCCATGTAACATAATTTAATTAGTTAGTTACAGTTACATAACCAGTCACCAATCACCTAATCATTTGACTACATTTTTTCCTTTCATATTTTGTTTTTTATTAGATTTATCCAGTTAATATAGAAATAATCATTACTGCGTTTTGAGAATCACAATAATTCTGCACATATAATGGTGTATATTTGTTCAAATTCATGGAAAGGTTTTATATGTGTACCAACTCCAGCTGCTTGTCACAGAAAATATCCCTCAACCTTGAGCCATATCCTCAACCAGCATAAAACAGCCTCACTCTGTTGACTAACCTGAAACTTTACTAATATCAGCTATTGATACATGTGGCCTTGAAACTGTTCTGATAACACACATTTGTACCACATGAAAATATAAAACATTAAGAGGGTGATGGAAAGGAATGAAGGGAAAAAAGAGGAAACACCTTTGTAATAAGTTCCATTCCTTGAGGGGTATTCAAGGGCAGTAATGGTAAAATTCTGGGTGATTATATTGTGAATTAATCTTATTTTGGAAAAATAAGCAATAAAATATTTTTAAGAAGATTTACAAGGTAATTTGTCCTGAAGAGTATAAATGGCTGAAGTATCACCTTTCATTGTGTAGATATTCTTTGGGATACTGGAAAAGGGGAAAAAATAATTCAGTGTATGTTCAGAATACACACCTTCAGGGGAGGATGCCAACAAGGTAAGGATCTGGTGTTGACAGAGATGAGGCAGCCTCTCCAACTGGGCAAGCAATACCAAGTTCAGTACCATCTCACAGTGCCCCTGATGTTTGTCATTTAGTTGTAAACCTAAATTGGGATATACTGGATAACCTCCCCACAGATCACTCCTTGTAGAATCTCTGCCAAATTCTAGGAAAATCTGCAGTCTTTTAGTTATACTGGCATTTTTTATATTTAGTGAAAAGCACCATATATTCAGAAATATTTATTAATTCTTTTTTCATCCCCTGGAAATAACCTCCCTATATAGAAGTTTAGCAGCAGGGTTGTTGCAGCTCTGATGGTGAAAAAGCATAGGCAAGATAAGGTTTGTAAATGGTGTTGATGTTTTTATTAGAGCACTCGAAGATGCTCAGATCATTTGATTGAATTTGAAGCAAACCTTAAATCTGCTGTTTATAACAGGCAGATTGGTTTGCCCCAAACAAATTTGTGCCCAAACAAATTTTTCTGCTCTCTCCAGCTGTTGGAGGTGGTCTAATAAAACCATTTCCGCCTATAGACTTACCGCAGCAAAGTCAGGATTACTTTGTGATGCATAGTAATACAATTAAACTTACATGGCAACTATTGAAAAACACTCAATTTCTTTATTAAAAAAAAAAATAAATCCCATCCTTTCCTTTTCATATTCTTTTGGTGAGAAATGAAAGGAATTTATATTTCAGAAACTATACGTCTGACATGTATTACTTCATTTTTATGCTGCAGTTCTCTTAAGCCTATATATATATATTTACCTATAGTTTATTTATATGTTATTATCATACTTTTGACGATATATATATTACTCATTCTGTACCTAAATACTATGTTCATACTCCTGTTCTATTATTTTAGAGATTATGTGCAGCTTTAAATTATACATGAGTCACTCAGGTTCATAAAAACTCTTAAATGTTAGCTAGCTGAGCAATAAGTGTTTCTGACGAAAGATTGATAGTACAACTGCAATTTATTGTGTTAGATTGCAGGCTTTTGATGTGCTGGTATTTGCTATACTGTATATAAATGCTGAAGAAAGACTTCAGAATGGCAATTTATGTACGTGTCAACATCTTGACAAAGGAGGGCAAGTTTTTATTGCACATACTGTCGTACAATATCTGTAACACCAAAGTGACACCACAAATTTTTTAATTATCAATCACACAATTAATTTGACAGCTGGAAAAACAGAGCACTGAAAAATAAAAGCAATTTAAATAAATCCTTAAACAATCATGAGCACAGAAGTGGTATGTTGTAGCAAAGTAATTATGTAGTGCTTGTGTCATGCCACACAAACCTCACCTTGTGCCAGTAACCTCCTCTAACATCAAACTGTGTGGAATTCAGTCATTAGCCTTCCTGCAGCCCCAAGTTCATCCTACTGTAATGACTTTCATTTTTGCTCTGGTTTTGAAGAACTGAAATGGTCTTGGCTTCTTGCACCCTCTGATCTTTTGCGGATCATTTAAACGCTGTCCTCTCCTCATCTGTTTTTGTGTGTGTTGCTTCAGAGTGTGCCTGAGAGACACCCATAGCCCAGCCTTCCCTGACCCAAGCCCCCAGAAGTCCAGAAACCCTGTCAATACTTTGGTACAGCCATGGACTCGAGCTCAGCTCCTTATTTTTGGCTCAGTGCCCTGTTGACATGGATTCAGTTTCATGCCTTCTCAACTGCAGCTGGCTTTTGCTTGGCAAGCATAAAACACGGATGGAGGGCATTCCTGACTCTCTGGGCTTGTTCACATAGTTATATATCCTAGGTGACAGCAGCTGGTTGGAAAGACTCCCTGATAGAACCAGAGTGAGGTAATTTAGGGGTTTGACACACAATGGGGTTGCCAGGGTCGGGTACCTGAAATTATTTCTAGGTGATGCTACTGGAGAAGAATGGATAACTTGAGCTTCCCCACTCAATCTTGTAGTTGCTTCTACTGATAAAAAGGAACAAGTCAACAAGGTTTAAATATTTAACCTCCATTTAGCAAGTCCCAAGCATTTTGAAAGTCTTGGAAAATTTACAAAATTATGAGCATAAGAATTTGAAAAATATTCTCTATAAAATTACCATTATTTTTAATGTGCATTACAATTCTTTAATAAATTAATGAACTTTAAAGTTCCTCAGAGTACTCCAAAGTGCAGTAGCTACATACACATCATATCTCTTCTGACTTCTTTTTCTCTAAAGAATCTCATGAGTATAATTAAATAGAGGCTGCTGTTCACCAAAACTATTATAAGTAAGTTTTTGTGTAACCCATACCCCCATGCCTACAAATATACATTCTAATAAATATTTGTACTATCCTTATATTTGTATGGTCAATATGTTCAAATTTTGGTTGAATATCATAATGAACTATACACTAAATGTTTATTGTGATGCATTGAAGCAAGTAATTTCCTTGCACTTCAGTGGGTGAATACCCTGCAACCACGGAATATTGACATTTGAAGCTGCAGATTCAAATTTATGTTGAAATATGATCAATTAACAGTCCCCAAGGAGAAAAAAAAAAAAAATGCAGCAGAACATGTCTGATGAAGAAGTTTTCTATCTGAAACACATGGCTCAGAAGAAACCAGTCAACATCAGGAACAGAAATGCAAATTCTTCCTTGAGACACACTCAAAATTCTATCTGAGATGGCTGATTCCTCATCAGCAGTATGAAAAGGAATTGTAAGGACCTGCCACAAATGTCACAAAAACATTCTGACTAAATGGGAACACACTTATTTTTAAAATAAAAATCACTGCATGGTAAATGTCCAATCCACACCAAGAATTCTAGTGCCTTACCACCCTGAAAATAAAGAATTTATCATGTTCTGAATCATTCTGATGTCACTCAAAATTATCACGTAACATGTGTGTGTGTGTTTTTCATAGACTTCCTATGGATTCAGAGAAAAGACAATAAATTAAATAAATTTAATGTAAGACAAATGTTATATTTGCAGATATGTAGATTTCTGCTGGATCCAGTAAACACTGTGGTAGGAGATAGTACATGAGTGATATTTTGGCTTCTTCAGCACAAGGCTCCACTTTGAGCATAGGTTTATCCAGAAGATGGGTGTGCTGACAGAGAACCTTTCAAAGTAATATTAAAGCTCTTTCAAGATGAAGGATGTGTATTTCAGGCCAAAGAGTATGAGGGGGTTTATTGAGGATGGAAAACAATTAAGCTGTCACTCTGAAGAGGTAAAAAAAAAAAAAAAAAAAAAAAAAAAAAAAAAAAATCAGCAGGTGAGCAATACAGAAATAGGAAAACATAGCATTTCTTCCTTAAAGAAAACTTTTCTTTTAATGTAAGTGTAAATGTACATAGAAAATGAGAATTTAAAGCTGCAGTAGTCTGTATCTTTTTTTGCACAGTGAAATTCCATGAGAGTTTTATACATATTTCATAGAAATTTCCAGTGAAACAGGTATTTGAGAGAGGTGTATTCCTTGGATATTGGAATATCCTTGAGCCTCCTTCTGAACCTGAGCCAATTAGCAGAGTGGCACTGAAGATTTCAGTTTCACCCTAAGATTGCACTGTATCTTCCAAGGATAAAATTCAGTCCTTGGAATCTACAAGAGCAACTAAACAAATAAGACCAACAGAATCTAAATTCTATTATTTCAGTGAAAATCAAAAGTAATTGGAAATTATTGTACATCTCAGAAGGGAAGTCTCAGCTGATCTTAACATTAATCCAATCGATCTCGCTCAGTAGAGTTTCACCAGCTAAGGGGAAAGAAATTAGAGCCCCAAGGAAGAGTATTTTCAACCATCTCTAGCATTTGTCTGCATGCAGGATTACAAAATTCTGGACTAAACTTTATCACAGCTTCTAAAGAATCTAAATCTAATGAAAGTGAAGAACTCTTAAGAAGACTGCTCTTAAACGACTGAAAATGGAGACTAGGCTCTTAAATGTACATTATATTGATATTTTTCTACCAGGAAGAACACCCTGCAAAGGAATCGAAAAATATTCAAAAAGTGAGGTCAGAATTGATTGTTCTTGTAGAAATGAGAATGCTGCATACAAACTTTTTAACCTACTTTTTACAGGAATTTTCTTTGGTGATAATAACATGCTAAGGTACTTAGAAACGACAGAAATTTGAGTTATTGTCTTTAAACTCTTTTAATTAAACAATATTATTTGCGCAGATACTACTAATACACCTCTTTCCTGATTTTCAAAGACTTCCTACAGACTTCTATAACCCTGATGTTCTTAATTGCTTTAAGGTTGCTTTCTATATGTACTTCAGGGTCCACCTAGAGCAATTTAGCAGAGCAGTAAAACTGTGCAATGAACTGGGAAGTTCAGGAGCATAAATGGGGACTCTCATAGGAAATGAGTGTGGAGCACATGGAATGCAGACTTTGCTATGAGATTCTGCCCTCATTATTCTTTTAATGGTTTTCATAGCTACCAACCTGTTATCCAGATATTGGTTTTTTTTCAGACTTGGGAGGAAACAAAAGTGACTTAATCTTTTTATTGAATTAATTTATTCTAGTGAAAGGAGTCCTTTCTTCCTCATTAAATTTATATTCAGGGCAAGGGTTTTTTCTGTTGGCACCCACTTAGAACAATTTTCTGATCAGCACTGCATTTCATTTAAAGGCAGTTTTTGTAATTTGCTGCTATGACTTAGAGGTTGTGGTACTTTTTTTTGGTTTTTTTTCTGCTCAAAGTAGACATTTATTCTTTAAAGAAAGGAAGCATCTGGACTGATTCACTGGCAACTAATAAAGCTGTACAGAAGCAACCTTGGGTAACAAGAGGCTACCACAGAACACCTGGTACTGCTGGCATCACAGCATTGACTTCAGTAGCTTCTCTGTATTGGGGGTGGGAGGAAATAAAAGCAGCTGGGTCTAATTCCTTTCATCTGCCTTTGCATACTCTTCAGACGGGGGAATTTGCCTGGAAAGCAAAATCCAGCACTAAATAAGTCTGGAAAATTTTCAGTAGGTTACATTACACTTAGCTAACAGGCCTGTCCTGAATTCCATATCATGAGCCATGGTTATTCCATTTTCAGGAGTGTCCACCCAAAGGAAAGGAAGATAAATATCTTTCTGTAACCATTAATACTCTGCTTCTGAAGCATCTTTAAGCTGACAAAAACCTGAGAGGTTCCTGATGACAGCTGCATTGGTACTTACGTGACCCCACTCCCAACCAGCAGCAACATCAGGACTAGAAGTCAGGAAGAATTTACTTGTTTTCCTACTTTATTGAACCTGAGTTATATCAAAAGGTGTCAGATAAGTGCTTTTGATCTCAGAAAAAGGGCATTGCAGGCATTTTGCTGGTAATACAAGCTGGTCTTTTGATTTTCTCAGTTAATGGCTCTGCTTAACCACTTGGTCTTACAAGGTACTTACAATATACATTTAGTATTTCCACAAGTCCAGAAGAAATATTTTTAAAATCCCACCAAAGTAATTTACATGCAAATCACTATTGAAAACTATGTTTGCAAGTTGTGATTTTACTATTGAAGCCGTGCAAAACAAACCATCATTTAGTTTTGAAACCAAATGCCTGTTTGAAAATGCTGCTTGCACTATCAATGGATTTTTATTTAAATGGATATTTGATATTATTAGTATTAACTGCAACTACTGACTAGTTGTTATGTAATTTTCAATTTTAGAAGAGTCATTTGGCTGTGGTTATATTGAACTGTAACACTACTCTATGTTGACATCATCACAAAAGTGACTGGAGATTTCAAAGGGTTCTATTTTAATTTAATCTTCATTTACCTGAACATGCCTACATCATTGTAGTTAACTGGTGATTTCATTTCATCCAATGCTTCTGAAAACCATGAACTTTGCGGTTGTCCCTCTAAGTTCTTAGGTTCTTACATTATTATGCACCTTCAAACACAAAAAATGCAGCTGTGACTGTGTCAGTCACACACTGATATTTTTTAATGTCCTTAGCAGATTTTTTTGTCTCTATACTTCTCTGCAGTGCATTATCCAAATAAGAATACTATCCATGACTGTGGCTGTGTTATAATATTGGAAGATAAATTATATTTCAGAAAAGAATAATGTGAAAGTATCTAAGTGCAAGGTTGAATCAACAAAGCTAGACTTGGAAATGAGTAATTCTGTATGATTTTCGTGCCACATATTTATCTGTATAGAACTTTTATACATCCTGTATGAGACAGGAGAATATCCATGGCAAATCTGTGTTCTGAGCATTACACAAAGCTACCTGAGTCCCAGTGTTAGTCTACTGCTACATACAACCCCAGAGGACAGAAGGGGCTGTTCAGGTTACTGTGTAGAGGATAAATTCCTGTATTCCTTTTGCAAATATTGGGAAGCACTGAATAAATGGAGTAAAACACAGTAAGTCATTCACAATTCTAAAGGACAAATTCCCCAGCAATTTACATTAACATATACACATTTACCATACATGCATGGAGCTGCATTCAGGGTGTAGTCACATTAGCAGGTAAATAGAACCTGCTGCACTTCATCACTTTACCTCTCAGAAATGGCTCTATCTCAGGTTTTGTAATGCTTTATATAATGACAAATATGTAATAAAAATTACTCATGTGTCATTATGTGTCATTTATTCTCTCTTCCAGGAAAACACATGCATTTGATATTTATCCAGTGCTCTAAAATAGCTGATAGAGTTACACCGTGCTAACAAGACTATTCATTTTGGTTGTCCCTGAAATGAATAGACTTGTTAAAGAAACGGGTTTTTGAGAGTACTGCATTTTTCAAGCTGTTATAAAAGCAAAATGAAAGTTTAATTAATATTTTCCTTTTCAAAACACCTAAAAGATCTGTATGTCAGCCCTATAGCTTTTAATAAGTACATATAACTCTCAGAAATGTACATATATCTAGGTCATGCTAATTATCCACCTTGGGAGGCAAGAATGCGCCTATGCTCCTCTACCTAGTTGGCATACTCTTGAGACCCAAGTCAGAAGAGCAGGCTTCAGAAAGTCTAAAAATACATTTACTAGGTTCTTAGCTGTTAAACTGCTTAAAGGGGAGGTCTCTCATGTACTAGCTGACAGCCTGTAATTTGTATTATGCAGGAAATGAGACTAGATAATCAAAAACAACCTTTCTGGCCTTGAAGCCTATGAATCACACAGAACAGGAAAATTACTGTGGTAACATGTAAGAAAATTGTCAGACATTACAAAAGCCACACCAGTTTTGCTTTATTAGTGAAGGTTTTATCATGTTTCTTGTGTAGATGGAGTTATGTGTCAATGAGCTACCCCAAGCCAAGCCCTTATGGACTAAGTGGAAAAACCATCCAAAGCATTTTTCCCTTAAGCCAGGATGTAGCACAAAAACTGAAATACCTTCATGGGAAAACCTCAAATGTACATGGAAGTGTGAATCAAAGGGAGGTTAATCCTCTTCAAACTTCAATATTTTGCTGTGGTTATTTATTTTGAACACTTTGAATACTGCAGTCAATCTCATATTCAAGAGCCTTGTGCTATTCATTAGTTTTATTTTATACAGGTTTTCATAACAGATTTGCAACAGGTTTTCGAGGTCTTCAAGTTATACTGTAAAAAATGAGTTTACCTTGTCACACAGTGACTACACCAGATAAACCCTGGGAAAAACATTTTGTGGATTATTTGTGCAGAAAAGCTAGAGCTGTTCATATCTGCCCTTTTATACAGGGAAAAAGTATATACAAAGCTGGCAAATTAAATGAGGAATAGAAATTGTGATCTAATCTAGAAAATGCTTTAAACTAGAGGGCAACACAGTCCCATAAGAGTGCTCTGAATTAGAGAGAAGAAAGATTCAAACTTATAAGACCCAGAGTCTTTTAATTTAAAGACTGAAGTCAGTGTTTAATATTTAGCTTCTCTTTGAACTTCACAATTCAAAGTTATTGTTAACTGAGAGTTAAGTAGTTTTCTTTATTTGCAATATGCTCACACAAAAGGAGAGGATGGAATCATAGGCTACTTTATTGAAGGACTTATTATTCTACATCAGAATTATCTTTATTCATGAAGACTTCAAACACTTTTTTAACGTTCAGTTTTACTGTAGCCAGGAAAAGATCCTGTTATTTGCTAAAATTCAAGAAGACAAATGGGACAATGTAGTTTCTCCCAGAACACATGAAAAAAAAAATTAAGGAGTTATTTAATTCAATGGAGTTAGAATATTTCAAGTTTAAAAAAATTCTAAACCTTTCCCTGGTAATACATGTTGTCTATCAGGGAGGATAGTTACCTTATAGAATTAACAGCCTCTGGGTTATTAACACCTGACTGATAATTTCTTAATACAATGGGTCAAATATATGTACAAGCAGCTGAATATGAGTCAGTGGGAAAAATGAAAAACCATATTCACTTGGATGGGGAAAGATGTCTCTCCTAACAATTTTTTCCTTGCTCTTTTATGCACTGATTGTCAGCATTATATTATGGAAGCATCTCTTTGAGTAGCTAAGAGGAGACCTCTCTTTTGGAACATCTGTCCCTGTTTTCTAACCTACCTTGGTGTCCTTGAAGAAGCTGGTACTTACACAGCCATCAGTGAACTTATTGTTACGGGGAAAAGCCATAGGGAAGTGGGATAAGGAATTCTGATTCAGATTGAGAAGTGGGATTCAGATAAGGAAAAGCTGAGTGCTGTTTTTCCATGTCTTTGGATTGTGTTCAAGCCATAGTGGTGCGTTACAGAGGAACAGGCTTCAACTACATGGCAAATCCATGCCCTGGCTCCTCCTGTGCTGCTACACAGTGAGTGTGGGCACTTCAGAAATTCTCTGAGCAGCTTCCTTCTTGCTCTCAGTGTCATCCCTCAGAACTGGCAGCATCTGGTATTCTCAGAGAATTAATTTCTGGGGAGTGTTTGAGAACAGGGCATATTAAAATGTAACTATGAGGATGCTATTGTATATTTGAAGGCTGCCACAGAGGAATTGACAGCAAAAAGCTAAACAAAACGTAGAAAAAGCCATTCAAAAAACAACTCTAGACTCTCCAGCAGTTCTTATTAAGTCATTTTGTATCATTTATGTTGGTTAATAATACTCAAATTCACATAAATTAGTACATGAGAGAGAAGCACCACACAATGTCTTTTTATTTTACATTTACAATATATTTTATATTCTTTTCTTATGTTGCATCTGTTTACAGGAGACATTGTTTAGCAGGAGAACTGATGAAGCCCTGATGTGCTCATGGTTGCACAGTGTCTGTCATTATGCTGAAGGACTGAGGAAAACCTAATTGGCAGTTAAAGCATGAACTTTCTGTACCTCAAAATATGGTTCTCAATTCCCATTTTGCCTGTGGTGCATCTGCTGACACTTTCAGCAGATGTTTGAGTATCAGTGAAGTGTGGTCATGACTGTTGATGTGGTCAGGCTTGTTATTTGAAAAAAAAAACTATCCAGTACTCCAGAATGTGTCTGATGCAAAATCTAGATTAATTTGGTTTTAGTTACTCTCCATGGAACACCTCTGACTGCTTCAGTGTTTGAGTTTATTGTAGTGGGTTTGTCTGTAAACAGGCACTAGGAACGAAACCAAGCAGACATTAGTGCCAGTCTGGGATGCTTTGGGAAGAGAAATTTATCATCAGTGACACAGAGCAAGGGAGAAAGGGGAGAAATGTTGTTGATAGGTGTGTGTATTTTTTAAAATGCTGTTCAAGTTGCATTTGGGCTGTTTTTCCTTCTGCTTCATTTTGGGCTTGGGCTTATTTTTTAGATTTTCTTGTTTGTTGTTTGTTTTTTTTTTTAAAGTGAGTAATAAACAGGGTTTCTATGGTCTAAGAACAAAGCCACTGCATGTGTGGAGACCAATGAAATACTAATTGGATTACAGGTGCGCTTAATTATCGTGCACTGAAGGTGTTCAGTTTTCCTATGATCAAGGCAGTAGTGTGAATATGGACTGCAAGAAAGGTTTTTTTTTCTTATGCTAAGTGGAAAGCTCAGAGAATACAAAAAGGGTGAGTAGAGCTGACAGGAACTTTACTAAAACTTTATGCATCTCTTGTCTCTCTTTTTTTCCTGAAGGACAGTGTTTTTCCTCATAGAGTGAACATTTAGCATTATTTTGTGAAGCACTTTGCTAATTAAATACCTGTAGCACCTCTGAGATGCTTGCAGTGTGGGAGGACAACGACTTCTGGCACACAGTTGTCAGAGCAGCCTGTTCTGGGTTATTGTATTCAAAACTTTTCCCTGAAAAGCTAAGGCATTAAGTAGAAAACTACGTGGGGAAACTTTAGTGTCCTGACATTTAAACCTGGCTCTAGACAGATTTGAAAACTACCTGTGTTTGTGACATCTCAAAGAAGGCAGGAAGGTTCCGAAGAACCATAGAAGTAAAGCATAAAAGATTTTATTATTCTATTCTTTTATCCTACTGACTGTGTCTCCTTGTTGCTAGGAGAAAGGTAAGGTACTGCTCCCAAATTTTTAAGATACCATTGCTATTTCCTGCCAAGTGTTTTCTCCTAGGACCGACTGTTCCAATACTCAGTAGGCCACAAAAAATCCTTTAATAAAGCTAACCACTCAACCACTTTGTATCTTACATTCCAAGGGTCAGGAAAGTTGAGAAGTTTGCAAGAATGGGAGGGTGAAAAAGCTGTTTCTGTGGGAGTGGATCACAATTTGGAAGTGGAAAACCCAGACCTGGCAATCCTTGGTCCTGGCTTGGCATGAGAGTGTAGAGAAAACTGCCTGAGAGGCCTGGAATATGTGCCTTGTTCAAGCTCTCTGGTTGTTCATTTAGTCTTTAAAAAGAAAGACTGCTTTCTGCTTATGCATTTCTGTCACTTTTGATGTGTGATCAGAATTCAACAATGCTATGTTTCTGTCAAAGGATCTTCAACTCCAACGCTTCCATATCTTCAATTTTCATAATTGATTTGATAACAAAATTACTTGATATTGAGTTCATGACAACATTTTTTGAGAAAGGCTTCCTTCAACCATTCTGCTCCCCTCGTTACTGTATTTTAATTCCTATTTCTGAAAGTAATATTAAATATTTAGGCTATAGGCTTGATTTGATCATTACCTGTACATCAGCAAAGAATCTTTGCAAATACAGTGAATTAAAAAGAGCTGTATGTAATATAGCATGGGTGATTTAAGACCAGTTGAGGAGAAGGATATTATGAAGTAGATCTATACCAAGAGGAAGGTTAATGAAGACAAAACCCCAAGACCTCCAGGTCTCAAGCAGAGGTCTATAACATTTGCCTAACCAGATTAGGTCCTGGGGCTAAACTAAGCAGCAGAGTGCTCTCACAAAATCAAGGAGGTGAAAGTGGTGGCAAAAGAATGAAGAAATGAGCAAAAAGAGGCATAAGAGAGCAGAAATTTGCCTCTGAAATCAGCAAGTGGAAACAGTCAAACCAAGTTTTATTTTATACCTTTTTTACCAATGGCATGTAAATAGATCTTCTGTCCATTTCCCCTAAAATTTCTATTATGTTTTGTGTATCTAAGCCTTAACTAAAGATAAATAGATCAAATAACATCTAATTCTCCAGAATATGAACATTTATAGCTTTTTAAAAGTAGGAAAAATACCTAACTCCTACATGTGCTATTAGGTATTCTAGATACCTATTCCATAACTACATTATTATTATAGTTTAAAAGACCTTGAAGCAAAAACGCTTCAAGTCTAATGTGAAATATATAATAAAATAAAGTGAAGAGAATCAAATATGTTATTGTTTAGTAATGTGCTTGAATATGGTGCCTAGACATTTGTATTTGCCCCAAAGGAGTGTGTTGAAACTTTCACATCTAAACATGGAAAAAGGAAAGAAGCCCCAAAACCCTCACTGTTTCTTAAGTTAAAAAATTTTATGAGGAAATAGCATGCATTATATACATTACACTAAATACATAGCACACATTAACTACACTCAGTCATTACTTATGTGCATTAAAATGTCAAATAATCCAAAACAAAAGTAGCACTTTTTCAGAACTACTGGGGGTTTTTTATTAATCCAGGAGCAATATCTATATAAAGTGACTCTAGAGCATGCTGAATGCATTTAAAATTTATCAGCACACTCCCTTTAGTTATCAAGCTTGAGAACATTTATCCTATTCATTATTGACATCTCCCAGAATTCTTTCCATGGTTTTGTGCAAATAGCTTGTCAGCTTTTGGCAAATAGAGGTGATTTTCAGTAACATTTTTCAGATACTTCAAATTGAATTATACATCCAGAGGCAGTCAATCTTTTTTACCATTAATTTTGCAGGGGAAAAAAAATCTCCTTTCATGTTGAAGGCCAGCTATACAGAGGGGACCTAAGCATTGCAATGCTGACAGAGATCTAACCAAAGGGCTGGAGAAATCCTGCCCACCAGAATGCACAACCTCAGCACACAGGCTTGTTCTGCAGCAGAAGGGGGAAATATGAAGTGCCTTTGGGTACTGTGGTACTTTGGGAATTTCAGTACTGTGAAAGTGAAAACTGTGAGGTTGCTGAGCAAAGGTTGTGAGATCTAAACAGTTCTTATCAAAATCTTCAGGAACTTGCACAGGTCTCAGTTTTGGCATTTCAACATGACAACATTAAGAAGGCACACCCATGTCCACAGCTATGTGGTATTTTTTGGCAACTTGTAGCTTTTGTTTTTTACATTGAATTTTATTATATCAAACCATTCTATTTTAAAGTAGCTAAAATATTATGCGTTTCTAATTGCAATGATGGTTACACACTCTTGGCCTGATTTAAGTAGCTCATTAAAATGTGAGTTATATTGCCATTTCATTAGCCTTCAAATATTGGGCAAGGCCTTTTTTAGGCCTTTGGCCTCTCTCTTCATGCCTATTGAGGGTCTGGAAATAAATTCTAAAGAGATGAAGATTACAGCACAATGTGGAATCTTTGCACCATGCCTAATCCCAAAGCTGGGAATAGGGCTGAGCTGTAGCCTGGAGCCTTCCTTAAGGATGGAGAGCAGAGTCACTTCCATGGAACAGGCTGATCCAGCACATACAGCAGAATCACCAGGAGGGAGAAGTCCCACATGCACAAATCTTTTATTACTACTGACTGAAATGCACTCAGAGAAAATAGTTAAGGTTTTGGTCATCCCAGACTATGTGGGATGTAAAATGATCTCCTTTCCAGAACTCAGAGGCTCAGGACTTGTCTGCCATTATAAAAGTAAGTGTGAAAATTGAGGTGTGCTGAATGAGGTGCTATCCAATGGATTGAGCTTGGAATATCATCTTGTAATGAAGTCTGAGGTTCCCTTTTAGCTGTCAAATGCAGCCTTCTGCAAGTGAGTTTCTAGATTTGCAGATCATCTTTCAAGGATTTAATAACTTCTTCAAGAAAACAAGTATTAGTTTACAAGGTAGGATTGAGGGAAAATGCCTTACAAATCCATTGAGAATTTGCATAGGAATTATATTATCAAATGTCAGCTGATAACTACTTTTTTGTATGATAATTCTAGCGCTTATTATGAAATCACTTATGTCGTTATCTAGTTTTCAGTTGTCTTGAAACAACTTGAGCAAGAATGCACATAAATCTGTGTGAGGGTGATCAAAAGCTGGATGATTTTCTTAGAGGTCTTTTCCAACCTGAACAATTCCATGATTTTTCAATGGGTTTTATGGATCAAAATAAGGACAGAGGTGGCAAAACCAGTATTTTTCTTCACAATTTTACTTCTTTGGAATCTTCTGTGGAAGTTCCACTGTTCTGTGTTTTCTTTGGAGGCAAGGACAAAACACTTGATGCCCTATATCCAAGTCTTGCTGTTCAGCTGCAGGAAATGCTCCCACTCTCATAAGGAAGGTTTCAACCTGCAAGCATGGTACAGAAGGAAATTTCATTGGGTTATTAAAGTTAATACTTTATTAAATATGGAGCCAGATTTTTCTGTAGCTACTGCCAGTTGCCAAGCAGGACAAGCCTAAAGTCCAAGAGGTTGGGGTCGAAAGTGCAGGAGAAGCTATGTCCATTGTGGCAAGTCCAGTGTGGCCAAGTGATGAGAGAGGCTGTCAAGGATGGACCACTAATTTCACAAAAGGCACCTTTCTGCTAAGAAGGAGTCCTCAATAGGCAGAAGATGCTGGAGAGTGGTGAATTCCTCTGTGCTGAATTCCAAGCTGGAAGAGCAGTTTTGTGGTGCAGATATGTGAGCAGTGGCTCCTCTACAGTTAGAAAAGTCTTCATAATCCATCCCTTGGTATTAACAACTAATTGCTCTAAATATGTAAGAGAGTAGACAGTGGTATTATTTACTGTAAAGGAATTGGATATAACTCTAGAAAAGCCAATATTCTGACATGAAACAAGCTACTAATTTGCTTGTGTGGTAAATGGAGAGTGCTGCTCTTACAATTGAATTACTCAGGAAAGTGGAAATAGGCCCCACCTGTTCACCTTCATGCAGCCCACAGATATTATTGGCAGGCTGATGTGGTAGAAATTTGTTTTGTGTTCAGAATTATAGTAATGAAAAGGACCATCAATATAGCTAATATTACTATTGATTCAATATTGCTTTTTTTTTTTTTTTTTTTTTTTTGTACTTGCAGTACTGCTTTGCCATGATCCATCTGTCCTGTACATTCTTTGTTATCCACTTCTAAGAAATGAAAATACACATCCCTCAATCTATGTCTTGAAGTAGTCAATAGCTGCTGAAGGAAGGTTTTTAACTTTGGGCTTTAATGGAAGTCTTTAAGACTTTGAGCTATGGCAGATTATGTCATTAAAATATATTTTAATTGGTGTTATGATTTATAAAAGTGTAGAGGTTTTAAATGTTTATAATAAATGAACATATAATTATCTATGTGAAAAAACAATAGATTGAATAGTATAAATATCAGTCACTAATTTTGTGTTTCTATAAAATCCTTTTTGAAGCTTTTAATTGAATTAATCAATTTAAAATCAGATCACTCAGACACATCAAAACTAAATACATTGACATTTTTTCTCTCTGTGAACTCGTTTATTGGTTAAACTCTGGAAGGGCAATATCCCATCCATACTGAAGTCAATGGTGAAATTCTTCTTGACTAAAATGAGATTTGCAGTTCAGCCTTTCTATTTTTGATAGTTTAAAGTCATACATCTTACAGAAATTTTAAAGAATGATTCTAAACTTTTCTCTAATTATTTTTTCATATGGGAAAGCAACTACTATTTAACACTCAACTATTTGCACAAGCACGCAGAAACTACCCCAGTCACAAAAATAGACTAGGTCATAAATTAATGGCAGAGAATAAATTAGATGATATTGTGAAGATATCAAGTTCAGCAAATATTATAAATAATTTCTTAATCAAAGCTGGTAAGCAGTTACTGTTAATTATTGTATTAAAATTAGAACACAGATGAGGATACAATACTGTATTATTTAAGATGCAGTTTTAATATGAGCAATACTAAGGAGAAATTGCTTTCAGAGCTGGGAATATGCTGTAGTTAAGATAAAATTGCTCATCTGACCATTGATTCTTTTTTTCATCATATTCTCTGACTGAAAAAAGTTGCAGTCAATCAACATGACTCTCTTGTATGATGCCAGGAAAAGCATAGATGTGCTAAGTAGATTTTAAACATTATTCTGGTTTTGGTTGATATAAACTATAAACCTCTAACTATTTCACTTCATATGAATAATTTTTGTTTTTGAAAAGACATTATTTTTATGAGAAGAAATACGTGGTTTTGGTGTCTGAATAGTTTGATCTTAAGGCATAGGAATAACAAAAGATGCTTTGGGGCTTGCAATTTAAAACCAAGTTGCTATATTTGACATTTATCTGCCCCCCATTCAATTTTGCTCTGGGGGAGGACCAGCAACTCTTTGATTAATTTACAACTGCTTCAATATGAAATCTTAGTCATGACACTGTAATGGCAGGTCAGCAGCAATGCCCCTTTCAAGGTGCTGTCTTTGAAAGGCTGAAAGGCTCTGGATATCACTTACAGGTTTATTTAATGTTATTTTTCTCTACATTCTGTTGAAGATTTTTTTCCACTGCTGATAATCACATTGAGGAATGAGGCCTTAGCCTCACATTTATAAAACTCTATGTTCATGTGAGCAATTGGAGAGCAAGAAAAGGGTAAAGGAGTCAATGGGTCTATTTTATGAAGGTTTATGCTATTTCATAAATTCTGCTAGCAGCAAGGATCTAATTCAGCCGCTGTCGAATTTTGGGCCACCTCAGAGGTACTCGTGAAAAATGATGTAACTTCTAATGTCCCATTACTCCATCAGAGGATTAATGGGGAACAATGCTTCTTGAGCAAGGTTCTTCATTGTGGCAGAGTCAGGTGAAGTGGTGCCAGGGCACCTGCTTGCCAGCAGTGTGCAATGCAGGGCTTTCTTTCCTGCTGGCTAACCTGTGTTAATAGTCTCTCTTCTGCCAGCAGACTCCTGTGAAAAGGTGTATGAAAGCTGGAAAAGTGCTGTCTCGTCCTCATGACACATGGAATAGAATTTGTATAATTTTTTTTCCTCCCTTATGAGTTTACTTGGAATTCAAAATGCACTTACACAAGAAGATGGCTCTGCAGATAATCCTGACTTTAGTTTCTGTCTTTATCAAGACTGTAGTATTCTATACTTATATGAAAAGCACATTTATGCCTGCTCTAGTTGAATTCTTCTCAAAACCTTGGTTTATTTCTGAAGAATTGGATTGCAGTGGTGACTTACAAAGACATTTGCTTAAGAGACATGACTGTTAGTCACGCTAACCTACGAACAAAACCTTTGAAACAAAGCTGCATCTGGGTGTATATTTCTATTACTGACTCCATGCCCGAGTTCATGAGCTTATACTCTAATACAGGAAAAAAAAGAAAATGTTAATTTTATGGTGCAATTTCATGAGAAGAAGGTTACTTGTGAATTTTCTTTACATTCACTAAGCCAAAATCGTGAATGTTCTGACATCCTAAAGGTCATTTAAAATATCTTTCTCTTGATTTATAAATGCTGTATGGAAAAAAAAAAAAAAAGGCAAACAAACATTGGGAAAAACAAGACCTCATCACAGTGTTTGAAAGTTTATGATTCATTACACTTTGCATACTTTAGTTTAATTCTGTTCTAGATTTTATTTTGTATGATTTTTCACAGTAAGAATGACATTTAGTGAAAAAGAAAAAAAAGAGAGATACCATCCTCTGTGCAATAAATATGTATCAAGCTCCCTCCCTCCCTTTTCCTTTCCTTTCCTTTCCTTTCCTTTCCTTTCCTTTCCTTTCCTTTCCTTTCCTTTCCTTTCCTTTCCTTTCCTTTCCTTCCCTTCCCTTCCCTTCCCTTCCCTTCCCTTCCCTTCCCTTCCCTTCCCTTCCCTTCCCTTCCCTTCCCTTCCCTTCCCTTCCCTTCCCTTCCCTTCCCTTCCCTTCCCTTCCCTTCCCTTCCCTTCCCTTCCCTTCCCTTCCCTTCCCTTCCCTTCCCTTCCCTTCCCTTCCCTTCCCTTCCCTTCCCTTCCCTTCCCTTTTCTCCCTCTGTGGCTCACAGTGATGAAAAAAATGTATTGATCTTAGCAAGAGATCAATAGGTAGATCACTCACAATCAGACATTCTGCAGAAAATAACTTGAATCAAATTAACCTGGAGCACCTGCTGCAGTTTCGCCAGGTAACCTTGCTCTCAAGCAGGTTTTAAGTATAATAAATTATATTTATGTGATAAAAAGTGGTGCCTTGTGAATTGTTAAAGATATACTCACTAGGTTGCACTGTAATCCCCTTTGTAATCACCCATTAGTGTATCTTTTATGGTTTGAGATTACAGGGTTTTATTTCAAAAAATGGTGGTCATACTGTTTTTATTACTTTTACTTCTAAAGGTCATGTTACAGTTGTCAAAAATAAGCACAGATCTTGGTATTAATATTTTAAAACACAATGTCAGCGAGCCCATATTGTTACTCTCCCCATGGTAATTTAAGGTTAGGGAGCTTTACTGATTAAACCCTTCATTTTAATTTTCAACATTTGCATTTAAAAGGTAGCTCCTTTGACTGGTAATAAATGAGGCATTGGTTATATTTAATAACTCCTATGCATTGTGGTGTCACAGCAGACCCACAAGATCCTACATGCTGTCACATTTAGGATGATAGATTTTATAAAACTGCGTTGCATAAAGATGAACCCTTTTGTGCTACCTTGCAAGGTTGCCATGGTGACAGAGCACTGCTTCATGGGAATTTCACTTTTCTGGTACTGTTAGATACTGAACCCAAAGCTGCTTCTTTAGATTGTTCTTAAATCTCAATTTTAATACGATATCGTTTTGTAGAGGCTTATAATTCATCTTTTGTATCTTTATTTTCACAGAAATATCTCCCATAGTGCTGTCATAGGTAAAGCACTAAACTTGGACTTACCAAATGATGAGCATAGTAGACACTCAAAAGATTTTGGGGTTTTATGTTCCATGCCATTGCTCCATTTTATAAATATTTAGGATATGTTTTGCAATTCCACACTTACTTTGAACTATAAAAAGAAAGACCTCAGACTTCTAGCTTTGGAAATATTTCTATCATGGGAAAACATGTAGTAAGATAATATGCTGTAGACAGATAAACTCTCTCTTTCATTTTTTAAAATTATTTTGCTAGCAAAATTAATTTAAATTTTATATGTGTGGAAGACGGTTATAAAATTGTTTGTAGGTCTACAAATAAAGCCACATTTTTTGGCCAGAATTCTTGTGCATTTCTCTGTAAAAGGTGACGTATTTTTATCCTCCTGTATATGTAAGAAATCTTACAGGAACTTCAGTTGACCTGACATTCATAAGCAAATGATTTTCTTTACCTTTACAAATAAAAATGACTGACATGGAAATTCTTATTCCCTGCCCTAAGCCCCTGTTTCTGAATGCTTGGCTGTGGATTGTTCACTGTGCTGAATCAGCCAGAACTATAATGTTCTCAGGATACAGCCAACTCCTTGACATATGGCAGAAAATATATACATGGATATAAGTCCTACCATTTGGTACCCAGTTGGAGCTCCCTAGCTATGCTAATGAAATTCATGCAACAGGAATATTTTTCTGGTGGAAGCATCTCTTGCTGTTTTCAGATGGAAACAGATAAAATAAAGTGCTTTCCCAAGGAAAATGTTAGAAATTGCTGTGCACATTCTCTGGCTCCATTCATATTGAATGTCCCCCCAGAGTGCTGCAGCATTTGTTCAGAGCAGCGAGGGGAGAGCCTGGCAAACACCTCACAAATGACTGAGCCAACTGAGAAGGGGTGCTGGAAGATGTGAGAGCCTCTTTCTGCGTGGGGAAAGATGGCACTGTGCTAATTAAAGAGGCTTTCCTTTCCCTCTTGCTCCCATTTGAAGCAGTCTTGGAACAAAAGAGGTTAAAAAAGCCAGAAAAGAGAAGCCTCAGGGGGAGTGGAATGAAATGAGGGAAGATCTTTTTTTCTCCCCTACTTGTGAAATTTTAAATCTACTCCATCCAATATTAGTGTTTAAACCCATCTACAAACTGTCCTGCTGCTAGTGAAACCCTTCATTGCCTGTAAACTCACATGCTCTCCTCATTTACCTAAACTTGGCAATCATAAGATTTACATGGACTTTTTGGCCTTCATGTCTTTCCCCCTCAAACTGAATAGCATTTCAAATCTTTGCTTCATATTGCTTAAATGAAGATCTATAATCTGTTCAGCAGGCACCTTGCTCAATATTCTCTTTTTTTTTTTTTTATTGGTCTAATCTTCTTATCACTGAGTAGAGTTTGTGTACAAAGAGCAGGAACTTTTGAAAATGTTTCTTTCTTTGAGTGTGAAACTTCTGGTTTTGTTATTTTTCTTAAAAGCTACTAGATGTCAGAATATGCTCTGAGATCACCAGAGATTCAAATAATTTTCCTGTTCCACAAAGAATATGAATTGTTCTTAATAACTTTTTAAAAAGCAATTTTAAACTAAAATTTTAGAAGTTTATTTTATGGAGTATATGAAGCTAGAAATACTTTTGTTTTCATATTTTTTAAATAACTTAAGCTCCAACATTTTCATCCAGACTATCACTGTCCTTATAGATGTAATATGATTTCAGTAAATTGTCTATAAAATATGTAATTAAGAGTAGATTCCATGACTATAATTAAAATCATTCTATTCTTGATAGTAGGTAGGGGGACAAGCTGGTAAGGAAGGCTTCAAAAAACTCTACCACTCCTATAACTGTGCTTATTCTACATGATCTTGACAATTCCCCACTCCATGTAAATAGTTATCTATAGAGAACCTCATGTCCTCAAATACCTGTTCATCAAGAGAGATCTTAGACCTTCTGGCATCTCCTAAAATATTATTAATATCTTTTTCTCTTGCTGAGGGCATGTTCCCCTGTTCAATATGTTCAACATGCACAATGCATGTGACTCTTAAAAGAAGGTCTGAAAACTCAGATCCTGAGTCTTCTGCTCCATCATAACATAAATTCAGGCAATATTTGGGATAACAAGCCATCCATTATGATCAGAAACTCTTTTGTTGCTATTAGCACCTCACTTCTGTCTGATAAAGAATGCTTTAATAGGGAAATGCACAATAATGTAAATCAGAGAGAGAAGACAGAAATTCTTTTTAATAACCAGCAATTCTTACTGTCCTGTATTGTACTATAACTTATTCCCAATTCATTGTTTTAACAGAAACACTTTTTTTCCACATACATGAATAGTAGAAAAATCACTTTCACTTCAGATACAAGCTGTATCTAGGAATCCTGCAATATTATCATTACAAATAAAGTGCAATTGCCCCTAATATGCAAAAGGTGAAATACTCTGGGACCACTCATCTTTGTATATATTTACTGTGCTGACTCAGTCCTGTGCAACCTCCCCCTTGCATCCCTCCCAGTAATAAGGAAGTCATACTCTGAAAAAGAAGATTCATTTCTTCACCCCCTGCCTGATGAAGTGCATACCAATTTCTTGAAAAAAAGTAGCATTTTTTTTATTTTTTTTTTCCTTTTTACAAGCTGATTTTTCACTTTTGCAGGTATCATGTGGCAGGAATGTAGCAGGATGTTGCTGGATATTTCTCATAAGCAACACTAAATTGTAGGACAATTTGAGTGCTCTTCAAGAACTCTGTACTATTGAATAAAATAAATACAATTTGCCTTAGTGTAGGTGCAGAAACTCACATGAGCAGCATCATGGCTGAAGCTTGTGAAAAAGGCAAGACACAAGAATAAGATTTGGAGTTTCTTCCATAAATTAATGTTATCTTCCTGCACGTATCTGAGCAGGGATCAGTAGTAAAGCAAACCAACACCTCCCAGGAGAGAAAACTGTGTCCTCTCTCTCTCATAACCTTAAAATAAGACCTAAACAATCAAGTTGAGTTAGAGAGGAGATGTATTTATTTTATAGCAAGTTTGTCTGAAATACATTTATTTTATAGTAAATTCCTCAGTTTTTATTTCAAATGATGTATGGCATGTATTGTTAAATCATTGATAAGGTGCTCTGAAGAGTGATTCTCCAGTAATAAATAGATTAGAAAAGTAAATAAAATACTGCTCACAGTATTTCTATTTTTTTTAAATGGGAATGGGAACTTACATATTCTGTGCAAAAAGGAGTCAAAAATAGCAACCCTTTAAAAAACAGAGTCATCTTAATAGTAATTAAAAAAGCTTAATGAACCACATTTTTAAGTTGATGGTTTGGGTTGTTTTTTTCAAAAAATCTGTTAGTTATAGAAAATCTCTCCATCTTAACAACACACACTAGTTAAGGATCTGATTTTTTTCACTATTTCCATGGTTAACATCTCTATTCCATGCTGAGGACAGCCAGACTAAGGGTGAGCAGTCTCAACTTCTGCTGCAAATTGCATTGTAAGAACTTTGTCATCTTTGTTGTTGTTGTATTTATTTATTGAAATGTAGCACTGTGAACAACGAACCTCATAGGAGCACTCTCAGCTAGAAGCCTGTGAGACAAGTCAGAGATATTTCTTTGGTTTCTGTCATCAAAGTGTGTTTTTTATTTGGTTGGTTCCTTGTTAATGAGTGTTTGAACAAAGATATAATGCTCCAGCAGTGATGGACAGAACCCTGTAAACCTTATGACCTTGAGCTTTATTTAAATTAGGAAAGTTCTCTGAGTGGCTTTGGAGGTGATAAGAAGTAGGCCAAGGAAATCAACTGAAAGGTTGGTTGTTTATTAGGTAATAAACTGACTTCAGAGGTAGTTTTTTAACCTTTAGGAATCAGCATATCATAAGTCCATAATAGAGCAATAAAATTTAAAAATCTTTATATTTTCTTTAGGCCCTTGTGGTCAAAATATAATTCCTCCTTTATATGAAAAGCTGGAGCTTAAAAACTTTTTTTTTTTTTTTTTTTTCAATCTCATACAAACTGGGTTTTCAGAACTTTCTGTGAAGTAACACATTTTGTCGATGTTGGCTATTACCGAAATAGTGTTGATGTGAGACTCATTGAATCATAATCAAAAAAGGATACACGGCTACAAATCTGGCTGCAATCTGGAGCCTTCTTGGGCCACATGCTCAGCCTGAGCATCACATGTGCTGCAGGGACTTACCTCATCACATTGCCTTACAGATTTGGCATCTGTGTTTGTAAGGTGCACCCTGGCCAGAGGAATGTGCTAGTACGCCTCTAAATGCAGTGTAGCATGATGCAAGCAAGGTATTTTCTAGAAGTATATGGCATTTTTTTCTGGGAGGATCTGATTGTACTTTAGAAATAAGTGGAGTGTGCTGTAGAGAATCACCTAAATACTTCTTTCCTATGGGGAGGAAAGAAAGTCTTGAGAAGTCCTTGAAAGTGTATTCAAACCTTACTCATTTAAGGGTTTCTGAGATCATAAACCAGAACGTGCAGTGGGAAACTGAGAGCTCTGTTCTGACCCAGTTTAACACTGACCACATTCAATGGCAGTGACAAATGACAGGAGAGATGAGCTTAAACTATTTCATTAATTTAGCCTTCCAGGGAAGAAACACAACTTCCCAACTCCTCCCCCTCAAAATATATTTAGTTATGACAATTTATCTGTGTTTTTTTCTTAACTATTTCTATTAATTTTAATAATTAATATAATTTATATAATTATGTAACTATTTCAGCTCTTTACAAGTACCTAAGATGAGGTTATAAGAGAGGTGGGGTTTAGTCCCTTCTCCCAAATAAAAAAGCAATGAGACAAGTGGAAATAGCCTCAAGTTGTGCCAGGGGAGTTTTAGATTGGATAGGAGGGAAAACTTCTCATGGAAAGGGTTGTGAAGCATTGGAATAGGCTTCCCAGGGAGGGATTGAGTCACCATCCCTGAAGGTATTTAGGAGTTGTGTAGGTGGGGCACTTAGGGAAATGGTTTAGTGGTGGCTTAACAGTTGGACTGGATGATATTAAAAGTCTTTTCCAGCCTAAATATTTCTGTGATTTGAAGAACTTTTATACTTAATTACATTGCTGTATTTTATTAATATTCATAATAACCAGAAGAATGGTTATTTTCCTGGTTATTATGAATAGTAATGAAATAGAAATAAATATAGAGCAATATAATTATTATAAATACCCAATCTCTCTCTTTGTGAATATTAAAAAATATACCCACCTTCCCTATCACAGTGGAAAAAGTGCATGAACCTTCTGACAGTTATCTGAAAATGTGAGAGATGATGTGAGAACAGTCGTATATCCAAACCAAGAGATCTTCTTTCTGGGCTCTAAATACATGTGTGTGCTGTGATATGCTTGGGATACTGTGGGACTGAGTTAGTCTTGATAGAAAACAAAGACAAATGCTGTAGGTAAATGGGACCCTGCTTCTCATTTTATGACAATTAAGAGGTTCCACATAATTGCAACCAATATTCAAGTGTCCTCTGACTGACTGCTGGTGCAGATGCACTGAACTTGTTTTCCAGTTTCTCCTTATTTCCCACCTTGTTCACACTGGGAACCAGAGCAAAGGCCTTCTCTTGCTCCTTCCCTCCATAGCAAATCTAGCTCAAGCATGAAAGACCAGAATATTAATAAAAAACAGTTTTTCAAGATCTTTAGGGCCCAAAATAATTAATCTAATGTATGTTATAATTATGTCTGACTACAAAAATAGAAAGTAATACAGTGCTATTTCTTCCTTGTGCTGAAAATGCATGGAGGTCATTCTGCATCCTTTCAAGGAAAGGTCTATGTAACTTTTTCACTGCCTGGAAGGGAGCTGTGATGATTTAATGAAATCATAGAATGTTTAGATTAAAAAGGACATTAAGGATGTAGTTCTGGCCCCCTGCCATGGGCAGGGACACCTTCCACTAGACCAGCTTGATCAGAGCCCCATCCAACCTGGCCTTGAATGCTTCTATAGGTGGGGCATCCACAGCTTCTCTGGGTAACCTGTACCAGTTCCTCACCAGCCTCACAGTAAAAAATTCCTTTCTAATATATAATCTAAGCCTTTTTTGCTTGGCATTTTCTTGGATTTTTTGTCAGGTGTTTTAATTGATTCCTATTTAAAAAAAAAAAAAGAAAAAATAGAATCCTGTGACTTGAAAAAGTTGTGTTGACATCATAGATCTTTTACATTATGTCCTAAGATAAACAAATTCTTTATGTCCTGAGGTGATGAACCAAATGGCAGACTCTTCCTGTTACCTGAGCCAACAGATCCTATAGACAGCTGCAAAGCTACTTCTAATAAAAAGGATTTGAATTGACCCTGACAACTGAGTACATTTTTCCACTATATCTAAAGCACTGTCTGCATTACCATCTACCTTAGGGGAAAAAAAAAAACCAAACCTCATAGCTTTTACATTATTTCTTAATATACATTTTGGATTTTAAAAGATAATTTTTCATTTCTAATCTATGGACTAAATTACTATTTTGATGAAGCAATTCACAAATACTTTTATAGAACAGCTGGGATTTTTGGCATGTTCCCTGCTGACAGTTCTTAAGAAATGTGTACTGCTACCCAAGATTTTACATCTTTTGAGGTCTTTTTAGGATCAGGCTCTTGCAGGCAAACAAGGTGTTGGTGTGGATTTTCACCCAATACCAAACTATCTTCTTTCTTTCCTTATTACAATATTCTGTTGTTTTCTTTTTTTTTTTTTTTATAAATATATGGCCATCCTAATTTGAACTTTTGCTAAGACAGCTCTATATATAGTGTTTTATGATATTATTTCAAGTCATGCATATTTTATTTATATCTTTCCTAACTTTAAGATCCACAGCCATATGTTTCAGCCATATATCAGCAGGGCTGAGCATCTGCTTTCTACAAAGATGAAGTAGTTTCAGGGGAAGCTGCAAGTGATAAAACCCTTTTCAAATCCAAATTCACAGAATCACAGCACAGTTGGTGCTTGAAGGGATCTGTGGAGATCTAGTCCAACCCCCCCTGCCAAATCAGGTTCACCTACAGCAGCTTGCTGGGATCACTCCCAGCCAGGTTTGGAATACCTGAATATCTGCGCAGCTTGTTCAAGTGCTCTGCCACCCTCTAACCAAAGACATTTTTCCTCATAGTCAGATGGAACTTTCTGTATTTCACTTTGTGCCTTTTGCCCTCTCTTCTGTCACTGGGCACCACTGTAAATTCTCTGGCCCCATCCTATAGACACCTACCCCTTAAGAGATTTGTGAGCTCTGATAAAGTCCTGTCTCAGTCTTCTCTTCTCCAGGCTAAACCAATCCAGATCCCTCCTCCTTTCCTCTGCTCCTCTTACCATTTTTGTATCCCCCTGCTGGATCATCTCCAGTAATTCCTTGTTTTGAACTGGGAGCCCAGAGGTGGACACAGTGCTCCAGATGTGGTGCCACCAGCTCAGAGTAGGGTTAGGATCACTTGCCTTGACCCGCTGGCCACACCCTTCCTCATGCACAGAATTTGTCCATCTTAT
The DNA here is from genome assembly GCF_971803275.1 of Cyanistes caeruleus. Taxonomy (NCBI): domain Eukaryota; kingdom Metazoa; phylum Chordata; class Aves; order Passeriformes; family Paridae; genus Cyanistes; species Cyanistes caeruleus. The sequence goes on from NC_141702.1 coordinate 107,270,099, forward strand.
TTCCTTGCTTAAAACTTCTGTGTGAGCTAGCAGGATAGCAATGAATCTCACCCCAGATATTGAACTACATTTTTTAAAAAAAGCATTTTAAAAATAATGCAGTGGTTCAGGCATAAGTAAGCTGGAGCTACAGGTTTGTGTCTCACACATTCATTCAGATGTCACTAACAGTCTAAATCATTTCAGGGCTATGTGGCTGAATCTTAATTGCAAAACTGTACCCAAAACATTAATGTGAGTTATTATCCCAATAATTATTATGAAAAGAAAGGAAAGGAAAAGGGTGGTGCTTACTGGAGCCACATCAAGAAGCATTTGTGTTCCATTAGCCCCTCAGCTAGGATACCTAAGGATCCCAGACTAGGATTTGGCTAAAGAGGGGAGGGAGGAGTAGGTGTGACTGCCTGTAGCACACAAGTGTGTGGAAAACTCCAGAGCCAGACAGAAATCTGAAATTCAATTCAGGATCACTCTAAGAATGAAATGGTAAAAAAAAAAAGTAAAAAAAAAAAAGTAATTCTTTAGCACCTCATAGTCCCCATTCAACTGTTAGGACAGTGTAGTCAAGTACTCCCCCTCTGGATCTGTCACCCTGTGGCAAAGATGGCTTTTTCATACATAAACCAGGCAGTTTCTATCCAATTTGATTCTTAGTACAAACCTTTCCCCTCTAGGACTGTATTTGATTGCATGTATTTTTAATTTCCTTCAATGATTTGTGGGAGATTAATGCATTCCTTAGTTTTTTTTACTAAAGATAAAGGTGTATTCTGACGAAAAGCCTATACATCAGGGTTAATATTTACCTCATTTACCAAACTTTGGGGCCATTTGGAGCCACCCTCTTTCAGGAAAAGCATTGCCAGTTCAGCATCATTTTTTCATAGCCTCCTATTAATTTTTGATATCCGGTTCTGGAGGGAGAGAAAGAATGGAAATCATTGAAAACTACATACTGTAATGTATTCTTCAAAAAGCCTGGCTTTTGCAAAAGCAGAATTCAAACAAGACAGGAGATATGACCCCCATGTGATGTGTTAAAGTGCTCATTGTGTGGATCAGATATTGTTGAGATTATACAGTTAATGAGCTTTTTATTTTAGGCCTTCAGAACACTGGGGGAAGTCTCTTAATGCATTCCAAAATGTGAATTTGTCCACCTTCTGGAATGTCTCTGAGTTTATTCCTACCACATTTTTATTGAATGCACAAAGATCTCTCTATTTGGGTGATGGGTTTTTGATATCCATTATCTAACCCAAATGGTTCTAAGACCTGGCTCTATGATAGAAAAAGAGAATTCTATTTTGAGTCTAGGTGAGACTGAAACCCAAGAGATTTCAAAAAGATTTCTGGGCTCTTCATTTTAGTCCTATGTCTTCTGAGGTCTGGGTTTGGGTTTCCAGCTTTGTTCATTAGAGTAGTGGAAATTGAGATTGTTATACACCACATCTGCTAAAACTTCATTTCCCACTTTTCTACAATATACACATGTCGTGTAAAAAACCCAAAACAACAAAAACTGAAACTATCTAGCTCCTTATTAGAAACATTTATTCTAAATAGAATTTGTAATGTAAAGACAGTTGGCCACTACTTGGGATCACCACCAGTTAAAGCATCATTGTTTGCAAATGAAATTACATGTATGCCCAAAATTAGGATATTGCTACTCCCTGTCACAAAAAGATTTCTTTAATCCAGTGAGTCCAATGTCTTGATGTAAATGATAGGTTTATAATTCAATAACAAAAGAACTATTAAAGGTCATATGAGATGCTGAAAGACAGAACTAATACTGGAACTGTTCACCAATAAATCTGTTCCCACCTCCACGCCTTTTCCCTTGAATATTCAGAGACACATCCAAATTGTTTTCACTGACTGTATTAGTAAACTTGACTCAGAAGGGCTTTATAGAATTGTAATACTTTATCCTCCACTGAAAATATTGTGGGTAGAAACAAATAAGGTATTTTTAGGGAAGAGGAATGAACAAAAAATATTTTATTTGCTTTATGAGTCCTGTTTGTTTTGAACGAGTTTCCCCTCTGATTTAAGGGCTTCTCAGGGAAATTATTTATTCCTTTCTAAAACTTACCTGATAAACTGACTTTTAATAATTAATCTCCTTGCCTCACATAATTAATTGACCTATAATGTAAGCATTTAAACATGAATTTGGATTGCAAAGTAAGTTCAAGTAGCCATGACACAAAGCTGCTAATGTCCTTTTGCTCATTGGCATTTCCAAGAGAGATCCATGCCTAAATACCTCCTGAAGATTTTATCAAGGGATTGTTTGACTCTAATTAAGAAATTGTCTGGATAGTTCTGCATTGAGAAAAAGATCAGAAACTTCCCAACTATTATATCAGGATGGTAAGCAAAAAATCATATAGAGATACTGGCACACTTCCCAGAAACAACAGGCCCAGACTAAAGAAAAAGAACAAAACCCCCCCTGTTTTTCTGGAGAAAAGCTTAGCTAGTTTAGACACAAGGAATCACTGATGCAGATAGCTCCTTTCCATTCTTGACTAGATAATTCACTTTCACCTCAAAGAGCAGATGGGAAATACATATATACCCTACATGTAGCACAATTTGGAAAGGTTTTAAAAAAAAAAATTATAGTGGGGTGTTATCAGCTACATTTTCCAAGACTAGAGTTTATGATTCCTATTTATTTTACCTCTCATTGTGAGGATTTAATGTATGCTCAAAAGTTGGTATCTTTAATCCTCTTTCAGGTCACATGCAGACTTTTCTGATAGCTCAAAATCTGTTTTTTTTCTCCAGGTTAATAAATTTTGATAAACACTCTTGAGTTTGCATCATGCATACACCAAGTAATTCCAAAAGAAATCTTAAGAGGAACCCATGCTCTATGTGAACAATTTCACACTGACAATGAAGATGAAATTTTTATACCACTGCAGCAATTCTAAAGCAGAAAAATTGTTCCAATCAATCATTAGTCAAGACTCACAGCACATTACTCTGAGATATAAGAAGAAATATTAAAACCAAAAAAATGTATAAAATTGTGACAGAATTAGTATTGAATCTGGCATCCTATCAGTACTGGACACAAACTTCTAACAGCAAAATCTGTGTATCACCTATGAAATTACTACTGCGTCAGAGTTATTTATTGATGAAAACTGTTCATACATGCTTTCAAAATCTTCAGAAGTTCTGATTATGGGAAAAGACAATTGCTGAAGTCAGTTTTATCCTGTGTTTCTGCTGAGGTCAGGGAGTAGCTGTAGGGTGTCAGGTAGCAAAACCAGAGCATAGCAAAGGTTCTGCTCCCCATTTTTGATATGAAAAGTAGAAACTGCTTGTTTTTCTTTCTTTAATGAAGTTAATTATTCAGTACAGATACCCTGGTCACCTCTTGAACATTATTATGTCTTCCTCCATCCATAGAGATGCATTTTTAGTACCTCATTAATCTTCCAGTGGTAAATTCCAGCTGCAGCAAATCCTCAGTGTTTCCAGATAAACTCATGAAATGCAGCTTTCCTGAACAGCATACAACTTGCTAACTTCTCCAATAATTTGTCTATTACAATTTCAATAGGAATTATCTTCATATGTGTTTTTAAAGTGGTCAGAATAGCTTGAAAATATGTTAAATTCCCAGATTAAAATATGAAAATTAGTTTATCAAACAGCTTTTATTTCCAATACTCTCTGTATTGGAAGCACTCTCTATGCTTTCTCAAGCTTGTTTACAAATGTGGTAGATCGATATTATTTTTTAGTTAAGTTGGTGTGAGAAATGATTACACAAATTATTCTCTCTATTATAAGGCATTATCTATGTCTTATTTTTTTCATCCCTCAGACCATAATTTTAGCCTTTTAACCTTGGAGTAGAAAATAAATGTTATAAATTATTTTCTTCAGACAGGAAGGCGTGACAATCTATAACTAGCTTTGGGCTTTTATTAATGGTCTCTTCCTTTAAACTCTGAGGACATGGTTCACTGAGAAAAGGCTAAATATTAGTCAAAGAGTACAATTTCATGTTGCTTGAAAACAAAGATGAAAGTATGGTTTGTTTTTTATTTCAAACTGAGCAATAACTATGAAACAAGGGGAAAGATTTTTTTTTTTAAGTTTGTTTTTTTAACAGAAGAAATACTTGCTGTCTTTAGGGAAGAAATAAAACAATGTTGCTTTGTTTCTTGAAAATGCTGCAATATTCAGATTGAGAGAGAAGTATAAATACCATAAGGACAAAGACTTGAGCTGCAGAGCAGCCTGGTACCTTTTCCTTGATAATTATGGTTTCAGCTGGAGTCTCTGGGTCTGCACCAATTCACTCCAGCAAACTGCTAAGTCATAAATATATTACAACTTCATTGGCTTCCATTACAACTTCATTGACCTTTAGTTCAACAAAAAAACTTTTTTTAACTAAGGCTTTTTCTACTTTTCAATTAGATATGTTTGTCAGTTTTCCCTTGATATGTGTCTGTGCCACTTCAAGTAGGTTTTTAATTTCTTTTAGAACAAAAGCAGCATAAAACTCTCCCAGCTGCACAAATGGAAATAAATATTTAATTTAAAGAAATGTTAACTAGAGATGACTTGGCAGGAGACAATCAACCTTCATAAAATGTGGTATCTCTCTCTTCCCTAAATGAAAGTGAATGAACCATAATGGTCAATTATCTCTTCATAGTGACCAATTCATTGGTTCTTGGGATTTAATTAGATGTACAAAAGAAAACCTGTAGTAAAAAGTACACAAACATCAATAGTTACGTTCACTTTGTTCTAAAAACAAGACTTAATTGAATTTTAATGTTGGGTTCTTTTCCTTATGGTACGGTATCTTTCCGTATGGTATCTTTGTGTAAATTTCTATCAGCAAGTTCCACCATTTAATCACTACACTGTTCCTCTCACTAGTCAACATTCTACAGCAGAAACTCTCAGGGATTTTTTTCTCCATCTCTCCTGCATTTCTGTTTAGTCTAAAATTACATGTTAGAGAAAAAAAAGAGGATTTGAGTTCTATGAAATAATGCAACCTAAACCCTTTCTTGCAAAACTTGGGAACTAGAAATCTCTGTATAAACTGTTAGGTAGATATTAAACAGCTTTTTAAACAGGTGAAGTTGGATAATTTAAGATTCAAACTGCAAATGAAAAGTGCATATGTCTGTTAAATCTTTTGTCTTAGTCAACCTTAGTTGCCTTAAATCTTATACTTGGTATTTAGCAAGTTGCTGACCTATATTTTGTTGACTCCAGTTGATGATGGATTTGTTTATAACCTTTATGAAATCCTGCCAAAATTTTATATAAAAAACATATTAACTTTACTGTTATAGTACTGGAACAATAACTGTAGGTTAAAGGTCCTGCTGAGACAGATAAAAACATACCAGACTGTCCTAACCTGAGTCATTTTTGTGCTAGACCCAAAAGACTTTTTCTTTTTTTTTTTTCTTTTTTTTTTTTTTTTCTTTTTTTTAATATATAATCATATATGGGGAAGTACCCTAATCCTTAATTAGTCAAGTGGTAAACAAATCAGAAATTAATTTATTAATATTTTTATACTATGCCATGTTTACTTGAAGTTCTGCAAGCAAAACTGGCTCATCTCTGCAGAGCTCAGTACACATTTTTTTTTAAGAAAATTGGCATTTCAAGATGAGAGGGAAAGTACATCCAAAAAGGTATTTCCATGAGCACTCTCCACACTCACTGAGGGAGGAATTCTGTTGCAGTGGACTTTACTTCATCCTCCCACATAAAGCAGATGAAGCGCTGAAAGTATTTACAATTGTTATTATTACTATTATTGTCATGTGATTATTGCTATTCTAATGCACCTTTTTTTTGCTGTGGAAAATTTACAACACTACCTAGCAAAATTGGCCTGAGCAAGGCAGCCAGATTGAGTAGATAACAGTAAGTGCAAAGAGCTCAATTAGTAAAATCAGGAAAATAACATATTTTTTTAAAGCGCAAGACCTTGATGCCAGTGTTGTCACATAAGAAGTTCTATCTTGCAGGTCCACACAAATACATTATTATATTTCCACGTGCTGAATGTTAATTAATTTTCTTTAATGTTCTGAGCACCTGAGCCAATCTGCTCTCTAGTCCCATTGGGAAAACAGCACAGCTCAGAAGAGACAATGGAAGGACAAAAGCAACCTGTTCCTTTCCCCACTGATGTGGCACTGCAGCATCAGGCTTGTGTTTCACCCTTTTTAAATGAGTAGATCCAAATGCCTGTAATCTTCTCTTTCTTCATCTGAGTCATTTCCACCTAGAATGTATCTAGAGGCTGCCTGAAAACTGGGTTGAATCTCTTCTTGAAGAGGGAAGTTTGAAAATGCACAAATAAAGTCTGTAATCGTTATAAACAATTTTTCATAATGGGGTATTGAAATTATCAATTTCAAAGGGTGTGCATTATGCCCCTTTCTTTAAATGCCATCCTTTTAGTTAGTATCATGATAACAACGGCACAGGAATTAAAGGTACAAGTAAGTGAAAGAATTTCTTATAAGAGGAATAGAGATGCATGATAAAATGGATTTTCCCAAAGCAAACTCTGGGGAAGGACTGATGTGTTCCAGAGGCAGACTTGCCAATCAATAAGGACATGCACGGAAGAAATCTCAGTTGTATCATAAACAGTAAAAAATGACATGGGATGTGGTTAATTATTATAATGGCTTAGTGACTTGAATACTCTGGGGATGTGATTTCTCAATTAAATACACTCCTCATACTGCTGCATTGTCACTTTGAAATGTCACTGGTTTTAATCCAGTAGCAATTATTCCAGGATAATACTTTGATCAACCAAGTCTGGAACATAATGCCTATACCCAGGGTGGTTTTTCCCTTTACATAAGCTGTCCAGTTGTCCATCACATCTTTGGGAATTACTGTTCCTCTGTGCTGTACCTGAGTCAGACAGTTGTAAAATTTACCTTTCAGCAGCCTTAAATGTTAAATTACCCATTCAAGAAAAAAAAGTTTTTATCCAATATTCAGAGTTTATATAAATTTGACAGTCTTTTGTGAAATTAATTATAAAAATCCAAACGATCACTTAAAAATATGTGTAAGGCAATAAATTTCAGATCAATTTTTTTTTTAAATTCATAAAGTCCCAAAATTAATATTGGTAAGCTTACATGAGTATTTTTTTTAGAGAAAAGCAAAACTAAACACACCAGAAATACTAGTAATTTTAGTAGAAAATCTGTGTGTTTTTCTCTTCAGATTTTTATTTATATAAATACTCTGCACAGTCTGAAATGGAATAGAGAATTTGAAAACAAATAGGAAGTTTTAATGGGTATGCTATTATTTTGAGTATTAGCTAATTTTAAAGCTGTATCTTGGAGAAAATACTGCTATCACCATGGCTTTTTTGAAATTCTTTTTCATAACATGTATCAAATAAATACACTTTATCATGTCAATTGAGGATAGTCCCAGGTGAAACCAAAACTTCCCACAGGACAGGAATCTGATTGTGTTCATCTCTGGTGAAAATATCTTGTGCTTTTTTTCATACATTTGACAATACTCTCAGAACACCTTTGAGATTTCCAAATAGAATATTAAGTAGCAGGTTGAAAACAATTTTTTTTTTTTAAGACAAAATCTGTAATAAATGATTGTTCTAGAAAGAAATGCAAGATCATTTTAGGTAGAGAAAGGTATTTTGTATAAAATACTATTTTTTAACTAGATGCTGTTCATGGTGGAGAATATAACTTCTAGCTGGAGATGTATATTCCTTTCCAGTGTCATGCTCATTGGACCAATCTGCAAAGTAAAAATTACATTTTTGTCTTGTTAATTCAACTTACTGAGGATATTAAAGGTTAATTATCTATTATGCTTTTGAAGATGAATTAAACAGGTATCAATGCAGGCCTCACCTGAGGGTGAGCGGTAAAATAATAGCCAATACTAGGTAAAAATGTTGTTGGAATTTGCTTGTGATTTTTTTGTACTCTGATGATCTGCTCTTGATCAGAGCATGAAGAATTACAAACCAGCCTAAAGAAATGATTCTGAGTCTGAAAAGATGGTTATCCCACGGTGTTCACTCTTGGTGCAGCCTCATCCCCAGCACTGTGGGCACTTCTGGGCCCCACAGTTTAAGAACCTGGAGGTCCTTGAATTCACCCAGAGGAGGGCAACAAAGCCCATGTAGGTTAATGGGCTCCAAGGAATGTCCTGTGAGCAGTGTGTAAGGACCCTGGACTTGCCCAGTTTGGAAAAAAGGAGGCTTAGGGACAACCTCATTGCTCTGTGCATCTTCCTGGGGTGGGGAAGTGAGGAGGGAGGAACTGAGCTCTTCTCCCTGCTATCCAGGACAGGATGTGTGGGAGTGGTTCAAAGCTGTGTCAGGGTAGGTTCAGAGTGCACATTTCTTTATGGAGAGGGTGGTCAAACCCTGGAATAGGTTTTCTAGAGAAATGCTCGATGCTCCCAGCCCGTCACTGCTTAAGAAGCATTTGGACTTTCATTGCTCTGTCATTGTACAGAAATGCAAATCAACATTTACATGTTGAGGTAACAACATGTTATGTGATGTTTTAGCATCTGTAATCAGGTAAATTATTTTCTTGATTGAAAAAATGTTTTGTGTAGATTTAAGGTGAATTTTGAGTACAAGGTAAGTTGTGCATTAGCTTTCCCTAATTGGGGAGACATGAACATGAGTTACATATATCTCATCAATAGTCAGTTTGCATCCTCTGCTGGAAAATTAAATCCTGTGATGTTTGCATCCTCACTTCATGGAGGTGAAATTATAAAGACCACACAGAAAAACTCCTGAAGCTATTAAAAAAAGAGGTCATGATCGATTTTATGATTATCCTGTGGTTGTACTACTAATTTTCTTCAATATTTCTGTGACTATAAGGAAACAGACACTGAAAAAGCAGGATAAAACATTACAGATAGGTGCTGTCCTGTGTAGTTGATTTTATTTCATCAGAATGTATATCTTAAGCATAATACAGTGAGTAAATTACATATGTATTGAAAAAAGAGCACAACAGTGTTGGTGAACAGCACAGCAAATATAGAATTATCCATACTGCATTCTTCAACCATATTTGAAACCATGGTCTGATACCCTGTATCTTTACCTGGAGACAAAAGTTTAGATGCTTAGCATTTATTTCCTAACAATTCTCCCATTCTAGATGTCATACAGAATAACCAAGTCAGACAGAAGCTTAGTGGAAGAAAGCCTGAGCAGCTGGTTAAGACAGATTGAAACAAAGTAAATATTTCACAGGTACCATGGCACTTTTAAAACTAATGCTGACATAGCCACAAACTGGTAAGTCTAATGCTAAAATAATACCTACCTACATACCTGGAATTGCTTCTGTCCTGGAACAGCCCTCAGATTATCATCCATTACTGATTTTTGAGGTAGTTTGTGATGAAGTTCCAACAAGAACTCCAAGAGTAACTTAGAGACTTTAGGGCCTTGGGGAATTAGTTAAAAGTGCAAGGAGCATCCCGCTCTATTCTTCCTTTTAGAAGGAATCATGAGGGACAAACCAGCAAGAGCCAGCAGATGAAGATGGGGCTCTGAGCCTGGTGTCACCAGCAAAATTTTGGATGTTTTGATCATGGATTGTTTTCTCTATACAAGATATAACAGACTGGCCCACCAGTCCCAAAGGGAGAAAAGGATCTTTGCAAAGGAATTAGCAGGGTTCACTGAAACGGTTTTGAACTAAAAATTAGGAGGGGGGAAAGGTTAAAGCCAGGATCAAGAGAGATAAGCATGAGGACATCATGCTTTGAGTGCTGGTGTGCTATGGAGCTCCCCCAGTCTGCTGTCTCAGTAGTGAGGGGACGGAGATCCACACAGCAGCAAAGACACAAGGGTTATTGATGTGCCAGAAACCACCGAACGCCTGAGTCAGAGGGATTAAGGCTCCTCTCTCCTAAAAGGTGGTGAAGTCAATAGCCTCAGTGAAGTGCCTCTCCACCAGTGCTCACAAGGTGGGCAGAAAACAGGAGGAGCTGGAAGCCCCTGTGTGGCAGGAAAACGGGTGGGCATCGTGGAAATGTGCTGGGAGGGGTCACACGATGGCAGAGCTGCAATGGATGCTTATAAACTCTTCAGAAGGGATCAGCAGGGAGGGAAGGGGAGGCAGTGGGGTAGTGCTGAATGCTGGGGAGTGTCTCAATCATTTCAAGATGTTTCATGACAACGATGATAAGGTAGAGTGTTTATGGGTGAGAATCCAGGGGAAGGCAGTGAAGTGAGAAGTGAGACAGAGAATCCTGGTCTGTTACAGAACACCCAGCAAGGCTCAAAGAGGCAGATGAAATACTCTTATTAGCAGCTGGGAGGAGTGTCACAACTCCTAGACCATATTCTCCTGGGGGACTTCAGCTTGGCAGGAAATACATTACAGCAGAAAGGATACACTCTGTGTGATTAGATTTTTCCAACCTAAAAGATTCCATGTTTCTATGACAGTATTACCTCAACTCCTTAGCCTTTTATTTTCTGTCTTTTATTCCTTCTATGCTGTAATGAGTTGCTCAGAGTGTTTCAGAAATCTGGTCTTTTCCCCTTGTTTTCAATCTCTTTGAGGAAGTGTACACTGCTCTATGTTTGCAGCTTTTTGCTAGAAGTGGCTTTAATTCCTCTCCAGCATTCAATACACACACTTCCTGAATAAAGCAGCGAGTTCTTCGGTTTCTTTTGTATTTTTAGAAGACAGTTCACAGATTACATACTATGGAGAAAGGCATTTAAGGAATCACAGAAAATAGGCAGATTTTTCACATGGTACAGTGCATCATCTGGAAGCAAATATAGCCTTGATATAATTGTTGGTTTCACTTACTCCTCTGAATGAAGCACTATCATTTAGGTGATGTTGACCATCTAATGTTTATTACTATAATTGATCAGGATGTTTGAAAGATTTTAAAATGTCCTCTTCATGGATATATTTGGTGCATGCTTTTTTACATTGTGTAATTACCATTAGTGGGTGCAAGCAGGCTCCTCAAATTATGAACAAATAAGCTGTCTTAGAAAAATTTGCAAACAGATGAAATGTTTAAATAGGTGCTGACTGCTAGGAAGATCTGCACCCTGATTAACCACAGTTTTTGCTGAAAAAGCTCAGTTCTGAAGTGGTTAGAAATCAGAGGCTGGGTCAGAACAGAGACTGTGACAAGCCCTGTCTGTTCTTGGGGGAAAACACATCTGGTACAAGGCATGGAGTAGTGGCAGGTGCCTACAAGGAGCCACAGCAGCAAACAGGTTTCTGTGCATCAGGTGAGGGGGCAGGTGGGCATGACAAGTGTCCCAGCACTGTTCCCAGTGAAAATGCAAGTGTTGCATCTCAGCTTTACAGAGTCAGGTGTCTGTGCTGGTTCCTGTGATGCACCTGAGGCTGGGTGTCTCTTACTGAAAGCCATCTCAGGCATATTTTTATTGCTTTCCAGTTGCTGCTGTGATGGTTGTACAGCTGTGGAAAAGGAAAAGAGTGGAGAAAAAGAGGAGGGAAAAGAGAGAGGGAGGGAAGGTAAGGGAGAGATTTATATAAGGACAGAGAGAAGGAAAGCTTATTTCTCAGTATCTTGATATTCATCTTACTGGTCTCCTCCTGGGAGACTGAAAACCAGCTAGAACAAGAACTTAAAGGACAGATGGCAGAGCATAACTCTGCTGAAAATCTGTTCTTAATTCTCTGATTCAGCCTTTGCCCAATATGTGTTGTTCTGAGAAGTTGTAGACTGCAGTTTAACATATAGTGATGGCACCTATAGTGTCAGGCACGTGCATTTCCAGAAGCTTTTTGAAGAATATGCAGCCAATGGAATTTTAAAGCAAAAATTAAGATGTAACCCCCGAGTACTCATTCATATTTTGGCCACAAATAACTATATTAGCATAGTGGATTTATAGTCAATTATTGTCATAGATAAAAAATAGAGGATGATCTTCAAGATTCATGTGTGCAAGCTGTCCTCCAAACAGGTGTGATTTTTTTCAAACCTTGGAAGAACTTTTTGTGATATTTAAATCAAAACCTGCATATTCTCTAAATGATCTGAAGGTTTTTCCTAAAAATGTTCTTCAGAGATGGTATCCCCAGCTAAGGGACAGGATGACCATAAAAACAGACTAGCACTGAAAAAATAAGAGGGGATGATGTAGATGTCTAAAGTTCAGAAGAAGAAAGATTTTTTTAGGGCTGCCCAGAGGCATTAGGCATACAGTATTTTGCCTCATTAAAATGACAGACTTATCTTGTCTATCTCTACTCAAAACTGTGACTCCAGTTCATTCAGTTCAGTGGAAGACACAAAGTTGAGACCATAACAGGATGGTTTCTGCTAATGTAGCTGTCTTGATTTTATGTTTTTCATAATAGTTAAGAAGTAGAACAGCTTGTGTGGTAGCAAGCTCAAGTAAGTGCTGCAAACATGTTTTCTGTAATTGAATCTTATTAACTTTAGTTCATATTTGACATAATTAAGCAATTCTTTTTTGCTATATTGTCATATCAGTCAAAATCATCTATTTTTAGTGAGTGTCAAAGCAAAATTAATCTAAAACTGTTTATAATTTGGGTTTTTTTGTTGTTGTTTCAGGTTTTTCCTTTTTTTTTTTTTTAAGACAATTTTTCTTGAGTGGGAAATATTAGTTTGAAATCATGGTCTTTGTTTGACTTGAACTTGAGTGACTTTTCTGACCACAGGGAAATTTTTAGTCACATAACATGTACTAAAAGTTCTTAAAGGTGTTAAAAGGTGTTTTCTGAACTGGATAAATCATGGTAGAATTCTTACATAAAAATATCCAGATCCAACTGCTTTTCTGTGAAGTCAACATTTGCCTTTACTCTCCTCATTTTCTGTCCTCCATCTTAGCCATTTCTTTAAAATAAAAATAATTTAAGCCATTAAATCTGTGGAAACAACTTGTATCACAAATTTTAAGAATGGTCTTAACTTCTTAAGAGTTTGTAACTCCAAAGCTGGTAACCACAGGGTCAGTTAAGTAAGTGCCTCAGCTTTGCATTGAAGTCATTAGGTGTACATAAAACACCTATTTGTCAACATTTATTTGTCAGTAATTTAAATCTGTATGGAAACATTTGACTGGTGGCAACCAGTCCAAGAAAGAACAGTTTTGTTCACTATTAAGTAAATAATAATGACATTAAAGCATTCTTTTGATACTTGTGAACTCTTAACATAGGAGCCGGCTGAGATTTGGCGTAAATTTCTCATTGTGTCTCAGTAAAGCCAGGGACTCGAAAACAACCTCCTCATGCAGAGTGTAGAATAAATCTTGTGTGTGTCAGAGCTACTCTGCTTTACAATCCTCTGGGAAACCCAGTGGCTGCATTTTGCTGAAGAATTGACTGGGTGCCTTTCAGTACTTCTGAAACAGAACATCATAAAATTTCACTTACAAATCCATTTCATGCCTTAGTCATTCATTATTTATGTGGAACGATATATATGTATATAGAGATATATTTAACTGTAAACTCTATTTTAAAAATCTTCTTTGAGGTGGAGACTCAAAATCTGGGGTTTTGTCAGTTCTAATCTCCTTTTTTTGTTCATTTTGGTTTGTTTTTTTGTTTTTGGTTTTTTCCTTAAAGTAGTCAAGAAGGAGTTCAGCTAAAAATGTGGTGAGACATTTTTAATATCCACACCAACTATTGTGAATGACATTTTTTGCCTCTAAGTGCAGAGAGCTTGGCAAGGGGGTGACATTGAGCTTAAAAATCACTGCGCTGAAAGTTCTTTGACATAGTATCTGACCATATGGAAATGCTGGAATTTAACATGTTTTGCAGTGGCAGGCAATTCTTCATTAATATGCCTACAGAGGAGCAGTGCATACTAAACATTCTAGCTTGCTGACAGGGCTATATTAATACAAAATAGAACTCTCAAGTTAATTACAGTTTTGTGTCTGGAACAGAGAAGGGTGTGAAATAGATCTTCTTAGATAGCCAAAGAAGGAACAATTTTCTCCTTTAAATGTATATTTAATCTTAATAAATGGACAGCCAGTGAATTTTAGATGGTCTGCTATGCTTTAATTCTGTACTGTTTTTAGAATGTGTAATTGAGCTCTTGCCAGTGTAGAAACTTTTTCCTTTTTTTTCCCCCTTTTTACAAGGCTGAGGTTTTCGAAAAGAATATGTAAAGACTTAAATTAGAATTAAAAGAAGTTGCAAAAGTCTCTACATGGAAAACTTTATCTCAATAAATCCTTAGTAAGTATATTAACCTTTTTTTTTTTTTTTAATTAAGAAGGAAAAAAAGCTCCACAAACATTCAAATATAGAAATGGAAGAAAAGAGTAGGCAACCTTGCACTAAAATCAGCAGTTAATGTTGGCAGGAAGTTCTTGATTCATTTTCCTTTTAATTATGGGATACATTTTCTCATTAGGCTTCTCTATTTAAAGCCGACTATAATTGGCTTACATATTAAAAATAACAGTGAAAAATGCAGATTAGGATGCATGTTTGTATGGATGAGCACTTGAGAACTGAAGCTCTGGCAGAAAGTAACTCGAAGAAGAGAATAATTGATGCCTCTTTGTTACAGGTGAGGATGAAAAATACCTCAGTTCTTCTCAGAGAGAGTCTGAACAGCAAATGCTCTCTCTGGCTAAGATATCTGGGTATTGCTGCTGTCACAGTATTGTGGTGAGGAATGAAGCTGTCTCCTTCAGTTGCTTTACTACTGGAAATGGTCACTGATTTTCGGGCTTTGGTTCCAAGGGGAGTCGTGGGAGGCCAATGTGACACAACTGCTACGTGTGCAAGAACTGGAGGTGTGCCTGGGACGAGACAGTTTGGTGGCTGTACCGAGAAGTGACGCGGTGCTGGAGCTGGCTCTCCCTCAGCTCCGCGTCGGGAGTGGGGCACACCTCGGGAGCAGCATGACCCCAGGCACGGCTTAGAGCAAAGCTCTACAGAACTTCTGGCTGGTCAGGCACAGTGTGGAGGCAAGAACGAGGGGAGGCCTTTTGTATGGGTTTTGAAAACGTCTTTAAACTTCAAAGGATTCAGGGACAAAAAAGAAAGTCACAGCTTGTGCAACAACTTATATATGGGGGAGGAGTAAGGGGAGGATACAAATCATAGACCAATAGGGAAGGCTTAGGGGAGGAGTTTAAGGTGGAGTTTACAGAGCATAAACCAATGGGGAAGCTTGGGGGGCAGGAACAGGTAACACAATCCAATGGGGTATCAAATACAATATGATCGACAGGGAGGATTCTGGAACAAAGGGTAGGTACTAAGTAAAACTGACAGGGAAGGTACTGGATGAGGGGATAGGGTTACAGTGGCTGAGAAGGAAGATACTGGAAAAAGGAGTTGGGATAGAATGATGGTGGTGAGGAGGAGGGTACAGCTTGGAGCAAACCAACATCAAAAGGGGAAAACAGAACAAACCATTTATACAACAAAATTTTAACTTACTAAACAAAAGCACACCACCACAGAGAGGTTCTAGGAGGCTTTGAAGGTGCTTAAATTCTCGTGGGTGTTGAGGAGCCCACCCAGTGCAGGTAGCTGTGTGGGAGCACTAGGAGCTGCAGGATGGGTGATGGATGATGGATGCTGGAGCCCCTGGCAGGGGGCTGAGGATTGGCACCGACCCTTTGCACAACAAGGGCACAGAGACCTGTGACAGCAGCCAGGGGACAGGACACTCAGAGACAGCAGCAGCTCTGCAGGAAGAGCCCTGAATATGGCTCACACACGCTGTGAAGGCACAAATGCCCAGGGTGTCCCCAGAAGGATCCAGTTTGAGCTGTTTCTGTGCTACTGTGCCGTGAATAAACTGCTTTCAGGACCCATTGTGGGACTGCTATAGGAAACCTCATGTAAATGTGAGAGTGGAGTGTATGGGGAGCCAAGAGGGACACCTGGGGCTTCTCTGGAGCTGCTCATGGGGAAGGGGCTTTGGTCCCAGCAGTGACAACCTCTGGCGGTGGCAGTCTGGCAGCCAGAGTGGCTCCTGAGTTCTCAGACAGGAATGTTTCTGAAAATCTCCTTCCTTTCAATGTGTCTAAATATTAAATGTATAGAAATATATTGAATATATTTGTAACTTGATCCATCTTTGTTAAATATAGGTAGTGGTCAATGGGGGAGCATTTTAATAAAAGGAGCTGTTTGCATTCAGCCTCGCAATAGCAGTCTGCTGCTATTGATTTGTTTATGTAAGTTACTATATTTGCATTGCTTTGCAGTGTTTATTCCAGTGGTGTTTCCTTTGAGTGTGATGGATAGTACTAGTTGGAGTATTGTTGTAAAACCACTTATTCTCAATTTATTTCCTCTAAAAAATTGTTCTTCACTCATTCAACCACCCACATGGAACTCTTTGCCCAGGGAAAGAATTCACTGTGATTACCAAGTTTTTCTTAAAAAAATAAAAAAGTAAATGAGAATATACAGACATTACTTACACATTTATTTTTATATAAAGGCTTCCAAACCCCCAGATTTCTTTCAGAAATAAGGAAATATTTCAAGATTGAAAACAAAAAAACAAGCCATGGTGTTTTCCAGGAACATCACTCACAAAGTCCAAGCACTTAGGAGCAATGTCTAGCTGGGCTCTCCTAATTCTCACACAGTCTGCAAACTCAATGTATAATTTGTATGCATAAAGAAACATCCTTAATCACAACAATCTAAATCAGCAATGAGTCATAGTTAAAAGCATAATTGCAGTTTTGATTTTAGTTTCAAAATATTCATAGTTTTTATTACGTGACAAGTATCTGATGACAGCTATTTAGTTCATAAATTTCCTCTGTGCTGAATAATATTAAATAGGTAGCCTTATTTATTTTTTTTTCACTTTTAATCTAGGGAAAATAGGAGAATATTGATCATCAATCATGTTGGTAAATTTGCTTTTCAAAATTCACATGTGTATGTACATTTGCTTGTTTTTTTTTTTAAATTTGTTTTCTTTTAGAATTGCAGAATTGTTCTGCACTTTATAAATTTTTATACTGGCTGTATGTCAGGTGAGCATCAGTTGTTTTATAGAGTAGGTGCAGCTGTAGTGCAGGTACAGGAAGTAACAAGATCAGTGTAATGGGATGAGTGGTTGCAATGTTTTATTCCATTAAAACACGCCCATTGGACACTGCTACAGAGGTACAGAATGTAAAACAAATATCAGTGTCAACCCATTTGGCCCTAAGTGTATATTTATTAACCACAGAAATGTACCTAGGTATTTTAAACCACAAATGACTTATTGCTGGCCACATTCTGTGTTTAATAACTGCATTGAGCTACAATTCAAAATTATTTCCTGATTGTTTGTGAGTGCCTCATCTGATCTAACTAACCCCACTTTTCAGGAACATACTGCAGGTGCTTGTCAAACCAACAGGGAATAAGGCAGGAATGAGACCTCTATATAGAACTGTAAATTTTAACCCCAATGTTGATTTTTCAGTCGATGTTCCGTGTGTGTAACTTTTACAAAAATTGAATTGGATCCTGTGTTCTTTTCTCCACCCCATAGCCTTGGATTCTTTAAATATGGCCAGCACAGGATTGTCCTAAAAGGTTTTAAATGTGGAAAGCATACAGAGGTGACTTTTAATCTGCTTCTACACTAGGTAATAGCAGGAAACTACATTTCCAGGCAACCTCAATTAATGTATAAAATTTCACACAATATGTTGAAATAGGCAGTCAAAGGGACAGAAGGAATGAATGAATGAATGAATGAATGAATGAATGAATGAATGAAAGATGAATGATGCTTTTGTATCTTTCAATGTACAGCAGAGCAACCAAATAATTGTTTTAATTTTATGGAACTAAGTGCGAGTCATACCAAGTGACTTGAAATCCTAAATACTTCATGGAAACTTGTGATTTTTTTATCTGCAAATGTTTAGGTGCAGCAAACAATGTGCTGATGAAAACAGAGCTGTACTCTAACAGAGAACAATTAGAATGACCAGTTAAAAATTTCGAGACCAAGAGGCTCATTTCAGTTGCATTTCATATGCCAGGTTTATTGACCAGTTTTGTCTTTTTCAGTTTTATTAAAGTATTGGTCCCCTCCTGTTCATTGCAGCTAGCTATTTGTTCCTTTTTCATGGAATTTACTTAAGTTTTCCAGAGAGGTTTCCATCAGACTGCATATTCAGTGGAATTAAATAGGTTTTTAGGACACTGGAAAACAAGCATCTCCAAAGAAGGTGTGAGTGGGTGTTCTTTGTTTTGTTTTGCTGTTAACTAGGATATGATTTGGCAGCCCAAAAATGAGATGTTAAGTGTGCTATAACAAGTAGCAGCCTAACTACTCTGAATCCTTGAAATGTGTGACCTGACCTACCCTCCAAGGCCAGGGCAATGCATTGGTGCCCAAAGCTCTCTGTCACAAAGAAAACAGACTAATCTGAAAAGGATAAAGGTTTGTTGCAGGACTAATCACTGTGCAGTGACAGGGATCTGAGAACTGGGAATGCCACAATTCCTTACTCAAAACACACCTTATAACATCCCTCTGCTTAATAAATCTTGAATACAAACATTACAAGCAAACTGTGGTCTCTGCTTCAGCTGGCCCTTTCCAGGGCCATTCTGTTGGACCTCAGAATGTGTCTTTGTCAAAAGACTAATTTAAAGATTTTCTGATTAGTTCTACAGGAATAGGTATGTTCTATTGCTAGGTAACAATTTTCCAATGATACACATAGAAAATTATAAACTAAACCTGTAAACCTTCTAAAATTTCAGTGGACTCCTGCCCTGTTAGACCAATGGAAGGATAGAAAGAGACGTCTTCAGATCTGGGAAGTTTGTAGTTAGTTGAAAGTTAAAATGCTTGTGGTTCTAAGGTACCCTAATTAGAGAGTAAACCAAAAATTTGCATAAAGCTGTTTTGGAATCCTCATTGCTAACCAGCCACTTCTCCATGAGAAATATATATATATAAATCTGTGAATGTTTCTTTTTTTTTTTTTCTTTTTTTTCCTTTTTTAATAAGAGAACTTATTTTAAAGGTTTTTAAAGTCTGAGGATCTGGGCCGTGATGAAAGCTGCCATTAGCACTTTCACACCTGATTGCAGACCACTGTAGTCAATACTGTTCTACTGACAAAGCAGTGTCAGCCTGTCAGGTTGAGATTTAACTCTGGCCTTTCAAAGCTACTGTCCTGGATGTGTGAAGAAGTTAAATGAGAGCCACCGATTCTCTTTTGAGTTTCCTGGGTTTTTAATGAAAGATTTCTCGTGCTGCTGTAGCTGGCGTAGCTTGAGTGCTTCATCTTTTGCCACGATTCCTGCAAGCTTGAAGAAGTTCTGTATTTATGGAGGTGAGTTTGCTTTCTGTATTTATCAGGTGCATTCACAGCTGCCAAGAGGACTGCCAGCTTGAGGCTGCAAAGTTTTATCACTCTGACTCTAAATAAAATCCATATTAAGACTAGCAACTAATTTGTAGCTGCTCTGGCAGGCAGCAATGACTTTTTTGGACATTGTGGATAGGTAGTAGAGTGAAGCAACCAAAGCTGAGCAAGATGTGGAAGCTTCACATCCCACTGATATCTTGAGTCATGGTAAGGTGCCAGAATTTGAATTAGAGCTCTTCTCTTAAATAGATTAATCTCTATTGCCAACAAAGGTAAAATTTTTAGGGTGAGATGTGAGATGTTTCTTTTTTTCCAATTTCTACTCTGTCTTACAGCTTTATCCCTTCATTCTGAGTAATATCCTGTTCATTGGTTCCCTTTGCCCCATACAAAAACCAGTCTAATGTACTGCTAGATCAGGATTTCTCTGTCTCTGGTTGCTCATGTAATTTCTCTAAGTGCTTTGATGAGGTTCTGAATTTTTAGGAATCAGCTGCTTGTCAGCAGCAGCATTGCCCTCTGGTGGATGCATGACTCCAGTGGGAGAAAAGGGGAAGAGAAAGAAAAAGTCATGTGGACTGACCCTTTTGTGTTTTTCTTTTTTCCACCCAAATCTCTGTGAATTTAGAGAGCAGATAAAACATTAAAGCTACACTGCAAAATCTATTGCAAAAACCTTGAAAAATTCAAGCTTACATGAACTTTCCACCAATTAATAATCATGTGAAATGTATGCCACTACTGACCATGGCATTAAGTGGAGCAGAGTGATAGATGGAAACACATTTAAAAAGTGTAAGAAATCTTTAGAAAACGAGGAGTGTAAGTACTATAAGCAAAGGTCTTAGAAAACATATAAATAAATTGAGAATGAGGGGGGAAAAAACTTTCCAAAAGACAAAAAAAAAAGTCTTTGCTGGCATCATTAAAATAATTCTAAAATATGCTTAATTGAAACTTCCTTTTTATAACTGAGCTAGAAACTTTAGATTCTGAGCCCAAGTAACACTCAAGGGACATAATGAACCTGGTCACCAAAAGAAATGAAAAATAAATCATGAAAAATGAAAAGAAAAAAAAAAAGACTGAAAGCTTTGGAAATGTGATGTAGTTC
Organism: Cyanistes caeruleus; assembly: GCF_971803275.1. Taxonomy (NCBI): domain Eukaryota; kingdom Metazoa; phylum Chordata; class Aves; order Passeriformes; family Paridae; genus Cyanistes; species Cyanistes caeruleus. The sequence goes on from NC_141702.1 coordinate 107,290,651, forward strand.
TTTATGCAACTCAATAACAGAGCTGCAGATGATGATGATGATAATTATAAGTCTCTGATGACTTCTAAGGTTTCCTGCATACAGATCCCATTTAAATGAGAGTCCAGACCCTTGGTTGGGGTTTTGAAAGAGAATGATGGAGAGGTCTTTGCAGCCCAGTGCCTATTTACAAACTTTCCGTTGGTTTAAGGTTGATAATTTTTCATTGTACTTAGTGCTTTTAGCTTCCCTCTGGTACTAACCTCCATTGCTTTCAACACTTATTTCTTCTTCCTGGCTGATCCTAGAGGAATACAATTGAATTGTTTTTTTCCATCAGCTCCTGGGTTACTGGGCAATAGTCTGAGTTTAATATTTTGTACTGAGAATAGCAACAAAACCAGAAATACCCAGCAATATAAATAGCCTATTTAAAGATTCCTCATTTGTCAGCCTTTCAGAAAACACATAGTTTGCACACATGTGTTTGCACAAATGTTAGTCCATGAGCTTTCTTTAGACAACTTCTTTGGATCCCTCATTTTTATGTCAAGGGACTTTGTTGTTGATCTTTTATAATTCCATGAAGGAATGATATATTAAAAGCTAATCTTTATTTGATGTAAAAAAAAAAAAAAATGAGGATGGTATAAAGATATATGAATGTTTTAATGATTTAAAAGCTCCTTCATGGTCTTACTATATATCTCTCCAGTGAAAACGTGATACTTTCATTCTGGAAAGGACTGTGGAACTATTTCAAAGTATGGAAACAAATGAGAATGCACAGACACCATACATGATATCTCATTTTAAACATCTTAAAAATTGTGTGCTTCTTTTATGTGCTAGAGGTTTAATGAAGCAGTTTTTTAATAATGGAAATGGGAAAAATAAGCTGCAACTGGGAGAAATTCGAACTAAAAGTTTTCAGATGGTCTTTTGATGCTCCTGCATAAACTCAAGCTACAACAAGTACAATTAACAGATAAAAGTAATCTTTTTTGCCTTTGCTGCTTTAATTCATTATTGTTTTAAAAAATGCAAATACTGAAAGAAAGTATACCAATAGCAAGCTCATTTTTGAAAAAATAAATATTTCTGTAACAAGAATAAGTAACTAGAAACATGATACAAGTACCAGAGAAGAAAATTCTAGCTTTGACTGCTGTAATTCTATCTGAAATCCAAAAATCTCTTCATGAAAATCACAGTGTCTGTGCTTTGGATGCTTTTAGATGGTTTAGATATGGAAAAAGATTACTATTTAAATGGAGGAGGAGATTAAAGTCAGATAAATTTTCTTTAAATCTGAATGGAATGATCACAAGAAACAAAACTAAGTCTACTCTCATGTAACTGTTTTTGATGAAGCAGTGTTGAAATATCAGATCATTTGGATCCCAGCACAGGCTGAAATTCCTATTGTTGTCTCATCTGTAGTTATTCAGAGATAATTCTAAGCACGTATAATAATAGACTTACAGCCCTAATGACAGTATTCACTGTTTTCCATGACACATCTTGTTCTTATTTGATTTTTTTGATTTTCTCCCTAATGATTGTGGGATGTTTTCAGATTTCTTTACAAATACATTATCACTTTTATACGTAAGAGATACACTTTTTATTTAGAGTTCTTGGTTCTAAGTAATTTATTTTTTTCTGTCTCTTTTAGAAGACATATTTGGAATAAAAAGCATGAAAGTATTAGCTCCTTATTTCTCACAGGAGATTAATTGGAGTTGGGAGCAGTTGCTTGAAAGTAAATTTTCAATGAAGCTTTTTTTTTCAAAACTGCTTGTATTCACAAACCATCTGCCAGTTCCTCCTTAATTTACTGAAGCTTCTAGGACAATCTTGGCCTTTTATGGAAACAAAAGGCAAAACAATGCTGAAAAGTTTTCAACTGGAAAAAAAAAAATATATGAAAACTTCCATGGTTCTCTCAGCAATGAAAAAAAATCGATGAAAATAGAACAGTGTTTAGGCAAAGTTTCTTTTTCTAATTTGCCTATTTTTTCCAAGTCTATTTTAAATGGAAGTTTATCTACATGTTCCAATTAGAGGAAAATTCTACCATGAATATATGGATTTTGGTCTGTGTCATGCTTATTCTGTTTTATTTCTTGTTCACCCTACCATTTTTTTTTTTTTTCTGATCACTTGGTTTAGTTTCAGTTTAGCCCTGATTATGGTTCCTGCTGGCTGGAAAGTAAAAGGGAAGTTATTTAGTAGCAAACAGCAAACTTTGGAAAAGCTTTCTTATGTAATTGCAAGTGATTGGAAGTGATCCTTTACATCACCTCTAGTATATGCCAAGGATATTGTAGTAAATGAAAATGATTCTGGAAAAACATGCATCCATAATTATTGTTAAATAATTTAAGTAGATTTTAATGACATCACTTTAACTTTTCCAAAATTTCATATGAATTAATATAAATATATTAATAATATAAATTAATGTGAATCTTCTTTAAGTAAACTTTACCATCTTTGGTCTGTTCTGCCCATCCTCAACTTCCATGCCCCTTCAATCACTTCTAATCAGTGCACTTCTTTGTGAGCTGTTGTTTTCAATCTTGTAGAATACATCCCATGAGAGCACTTCTATCAATGCATTATCCTTCCTGGATTATCACTCTGTTCACTATTAATTCATGAGATTGATTCACCCCCTTCCTTGTAGAGAAATATTAAGATGTAATTAAGATACAAATCCAAAAGTGAGAGCATAATAACAGGAAAGCCATCTGAGGGAAACAAAATCACAGCAGTGACATGTTCTAGAAGAGGGCTGCAGCTGAAGATTAATTGGTGAGCACTCACAGTGACAGCAGATAACTCATGTGTTGCATTGACAGAGGGAGTGAAAGAGCTGGAATCTGCAGACTCTTTGTCATAAATAAAGGAGACATCTTTCTGCAGAGCAATTCCTAAATCTGCTTACATTTAAAGTATTTTTCATGCTGAAAATAATTTGCTAAGTGCTATGCAAAATCTATGTAGTTTCACTGTAGCTGGGTCAATTCACACTGTCTTGGCTCTTCAGTGTCATTCATATTATCAATCAGCAGCTGTGAATCCAAACCAGAGCAAACTTTTATTAAGATCAACTAGTGGAGCAGCAAATGGGTTAATGGCACTATGAGTTTGTGCTTGGCATTTGCTACTCAAATCTTACAAGGTGTATAAACATGCAGGGCAACACTTTGTTGATCTGGAGCTATCTTCTGTGTTCATGTGCATGTGTGTGCATGTGCTTTGCAATAAAACTTCAAATTCCTTGGGGCAGTAACCAGGTTTACTAAAAGGGAAGGAAGTAGATTGCATTTTTTAATGCATTTTGACACTGGTGAACAACAGGTGAAGATTTTTAAGCGGGAATATTTGCAGGAGATAATTTGTAAAGAGAAGGACAAAGGTTAAAAAGAAATACTTTGAAATCATATGTCTGAAAATGACTTCATCCTCATTAAAGATTTTAGTGCACTGCAAAGAGGTTCCGTGCAAAGTTACTTGTGCCGAGAATTCCAGGGGATGAAGAGCACAATTCCAGTAACACCTTCAGAAAGTGATACCAATAAATGAAAATGCACATACAATTAGGCACTAAAATATTCATAACATTTCAGCAATGGAAGTGTTATTGTATAAGAAGGTAAGAACAAAAGCAGATAATGAGGCATTAATAGCTAAATCTTACATAAAGTGCATTTCAATCAGACAGACACAAAATGCAGCTCATATATTGAGTATGAATTCCAAGTGTCTAAAAATTCTCATAGGAAATATAAGTTGAGACTAAACTTCAAATTGAAAGGTATTAGGCATTTGAGAAATTCAGAATGAAGTGGGAGGATTTTGTAGAATACAGAACTAACAATTTGATCTACCAATAGCTGGGGCACCTCATGTGCCAGATCCCACCGGTGTCTGGACAAATGAGTTTCATCAGCCATTTAAGAAGGTTCTGCTGCACAAACAAATGAAGAAAAGACATCAAAGTTGCTTGTAAATAAGACACATGGGCAGCCTGGGTTTTAATCCTGGGTTGTTTTTTGTTTTTTTACCTTCCATGCAAAGATTAAGAGGTGTTTTTGAGAAGAAGTCTCACTCTTCACTGACTTCACAGCCAACAGTGGCTGATATTTACCAGATTGAGTTAGGCTGAATGTGAGAGATCAGCGTTCAGAACTGTATCTTCCAGCCAGTCTTCTCAAGAGTATATGACAGGAAGATGATTGATCCTTCCCCAGTCCCATTCTTCACTCTCTGTGAAAGGATAAACTTGGCAGACTCTGAAATCCACCTTGCAGCACCAGGGAGGTTGTGCCACCACACGTGGTAGGCTGCTTCAATGGTACAGTCATTCCAACCAAACCAAAATAAGTGCACAAATGAGTTACACAGGTTGTGAAGACGCTTAGGAGTTGTGAATTTGGGCATGAAGTTCAGGCAACCATTTGTAACCTCATACAGTTCTATTTAATATGGCAGAGCTCAGCACTGGAAATCAGAATCAGGAAGCCTTCATCCTTCAAGAAACACTCTGCTAATCTCTTTCAGGCTGTACAGATGTGGAAAAGTCCTTCTCTCAATAATTTAAACCACTATCAAAACATTACACAAAAAATCCTGCCCTGAATGTTCATTAGGAATATCCTATAAAAGACTCAGTTTTTCAGTCCTTGACTTTATAGTTGTCTTTATAGCTGTCAGCATGTCCTGAACAGTGAAATAATACTGAGAGCTGTGTATGAAAGAGTTCACGTCCTTCCTTCCCATCATCACATTCCAAATATGTTCACAGGTAGCTGGTGCAAAGTTAGACACAATACCAGTTTGGACAGGAGATTGTGTTTATCTTTTGGTGGACAGTGTAATTATACCAAAAATAATTAGGATTAGCTTGAAAAAGTGTCTATTGAGTTGGTCCTTTTCAGCCATCCTTTTTACAATCATCCTGTCTGAACTAATAGAAAGTAAATAATGGTTAAAAGGTAATGAGAAGTAATGGACCTTAAACAGATTGACTGTTGATTGGGTACCACCAATTTGCAGCATTTGTTCTTCCTTCAGGGCCCTCGAGCTGTGCAGCTCCCTAGCAACAATGAAATCTGCTCTGAGATATTCTCATACAGAAAAAGCTGCCCTTGCCAGCACGGTATGGTGATAATCGAGCTGGCAACAGAGCTGAAATTGCTGTGCAACAAATACCCTAACATTCTGCAAGATGTTACGCTCTGCACTGTGCATGGCAGCCACGATTATAAAGCCTTGCCTCTCAAGAAAATATTTTCATACTTTAATTTGTTTTCCATATGCAAAAGTTGTTGTGATGGGGAGGGTGTGTGTGTGTGTTTATCTTACGCTTGCAGTGTCAGAACACTGTCAGGGTTCTGGGCTGCTAATCTGCAATAATATAAAAAGCTGTGTTTGGACACTCCAGCTTCTTCAAAATATTTGTGTTGCACTTCTTTGCTGCTTTTGGATTTAGAGGAACCTTTTCCCTCAAGCCCTATTTTCATGTGTATGAAAGAAGACAATGTTATATACATACATCACGGGGTTGAATTAGAGGAGACAAAGGGGGTAGTTTCAGTGATAAAAATCTTAATTATTGTAATATTTTGTGAAGTGATTAGATAGAGATGGTAAGCGATTTTCATGCAGTAGGAAAACAGGAAAATCTTGTTCTATCTGGTCCACTGGCTCTATTAGCATTATGTTTTGTTCTAGGCAACAGGGAAATGGCATCAAAAGTGCAGAATTCCAGGCATCTGATGAATTTCTCACTGTTGAAAATTACTAAGAACCTAACTAGCCTAATCTACCTTGTTGAAGTCTTTCTTCAACATAGAACATCAAACCCTCAGTTAATTTTCCCTACAATGAACTTTACAACAAATTTCTCACCTCTAATTGAAATATTAAAATAATTTACAAATGCCATAGCTCTTTTTATTATTTCCTGCAGTTGAAATTCATATTAGTTTTTAGTTTCAAGACAAGAATGCTTTAATGTCCTATTGTGGACAATGTCTTAGCACATTAACATAGAATATTATTCTGTTTCTTTTCAGAATATCTCCATCCTTTAAATAGTATTTTCTGAATTCAGATCCTGAACTATTTTCAGGGCTCTAATTTTGTCACTTTGTTATACTCAAGTAAAATGCATTACTGTACAGATGTTATATTTTAGGTTTGTTTTTTTTCCTTTTAAGTGACACAGGAATACCTCTGATTACAACTGCATACATACCTGGTCTTGACAGCATTTATCCCTTTTCAACCATTTGTATCTTTATCCTTAACAAATGTGCTTGTAACCCCCACAAATGTGCATGTTACTTTTGATTTCTTTTTAGCTCACAAGCCTGGGATGCAGTCATTTATTTATCTGGTAAAAAGCATGTCCTTAATGGATGCCTCATCAAATCTCTGAACTGTTAACACAGATGTAATATCAAAACATTCTGAATTCCAGCTTCTCCTAATTCCCTACTTGTCCAAATGTAATCATGAAAAGAAGAATATTGAATTAATTTGTTATGTGCCCATTAGCTAATTCCACTTTTGAGCCTGACAGAATCAGGGAGCAGAATACAACACATGGAAAGCAAAGTGTGTGCAGGACATTGGATTTATCTTATCCCCTTTCCTCTCCCCCTTCCTCTTCCTCCAGGGATGGGCTGCAGTTTTTCAGGTGTGAGGTAGGGGCATTCAACTCACACTCTGGCTTTGGGCTGGTAACTTAAAGTCCTCACTTACTGTTAAAAACCATGTTTTGGCAAAGTTTGGGTAGGTTGCTGCTCTTCCATGACTTGGCTCCTTCACGTGTGAGGGGGTTTCAGTGCACGGAGGATGCCAAGTAATCTCCATGAAGCAGTGATGTGGCTTTGACCTAGGTGTGAGTGCAAATGCAAACCCTGAAAAGATACAGTTAAAAGAAATACTTTATACAATTAACTGCTTTTGATTTGGCATTAGCTTTGCTTGCTGTGGCTACTGAGGTTGATGCAATTTCATCAAGGCAAGCAATTTTAAGTAGCCAAAGGTGGATTTAAAGAGAGGTGGTGATTTCTGGGTTTGGATATACCTGCCTCTGTGGAATGTGAATGGGATAGTGAAATCTGGTCTTTAATTTCTGTTGAGTGCCTTTGAAACAAGCACCGTAGAAATAAATTTGTTTGAAACAGTCCTACTGTTCTTCTTTTAATCTATCCTTGTGTGAAACATGATAGCTGCTTTTACAAAGTGTCAATTCTCCAAGTCTTTTGGAGCTCTGTCTTAATATTAATGTGTTTTGACAGAAAGGAAGCTTAAGTTTTTGTTCTTTATGCCAGTTCTACAAAACCAAAATCATCTCTGATAGTGAAGCTTTGAGTCGATGTGTTCAAATTTCTATTCTCCTGAAGAACAAAACTTGGTGTCTGTTTCATCTGCAATAAAAAGTGTGCTGGGAGCCTGAAGTGTTGCAGGACTGAGTTTTTATATGTGCTCATTTTGGGGAATCTTGGACAGGTTTGAATTTATAAAGGCCTGATTCAGTATGTAAATGAATCTGCTTTTGGTTTAAAAAATGCCAAAATGTTGCTTTAGTCAAGATCATTGCAACTTAATCTATAAGATAATAGGTAAATATAAGGTTAAGATATTCAGGCAGTAAAATCTGAAAACTTAAGCATTACTTCTCCTTCTTCCTATAGAATTTGTTATTCTGTTTTTAGCTTGTGAATTACATAATTATTAGGACTATCTGCATTTTCTTTTTTTGAGGCAACCTAAAGTATGTCTGTTGGAAGCTTTGAACTTTTAGTAGTGGAAACTCTTTAGGAGATCTATGTTATTTTGGAAAAAAAACAAAACAAAACACAAACAAACAAACCTCAAACTAGACACACATAGACACAGAAAAAAAACAAACAAAAAACCAAAAAAACACCTCAATCAACCTAGCAAAAAAGCCCAACAAGAAAAAACACACCTTAAAATTTCCTTCTGATCTCAGAAGTTAAATAAAGTATTTGCAAGGTAAAAAATTTGGGCAAATCTTCCATAGCAACTAGTTTCATTTACCAGTTTTTTTCTTCCTGGCTCCTCTTGTTCCCACAATAGTCAGAAAATTGTTGGCTGTGTATTGTAGTATATGTGTATTGTCAAAAAGTGGAGTAGATGTCTTTGTACTTTCCATTCCTCTCCTCAAGATACAGCACAATGTGTGGGAACTTGCAGAACCACCTGATGATGAAATTTAAGGGATGACTAAGACAAAACACCAAGGAAGTTATTCTGTATTCTCTCCTTTCCTATGGTTCATCCCCAGTGCCCAAGAGGCAGCTTCATGCCAGCTGTAACCAGCTCAGGAGTGGACACCTTTCAGCTGGAGATATGCAAAATATTTTCTTTCATATATATGTAATTATAGTGATTGGACTTAAAGGCACATTATCTTTACCAGGTGTGAGGATACTAGTGGTTTTTAAGGAGGGTATCAGGTGTTTTATAAATAGTTCTGGGTGTGGCTTTGGGTTAATTTAAGTGGAATACCTGGTGTAAGAAACAATCCTTAGATGGTTTATGAGTCTCTTCTGCCTGGCACCAATTCCTGGAAAGTTCCAGAGAGAGCATCAGTGCAGGTAAGCATGAAGTAAGACTGCTCCATGGTATTTTAGGTGTTTGTGGCTTGAAGCTTCCTGAGTGACAAGTGGTATCTGGTTTTGATTGCTGAGTTTTTGCTCAGCTTTAATTTTCTAATCTATCTTTGAAATAAGCTGGCTCACTCACACCTGAACTGTGGACTGTGTGAAGAATTATCTCTTGCTTTTTCTTGCTTCTGCCTTATTCAAGAGCCCTGTGTGTTTGTATTGGGGAAAAATTGTGAACAGTGTGAGGTTGTTAGATCACTTTCCGATTTTGAATGTGACTTTATAGCCTTACATAATGTCCCGCTGTGGTCAGCACTGTTTCAATTGAGCTGTCCTAATCTATGAAACTCTTCCTCTTAAAAAAGTCTGATGGGTTTGATTGTCCTTGTTACCTTCCCCCTCTCTTTCCTGATGTGGATTGGTTAAAACAAATGTGAGCAGCATGGATTTGTGCAGTGGGATAGAAAGCATGTTATGCTTTGATATGGAGTGAAAAGAGGAAATTTGGGTTGCTCTGGTAGCAGTGTGCAACTGGAGCATTTTGTTGTCTACACCTTGAAAGCATTTAGAATCCAAGTACTGGAGCTGGGCAGAAAGGAGGAATGTAGCACACAGATAAGTAAGAGCATGTCCCACCCAACTAACATGGGTACAATTTTTTAGGTTACTTTGAAAACCTTCCTTTTTGCCTAGAATATCGATATCAGACCAGTAGTAGATGCTAGTTGATAAGCCTTTTTTCAGTAAAATTTGGGAGAGTCTGCTGATAATACCTATCAGGATATTATAACAAGAAGAAAGGGAAGCAATGCAAAACTGGGGGGAAGCCCCAAAGATATTGGAAACTGAAAGCTATTGTGTGAAAACTGGGAGGCTCTGGAACGTTTTATGAGCAGCTAGACTTGAAGGAGACATTTAAAAACAAAAGTTATTGAATCACTGTTGCATTACGGCTCTATTGAATTATGTCAGAAATTCCTGGCAAAAGTTCTCAAACTTAGTGAGATTTCTGTAGTCCTAGTGGTTCCAGAATTGATAATAGACTGTGAATATTTTGTGTTAAATTTTAATAGCCTGTGAATAAGAGGATTTTAATTGCAGTCTTGTATTTTGTATGAAAGTTTGAGTCAGCATGTGGAAGGAAGTCAAATCTGAGGTCAATGGTTTGGAAGTTATTCTAACAGATATGGACTGCAAAACCAGCTCTTGGTCCCCCAGTTTAAGCAGAAAAAAAAAATGGGACATGATATATTTTTTTCTCTAGAGTATATAGAATTAGGCTTCAGATTCCTAAATGGAGTGCGTTTGCTGTTGCCTTACATTTAATAGACTTGTTTTCTGAATGAAATCAAACACAAATTTCTGAGGGAGCAACTATAGAAATTTAAATTTACTAATTAAATTTAATTTATTAATTAAACTATAGAAATTTAACACCACTGTCTGGTCAGGCAAATCAGGCCATTCTTCAGCAGCCCATTCTTGCTCGTTGGTGATATCTTGAAGCAAATAGAGCAGCTAGCTCTTAATCCTGTGTTGTCACTAGCTGAATGTCTGGATAAAAGGTTTTCACTTCTGTACAGATTATTGCCTTTTGTAAACACCTGAGGAATCAAATTCTGTTAATATGGTATAAGCAGATTTTTGTTTTGCCTCATCTCCTATCCTGTTCAGACTTACTCACGTGTGACTGATCTGCTCTGCTCTCTGCATCAAGTGCAAATGGCATTTGGGGGTTCTTTGATTAGAAAAGGCTTTCTCAGCTCAAGTTGCAATGTTGCACTGATAGTGCAACCTGTGCAACACAGTTATGTTCTACTCAGCAAGCCAAACATTTGAGTCAGCAGATAAATGCAGTTTGCAGTGGCATAAACTGCCTCCTGTGTGTTTATAAATATGTATTTACAGTACACTTTATTATTTATGCTTTATAAATGTATTAAAATAGGATATTTATCTTGCTGATTAAACAGGAGCTTGTTGTATATCAGCACAAGGTTATTTCCAGAAAAAGTAATGTATTTAAATATGAAAAATCAACGATTGCTGAAGTACTATTTCAGATTTTCTTTCAAATATTTTTCTCTTTTTCCTCTTAATGCTTGTGCATTTTAGTAGCTGGAGTTCTATATCTGCTGATTTTGGCACTATTCAATTTGGTGCTATTACTATAAAGTTGCATTATTCATAGCATATTGTAAACATAAAGATCATCTGAAACTTCTGATAATTTGTATGTTTAGGATTTACAGTACCAAACATAACAATCATATCCCCTGATTATTTCATAATCCACTGAGCAAATAATACCAATCCAGATTTGTACTTGCACTGAGTGAAGCAGAAGGAAAACAATTTTTGCTGGTAAGGATAAAAGTGTATGATTGTGGCCATTTCCCTAAAGGCAGATTTGTAATATATGCAGGCATAAATAGGGTCCTGTCACTCTGCAGAAGCTGGTTGAGTCCAGACCCCACATTAATTGGGCCATGCTACCATTCCCAGACCGTGTGCATAAGCAGGTGGAGAGCAGAGCAGTCAGAGCTGATGACTTTGCGTGTAGAACATACGGATTCAGTGATCTAACCTCTTAAAATCTTTGTCAAACTTCAGAGTCACCCAGTGGAGTGGATGCCCGTTTGCTGCCATGAGTGTGAGAGGCAACCTTGAAGCAGTTTTCAGTTTAATTCAGAGGAATTAAATTAATTTTAATTTGCTTTGTGCTTTAATTTTTAATGTGCTTTGTGGTTCCTGGGGACCAGTGTACAGGAATTACTGGAAGAGGTACCTGAACAGCATCCCCCTGATCTGAAATACAAAGTTTAAGGTAGCTGGACCTGCCATGTCTACATTGCATGATGGGTTTTGGTGTCACAGGCACTACCCAGTAAACCTTCTAATGTGAGCAGACCTAAGTTTTACTAGGAAAACAGGATCCAGGTGTGGGGATGAAGAGTTACTGGTTTCAGAGTACTTTCTGGAATTGCCATTGCTGTTTCTAAAGTTAAACACTTTTGTTGCTGCTTTGGAAGTCTCTGGATGCTTTCTTTACCTCTGCTAACTGAGACTACCACACACAGTAGTTGTGCAGAGCAGGTGTGCTATAAATGTGTGTAGTTTTACCTGCTTGAAATGGCCTGGTTTATTATCATGTGAGACTGATATTGTCTGCTGTGAAGATTCACCTGTAGTCTTTTCAGTAATAAGGTTACTAAAACCTGAGGTTAAATAAAACCTCTCTTTTTCTTTTATTTCCTTCTTATTAATGCTCTCTTAAGGTAGTTAGTCTGTGCAGCTGATCTGTCTTACATAGTTGTGTAAATAATGCAAAAAAACAGTAATATTTAAATCTTAAGTGTTTTAATGATCTTTGACAGTAATGTGCTTTAATATGAAGGACACAACTGCAGGAATTTTGTTTGTTACACATTCTTTACATCGCTTTTATTGATCAGAATTCTCCTGTTAATGACTATCATATTCAGTTTGTTATATGTCCTTGATAAACCCACTTTAAATTTATTGTTACATTTATTTGATTTGAAGCTTTTTGGCCCAGATGTCTTAGCATAACCCTCTAAATTGGGTCCAAGTTTTTTAATTGTGACCAGTACTGTGAGCCAGTGTAGCGTCCTTTGTTTTTTAAATATTTCCTGCATACATACACTTAATCACTTGTCAGTTGTTGAACAAATGTGCTCTCTTTATTTCCTCAGTTGCTTGTAGCTGTAAAATTCAAGAGAGTATCCCAATGTGATACTGAGGTGCGTTTGTGTTGGGTTTTCTGATCACAAAGTATCTATAACATTCTTTTTTCTATATCTCTTGAATAGGTATAAATTATTAATATTCCATTAATTGACATTGACTGTTTGATAGGAGCCTGACAGTTTTTTTTATTTATTTTATTATTATTGATGGCTTTTATATGTACAGATATCTTTTATGGTTACTTTCATATAGAAGTTAGAATCTGTGATATGTATTTATATATATCATTGGAACAGTAGTATTATAATTAAAATGATGGGGGAGGAAATGTGCTTCCCCAATTCATGTGGTGCTAAGGTTTTATTTAAAAATGAATGGTTGTTTATCTGAACTCTGATTCAGAGTCAGGTATCCCTCTTGGCAGGTGTCAGTCCAGGTTAGCTTGTTATCATCAGGGTTTTTCCTCTGGACTGGAAACCCACAATCTGTGTGCCAGCAGGCCTTGAACTACAGGGGAGTTAGGATTTTACAACTGTGCTAAACTATAATTATGCTAAGTAGTTTATGCAATGAACTGGGGAAGAGGAAGAGTAAAGATAAGAATTTAATGTCTGAAGGGCCAAGTTAATAAGGTCACTAATTATGTAAATACAATGCACACATGCTTTCAAGCTAGCTGTCTGAATAAGTGATACAATGCAAGATCTTGAGGTTTTGGGGACTACTGCTGGTGAGGAATGCTGAATGTTTTTTTCAGCTAATGACTGCAGAGGGGGCATTGGCTGTGCAAGTTCCAGCTGGAAACAAAGGGACAGGATGAGGTACTATCAGCTGCCCTGACATCAGGTGAAGGCCCTACCAGACATTCACTCAGTTTAAGCACTTAACTGTTCTGTGTGCTTAAATAATTAACCATCTCCTGTGCCCCCAAATGTAAGATTATATGGAAAAGATACATTATTGTGCTGAGCACAATAAAGTTTTTTTTTATTTCACATAGAACTTAAAGCACTGTATTAAGCAAATTGTATGGAACATGAAGCATCTTGATATTTCTTAGGGTTTGCATGTCACCTTTTCCACTGCTTAAATGAAATCAATGCCAGATGAGCTACAAGTCTTGCACCAGACTTGTGGCAGAACTTTGCTGTTTGATTTATTCACTCTCATCAGAAAGAATCTGTAACTTAGTGATTGGATACATTACATTAGCTAAATGTGTCCTCATGTATTGAATTCAGTGGTTAACACTTGGGCCAGATTTCAGTTAGGTTTGAATTTTATTTCTTTCTTCTAAAGTTTTGTCTTCTGAACCACTAAATGGGATTTGCTCAAAAATACATGCTGCTTCCAGTTGAAACCTCTCGATTGTTGCAGTTATTTTTCAAGACATCTTATAAATCCTGAATATCCCCTCTGACCAAATTAGTGAGCACTATATAAGTTGTACTATGCTTATTTTCACATCAGCCCTCTGCAATACAGACATTCACTCTTGTTGGGTCTCTGCAGTACAGGAAATCTCCACATTTCATTGAAACCTATAAGACATTTGTTAGGGGGCTATAATATCCTTGCCTGCAACTCAAATTTAGACCATCAAATTCTGCTCGACTGCCTCAAACCCTGCATATGGCAGAAGTCTCTGAGAGCTTGAATTTCTAATGCTCATGTTCCCTCACTGCCTTATGTTGTGCTTCTGGTCCTAATCTGACTCACCTCAGATGCTGAAGTATTCACTAGTGCCAAGACTAAAACTTGATAGGATTTGAAGACGTGGCTGATTTTTTTTTTTTTCCTTCCTTGTCTGAAGGTGCCTGTTAACTTAGAGTGCAACATCCTTCCTGGGTCTCTTATATAAATTGCTTAATTGTAAGAAGGTTCACATAAAATATGACAGACATAGTCTCAAATTATACTGTTGCCATGGAGGACTGGAATTTCATTTCAGCTCCTCAGTGCTTCAGTGTGGAAACGTAACAGCTTCAACAAAGAGGATTTGGAAAGCACCTCCAATGAAGAGCATAGGATTTTGGTTATTTAGGGGATAGGACAGCAATACTGCCTGTGAATGATTTCCAGTCAGCTGGGTTAGCTAAATTGAATTTTAAATCTTGAATACTAAAAACCGTTCTGTGGAAAGAAAAGGGCCTTTTTGTTTTCCAGATCATTATTCTTGCCAGCTAAATCGTGAATCTGGATTTGTTAGCTGTTTTTTTGTAGGTCCATATGTGGCAAATGCTTAACTTAAAATACTTGGCAATGTGTCTCCTAGCCTTAAAACAAGGAATGGATAAGGAATTGTTAGAGAAATATTAGAGAATCCAGAACTGAAACTTTAATCTCTTCTGCTGTTTTTTCTTGCAAGGGCCCATAATGATAGGTTCAAGGAATATCATCTTTTTGTGCATTTAGAAAATTCTCATGCTGATAAAGAATTTATTGCATTGAAACTGTTTGTTCTCAAAAAACTTCCTCTGAGCTCAAAACATTATTTGCTTAACCTAAAAATCCAAACTATTGTGGTTGTGAAATAATTAAACAGCCTTGAAAGCTATCTACTTGTACAATAATCTCATTGTAGAAAATACCACCTTTTTCATTCAAACTGTCATCCAAATAATTTAAAACCTAAGTGCAGTATATCAGCCATGACCACTTGGCATCTGTTATATTGGAAACTGCTTATATAATTTGCTTTGCCTCTTTATTTTTGTACCTTAGATTTTTTTTCCTTCAACTGAGTACTTTTTTTAAAAAGAAACATGTTTGTTTCACTAGGATGCTTCTTCTTAAGAAGGTGGCAACCTAAGTTTGAAATTGGGATTTAGAATAACTCCTGACTCTCTCAAGCTTGGAGTTGTGTGTGCTCTACAGTCTGTTCTTTCTTTATCAAGTGGGTACTAACACAATGAGTATTTTTAGAAGAGAAAATACACAAAAATTAAAACATTTTCAGATGCAAATATATTGTGGACAGCTAATAGATGTTTGATATTTAATATCCACTTCTTTTTTTTCCATTTACAATCCTCTGTGGTGTGTATCTATTGTTAGATGATGGTAGATCTGCAATACAGCTGCAAAATCTTCTCACCTCTTAATGTTTAATAAAGAATAAAATACAACAAACCAAGGACAATTCTTCCCATATATTCCCATATTTTGAAAACAAAAGCACTGAAATTCACTGTTTAATGACAAGTTTAGGACAAGTTCTGCAAGTCTGATGTTATTCTCTTTATTATAGAACCAAATTACTTGGAAAAGATGAGACGTTGAAAAAGTTATCTGTGTTCAGAAAGGAGGAAATGGAAAGAAACTTGTAGTTGCTATTTGGCCCTCAAGAATTGGGAGGAACTGTAGATTCTTCAATTGTTTTACTTGGGAAATGGATACCTTTTGAGGTGTTGGTGTTCAAGCTCCTGTAAAATAAATGAAAATCCGAACACTTCATTTAGCTGTGTCTTAACAGCATACTTGTAATGGCTACTGGGATACTTAATTTTTAATCCAGATTAAAACCCTTGAACCTATTTTGTAACATGGGGGAATATTGCTGCCTGGTCTAACACCAAAGACTAATAGAGTTTTGTCCTATTTCAGCTTTGTAGTTTGGAGAAACTGTCAAATACAAAACTTTGGATGCAGGTTTTAAGTGTCAACATCAGCTTCAGCCGTCTGGTGACTTTACAGCTCAATACCAGGGTTTTTGTTTGAGGCTCTCAAACAAATGGAGATTTAATTTAAAGTCATCTCTTTGTGATTCAATCAACTGTATACTTTACAAACTCGTCTTGAAGGAAGCTACCAGACCCCAAAATCACATTCAGACTGTGTGAACCATCAAGTGACAGAGTTGTCTTCAATGCAGTGATATTTTGAGATGACATAAATACTGAACAAACCCCATCATCACTGAAATCTTTCATGTTAACCCAATGTTACTGTGTTCTGGTGTCTGTTTGTGTTCTAAGAGACTTCAAAGATGGTAATATTTTGCAAAAGTCTATTTTAACCAGCCTGCCATGGTGCGTAGCCATACTGTGAAAAGTAAAATGCCAGTGAAATGATCTTCTGGTCTGAATACTTGTATGATGTAGTTAGTGGGAATGAGGAAATAGATTTCCTTTTTTTGTGGGGACCAAGATATCCTCTGTTTTTGGAGTGGTGATTTCTGTAGCATCAAGGATTATATATTTATATAAATAAATATACTACTTTCTAGAATCTTTGGAGTAAGATCTAAAACTACATCAGTCTTGTCTAGGAGAAAAACTACGATTTCTATTTTTTTTATAGCTCAAGCATTTTTGGTTCTGTGATGTAATTGTAGCTGACAGAAAGGTCTAGTCTTAAAATGCTCAACCACATTTAAGCTTGAAGGGTTAAAATAGGCTCTAAAGCAGCAAAAGTTTGCCTTAAATAATAATCAGAGTAAAAAAAGGTAGCTAAGAGTTTTGATGTGTATGTGTAAAAGCTACTCTTTGTTGCAGGAGTTAGGTTCCTACCACATCTGGTCAAAAGTGGTTTTTTGAGGTCAGATTGTAAAATACCTGAAAAAGAGGTCAGATGAAGTTGTGTCTTACTTGTTTAAAGACACTAGACTTGTTTTGGCCTAAACTGGTGTTACTGAATTTAGATTTTAGCCCAGAGCTTTACTGTAAAAAACCACAGGTATTAAATGCATGCATCCAGGAAAAAAAACTTCCTTCAGGTTGACCCTTCCCCTGCTACTTCCAGTCAGATGTGTGTGTTTTTCTGTGACATTTGGATGTGGAATTTTTCCCAAGAAATTAAGATGGTGTGACAGATTACTGTATGCACAAGAAAGAGGTGATGACATTTCTTCCTTGACAGAGAGGAGCTGTATGGTGATACAAATTTTATTTTAATGTATATCTAATTATAAAATGTGCTTTATTTTACATTGATTAGACATCTGTGAAGAATAGCTGATGTTATATTAACATTGATTAAGAGCATGCCTACTACATTTGGCATGCAGTTGCCATGGCAACTGTACTGTAGAGTGACCCAAATTAATTTTCCACCGGTCACTAAGTGCCCTGTCAGGTTGGTTTCTTTTTTTTTCCTTGTGCTAGGAATAAGCAGGCTCTGAAGTACTTGGGTTTTTTTTTTTGAGGAATCTTGCCTTATGATTTGTCTCTTGAAAGCGATGGCTGAGCTATGTTAATCAACCCAAATCTCCCACCTTCGTTTGTGCAGTTAAAAGCATGCTATTTAAATCTCAGTATTATCGAGAGAAACACTTGAATGAATAACAAGTAATTGAATGGAAGTAAATGTACAATATCTTCGTAGTAATTGGAGTAGATGAGGTAGTGTGGTCATTTGCAACCCCTGGCTTTGCACTGCTCTGCTGCTTCCACACCCAGGCTTGCAAGCCTTCCCTCTTAGAGAGCAAGTCTTTACTGAGCCTGATCAGAAAGGGAGCAGAGAATACCGTGCTCTGCATATTTAGCTTGTGCTCCAGAATTCATTAGCAGGGTGCTCGGTAAATGCCAGTAGAACATCCTTTGGCAATAGAAGGATACAAACTCCTGATAGAGATATTGGCTGCGTATTGCTGGCGTGGAGCTGATTCCCACTTCCAAATGCTTTTGCTTGTGTGGCTGGTTTGTCATGTAAGGGACACAAAGTCAGCCATTCAAGTTTAAAGTTATGACCCTTAATTATTTGTCACAGTCATATAATGTGGCAATTTGCTGCCTGGCAACAACCAGGATGGTGATTTGTATCCCTTGCTGGATGTGGTTTTGCCTCACCCCTGTCTTTGTTCCCAAAGGATTTCCATCTCTGTGCCAATGAATGCACCTTCTTTACTTGAACCTCATTTGTGCCTTGCCCAATTTTTTAGCTTTTTCTTCTATAAGGATCATTTCTGTATGCAGAGTGAGTGCATCTGTACTCACATAGACATTTTTAATATGTAAAACACTGTAATTGCTTTGTATTTTCATAGATAGTGATGAAGTACCTTAAGAACAGGGTCTTAAAACACCATGTGCACATAAGTTGTGCAAGTATAATGTGTAGGTTTGCTGCCAGCCTGGTAATAACTGTTCAGAATATATGATATTGTGTTGCTATGCTATCAGCTTATATCTAGGCAGTTCTCATACTGTCTGCTTTGTTCATTAATACAGAGCTCTTAAAATACTTCTGGTATTTGATAGGTTATTTGCAAAAATTAATGAAACTAAACTTCAGGTATAAGACATGATTTTGACAGGAGAATGTCTTTAATTATCTTTTTTTTAACCATTCTGCTGATTCAACCAAGATTAAAAATGTATTTATTACTTATAGTATGGGCTTTACTTACTAACTTCTTGAAAGGAGTATGTAGAAACCCTGCAAGCATAATATATTGCATTCAAACTAACACAAAGATTTTAATCATGAAAACATTACCTGGTGTGTTTGCATTTAAACTCTTCAAAATGCTTGCATAGCAATTCCAAATGTACAAAAAAAGCTCTGTTGAGTTTGTTGCATTAATAAATAGACAAGAATTCCTGCTGAAAATGCCTGTTGTCTTACAGCTTTTGAGGCAGGATTTTGTGGTGTTTTTCTGAGCATCTTTTGTCAAGTAGCCTTTAAAAGAATAAATCTGTATTTTCAACCTGAAGCCATTTGGCTGATTCCAAACACCTCATCAGTAAAAGTATATTTATATCAACTTGAGGCTTGGGAAAACTTAACCTTACACACTTTCAGGTATTATTTTTATTTGAAGAAAGAGTAGGATAGTCTCTCTAGTGTCTCGTGGTGTAACTGGATAGGGTATGTATCCAATTACTGGAAAATCACTGGGCAATCCAGAATGGTCTCTACCCTTGTTGTGGGGTAGTGGCTTTTTGAAAGGACTTGTTTTAAAGACAACTGAAAACATGCTGTTGATGACTAATTGCATTCTGCCTCTGAAATATTAACTTCTATGGAAGCCAGGGTATTTATGGGAAAAGAGCTTTCAAATATCTTGTCTTTGAAGACATCTTTTTAACTCTGAGAAGTAAATTTTCTGTTGACTCATAAAAGCAGACAGGGTTTTGAGGGCTGAACATGTACCTTTGCTTCACATTTTGTAAGTGGTTGCTGAGATGAGAACATCTAGTAGTTAGATGTTCACTTTAAAGCCTTTCTGTAATCAGTATGCATAGACCAAGTAATGAAAGGCAGGGACAAATTGGGAGGGTGGAGTGGAGGATTTTGCACTTGTGTTCTTTTTTCTGTCCTTATGAAATGTGAGGACCATTGGAGTGTCATAATAAACTTTGTGTGTAAAATTTTGCCCTTCCTGTAATAAGAAAAGTAAATGGACTACTTGTAATATGGAGGGGTGAAACTGGTGACCCAGGAAGTCCTTTCTAGTCCCATGTTCTCTGTTGTGTTCTCTGACATGATGGTGTTGAGACTCTCTTGTTAATTATTTGTAATAATCCAATCCATAGTAAGAACAAAATGTCTATTTCTAGACTTAAAGGAGTACTGTAGTGAAGTGGAAAGGAAGCTCCATCAAATTTAAAAGCATACCAGATATCTTGAAGACTTATTCAAGAATAACAAACTGTGTGATTGTTATAATACTTTGTAGTCAAATATGGCCCTGCTGCTGATTCCTGTCCATGACTGTGGTGTGTAACAGCCTAAAAGACACTTCGATGTCTTAGATTGCTTTTTCTCTGCTCCATTCTTGTGCTGAGGGAAGCTGAGTAAATGCTATTATCAGAGCCTTTTTTCTTTTTTTCCTTTTTCCATTAGGCCTTACGCCTGTCATTGAAATTGGAGGTGCATTATAGTTCTTTGCAGCAAGACTTGTAATTTGTTAAGAAATGGTGTAAGAGATTTGACTCATTCCTGAATAGCTTTCATCTTTCCAAAATGCTGTTCTTGTGCAGTTCTAATGATGATCCCAAAAGCCATTAACTGAGGTTGTAAAAGGATACATCCTGAATGGAATACTTGTCTTCCTCTATATGCACAGCAATACATTATTTATTTGCATGGAGACTTAAGGCTATTGAATCACAACTCTTCAAAACCACTGTGTTGCTAATGAGTCCCAAGAAAAGGACGGAAGACTTTCCTCTGTGCCTGTGTTTACCTGTAATAGAAAGTGGGGATTCTTGATTCTTGCCAGCATCTGCAAGAGGGACACAGGACTCAAAGTTAGAAAAAAATAAAAGGGGGAGAGGGCTGACAAAAAAAAAGCAAAACAAACCAAGAAACCGTAAGGTAAAGCTCCCAGGCCAGGCACAGCATGTCTGTCCTCCTTTGCCCTTCCTCAAGAAACCCCAAGCTCTCAAGCCATTGCAGTATCTCTTATAATGTCATGGTTTCCTTAAGATCTTTCCAGTAATCTAAATTTAAAAAGAAGGGATGGAGGAAGCCACCGTACCCAGTCTTCTGATTCTGCAGCTTCCTATGCTCCCAGATTCTGAATGCTTGCCTTGGAAACACCGTGGGTTGTCTGAGTCTTAAAAAGGCTGCAAAACTGATGTCTCTAATTGATGTTTAATCAATTTGAAAAACTTGGCTCAATACATATGAAATGTATGTTAAAAATTAACGCATATCAATGAAAAATATTCTGGTCATTTTGCAAAAAAAGCAAGAAAAATTCAAAAACATCCTGAAGCTTTAATAAGCATAATTCTGACCTGTCTAATAAAGGTGGAAGATTTGAAGATTCTGAAATGCTTAAAACTTAAAAAAACTGTTTTTATTCAGTTATTTTAGCTAGTCTAACTGTTTTGAAGCCAGTATAAAGATTTTGGTGATAAACTCCTTGGAATTTGAAAAGGAATAAAGAACAAAGGTAGGATATACAAAAATGTGCTGCAGAAGGGTGAGTGTGTACATGTGCCTACATGTTGTAGTGCTTAAATATAAATTTTACTCATTTCCATGTGAGTGTGATAAGGCACAGATGAAAGGAGCTATATTTAGAGACCAGAACAGGAGTTTGTGATGTTGTTTTAAGAACTTATTTGTCCTTTTACCATCTCCAGTTAAATGGTTTTGTTCCTCAGGTAACAGAGCTATTACCTGTTGCCAGGTCCAGAAGAGTGAGGCTGTAAAACCAGCTGCTGAAGACTGCTTAAATATTATACTCTGCTTTGAAATAGGGTTTAATTCAATATTATTTAGCTTAGGGAAGGAAGAAAAAACAATTAAACATACTTGAGTGCTCCAGTTTCAGTTGTCTTAATTTTCACTGTTGCTTCTAGATCTGATTGAGGATAAATATTTGTTCCTTAAGTTTGGGGATTCAAGAAAGAGGTCACCTGTGAATGTTGACTGACTTCATACAGAACTATTATGTTTTCAGGGAATAAAGTAAATGTTTTATTACCCCTGTGTTGCTAGTGGACACGAAGTAGAAAGCGAGGGTTCTTATCACAAGCAGCTGAGGTTCTACTTTTAGGAGGCAAAAGGCTTTCATTTCAGAGTTTTCAACCCTTTTTATAAAGTGTTCAGATTCAGGTGAACCTGATTGGTACAAGGAACTACACTTCTGTCATCTCACTGGTGGGACAAGAGAAAAACACTCTCAGAACATCTGTGTCATTGTTTTGAGAACCACAACCTTATTCACACAACAGTCCTTGAGAGAGAAAAGTTCCCCAAAAGACTTTCCCTTGGGAAACAGATCAGCCCTGGAGAGCCTGAAACCCTCTCAGGCTCAGAAAATCATGTCCACACCCCTGCCTCAGCTCTAGGCAAAGTATTGAAGTTTAATTATAACCACTGCAGAAAAGAGACAGAGGGGTCTGATCCAGACCACAAACCATGCAGTGGTTTGTTGGGGAGTGTCAGAGCAGCACCCAGAGAGAGCTGGATGCTACACTAACTTCAGGCACACTTGCACACAGGGGATCTTGGAGCAGGGAGGTTTGGCAAAGTTACTTTTGTTTCTAGGTGTTGAATAGATCCATTTCCTCAGAGTGTGCAGAAGGAAAGCTGGGAGAAGAGGAATGTTCTGAACTTGTTTCCTAAGTCTTTTTAATGAGTGATTGTACGATGGCAGGCATGTGGTGGAACTCTGCACTTTCCACAATACTGCAGTGAATCTGTGGTGATAAAGCTTGAAAATGTAGTGGGAGAAGTGGGTTAAAGCAGTACCTGTGGAAGAGGTGCAGGATGCTTATTAGTTTGGTCAGATTTCTGCATTCTCCAGGATAAGACACTTCTGTTTCAAACCTTTCATAATTATACATGTATGCAATGAAGCAGTGTTTGTTCTTAATGCTAGGCTTGTTTTAGCTTGAAGAAGACAAAAGCAGGAAATACATGTAATACAAGAGAAGACAGTAATAAAAAGAGAAGGTTATTTGATTTGGTTGGTTATTGGATTGGTTTTGAATTCAAATTGCTACTACTCAGGGTAGCAAGGTCTGTAGTACGTGAGGGATGACTAGATGATTAGACATGTAAAATGGATGGACAGACTTGGAGGAGGGGAAAAGTGAAGCAAGTGCATTGTTGCCTTTAATTAGCCAAATAATCATTTTTTAACTGCTTGACTTGAATTTGGTTACAACTATTTGGAAAAAAGAAATTAAAAAATTCTAATTAGGAGAACTGTGATAGTCAAGAAATGCAATATAACCTGGGATCTTTATTTAAATTCTAGAGCTGGTGTTGAAAGGAGCCTGTGAGCACATAATTTATTGTAAGTTATATTCTAGTACAAGTGCTCATGAACTAGCATATTGTCCCTTACTGAAGTCAGCAGGTGTGGTTCTCGTTACACTGCTCAAGAAGCTAAATGTCATCTACTTTGCTCACCCTTGTTGGGTTAGGAAAGGTGAGTCATCTCTTTAATGTGGATCATTTGGATAACTTAGTGGAGTTTCTCAGTCAGCTGCACTGGTAAAATAAGGAGACAGAGAAAGTCTGTAAACTGGTTTTGCTGTGATGGCCATCATCTCAGAAATGGGACTCTTGCATAAAGGGGTAAAAATCACGTACCTGGCCCTCAGAAGTGTCGGTGGCAGAGCTTCTCACTGAATACAGAGTTTAATGGTTTCAATAACTTACCTGTAGCATTGTCCTGTCATGTAACCCCAACCCCATGCCACTTTGACCAAGTTGCTGCTAACATTGAGCTGCCTCTGTGAGTTAAAAACACCACAATTGTCAGCTGGGGGCTTCTTGCCCAAGACATGCTGTCCTCTTCCCCCTGTGCAGTGGCTGCAGATCCATGCTGCTTCCCTTAAGTAGGTGAGCTTTGGAATCAGGCCAAGATCCAAAAAGATATTCTTAATCATCATTTAATCTCAGCCTGGTCAACCCTTTCATCATTGGCCTGTGTTGCCATGTAGCAGGACGAGAGTGTCTGCAGGAGGAAAGGAGATGCTGTGAGTGAGTGTGTGTGGTGAAGGCAGATCAGCCTGCTCTCAAACACTCCTGAATCTGCTTAGGCAGCTTATGAAACTGTGGCTTTATGGGAGTTAATAACCTTGTTTGGGGT
Source organism: Cyanistes caeruleus (assembly GCF_971803275.1). Lineage (NCBI taxonomy): Eukaryota > Metazoa > Chordata > Aves > Passeriformes > Paridae > Cyanistes > Cyanistes caeruleus. Next base: position 107,314,501 of record NC_141702.1, read on the forward strand.
TGAAGTCCTTGAAAGTCTTCCAAGACCTGGCCTTTCTGATCTGTATTTCTTAACCACAGTAAATCTGGTATTTGCTTGAAAGTAATGAGAGTAGATTTGAACTACAAATTCAAATTTAGTTTTGTGCAAATGGAGTTGCTTTTTTTTTTTTTATTTATTAGTCAAAACAACCAGCTGATAACTCCTAATTCTTAAACTTGCCTACAAACCTGACAGGATTACTCGACTGGCTGTTTAAGCACTTTGCTGTTGACTATAGCTCTTTTGGAGACTGTTTACCAGTGGCTTATTTGATTGCTTGGTGACTAAGCATGCAAGACAAAATCCAGTCTTTGCTTTTTTTGCTCATTGAATGCATTTCTGAAATTGGAAGCCAGTGAAAAATGATCTACCTGTAAGCAAACATTCTGCTACCAGGGAAGGAGGTAAGAAAGAGCATGTTGTTAGCCTTAAGGAATCTTTCTTTAGCAGGACGTAATGGGACTGGTGCTCCAAGCCAAGATGAATTACTTGTGCAGCTTGTAATTTATTGAACCCTGTGGTCTTCCAGAATGATCCAAATTGGAGTTACATCAGGAATGTATTTGATACCTATTTTTCTCTGGAAGCTGTAGCTCACCTTAATGTTTTCACCAATGGGTTTTTCTTCTGAGTTACAAATCCCTGTTGTGTGAGCAGTCAGAGGCTAAAGTAAATACTGGTCTCCCTTGCACATTTACAATATTGACATATAACTCAGGAGGCTGTAAAGTTCTTTAGTAGGAGAAGCTTGTTATGCAAGTGAATTCCAGTTCTCATCTTCCTGAACCACACAGCAGAGGCTGGCATTGCTATTTCATGTGAGACAATTATATCACGTTACATGGTAGAGTGAGTGAAATTTTCTGCTAAAATGATCAAATGAAAGTTGACTGTCAAGGTATGGAGCCTGCTTATTTTCTTCTGGTAAAAGCCATCATTAGTTCATAAAATGCATTCTTGAATGTAACATAAACTAAAATTAGCTAATTTTCCTTTGAAAACAGTGAGTCTGACAGCATTACATTTTTAAAGACCTTTAAGAAGGCTGTGGAAGTAAAAAATGAAGGGTTTTTTTATTTTTTATTCCATTAGTTAAATGTACTGTGTAGATAATTTGTTATGCCATGTGATATATCTAATTGATCACTGGGTGGTGTCAAGAGAAGGTTCTCTGCTTCTGGAAAACAGAAGTCTGTGTGGGAATTCCAGATCAGGTATGCATCACAGTAAACCACAGGAGATCAGACTCTCAATTCTTGGGTGATTCACTCCAATACATAGCAGCTTTTCAGATTTCTCTATTTTTGCCTAAAAATCAATCCATTCTTTCTTGTCTGTAAAAGTATTTTCCATGTGTCTGAATAGGAGGGATGTTCTAAAATTGATTTCCAGACACTATTGAATGTGAGATTTACACTTTCCCTTTTTTTTTTTTTTTTAACTGTAAGGACACAGCTGCAGCTCCTGCTTGCTGAAATTTATCACTCTAGTGGAATTTCTGGTGCTCACAATTCATTATTGAGCCCAGTCTGGAACAATTAATAGGGGAAACAAATTATGTTCATGATTTAAATCTATTTTTTTTCTTTTTCTCCACAAAAAGAGTCACTAGTAAGTAAATGGAAGTGAAAAATCATTTGTGATCCCTGAATAAAGGTGAAGGGGCTAAGATGAGATGCTGCTTCTTATTTTCCTGATCATTTGGGAAGTAGGTGTGATGTCAGAGTGAGGATGTCTTTGCTGAAGTTTTGAAAACATAGCATTTCAACGGGGATACTTTAATTGTATGGGTTTTCCTAAAATACTTGCAAATTGGCAACTTCACCATTCAATATGTCATTGTGAAGTAACTTTGTAAAGTACTTTTGCTTTAGAGATAGTTACAATTGAGCCAGTTGCTTTTTATGGTTTTGTTTTGCTTTTTTAAAATAAGGAAGCTCCTGAAAGTGAACCTATGAATTAAATATTTTTTATAAGATCTCTTAGTGGAGAGACTTTACAAGAGCATGTAGTGACAGGACAAGTGGGATTGGCTTCAAACTGAGAGTAGGTTTAGATTGGATATTAGGATGAAATTGTTTACTCTGAGGCTGGTGAGACACTGGAACAGGTTGCCCAGAGAAGCTGTGGATGCTCCATCCCTGAGGAAAGGTTCAAAGCTAGGTTGGCTGGGGCTCTGAACAGCTTGGTCTAGTGGAAGGTACCCCTGTCCATGGCAGGGAAATTGGAACTGGATGTTTGAGGTCACTTCCAGCCCAAACCATTCTATGATTAGTTATTTTTGAAGACTTTTCCCTATGCAGAAGGTGTACTCTAAGGCAAAATCCTCACATAACCTCTGGAATGTAGGGATCTTAGACCTCTATTCAAGTTCAAGTAGTGAAAACTTGAACACAGAATAGCTGACTTGTGAGAAATTCCTATTCCATTAAGCATCCTGTAGCCATTTACAAAGAAAGTGCTTAAAGGGTTTTCCAAAAATCCACTTCCCATTAATCTTGCCAGAAACTCTTGTGCAGTATTACTCAGGGAGTTTAAACTGGGCCAATATCGTGGTGCATACAAATTCAAAATAAAGGCCACCCAGAGGAGATCAGTGAATTAAAGTAACAACGTGAAGTTGGGTTCTTTTTGCAGGAGATTTGCTGGTTGCATGACCAGCTAAGATAGTAATGGAAAAAAGGAATGTAGAAATGTCTCTTTGAGTCAGTCTGTTTGCCAACAAATGTCTGCAACCATGTAACAGCGTGTGTGTTTCTTTCCCAGCAGAGATTTATATATTTTTAATACCATATTAAAAATGTGGTCTCTAATTTAAGGATGTGTGTGAGGCCAGAGATGAAATGTCTCTAGCCTTCATGTTTTGTTTCCAATGGGGTGCCCAGTGTCAGTACTCAGGGAAAAAATAAAAGGATAAATGTGTAGTGAAGCTTTTCAGAATAACATTCGTGGGTCTGATGATCTACCCTTCAGAGAAGAGTGGCTTGAACTGTGGATGTCAGGGTGTTTAATTGGCTTTCAAATCCATGAGACCACTTCTTGATGCCACCTCAGAATTCTAGAATCATGTAAGCCCTAGCAGCAAGGTTTAATAATTTTATCAATTACGTATTTATTTTTGTTTTGCATTCATAGAAACTTAACATCTACAATAATAAATCATATCCTAAAGCTATTGTGTATCACATGAAAAAGACATGAAAGAAGAACATGGCAGATTGTATCTACCACACAGAATTAGCAAAAAAGGGTTTTATAATATGACTCTTTAGGTTGTGCAGTAATAATGGAGACTAAGCTCACGGATTACTAGCAATCTGTAAAATGCTGTCATCTGCAAGTTTTAAAATTGAAATAAGTATAAGCATGAGGTGGCAAAGATTCAATGCAAAGTACTGCAAACACTATTAGAATTCAAGTTTTTGAAGAGATCAGCTGGTTTAAAGGGTAGTTGTTTCTTCCTGTTCTCCAAAAAGCAAGTTTTTGAAAGGTTCAAGAAGAGTAAAGCCGCAATGATGATACGAACAAAAAAAAGTAATTGAGGAATTGAGAAGAGAGAAGTGTTTTAGTGTCATAAAACTCATTTGTGCTACTTAGAGCCTTTCCTGCTCATGAGGACGTGCAGTTTCTTGCAGTCTCTCTTTTGCAACCCCGCTCTATGGAGAGTGAGGTGGGAATGGTTTCCCCTGCTTGAGTATAAACTATAGATCGATACAGACTTAGAAGTGAGAGTCTCCAGGTGACCTCTTCAGTCTGAGCTCTAAGATTTGAAAATCTTGAACTTTATGGAGGAGTGACTTCAAAAGAAGGCTACAAAAATAAGTCTTTCCAGGTTAGTGAAGGAAAGAGTATTCTGGTTTTAAAAGGTGCAAATTGTTCAGTAAATTTACTGCAAGGGAACTATACCAAAAGCTTATTTTTAAGTCTACTTAGATCCTGTTTTTTGAGAGTTTCTCATGGAGGAAAAGTTATTAGAATGGGTATTCTGTTGTAGCTCCCTTGAGTGTGCTAAAAATTCTTCAGGTATTGTAATAAAGCAATATAGAAAATATGCTTTTAAAATAGAAAATGTCTAGTATTAATAAGAATGGCTGTGCAGGTTAAAGTATGCTTGGCACTCCTGGTGGGATTTTTAGATATTGGGATACATACTTATAATTCAGCATTGATTTAACAGTGAAACTGGAGCAAAGGGAAGGAAAAATGTAAAGTTGCCATTAACAGGCCCTACATTTGCTGAAATCAGTAGAGCTGTTTGCTTTATTAGCAAACTAACAAACTAGCAAAGCTTGTTAATGCTGGGAGAATATGAAGTACTATTCTGAGCACTTAATTTAAGCCTCAGTTACTATGCAAAATGGTTCTATAAACATGATTCTATGAGAATACTGCCTTATTTCAGGGCTATAGTGAATTTTGTACAAGAGCTTTATAGAAAAAGGTGGGAATTTATTCATATAAAGAATACTTCAATGTCATACAGGATAGTTACATAGTCTGACCTTTCTAATGAATATTTACTTAGTAAATTAGAAACTTTAAAACCTTTAGGGGCAATCATTTGAAGATTCTGGGATACAGAGGAGAAGAACTGCTTTCTTGCTAGAAGCACTCTTGTTGCTGAACAAGGACAAAACTTTTTTTTGGTTCATGGTACCTTGTAAGGGAAGTTGCAAGTATTTCTTAATTTCTAATTTGAAATGTACTATAAATAAATATATATATATGTATATATAAACACACACATGCAATGTAAAATGCAATGTTGTTTTTGTGGTGGCCTAGAAAATCTTCAGCACACAGTCCCTGATGAAATATCAACCTGACCCCAAATTTACTAGCTGGAATTCAGTATTTTAATCTGCACTTCTCAGTTTTATCAGACGTTTGTTACTTTCAAATATCTTTGTTCTGCTCTGCAAAAAAACAGCCAAACTAATTAGAGAGAATCTTCAGTGTTTGTGGCTTTGATTGGTAAGAAGGAAGTTGAGCTGAAGGCTAAAGTAATGTTTGTAATAGGAAGAAAAAAACACTTTTATTTTTTTCTTTTTTTTTGTCGTAAAATCTGATTACCTGTTTGTGAAAGAGGAGGTGGGGAAAACCCACTCTGAAATTGCTTTTTGTGTAAGACATCTGCCATCAGTTCCGAGTTTCCCTTTTAGAATGTTGGGACAATGAAAGTGCTGGCAATAACTTGTTTAAAAATTAATAGAAATGCAAATGCTTTCAAGTGTAATGTCACACATTCAGCTCCCTGGAACTAATATGTTCAATTGAATCTTATTTTGAAGAGTGCCATAGAACCAAGTAGCATAGCAACAACCTTCTTTTAAAAGATGCCCAGTGAATATGTGCATAAGATGTTTCTTGTTTTCTGTCTTCCAGTCCCTCCTTTATCCTTGTCTCTCCTTGGTTTCAGGTCTCAGTGATTTGTTTTTTCTTTGTCCTCTCAATATGTATTCTCTGCCCGATTCAGTCTTTATCAGTCTGCTTAATTTGGTTCCTGTTTATTCTATCTTTATTTTTCTTTCTATGTGGTTAGATGAACAGAGCTCAAGGAGGCTGGGCAGTAGCAGAGACCCTGAATGCACCTTTCATGGTATGCCTAAATGCAGGCTGATAGTAGAAGGAAGTGAAAAACGATCTTATCTTGTGTTTCCTGTATTTTACCTTGCTGGGTTGCTCCTGATTTATGTGTGGAGAGGGCTGTATTGATCTATTTATGTACAATAAAATTGAGAGAAGTCAGTCTCTTTCTGGGAGGACAGGAAAGGCATAAGAAGTAGCTAAGGAGAGGCCTTGCTAAATTTGAAAAAAAACCTTGGGGACCTAAAGTCTTGAATGGATGAGCAATGATGATATGGTTAGTGGTGCCGAATTGTAACTTGAGGAAGAGAGAAGAAGGTGTTTGGAATGTCTTGGTGTTTCTTAGGATACAAGGTGATGTTCAGCTGCACAATGACAATGACCTGCTGGGCAATCTTTTTCATTCTTGCATTTTAACCTTGCCTTTTTATTGTACTGCCTTTCTTTTCAGCACTGCTGCAGGTTAAACACAAATAAGGTTTTGACAGGAATTTAACTGAAGACCAGCTGCATGCACCTACCTAGTGCATTCAGCCTTTTGAATTTTCTTCCCAATCTGAGGTTTGGTTTGCCAGTGCTCTTCCTGCTTTCATATGCATCTTAAATTAGGTTGATTCTCAGTTGTTCCCCTGGCATTTGATGGCTTCATGTTTTGATGGAATTTTGTTTCATAATTCACTACTGCAATTAATTGCTTATCTTTGGGTACCATAAGACAAAACTGCTTTAAATGAATGTGTTTCAGCCATTCTGTGATAAAGAATGGTGCAGAAATGTGAAGGTGTGAGAAACCCCATGGTGACCAGTGCCAGGTGAGCACTGTGCTGAGCTCAGAGACCCTGCAGCTCATTTTGTGACACGTTTAAAACTGTAATTTTTAATGTAATTTTAAATAACTTAAAACTACACTTCTAAATGATGTCATAATGTGCTATGAGTTCATGCTTCTGCAGTTTCCATTTCAACACAATTGTCTGTGTTTTCAGCAGTCAGGCCAGTTTGCTGCTCCTCATTTACAAGTGTTTGCTCTCCAACTTATGTTCTTAAAATAGGTGGTTTCTTCTTGTTCCTGATAGTTTCAGAAATTGCAAGGTGGATTTAATGAAAGAAAGCAGTTGGTTTCTGGAGATACACATTTCTATGGGGTAGAGCCATGTAGTAAATGAATATCATCACTTGATATAGGTTTGAAAAAGAAGTATTTGGGAATATTTAAGAATGCTTCACTCTTAGAGAATATGCTGGTGGATCCTTTTTGTTATGAATTATATATGGAAAATTCTGCTCAGTGGCTATTCAGGGAAATCTGGTGTGAGTAACGTATACAAGGATACATCAGTCAAATAGAAAATCAGAAATTATTGTCTAAGGTTAAATGAGTATTCAGTGGGTCTTTTTTAGTGGCACTGAAGGTATTATTACATTTTTTGACATATTTTTCAGAAATTACATGAGCAGACTGGAAAACATCAGTCTTTCTGATATGCTTTTTATTGACACAAACAGTGTGAAAAAAATCTGAAAATTGCAAAATGTTTTATCATCAAATATGTTTATGCTTTTAAAAAGATTTTGGATAACAATTCTAATTTTTTTATATAATATTACAAAGACAAATACATCTGTTGCATTCCACAGGATTATTAAACCGTAGGGTATTTTTTCAGTTGGATGCTAAATGTTGTCTTTGATTTAGCTGTAAAAATGGTTTGTAAATAAACAGAAATGCTGGAGGGTGAATCCTTTCTTCATGCATGCAGGTGTGCCAGGAACATTTATAAGTGGAAGTTACAGGAATGGGAAGAGAATTTGACTTAGTTTTTTTTTTTTTAACTGACTGTTTAGAAATCAGTCTTTGTATTATTCCTCCAATACTGTGGTTGGAGGACATCCTAAAATATGGCAAATCTTAGAGTAAAGCTGCTATATATGTTACTTCTCTCAGCTCTGGGAAGACCATAATTTCCAGCAGGTGTGTTAATATATACCTACCTGAACTGGAAGGGTAAGAAATAGAGAACAAAATTATGATAACGAACAGGAAACTAACAATATTGCCTTCACATTCTTCATTTTTCCAGTACTTGATACCAATGTTCCCAAAGCCCTGTTATGTTTCTCAGTTTCATTTAAAATTCTCAGAGCCAGTATGAAAGAGCAAGTAATAATCTTTTGCAGTAATAGAGCAAAAGGAATAGAAATAAATCTCTAGCGTATTTTTGTTTATGTGGGTGTGCAAATGGTGGAAGGAGTTCATGTATACTTGTGTTTTATCTCAGAAAAATGATTGATTAAAGCATGCCACGGCAGAGAAGCGTGGTAGAACCGCTGGCTTCCTGTGGAGTTCTGATCCCTGACACTTTGTCACTCAAGTTCACGTGGTGCTCTTGGAAATACTTCCTTCCAGTGCTCCCTACCATATTAACTTGGCTGCAGTGATTGCTTTGCTTCCCCTTGATCTCCTGCTGCTGTCCCCTTTCTTTTACTATCTAGGAATTCTTATCAGGCTTGGGTAATAAAATGCTTTATATATGAACTTGTGGAGGGTGCATAGTACTCGTCAGCCTTCTCACACAGGATAGATAAAACATGCTGCTGTAATGCTGTTGAGGAAATTGGATGGGCTTTTTACAGAAATGTGTCTCAAAAGTAATTTCAGTCATCTTCCTTATGATGTTTTATACCATGTAAGCCAGCTGAACAGAATTCTGTGCAGGATGAAGGGGTGGGCCATTAGAGACAAGCCAGCATTACTCTAGAAGTGTTGTATGCTCCCGTCCTAGAACGAGTCTTTTATCAGTAAAACCAATGAATGAAGCTGCAGATTTAAACATATTAAGGTGTAATATAATTAATAGTTACATTATTATTTTTTTTCTGAGTGCAAGTATACAATTCTGTGAAACAGTGGCCTGTAGCTGGTGGTTTTTAAGCTCTTGGAATGAAGGGTTTGACATTTTGCTCATTTCAATGTCTTTCAGAATAGGCATTCTTCTCAAGGGTAATCCAAGACATAATTATGTATTTGTATCTACAACCTAACATCTTTTGCCTCCTGTCTGTTTTCTTATAGCTGATAAGGTAATCTAAAGGCATTAAGATTTTCAGAGTGAACGCCAAAAACAGCTGATGTGATCAAACAGCAGCTTTTCCTAGGCTTTCATGCCTGCTCTCCTTAGTGTATAACTGTACCTAAAACCCCACAACCTGAGGTTGTGTGAGGCTGTGTTCGACAAAATGCAAGAGAACTGAAGGAGTTTGCACTTCTTATCCCACCTTGTCCCTCCTAAGGTAGCACTCCTTGCAATTTTTTGTGTATTCATAAATGCTATTTTGCATTAGCTTAATTATTGTGCATATTGTTGTAAGACTTAATTTACATCAGTTCTAAGAATCATTTGGGTAAGACTTGGTTGGGGTTTTTTTAATTCATTCTGCAAGAATATATATATGTATTTAAGTTCTCCAGCAACAGAGAATGGAGTATTAAATAATTTTTAAGATGATGAGAGATCTTAAAGATTTTTAAGAATTTCATGTTACCCTTATGATGATGAGCATACTATTTTTTGCCGTTGGCAAATTACTACACTTTACATATAGATATATAGACATATATTTCTTTTTTTGTATGTACTAGCTTGACTGATTGAAGAGTTTGCATGCAGATAGTGCACTCAAACATTCTTCTCCAAGTAGGTTACCCAGTAAAGTTAACTTGTAAATAAATTCAAGCAATATGGTAATTTATTGCCAGGAAGAAATTTCTCTGGGAGTTGCAGCTGTTACACTTAAGTAAAAACAGGGGTGGAAAAAATCCAGGCGAGAGTGAATAAGAAATTAATCTAATTATAGAATGGTTTGGGTTGGAAGAGACCTTAAAGATCACTCTGGAGGAGCCCCCCTGCCATGGGAAGGGACACCTTCCATTCATCTGGGTTGCTCAGCCTGGTCTTGAACACCTCCAGGAATGGAGCATCCATGTCTCTGGACAAACAGAACCAGAGCCTTACCACTCTATTAATGAAGAATTTCTTCCGAATATATAATTTAAATCTACTCCCTTTCAATTTAAAGCCATCCCCCCTTGTCCTATCAATACATGCTGTTGTAAATAGTCTTTCTCCAGCTTTTTTGTAGGCCACAGTTAGGGAAGGCTGCAGTGAGGTCTCCCTGAAGTCTTCTCCAGGCTGAACAACCCCAACTCTCTCAGCCTTTGTTCTTAGGAGAGATGTTCCAGCCCTCTGATCATTTTGGTGGCCTCCTTTGGACCCTCTCCAGAAGATTTGTGTCCATGTGTTGGGAGCACCAGAGCTGGATGCAGCATTCCAGGCAAAATCTTTAAAATCCATTCTATATTCCCTGTGGAATCCTTTCTGTAGAAAGTTTTGGAGAGGATCTGATTCTTGGAAGAGTCCTGACCTGAAAGAGAATTAAATCCATGAGCTTTCCACCTTACTGTGGGGAGGTCTTTCTGTCTGCATAAAGAGGTACAAGAGAGCAGGAAAAAAATCCCTGAACCCATGAAAATAGATGGAGACTTCCTGTATCCTCTGTCATCTGCTGTCTCCAGCACAAAAGGCAGGTTTCCTCTGCCACATAACAACATTGCAGCATTGTTTTGCAGCATTGGGAAGATTTGTCGTGGTGAAGGATTTCTGACTGCAGAATCAAGAGTTCTGTCCCTCCTTTAAGGCAGCAGTGGTGCTGAGAGGTCATCCAGTCCAAACCTCTGCTTGAAGCAAATTCAACTAAATCAGGCCAGCCTGTAGTCAGTGTGATAAGCAGAGAACTTGAGAGTTAACCCCAGTCTGTTGCTTAACTTTGCAATTGCACCTTCTCTGAAAATACATTTTTTCTTTAGTTATTTAGTCTAAATGGCGTTTATCTTCTTTTCTTTTCCATTGCATTTTCAAAGCTTATATTAGTACATTTAAGGTAAATTTTTTTGACATTCACTCTTCAAAAATACTTCTGTAATTCTTTGCAACAGGGTAATCTTGTGCTTTTATACTGCATCCATAATTTTCTCTACTCCAAACTAGGGAATTATTGTGTGGTTATCACCTCTAAATGTGACCTGAAAATAGGTTGACCCTCTGTGCAGCCCAGGCTGTTCAATATTATCATAAAGGGTTTTTTTCTGCCATTAGGTAGTTCCAAATGCTAAAAGTTTGGCAGCTCTCGGGCTTTTTTTCTTCTGATGTAAAGGTAAATCAGATAAGGCTATTCTGAGAATATCTGCTAAAAGTAGCAAATGAATCATTTAGCACTGTGCTCAGTTTAGGTTTAAGTTTTTGTGGATTCACTTATTTTGAACAAAAAAAATATTTTTATAGGTAATGCTGTGTTTCCTCCAAACTTGATAAATTATACTTAATCAGGCATTTCATTTGATGAAAGTTGCTCAAGGTGTCAATGCTGTAAGCCAACCCTATCTTTTTGCTAGAGTAAATAATGGGCTTTTTCAAATCACAGTAGAAAAATAAATACCGGAGAAATAATGTCTCTCCCTGTACTTAACAAACACACACTCATAATCTGAATATAAGTTGACATTATTGGAAATTGCAAAATTTACTTGTGGGGAATGTTAATGATTCATTAGCTTTCAAATTTGCTGGGAAAGCAGAGAACGATTTGCCTGGAGTTTTTCACAAAAGAGACAGAAATTGTGAGTGGTCTTTGATTTCTTCAGTGTCCTTATTGCTGTTGGTAGTGATGCCTTAAGATTTTAGGTTTTATACTTTTCAAATCTTGTACTGCATTAGTGCATAGCTCTAAACCCCATATAAAGTTTTAGCTACTGTCTTCACATTTTGGCTGGACAAAACAGGCCCTCTGGGCCTGTGATCCACAGCCTCGGGCCCTAAAAATTATAAACAAAAATGGAATGGAGGGAAGTGAGCTGGGGGAATATGACTTCATTACCTGAAGTTGTAACTAGAGAATTAACCCCTGATATGTAAATAGACCAAATTTATATCTGCCTGAAAAACTCATGACCACCATCCTTCTTGATATGACCTCTGGGAGGCTTTTACACTGCCCAAGGTGTATCTGTTGAGGGCCTTCAATAAATACCCACTTTATTCTCTTAACTCTGTCTAGCCTCTGTTCTAGGTTGGCACTCCCAGGCATCAGTAGGATGCGATCCAGCTGAAATGCACTGGTCTTACTCAAACATGGTGGTGAATAGTCTATGACCAGGAAACAGCTCACATCAGCTCTCAATGCACTGTTTATCACCTACCACTACAGCTCTTAGACAGCCAGGGTAGCTGTTTCTTCTGTTTCTTCTAGAATTAATCCATATTCTTTCAAGAGTGATCCTTGAAGACAGGCATTTGAATACTTCCTTAATTAGCATCTGACTGAAACATTGACAAAAGTCTGGTTTTTTGCATTCTTTTTAAAGAGCTGTTTGATGATGTGTTTATACAGTCTCTAATTGTATAATTTGTTCATGTAAAGCATCTGCAAAAATTTCCCTTGGAAAGCTAGATTTGATTAGTGACTCAAGATCTGGCATTGGAAAGCTAAGTAGGATTTACCTTTTCGTTAAAGCAGTTGGAAGAACATTACAAAGCAGGTTCCCACAGTGCCTGTCCATCCCATCTGGTCCTCTTAATCCTTCCCTTTGATAAATGCTGAAAGTCACCTGGTCTCTGCATGTTTCACTCAAAAAGGTTGTAGTAAATATCGCTGTATAAACCTGTGGTGTTGTAAATCTGCCTGATGCTGCTCTCAGCTCAATTAAAGTCAGGAGTTACCACTAGGAGTAGGGCAGGCTGTGGGGAATGGGGCCTTATCCTGGGAGGGGATGCCTACTAAACCTCTGGCTGCATTTTGTGCCTGATGTTCATTACTGATAGGCTGTGGGACACTAGTGCAGAAGTGGAAGATTAAATAGTAACTAAACCTGTGCCATTCAAAAGGAAGGACTTGAAAATTTCCCTTGGCCTAGGAGTTAAAAAGTGTGTACCTTTGCATATTTTCAGTGATGTACTCTGACCTCCAGCACCACCTGGCTCTATTTCTTTGTGCTGGGTGAAAGTTGGGAAGACAGTGGTATTATTTCAGCTGTAGTTATCTGGTTACTAAAAAGCTGTTATAAACTTATATCAGTGTTTTTTCTAGTGCAAGGCTAATATTTGCCTATTGTTCTTCTGTCTGCATTCTGACACAGATTTATTGTGCCTTGGGGCAAGTCTTCAACTTGCCCTTTGTTTCCATTCTTATACTTGTACAGTAGAAACAACACTCTCATTCCCCAAAATCAGTTTATTTGGCTGGCCTTTTGAAGTGACACACAGTAATTGATGCAGGCATTAATGTGTGTGGCAGAGATGCATACAAATTTTGCTGCATCAGAGTGTTTCAGATCTGAGCCACTGACCTGCAATGCTATTTGGGAGCTTCCAGGTTGGTTTTGCAATGATGCACAATAGAGATGGGAGAAAAAGTCGAACAGAACTTCCTGATTTTGTTCAGCTGTTACTATTTTACTGTGTTATTTAAGCCTTATCTGCATAATAAGAAAGAGTAATGAATGCATTTCCAAATCTGAGAAGTTTTAATAAAAACTTCTGCAATAAGCCATGTCATACCTAACCATGTTTGGAAACAGCTCAACAATGCATTTCCCCTTACAGGGAATACTGGAGAACTTGGCAAAAGACACAATTGTAACAGACAATATTAGAGATCTAAAATCTCCTCGGGAGAATCTTGAGAGTCAAAGTGGTTAAGAGAGTGTAACCCTTCACAGAAATGGGCAGGAATGAAAAGGCACTTGATCTAGATCTAAAGTCCTTAGCACTTGGTGTTTCTTTGAAATACTGGACACTCTGATCCACTAATTTCTGGAAAGGTGTGATGGAACTTAACAGGGCACAGTGAAATAGGCTCTTAGCAGTTACCCTTCCGCTGTGTACGTATCATAAAGAGGATTCATTCTTATAACTAATTCCAAATGCAAAGTCAGAGTAGGGCTGAGGTATTTATAAGTGAAGAGAAGGAAGTGTTACCAAAAAAAAAAGCTGTTGTGGGCTAAACAACCTCATTTGTGTTTCTGAAGTGTTTCAATAAAATTCAGAATGAAACTTCAGTGTAATAATACTGAAATTATTTGCTTTGCTTTTTCTACAGCAGGGGGCAAAAGAGCTGTTCTAAATTTTCTTCATAGGTACTTTCTTGGGAGTGACATGTTGGAAAAAAGGATGTGGATGGACAGAAATACTGAGTGCCAGGCTGAAGAAATACGGTCCTTGTCCCTAAAGCCCTTATTAATTTAAATATATTATTTTAAATAAGAATGGTAATAGTTTTGGTCCAACTTTGAGCAACCAAACTAAAACTGCATGAGAATGGGGCAGCAAGACTGAAAATACCTAGGAAAAGAAAATGATAGCTCTATAACAGAAAGGCTTTTACAAATTTCCTACTGTTGGAGAAGGGCATATAAGAACATGTGTGGGAAATTTACAGTGGAGCATATAAGAAATTTCATCTTTTCGTAAAAATTGAATTTTCGATATCAGTTACATAACATGGTACTGGAACTACCTGGCTTTACAGAGGCTGTACTGAGGTGTTTAATTTTTTTTGCATTTTTCTGCATGAGTAGTGGCAGGCAGTAACCAGTAGTCAGAAGCTGGATGTGTGCTATAACATGTGGACCAACACATATAGAACCCTTAAATCAAAGTTTGACATCTGATAAAAAACATTATTTTTTAGGAGAAGACTACTGCTTGAAGACATGTGTGATTCTGTACTGTGATTCATATGCTGTAAGCCACAACTGAAAGTGACCTTTTTTAAAAAAAAATCTTGACATTTGAGAATTTTACTTTGTATGGGTAGTTTATATCGTCCACTAAATCATAACAGTGCAAGGAAGGATGAATGTTTCTTGATTGACTCTTAGCCATGAGAAATATTGGATGTAAGTAAATGGGACAAATAATGGTGAGTAAATGGAAGAAATAAGGATTTTTTTTCAAATGAAAAGCTAATGATTGTATTTTATTTTTTTTTAGCCTGTGATAGGTTTAGCAATGATTCATCAAGCTAAAATGTGAAAACACCATGAGTTGATCTATTTCTGGGCAGGACAAATCAAAGAGATTCTAAAGCCAGATTTTGGGTTGATTTGCATACTCTCCCAACCCCATGAGTCCAGTGAGATCAGAGTTTAAATCAGGTCAGCATTTGGACTAGTTTCTGGATAGTTCATCAGTTAAAGACCAGTTTTGTCATCTCTTATATGGAAAACCTTCTGCTGAGTTTTATATGCTTGTGAAAAAGCTCAAAGGGCTTCATGATTTCTTAGAAGACTTTTGGAGCTGACTGTTGTGAGCCTCTGATTTAAAAGGGTGAGCACACTTATTCAAAGTTATCCAAAGAAATGGCTACATCCTGAACCCCTGTGTGATAACATCATTAGGGAAGGTGGTTAATGAGTGGGCTTAGATTGGAGGTCTCACCAGAGTGCTGGGAATTGGAGTCCTCAAAGCAACAATCAACATTGGTGAATGATGGAGCAGATGATAGGGCTGTCATCTCAGTGTCAGGAGTGAGTGGCGAGTTTATGAGGTGAGATTTGTCAGATTTTTGAGAAATACCAGATTTTTCAATAAATACCGGTGTGAAATCTTCATGGAAAACAAAGTCCCGTTTTTAATATAAAAACAACTTGACATTTTTCAGTATACTTTTTAATGAGCATTGCTCTGAGCTATGTTATAATGAAATTTGCTTAAAAGTAGAACAGGCTGGTGATACTTGGCAGAAAGATGTGGCATATGGTAAAACAGTTGTGATTTATTGGCAAGCACTCTCATTTTTGGAGAGAGTGGCTTTCAGCACAGTGATCTGTATCTTGATATTCAGGTCTTTAAGGGAAAAAAGAGACGTGCTGAGAGGTATACATGAGGTACTTTGAAAGGCCTTTCAATATGGGTAGGACAGGAAGCTTTCCATTTTGTTCTTTGTATTACATGTGACATCTGACCTTTGCCAAGATCCTTATCCTATTTTTCACCTTTTTTAGAAACTTCAAAGTACACTGTAGCTTGAGGGTAAGTGAGCATTTTAAACTTGTACAAGATGGGATTTCTAGAGATGGCAGATCCACTTCATGGTAGCTGTCACATGTATTTACATGTTTATTCTTTGCACTTCATGATATCCTGCAAAAACCACTGATAAAGTTATGGGTCCTTGATTGTGAGTATTCTCCAATTCACATTACAGTCTTGAGTCTATTTTTATCTAATGCAAGTTGTGGGAGGAACCCAAACCAAGATGAAGTATTTCTAAACTTCTCCAGAAAAAAACACCATTACCTCAGTAGTGCTAAATGCTATAAATTTAAAAGCATATGGGAAATAGGAAATTGAATGCTAAATGTGCTTTTTCAGGTTTTGTTCTTTATGGCTTGCTGTTCTCTGCATGTGCAGTCTTAGGTGACAATTCCTGCCAGTAGCCAAGGGAGGATTTTGGTGTGCCACTTATTCTTGGCTCCTCAAAGAAATAATCAGACCTAACTCCTTGTGGTGGTAGGGTTTTTTTTTTTTAATACTGACATGCTTTAGGGGCTTTTTTGTTGTTTTTTTGTTTGTTTTTTTTTTTTTTTTTGGTTAGGATTCAGTGCTTTAACAGGACATAGGTTCTTGAAAAAGGATTGTATTAAGCTCTTGGACCTTTTTTTTTTTTTCCTGAAGGGTATGGCAAAGCTGAAATCCCCCAGTACACTTGAAGGAGAGGTCTGTCACTAGAGGTACATATTCCAGGTCACACAGGGAAGGGGTGGAGAAGATTTACAGGAGAAGCTGCAATTATTTTCACAGTTTGGTCAGATGTTAACCCTCATTACAGGTCTCTGGCTATGACCCAGACTCATGGGCTCATGAGTTATTAGCCTGTTGGGTTTTGTTTGGTTTTTTTTTAATGAAAGATTCTTGCTCTGGTGATTTCAGAGCATGAAAAAATGCTCCAAAGAGTAACTTAGAGGACAGAGCTTCTGTGAGGCAAATGCCCTTTGAATTAGGGGGCACGGCTACAAGCTGGGTCAATTATCCTGGTCTGCAGGCGAGTGTGTGGAGGGGTGGGGTCTGGCAAGAGTCAAGGAGAGAGGTAGAGTCAGGCCTGAATTATCCTCATTTGAACTGGCTGCTTTGTAACTAATTAATAACTCTGCACTAGGACCTTAGCAACAATATAGACCAAGCTTTGAGTATCAAACACATTCAGTCCCACCCTCCTTTTTTCACAAAACTAGTGGATTGTTCTGAATTTAGTGTTTTGACTTGGTAATGCACTGGGAAATCCTAAATGTTTTGTTTGTTTGCTTTTAGGAATTATCTTATATTGCAGTATACCAAATATGTAATTACTGAGATTTGCTAAACACCCTTACTACATCCTCTCAAGCTATCTTTAGAATTTAAATGATTTTCTGGTGCTTTTTAAGGAAATAAAACAATTAATAATTTTTTCCCCTACAAATACTCAGTCTCTTTTCTATTGCATTTATGTGTGTGTATATACTTATGTATGTATTGCTGCTCTTTGGGTTGTATAGATGCAATTGAGGGGTGTCTGTGCCAAAAACTCAATTAATAGTTGCCTTATTTGGGGTTTTTGACCAGCATGCAGGAAGTGTCTTGATTTTTCTTTTTCCCCTTGAGTGTGAACAGTGAGAGGGGTTTCCAATTAATGAAATTTATAGGTTAGCTATGAATCATCTCCTGAAATCAGCTCCATGAATTGAGTCATTAGTACTGGATGTTTTCCACTTGGGTCTTACGAGTTTCTGCTTAGTATTTGGCAGGAATGTGGTGTTTGATGTCCAGATGCAGTTTTTCAGGGTGGGCACATTCTAAACCTTGAATGGAAGGGCTCAGTCAGGATGTGACTTCCATTGACATGTGTTGAACACTGGCTTTTAGAGCTCTGCAAGTTGGGAAGAGGATATTTCAGACAGATATAAGTGTAACTGTGTGCAGTTTAGGGTTTTTTTCTACACGTGCAGCCAGTGTTATTTGACATAGTTTGACAGTGATTACATCATTTTATTTCAGGTTAATCTGGCAGTGGACAGTGAGGAGGGTTTGCTCTGCATGCTGTGCACTCTATGAGTAAGAGGTGGTTTCTGTCCAAAAGAATTCCTAGTCTGTAGCAGGTGTCCTGGTCCTGTTACTGACACTCCCAGTTAAATGCCAGGTCTGGCAGTGCCCTGGCAAAATGAAGTAGCTGAAAGTGTCCTGATAGCATGTGATCATTGATGATTTTTGGTTAGTCTGCTTTAATAGACTAAATAAAGATTCTAAAGGGTTAGGATTTGTTTGTTTTTTTTTTTAAACAATTATTAGACTCTTTGTTTTTGTTGTAAGTTTCATAGTTGTTTGTTCTTTTAACTAGCTATAATTTACCTTGATTTTGTTTTTAAAAGCTCTTCTTATACATAAAGCCCCTAGAAAAGATCAAAAACATGTCATCTGAGAGATGATCAACTGCATTGAACTTTAATCATGGCTTTAAAACTAATAGAAACAACTCCTGAGTTTTCAAATGTAAGCTTAAAAGCTGAGAAATTATGAAACTAAATTGCACTGTGAATAAGCCATGGGTTTAAGAAAAACTTCTTGTGACCCCTAACTCATAAAAAACCACACAAAATTTTATGCCACCTGGCAATAATCCTCACCTGTAGAACATCACTAAGAATAACTCTAGGTATACCTGACACCATATTGTAAAAAGTAACCCAGCCCAAATCCTATATTTAGATTTTTATGCACATTATTTTTGCCCATAGTGGGATGAAATGAATGATGGATGAGAATAACATTTTTATCTGCTTAAATCCTAGCATTAATATATTTGTTGCAGAAGAATCGTGCAAGTACTGAATTATTTTCTTATCAACATGGAAACTTGTAGCTTATCTTACTGTATAACATGTAGAAACAGAAAAATATATTTTAAAGTCAAGTTCTTTGCTGACAGAGACACATGAATGATCTTTACACAAGAGCTGGGATAACAAGAATCCTTCCTACAGTGTGATGTGAACTGTCAAATGGCCCATTTGTAAGAATGGTACCAGATTCAGATTGACAGCAGAAGTTTTGCTGCCTGCAGAGTATGTCTGCCACAAAGACAGAGCCTGCCAGACCCCATGCTGTTCCTATAAAATGCTGTGCAATGACACAAAGAGCAAGGTAGATAGATGTTCTTGGTGGGTTTCTGTTTAGGACCCTCCTCAGAGAAGTGGTTACTTGTGCAAAATGGAACAGTTTTGGCAGAAGTGATGGAGTGCATTCAACACTAGCATATCCCATAGACTTTCAGTTTGAACCATGCTCCTTCTAGCAATCCTAAGAGGTGACTTAACCCTTGGTACAGGGATGAATTGCACCCAAACCTTGCATGAGTATTTAAATTCCTGAGTTCTCACATGAAAAGTAAGAAAATATTCTCCTCTTTCTCCTCCCCAGTCTACTTAATTTTCTATTTGTTTGCATTTTCTTTGTGTTTTTTAATAATACTCAAACTGAACTGTTGTAACCGCTCCAAATGTAACTGGATACCTCTCTAGGGAGGTGGGAGTGGGGTTTTCCCCTTACCTTTTATGAAAGAGCAACCAGAATGAAATGAGAAGGAGAGGGAATTCATTACTGGATCACTTGAAAGTTTTACATGTGTCCATTCTTTGTAGCTGAGCTGTGAAAAATTATCAGTGAAATGATAATAATCACTGTGAAATGTATGTTTCATTCCTGTTCTATTTTAGTAAAATATTTTAATTTAGAGAATGAAATAATCATACAAGTATTAAAATCATAGAAATAGCCTATATTATAGTTATAGAAATAATTTATTTTGCAAATGCTGTTTTAGCCAGCATTTTGATGGCTGCATTTGATGCAATATTTGTCCCTGCCTCTGTTCTCCCAAAGCAGACTTGCACATGACAAGGCAGCTGCTACAGGGAGAGAACTGATAACATTGGCAGTGTGTGTAGCAGAATCAGGGAAATCAGGCTCCAGAAGAGAACAGGGGGTTGTTCCTTATGGAGAGGAAAAAGCTGTAGCAGCTGTTTGTATTTCAAAGAATGAGTCTAGAGAGAAAAGCAGCCTCGGACTTTCGAAAAAAAAAATGGCTGAACTGGAGGGACTGAGAATACATTGCAAATAACTTATGTGAAGTATCACTGCCGTTAAGTGGGAAACTTAATGACAAATTCAGCATAAATGAACCTAAGAAAAAATTCTAAAGCTTAAAACTGGCTTTTTCTAAGTGATCTTAGACATTACTTAGGCATGTAACTAAAATAAATAGAATCCTTGATATAGAAGGAACCTTTATGATCCCTCAGCTTTGACCTCTGAAAATGAGGCTATACACTGTACAGAATCTGTATTGTATTTACATGTTTTCAATTTATCTGCCATCAATCTCAGAGAATAAGAGAGTAATTTTGGGGACTGCATGACAAAAGGATTCTCATCACTTGTTTAACCTTGGTCAAATGTTCTTTTGAGTCCATTTTCTCTAATCTTTGTATTAGATGCATGCCCTACCATTATGCTTCATGAACTTCGTGATCCTACTGAGTGTCAGGAACTATAAATGTAAAAGAGTTAAGTGGTTAGAAAAGTATGTATTTTGATCTGCAGAAGAACAAAATATTCCAGAGAGCCTGTTTTGAAGAGCTAATAGCTTAAGATCTATGCCTTGCTGTCTAATCTTCCTTTCCTACTGAAAGTACTAAGATGTCACTGAAACTGAGGTACTTCAGTGTAATTGCATCATCATTCTCTGCATGCTTAACCAGGATGCTTCTAGCATGGAGAGGCAGTCTATTAAGAGAAGTTCTGATCTTTTATAAAAATAGTGGAGCTTACTGTATGTAGGCTGAAATGTCAAATATTTTCTAATGCTATACAAGTTTTCCATTTTTTTTTATTTTTATTCTCATGGGTTTGACTTTGAGAGTTCAATGTACAATAAAGATGATCTAGCACTGCTTCTTGGTATGTAGTCTACTGAGCGAGCCTGAACTGAGCTAGGAAAAGGGATGGAACAGAACAATGCTATACATGTATAACTGTAGCAAAATTAAGCCTAAATGTTTCATTTCAGAATGCTGGGAAACAAGAATGGCTGAAGAGCTGTGAGTCCTCATAGGACCTCTGTGCTGCCAGTTGGTATTTGAGCAGTGTTCAGGCTTCAAAGCTGAGCCCCAGCACTCAGTTACTGAAACAGGGGAGAGGTGCATATCAAAAGCTGTGGTAAAGTTCATAGTTCCATAGTAAAGTTCAATTTCTGTTGTGGCTGAGCGATGCACGTGGTGTGTCATCTTCGGTGCTACTCTTAGGAGATTCCACACAAAGTTAAATAAAGCTGGGGGACTCAGCAGTGGGGATTTAGCTTCATTTGCTTTGGGGAGAATTACTCTTCCAGGTTCTGTAAAAGAAACTGTGTGACTGAGGGAAATAACACTTCTCCCTCACCCTCAGAAAGCTCAGTCCTTGATTGGCCATGAAGCCATCTGCAACTTTTAAATGTAAAACATAAATAAAACATGTGCTTTGACATAGTTTTGTTATAATTCTATTATAAAGTCTGAGTTTAATGTTAGCTTTAAACTTTTAATTATTGCAATTCAACAAACAAAGCATTGCCTTCCTGATTTTGCAGTCTGCAGAAAGATGAATAATCATTTCTGAGCAGCTGTAAAGGGGTAGCTGTGTGCCTTGGTTTTTGGGATAGAGCTAATTTTTTTCCTAGTAGCTGGTCTAATACCATGTATGTCCATAGCATGTGATGTCATGCTGAGCCTATAAAAAAGGAGAGCTTGCCAGGGGCTTCTGCTGGGGAACAGGTTGGGCATCAGCCTGTGGGTGGTGAGTAATTGCGTTGTGCATCACTTCTTTTGTATATTCCAATTATTTTATTGTTATTATAATTTTCGCTTTCTTTTTGGGTCACATTAAACTGTCTTTATCTGAAACTACAGATTTTTATTCTTCCTTCCCCCATTCCTCCTCCCCAGCTCATCCCACTGTGGTGAGGTAGAGTGAGTGATGTGTTTATCTGCTTGCCAGGCTATACCATAACACTGTGCTAGGAGGAGCTGCTGGATTTTTGTGTGTGTCTTCGAGGCACGATGTTAGAATCCTCTGGCAAATTTTACTGATGAGGGAAGAGAAAAAAAGCAAAAGCCTCCTGAGCATTGTAGCATCTGGTCTTTGAATATGGTGGAAAAAGGCACTGAAGTAATAGTAAATTTTGAAAAAGAAACATGAGAGGCCCACAGCAGAAGTAGCAGTACACTCTAAATTAGATCTGGGCAGTTATAATGACAGGGCAATCTATGAAGAAATTCTGAGACTTGTGTTGCTGGAGAGTAGCTACTAATCTTTGTCATGACTTTAGTTATAAAATACTGAAACTTTAATGCTTTTCAGAAATCTCTGTATTATCCATAAATGCCAGAATATATAAGGAAGGGTGTTCTATGTGTTTTTCCTACAGGTTTTGAGAGAGATTCTGATTTGGTAGACCTAATCTGAAGTCCATAGCTTTCACTGAATGGTAATTTTTTTCTACTAGGAGATTTTAACTGTGGGGCTCTCTCTAAAACACTGGGTGATTGCTACAGAAGCATTATATCCAAGCTAGATGATATTCAGAATGTAAGAAACTTGTCTACACTGTACCAAGGAATCTTGCTCTAGCAACACTTTTGTATTTGTTATAAAATTATTTGGATTATTTGTGTGCACTGATGATTTACTTAGGGCCTTTGAAATTGATTTTTTGGTAACTTGGTACAAATTTAAATCTGTCTCCTTTTGAATATTAGTCTTTGCTCCATTCTCTTTGCTTATGGAGTAAGATTGGTTTTTTTCTAATTAAATATTTTAAATACCTGGTACTCAAAATCACACTTGTTCATAGCTCATTTATTTTATATGTGCTGTCATGGGTGACTTAGAGCTTTTGTTCATAGAGTATGTTGGCTCTTATAACTGAGGAAGCTGAAGGATGTAAAGAGGTAGTTTTGCTGTGTTTCTCACCAGAACAACAAATAGTTTTGATTAAAATCAACAAACTTAAATACCATATCTTTAAGTTCATGCAGAATGAATTTATAATGGAATTTTCTTTAAATGCAATGATGTCTTTGACTCACAAGTAGTCAGTGAGCACAGATATTTTTGTTCTTCTTAAAAGGACCTTACAGTTGACTTACAAGTTACCTTTGCAGTGTTAGGTGAAAGCAGGTCCAGAGGAGGGCCCTGCAAAAGGCCAGAGGACTGGAATTCCTGAGAAGAAATTTGGAATTGTTCAGCCTGGGGAAGAGAAGGCTCTGGGAAGACCTTATTGTGTCCTTTCAATGTATAAAAAGATAACCAGTGAGAGAGATTGAGAGACTTTATTGCCAAGGCTTATCAAGGTAGGATAAGCTGTAATGGTTTTAAGCTGAAACAAGGTAGATTTAATTTGACCACGAGGAAGAAGTTTTTTTATAAGTGTGATGAAACATTGGCACGGGTGTTGTGGATGCTGCAGTATTTGAGGTGCGCAAGATCCAGCTGGATAGGGCTTTGAGCAGCTTGATCCAGTGACAGAGATGTCCCCACCTGTGGCAGGGAGGTTGGGCTGTATCTTGAAAGATTCCTCCCAACCCAAACCATTGTATGATATCTAGAAAGGATTGAGGCAGCAGGAATGATGTCTTGTTGGAGTTTGTCTTTGCTCCCCTTGACACTTCCTCTTAGCCCTTCTAGGCATCATTCCTGTGCTGACATTATTCCTGTATTTCCCAAGATGTCAGTGAGCATTGTGCTTAACATTTGATAACTTGGTTTGGTTTTACATGTAAAATCACCTTACCAATAAGACTTGTTAGTTGCTATCTTTATACAGCCTCATTAAAATTGCAAGCTGCCTTTAAATATTTACTAAATATTTAAATAGTTATGTTTTGTTGTGTTAAAATCACATATTTGTGATTCCTTCATAGAAATTTACCTGACTGTGGGTATTAAGCTATAAAGTTATCCTCTAAGAAAATAGACACCAGAATAACTTTTAATCTAAATGAAGGATCACGAATTGCTTGTTTTTCCAGTTGGAAAGGTCTTAAACATGCAGGTAAGGGCAAAACCAAATAGTTTAAAAGAAGCAGTATTGAAATGATGAGTACTGTGATGGACAGTGATCTGTTGCTCATTATTTCTCTGAAATGTCATTTTCTTGAAATGGTATGGCTTTTGATTTAAGTGTGTTTTTAAAGGCAAAGTCTTTTAAAAAAGCTTATTAATCTCTAAGACTGAGATGTCTTTCTCCTTTCTTCCCTTCTTGGCACTTGCAGAGTGCTTCTTTGTTTGAAGTTTTCACAAGAAAAGCATGTGGTTACTTTGTAAGTAGGTGGAGAAAGGGGAAGAATTGGCTTCAGTGTGCTAGGCTTGTACTCACATCTGCAAAAACTGCAGTTGGTTTGGAGACCAGCAACTGGCACTAGGGGCACAAAATTACCAAATTGGTCTGCCTTACACAGCAGGTCAATTTGTGCTGCTGCAAGACTTATTTCTCTGGGATCAGTTCTAAGTTTTCTTATTGATTCGAGTAGCTTTGTGTCTTTACATCCTTTTATGGTTCCTTACTTTATGCGAAACGTCTTTCCCGTCTCCTGGCATGCTTGCGTGTCAGGCCAGAGTGTAATAGGGGGGTGCTCTAACTAGTTACAATTGAGCCACCTCAGGTATCCAAGGCTTCCAGCCATGACAGAATGGATCTCTGCATGATTAATTTACTCCTACCCTCACAAGCTTTGTCAGGCTGCAGTCAGGCTCATCAGAGAGATGATTCATCTCTTCCTTCTGTAGAATCTGGGGCTTACGATACATCTCTGCTATAGTAAGATGGGTTGTGGTAATAAAAGCAAGGATGGAAAATAGAAAGCCTAAGTTTGAGGAACTGACCTACTCTGGAGGAGTAATGACGCATCTGTCTGAAACTCGGTGGTAAGAGAGAGAAAGGGAATCATGAAGTGTCTAATTGGACACCACTGGGTTACCCTGGCTGCTGTGAGACAAAGTGGGGCTTGTGGTGCAGAATACCAAGCTCTTGGTCCCTTACTCTTCAGGAAACATGTTTTTGTTGTGAAACTTAAGGGCCTCATCTCAAATATCTGAATATTATTTAGAAGAATTTTCAGTTTACAAACAAGATTTGGAAAAGTGAAGTGAATGTGGCTTCTCTTCCACCTTTAGAGATGCACAATAAACAATTTTCAAATTTATTTGTAAGATTGCTGTTTAGCATTAGTTGTAAGGAATTATAGAGGGACAAAAATTCAGTTTAATGCTTAATGTTCCACAATAATCTGTCAAAGTTGTGAATTCTGGATAGTCCATGAAACGCTCAAGCCAAAATTTAGACTTTTAATTTAGGCATTATGTAAATATTTATATTTATACTTTGGTCATGTTCTTCTGTATATATGAAGGAAATTGTTTTGTGTACTCACTATTTAATTCACTAATCAATGGAGGTTTGAGAATATGTGCACTAAGCAAACAGAAAAAGAAGTAATAGATGCTAGTTTTTATAGATATTTGATTTTTGGGAGCTACATTCTGAAATATTTCTGTTAATTATTTTTAATGTAAGGGACGAAACCATCTGTCTCCTTCTGATTGAGATTTGTTTTTAAAACCAAAAGCATTAGATTTTTCTTGTTTTGTTCGTTGTTTTTTTTGAGGGTTTTGTTTTAGTAAAAGCTGAAAAAATCCCTTGAAGAGCTGTACCCTCGGCAATTGGGATTTAACAATTAGTGCCATGTGGCTGGGCATCAGCTTCCTAAATCAGTCCCACTAACAGCATTGGGAAGGCTATTTTCTACACTTCTCAAAGAGGCTGGGTGCCAGAATGTGGTGTTGATGCAAGTCTTTTTAAAGATGTTTCTCTGTATTCCTTTACTTTCTATATATAAAATGCTATTTCTGCAGAGCAGTTCCTGTCATTGCAGTCTATTACAATTTAAGTCATGCAGTCTGCATGGACTTGTTTCTTTCTGATGGTTTTTGTTGAAGGGGAAATGTATGTATTCATAGAAAGCTGCCTGGTTGCTTGTTTCCCAGATTCAGAAATTCACCAGCTGTGAGCAGGATAAAAACATGTCCACATCACATCTTCCCAGAAAAAAATGCTCATTCCTAAAAAAAAAAATATCCTCATTCCTAAAAGGTATTGTTGCATTAAAGCACTACAGAAAAACTTAAAGGAATTGTTGTAAACTAACAATTTTCACACAAAACACGCCTAAAGGTTTTGTTATAATAAAGGTAATAAGCAGCAGAACTCGAATTTGCTGGGCAACAGATTCTGTATTACTCCTTTTTTACCTTTTTAAGTTATGTGAAAGTAAACTCCAGAGTTCTAGAAATATTAGTGCTTTGTCTTAAAACAAGGTTAGCAGCCAGAATGAGTATGAAGACATTTTCTTGGTTGGTACCCAACCTTGGCTGGTATGTTTATCATGTAGCTACTGGAAATTTTCTTTCATGAAAGACTGGCTGTCCTCTCCCAAGTTTTTAAATGACATGTTGGCTAACAACAGAAAATTGTGTGGTTGATGGATTCTTATGTTCCCTCACACTTTTATTTTTGGCAGTAAATTACCAGAGAAGGGCCTTGACTTAATTCCTGATGCATAGCTGCTTTGAGATTGGAATGTATTGATGAGTTATTTTTAATGAGTTGGCAGTGACTTTCAAGCCAAAATGTTCTATTGACAAAATAGAACCATATATTTTAAACAGTGAATTTCCTATTAGTTTTTCCATTATCAGGAGGTGTTTATTTCAAGAAAACCATAATGAAGATCTTCTGTGATAAAGCATTAACGTGAGGAAAAAAGGAAAGGCAAGACTGAAGGGGGAGAGAAGCCCAGAGCAGTGGCTTTGTGTTCTGTGTGTTCTCTATAAACCCTGGCTGAATAATCCAGAGAATTGCAAGTCAGTCTTAGTGAGGGCTTTCATGAGACTTAGACTGTGAGGTTTTAGTATTTTTGGCTCCATGTTTCCTGATTTCCCTTGATTTCACTTGATCTATCCAAATAGTAAACATTAGAACTTACAGGAGAAATACTAGGAGGAGGATCTCAGGGTTGTTAGTTGAAGTTTTCAGGAAGATGTTATTTCTTTTTTCTCTAACAATGCAGTCCCGTTGCAACTTCATGCCCCTTTGATTGTAATTCCATGAAAAATCAAACTAATGACAGAAATAATTAGCCACTGACGGTAGCCACAGTGATTTATTATTTTTTGTAGCAGCTGCCTTGCAGTTGGTTTTTCTGTCAGTCAAATGCAGTCAGGGTAAAAATAAATTTAGGATAATAATCAGATTTAAGGTTTATGCATAGCAACATCATTTTGGGAAGCTTCCCTGTCTTCTCTGTCAGCACTCTTTGTTCCAGTGGTGTGTAACAAAGGATGTACCAGAACATTATGATGTACAGAAAGTATGGAGGGGAGGAGGTGGCAACCCAAAATTCAAGTTAAGTACTTAGAAAAATGAGCTTTTTCTCTTTGCTATCAAGTGTGATTTCCACAAGTGCCTTATTTCCTGTGCTTGCTTTTCTTTATAGACATGTCCTATTCTGTTCTGCCAAAGTTTTCTGCAAATAGGCAGAAGTAACACAGTGGTGAAGGATATTATAAATATGGAAAGAAAGCATCACTTCTTCCTTCTCATCCCCATGCAATGAAAAGATGTGGGCTTGACAAAAATGTTGCTAAGAGAGTTACTTAAGGCTAAGCAGATGATAATCCTCTGCATAATACCTTGAGTTGGTTACAGCAGTAGTGCTGATTGTGGAACCCCCTGACTGATTGACTAGCAAGGAGCTAGACTAAATAATGCGTATTATTCAGTGGTCATATGAAAAGTTATATTGTAAAGATGAATTTTTTATATTTTAGAAGGATTTTGTTGAGAGTTTCACTTGGAGGAATCAGCCCAGTCTGTCTGAATGAAACCAGAAATCAGGCACTTCAGAGTGAACTCTTCTTAAGGACTAGTAGGAGAGATGGCATGAACTGTGAGAGTAAAGGCGCTTATGCAAAATTCGCTTTTAACAAACGTAAGAAGGTAATAAGTTGGTACAGCAGGAGAAGATTTAGGCATAGATTTTGAAAGCAGAAAGTTGCACAGTGCATCTAATGGATAGACTTTATGGCCATGAGCTCCTGTGGCAGGCTTTTGCTGGCTCTGAAGATAGCCACTACACAGCAGGGGCTGTGAGGTATATAGGTTACCTATGATTAGGTATAATACCTATATATTACTATGTATTACTATATAATACTATATATTACTATTATATAGGTAATTCAGGACTACTTGGAAAATGGTGGTTTCTAGCCTCTAGTGCAGTTTGCAATGTAACCAGTGTTTTCTGTTGCCAAAACTCAAAAACAGTTTCCATCCTCCTGGGGGAGGAGGCAAGAATCTCCTTTCAAGCGTGAGGAGTTCAAGCAGATAAAACCTATTTTTTTATGGGGAGGGTAAAGAGAAGTATGAATATACTGCAAGGATAATAAGGGTAATAAAATAGATGCAGACATGGCTGATTGCCCTTGAGCTGACCGCTAATGAGGCATGCTGCCACAGGCACCTCAGGTAAAAATTCTGAGCATTCTGAATTGTCACTGAAATACCTGGAATGAGTTCTCAGGGCTTACATCACCTGGAAATCAGCCTCACCCAGTTTTCTTTCATAGGTGGTTCTTCAAAGTCATTACTGAAGTAAATTATTTTACAGCCTTGCAGTAAATGTGTTTTGATTTTATATCTGTATATATACACACACTGTTTTTTTTTTTTCATTTTTAAGCACACACTGTTTACAAACAGAGTTTAAGTAATCTCTTTTTGGTGGTCATCTTTTTTATTATGAAATATGTAAAGGCATACAGAGGTTCAGAAAGACAAACATTAATGAAAGCTTTTTAAAAACACTAAATATGTAGTAATTTTTCTCAGATACTCATTGGCAGGGAAAGGTGGTTGATATCCAATTTTCTAATACCTGTTAGTATCAGTTGCATTCAGTTGCAGAGTAATTACAAGCACAACTTAAGAGCTTTGAAAGATGAGCACATCCATGGACCCTTCTTTTCTTTACTCTCCTGGAAAAATTAGTTCTTAACTGTATTGTAAAGGACACATGGAATGCTGGCAAGTTAGGCTAAAGAAGTCGTGCTTGTGTCAGTGTCCCTTTGTGAGTTTCCTTAGTTTTCACTTCCTTTACAATGATGTAATTCCATTGATTTCAGAGCAGCCATTCCTAATTTTTACTTCTGTAAGTCATGCCCTAAAGAAGTCTTTCATGGGACAAGGTGGACTTGGCAGAAAATGCTCTTTAGAATGCTGCAGAGTGGATGCAGTTGAATCAAGAGGTAATATTATGAAAGATAAAGGCTTTTTTTTTTACATATGCAATAGCTGTCATTTGCATTGACAGCATGTTGGGGAATAGATTCTTTTAGTTCATGTTACACTAGGGAACCATTTTCCCTCTCTTGCTCAGTGTATTTAGAACACTGAAAATAATAAAAACTGCCATCAACTGACCTGACTCAGACTGTAAATTATTGGTTGCTTTGAAAGATATTCCCACATCCAATGCATTGTTGACTTAACAGTTACCAAGGCTACAAGTGAAGGAAAGCTCTCTTTTTTCCCTTTTTTTTTTTTAAGCATAGAGTAGAAATTAATCAAAATGTTGTTGAGGTGATGACTGCCAATGTGTCTGTGGGTGGGGAAATTAGAAGATGGGGTCAGATGCGTTTCATGTCCTGCTTTTTTTCCAAAGAGGTTATTCCCTTAGTTTCTACTGTTGATGACTTTACTGTTAGCCAGTGAATGCAGTTCCCCAGTATTTTGCTTTTCACCTTAAACATTTAGGTCTTAAAAATTAAAAATTTAGGTCTTTAATTTTTCAGACCTATCATGTAGCTCCTGAACTGAGCTTATGGGTGTTTTTAAATTCATATTTTATTAAACATGATGAGAAATAAAGTTGACAATAGATATAACTGGAGAGTTACTAATCCTTGCCAAAGAGTAAAAGTTCCCCATTTTTGCAACCCTTTTCACTCACTTGTTATAGTTGATTTCAGAATAGTATGGCCACTTGTAGACCTTTCTGCAGGGACAGAAAAAACATTTATGAAGGTCTTCTGAGTGCAGATACTAATGAACAATAACTTTCTAATACCAGATTTTTTTTAACTCTGATTGCTGTTTTCCTTCAAATCCTACTCCCAGTTAGAAAACTTGCTGGTTTTTCTGCCTGTGATCTGCAAGGTCCACTAGAATTAAAATATTTTTTTCAATATGTCTAAACTATTGCAAATATTTTAGATAAATACAGTTAAATTAGATAACCCTGACTGAAAATCAGTCTAGAATGAAGGTGAAGCATTCTGTTCTTTCAAAAATGGGTCTGGTCTGCAGTGTTTCAGAGATTTTGAGTGTGCAATAAGGTTAATGTAACCACTGTTGTGAACTACATTAAAACTACATTTGAAGTAGTTCAATCTATTAGAAAACAGGAAATATATATATATATGTATAATTATCAGAATAAGGAAAGCACAGAGGCTAGAATGGTATTCACTTTTCCACTAAGCAACATAAATTGATATCTGGCCTTGCCATCATGGGCCTTGCAACTACCAGAAATACATAGGAGTTTGTGAAGTGCTGAGGACTTCTTGAAAAAAAATGTTGCCTACATTTATAAGATCAATTAATCTACTGAAAAGCTCAAGATATTTTTGAAATTGTGGGATGTCAAAAAGATATGGTTGGGGGAAGCACTGTTCTAGAAGTATTTCATTATTGATATTTGTATTTATTTGAATATTAATATTCAGTCACTTTGGCTACTACAAGAAGTGTAATGCTGGGTTTGGGTGCACTTATACTACTGCTCTTGCTCTCTGAACTAATATCAGTGTACTATATCTTGGCTGAGAACAAGTGTCTGAATTATTGCCACAAATGTTTTGTGCTATTTTTGGCAGGAATCGGAGATGTAATTTCTTTTTTGCTGACACTCTTCACTGTAAGTTGTACAGTTTAAATTCTTCAAATAGAAGGATCACTTTTCCCCTTTTACAGGGACAGACTGAAACTTTGAGAACCTGAGCAGCTCATCTTGTATCTTCTGTAATACCATCCTGTTGTGGGATCCTTCAGGAAAGATAGCAAACACGGTACAGCCAGCACTTGTGTAACTTCTATGAGCTCCAGAATGCATCTGTGAATTGACCCTGTCCCCAAATTCACATATCAAATTACTTACACCTATACCTATGGGATATTAACAAAAATTTATAGCTGCAATTCATAAACACAATAGATATGCTTCACTAGCAAATAAACACATTGAACTGAATACTAGAACTACCTGCAGCTCTGACTGCCTGTGCTTGTAGGATAATAATGAAAAATTAGTAAATTCACATGCAAAAATAAGCAAGCAGCTATGTGTTCCCATCACCCAAACATTTTTGCTGTTCCAGGGAGTCAGGTGAGCCACATCGAAGACACCTCATGGAAACTTGCACAACTGCAGCAACATGCTTAGCAATCTGGTCTGGTAGTGTGTTATCCCCACTCTGCTTCAGGCTTCAATCATTTCCACTGGTGTAGGATTCTCCAGTGGCAGTAAAACTTGCTTACAGTCCACATTCACATTATCTTTAGCCTACTGCAAAAGCAAAGCTTCCTGGGCTGCTACATTGTCAATTTGTTTCTCAGTCACCTCCCTAAGACGATCTAGAAATGTTATATACAGCTCACTGGGTTTCTGCTTGACTATTGTCCACAGCTGACGAGGAGCCCCTACATCTGGGACGCTCCACATCACGAGATATGCAACCTCCTTTCCCTGCTGTAACTAAGGAATGCAGCCAGGCTTGGAGCTGTGGGGTGTTAATCAGTGGATTCCCCATGAGTTGGGCCAGACCTGCTCCAAAATGAGGGTCATGCTGGGGATGTTCTAAATTACCCATGATGACCTCATTCACTAATCACCTCCACTGCAAAGATCATCATGAGATGGGGAGAAACAAATTTGTGCTATCTGCCAACAGTTGAAGGGTTTTAGCTCATTAAAGATACCTTGCAGCATAGACTGAGCAAAATAAGAAGCTACATCACTGTGTTTCTTAAATCTTTGATTACCTTCCAATGAAAAGGATCCCACTCATCAGGGCTATTGCCATTATTTTGGAGAGGACATGCTCAGATATGAGTTGCTGGATCTGACTCCCCCGCTTCCCTAGCTTGTTCCTACAGTCTTTCCCAAAATCTTTTTGGATCTGCCCCCCTCACCAAGACAGCCACTGGTTCTAGTGTAAATAATTGTCACAGTGGAGGGGCAGCTGGCTGACAGCCTGCTCCCTTTGACTCTGACAGCCCCTATAAATCGATTAAAACTATGCTGAATGAGACCCTGATGACACTGGCACAGCTCTGCCAGCTCTCCCTAGGGCCCGCTGCCACCTGCCCTGTCTGTGGCAGCACTCAGGAACAGCCCTTGGCAGCGCCATGCCACCCTCACGGAGGTGGCTGCCTGCCAAGGGAGGCTGCAGCCCTTCCTCAGCAACCCCTGGCCACCACCCCCAACCTCTGTGGGCCGAAGGGTGACAGTGGCTCCACCATGGCTTTGCCTGGCTGGCACCACATCCCAAGACCTTGGAATTTCGTCATCAGCATGTGGGAGAAGAGGTCAACTCTTGGGTGATAGCGGTGGGATAGGAGGAGCAGTCATGAAGGGAGGAGGAGACAAAGGGGACTAGGCCGCAGCAGGGGGATCGGCTGCTGGAGCAGTGGCTGTGGTGTGGAGTGCCCACTCCTCACACTTTTAACACCTTTCCTCTGTAGGTTTTGTAGAAAAATGTCCAAAAAAGATTCTTCTGGTGATATTTGAGCCCCCTTTACTCTGTTTCCTGCTCACTCACCTAGGCCCCAGTGTCTCTATGATGGTAAGTTGTCCGGACATTCAGGCTCTCATTTTCCACCTGCTTTGCTAGACTGGGCTCCAGCCCTTGGCTGCTCTCTGGTCCTCAGTTCTCTCTGCCCAAATCACATTGGGGTCACCGTTTGACAGAGGACACACGACTGACACCAAGAATGGTTTCAAGCATCAGCACTTTATTATTCCCCAGTTTCTGTGCCCTGTTTCTCACATACATAACACCTGTTTTACTGTTTTGTGGTTGGCCAATACAGCTCAGCATTCCATGCTCCCTCTCCTTCACTGATGTTCACTTATCTTACACAGCTGCACCCCATTAGAGATGAGGCTGGGCTGCAGCCCTATTCCCAGTGTCCCATAATCTATTCTCCTACAGGACACTACTGATAACTTTGATCTTTTTGTTGCTTTTCTCCTCTCTTGTTCTGCACTTTTGACCACTGTAATTATTTTGGTGCTTCAGCAGAGTGCCTCTGTTGGGAAAATGAGAAATAAGGAAGAAAATACTCTCAACAGACTTCTGAGAGGGAGAGGACAAATGGTTGGCTGGATGTTGCAGCTGATCATTGTCAAAAAGTCTTTGCTGGAATTAATGGAAAGGAAAACAGCAAAGAGAATCAGTGTAGACTGATAACTCTCAGTGTCTTTTGGATTTCTGTGACTGATTTCAGAAAAAAAATCTTCTGATACACAATAAAACAGGCTCTGGACTAAAGTATCTTTATTCTTGCAGAGAAGTAGTAAAGGGCATTTTAAAAACAGGCAGGAAGAGGCATTGTGCAGCTGTTCGATAGTATGAATATAGAAGCAAGAAAATAAATATTTTTGTGAAAATGGCATTTCTGATGTTTCAAATGTTTTGATAATTTTCTATAGAAAGAACTGCTATTCATTTTGTCAAGTTTTTATTTCTGTAGTATGAGTATGTGTCTCATTTTACCTCTATTTTTATATATTCACTGCAAAAATCTGTGTTGGAATTTTCTCAGATCCATGATTTAGAGAACAAAACAGAGCAGAACTACTTATTTCGTGTAGTATTTACATAGTTCACATACCATAACTTGCAGGGCACTTTTCTCTGCTAGTTCCGGTGATTATGTCCTAGGAGTTATAGGGATGATGTGGCACTGGAAATATAAAACAATTAGAGTTTGTTTATTCCATAGATGTCTGTGGAAGTAGCTCAGAGCTGTAGCTGCATGTATGGTTTATGGCATAATTTTGATAATAAAAATATTAGTTTTCAGGTAGAAATAGTTGGAGAGATTTAAATAAAGCTGCCTTGCTCACTCAGGAAGAAATGATTATTTTTTTTTTTTAATAAAAGCATTAATGAACAGACTTTGCCCTACCAAAAGTGGTAATTTGGAAGCTGATGAGAGAATAGAAAAGACAAAAAATTTTCTTTCTTTAAAGTTCTCCTCTAGACAATGGGAAAACTTCCATAACCAAAAGGACCCAAACCATGTCAGTGTTTATGAGGGCAGGGGAATAGCAAGGGAACAAATTTCTAGTTGTTGTATGTCAGAAATGAATTTGAAATATAGGTAACGATAACTAGAGTGAGAAGCCTTCCTTCTTCAGGAAGTTTTCCATTTGGGTAGTTTCAGCCCTACTTTCAGTTAAATACATGTGGGGAGTTGCTTGGAGAGATGAATTCAATGCTGAAGTCAGTCACAGTCTGGATGCAGTTATTTTCATTCTCTTTTACTTCCTCTAGACCAACTGAATTTGGTTTAGGAGTAACTTCTTGACAAAGTGGCAAAATATGAGTAATTGAGTCGGTTCCTACCCAGATGTAGAAAGATGCCACAACAATCCAGGACTGGATGAGCTTGATTTAATTCTAACTGTATTTCTCAGAATAATGATTAAAAATCCTGTCAAACAGCACTTTTAATATATTTATCAAAATAAGGCTGTGAGGCCAAGATAACTTCCCCATTTCCTACTGGAATTAAAACAGGTGGGACTGAACCTTCTAAAGAAGTCTGGTGATGCTTGGCATTGTGCAGTTTCTTTTGAATTTAACTAGCTGGAGTTCAAACAGCCTTCAGATGAATTTTTAAAGAAGTTGTCTTGTAAACATGAGCAGCCTCTTGATGGATACCTAACATCCATGTGAAAAATAGTGATTGTCCCAAGAACTTTTACAGTTGAGCAGTTGCATTTATAGTCTTGCTAGAGTTGGGTAAAATTAGAGCTGCACTAAATTGATTATAAGGTATAACACTCCCCACCCCCACGCCCCTCACTTCAAACTAAACAAACAATAGCAAAGATGAGAACACCTTTCAGACAAGGATTTTCAAAGAAATAGCATGACTTCCAAGAACACTGAATTAAGAATGGTTTGCAGCTTCCTCTAATATACTGTCCAAAACCCACATGACTCTTAAGTGTTGACTAAATTCACTATAAAAAACACCAGACCTTCTTGGTAGGAAAAAAAAAAAATCTTATTTAACAGCATAAACATGTGCAACAGGGAGCCAATAAAGAACAGTTTATGCTAAAGAAAATGCAGGCACATATTACACATGCACTGTGAAGATCAAAATGTCTGATTCTGGAAATACAGAGGGAAAATTAAACCTAGTATGTGAGAAATCAAGACTAGAGTTCGTTTCAGAAGGAGGTCAATAGAGAATTACTAGACAAGATGAAGTCTTACTGGACTACAGCAGCTAACTTTCAGAGAGTGTTTGGAAATCTGAATGTGAAATCATAATATCCAGTCTAACAGAAATTTCAGGCTTTGGTACTTGGGAATCAAGCTGTCCCTTATTGTTTGTTTTCTGGAAGGCCTTGGATTATTGTAGATGTGTTTTCCACCTTTGTTTTCTGATGCTGTCCTCTGCTTAGACTGCATTTTGGTTTTTGACTTGGGTTGGCCTGAAATACTCTCAAGTACTTATGCAAATATTCAAAACTACTAACTCTGTTTTATTGTGATGCCTTAAGATTTTAACCTTCATATTTTTCAAATCCTAGACTGAATTAGTGCATAACTCTAAGCTCCATATGAAGTGTAGTTAAGTGCCTTCACATTTTGCTTACACAAAAGAATCCCTCTGGGCCTGTCATCCAAGGGCACCTTATAGCCTCAAGACCCAAAATGTATAAACAAAAGTGAATTGGGGGGCAGCAAACTGGGGAATTACAACTTCATTACCTGAATTAGAGGATTAATGCCTGATATGTAAATAGATCACACTTAGATCTGTCTGAAAGACTCGTGACCATTGTCCAATTTGGGGAGGCTTTGTCTGCCCTTAATGTACCTGAAGGCCCTTCATTAAGTATATCTGCTTTTATCCTTTTAACTTTGTCTGGTCTCTGTTTCTAGGTAAGCCCAAATTACACATCAGTTGCAGTGATGATAGCCTTTTAAAAAGTGGAGCTGTAAAGGCTAAAATGCACTTCTTACAAGTACATGTATCTTGCATCTGTTTACAACAGATGACTCTATATCAGAACTCTAATTTTGCACATATTTAGAAACTGCTAAATGTTTCTGTATTGTATGTATCTGTGCATAGGTGTGACCATCAGAGTACATTTATGCACCTTGGTGCATAATTCATTTAGGGGATGCTGCTCTGGTTTTAAAATTAGTTTCATTGTCCTCAATGCTCATTTACTGACTGTTTAAATGATTAATGTGTATTGAATTAACTATGTTTCTTTATTTTAATAAAATCTGTTTGAAACAACATAAAACTGATTTTCATACTAAAAACCCCTGAACAAGTACACAGTATCTTTAGGGAAATCATGAACTAGAAAAGTTCCTACAAAGTTATAATAGGGGCATACTTTACCCCAAAAATAGTTGTTTTCTGAAAATGATCTTTCATTCCTTCTAAGTTTCTGTGAACAATCCATCTCAGAGTTAACTTTTCTGGGTATTTCAGTGTCTTTTTTCTTAAAACACTTTATTATGTATTTTATAGTCATGGAGGTATATTCCTCTGGTAAACATTATGATGTTTGTAAAGCCTACCTATTACCTTAAAATTATGTCAGAAAAAGACAAATTTCTTTTATGTGTTTGTGGGAGACTGTGAATGCAAATTTTGGCACTGTGGGTATAACTATAGATGCAGATGAGTGTATATATGTACTGCAGAAAATGCATCTGGGAAGAAATGAACCTTCCTTCCTGAAATCTTGGGCTTCAGACAGATGAGTTGGGCACTAAAGCTTCCATGGGAGGGATGGGTTTCTATTTCATTACTATTTTGAACCTTTCTCTTTTTTAATACTATAAATTTGTTCTAATTTTCTTATTTTTACTTTTAAACTCTTCCTTTGTCTGTTTTTAGTAGAATGAAGAATTGTTAGTGAAAATGAATATATAAATAGGGTATCTACAACCTTATTAACGAGAGGACAAGGTGTTCTATGTCAGAAAGCCCCCTTCTTAAATTCTTCATGTGTTACCTATTCTGAAACGAGCCAATTCCTTATAATTGGGTGGAAGTGTGAGTGTGTTTCAGGAACTTGGATAATTATCTCTTTTAGAGTTTCACAATGAAGATTTTTTAATGGAAAAAATTAAAAGTCTCTCTGGTGAAATCAAACCTCCATTTGCTTGGCTGGTAGACCTGAAAGGGCTCCTGAGTGTGGCTCACTAAGTTGCTCTTGTCAGAGAAGTCAATTTTCTTCCCCACCAGTGTTCAAACGATCTTCCTATACATCTGCTTCTAGTGAGTATTTTTGACAGATGGGGAGAGAAATGCCATTTTCTCCTGCATAATGTGATGTGCAATATTGCACACAGACCTTTAAATTGTCTGTAAAGATTTATCTCTGATCACTGCAGTAAAATATCACCTTATTTACAATTAAATGAAAAACTCTATTTGTCAGGCTCTTCCAGACAAGTATTTTAAATGTCAAAAGTCAGTTGTTTGCTTCACATTCAACAGTTATTTGATTTAGTATCTCAGTCTTTGCTGGGGGCACAGGGGACATAGATGATAATGTGAAAAAATGAAGCAATGTTCAAGTCCTGGAAGGTGCTGAGAACTTCCTCAAAAAGCCAGAAGAATGGTTGGCACTTCGAGGCAAACTTTTAAAATAGGATGAAATATAAAATAAATTTAAAACTTCCAAAATAAAACAATAGAAACCTTCAAAGTCAATGTTTTATGACACTTCAGAAATCATTCTTTGGTTGTCTAAGTTACATATTGTAACAGAGGTAATTAGCAGGACATTATGATGTATTTTAGCATGTAATGGCTTATAGTAATTATCATAGTCGTCATGAATTGAGTAAATAAGTGAGAAATCCTATTTAAATAGTGCTTTTCTGAGCTATTGAGTGACAAGCTGAATTGTGCTCTTTGTTCTCCAACAAAAATATAAAATTCACCATTGTTGTTGCAAGTGTGTAATTTTATTTTTATTTTTTTTCCCAGAATTGCAGGACTTGTGCTATTGGGCTTTGCTTTCAGTATTTGTATTGATTTGAAAATGAGAAAAAAAAAAATTTTGCAATTAAATATGCATGAACTGGTGAGGGGACTGATTCAAATGACGAGCCAAATAAGGAAGATTTTTGAAGTTAGCTGATCAGACATAAGCTAAGAATGTATTTTCATATCATTTCTGCCTTGAGAATAGGTTTTCCCATCTGTGGATTTTGTAGCTTTTATAATGGTGCTCTGTTTAGCTTGAAACATACAGTACAGTAGCTCTTCAATCTACTATTTTATTCATTAATGCTTTGTTACCTGGTAAAGATTCCAGCACAGAGCTGGTAGTAGACTTGGATATGTGAAAGTAAATAACATAATTTGTTTTAAAACAACATTATTGATTAGGCATTACTGAGGTGACAGCAGTAAACAGATGAAAAAAATTGCCCACTTTTAGAGGAGCTTGCACATGTATTTGTTTAGTTCACAGTGTTGTACACCTGTCTCTTCTACTTGGGACCAGTCAGCAAAGTCCCCCCTGAGGGTGCCAATGCAGAGAAATCCATTGTGTTGTCTCAGTAAAAGTGTGTCTCTACAGATATGTGTGTATATATATATACATATATATATAAAAATATCTTTTTGTAGTAACTAGTTAAATGAAGGTGCAGGGGTTGGTTGACTGTGTCTGAGCTTGCAGAGTATGTAGCAACAAAATGGGGGAAAGGACAAGTAGGGAGAGTTGTGACATTCCTTGCCACTTGGTCTCTCTTTTCCTGCCCATTCCTACTTCTCTGAATATGAAACTCTTTGTCAAGCCCCTGCAGAGATCTGGGATTCAGGTGGTCTGTGTGTCAAGGTGGTTTGCAAGTGCAACACAACCCCTGGTTTGAATACTCATGATTGCCAGAATGCTAGGAAATAGGTAAGTGGGGGATTGTGCCTGCATGCCAAGTTTTCTTGAAAAGCAGATTTGGGAATTGTTCACCCTTGTGTAAATACACTAAAAAATAAATACACTAAAAAATAAACACACTAAAATTGTTCAGACCTTGAAATAGATGAAGGCCAGCAGTTTTGATTTTTAGGGTATGTAAGGGACACATTTAGCTACTTGGAAGGATAATGCTGAGAAGTCTGGGTGTTTTTTGGTGGGTGTTTATGGTTAAACCCCCCCCCCCCCCAAAAAACAGAAAACATCCCATCTGATCTATAGCAGCTAACAAAATGATCTGTACCTTAAACCCAACCACCCCACCAGTAGCTGAAGGATAAGCTGAAGCTAGTCCTGAGCTTGCTGGTCGTGCTCCAGTGCCATGTGGCTGTTAGCAGGAGTACTTAGGCAATAAGTGCTTGGCTGGAGCTGAGCCAGAATGTGCTTAGCCCCTTGTAGAATGGGATTCTAAATTACTACTGTATGACAAGTGTTTGTGGGGAGAATTGAGAGTTCACTTAGCTGTGTGTGTCTCTCTCAGAGAGCCTACTTGGGAGCTGAGGAGCAGAGAATGAAAATGATAAAAGACAAAGTAGGATAAGAAATTCACCCAGACATTGCCACTGCTGTGGTTTACCAGTTCTCCCATGAAATGTTCATGGAGGCGTAATGGATCTGATGCCAAGCATGATATGATTTTTATTGCAGGCCTGATGAAATCCTTTTATGTCTTATTACATAACCTGAAGCCTACCATTTGTGTGGTTATTCAGAGATGTTCAAGATAACGTGAATGAGGATATGAACTCTTGTAGAAAATCAGAATATTACCAGCCAATGCGTGTGCCTAGCTGAGAGATGATGTGTCCAGTGAAGCTCTGAGCTAGAGTTTCCATGGATCTGCAATTATGGCTTGTTCTATAATAAAATCTTTAATATTTAGAAGTTATAGGAAAATGGTTTGCTGCAATCCATATAGCTAATTTACTAACATCAAGAGTTCATGAAAATAATGACATGAAATAAATCCTAAAGACTAGAATCTAAAAATTTAGTTAGTCAGACATAATAAAATTTTCTTCCTGAGAGGCCGAGGTCAAAATCTGCAACAATAAATAATGACAAGTTCATTTTTTCCCCTAATAATAGCAATGTATTTTTTCTACTTTATTTCATATACACAGGAAGCTGCAGATAGCTTTGCAAAAATGATAAGAAGCCAAGCATATAAAGTGCATGAAATACTTGATTTCCTTAGAAAAATAAAACTGCAGCATCATGCCAGGACATGGGCACAGTTGTGAAATTGTATTTTAAAAAATTCTATTCTTCTGAGAAACAAAATGTTTATAACTCTGTCCAGCTTAAGCAGCAAATCCTACTAAATTTTTGAAAGTTACTACTGATTTTTTGCACAGGTAAAGTGAGGATAATAATGTCATGTTACAGCTGGAAAGGTTTTTATCTAATACTTTTTTCTTTTGATGATTGAAAGGCAGGCCATCTGCCACAAAGCATTTGTCTTTAGCGTGCCACCTGCAACTTTAAGTGAGACTTTTAAGTGAGATTCCGTCTGTCCCGTCTTCTCACATAGTGGATTTCTTTAAAAGGAAATAGGTTTGGCTTTTTTTTTTTTTTATGCTGCTGACTTTTGCAGAGGAATATTTAGTTGTTCAAAATGGTTGCAGTTCCATATTGGCAGGTTATATTAAGCATGGGTTATGGACAATTTCCTTACCAGAGAAAGTGCCTGGATCAGCTATGCTGGAGATACAGTGATGAAAAGAGATATTAAATAAATGTCTCAAAATTGAATAATCCCCACTAGTGCTGGGTTTTTCACTCATGACTGTGATTTAGCTGAAGATATGTAGATTGAAAGTATATTTGTGTAGGCAGGGAGATTAATTTTCGATTGAAGAAGTGTATCCTTATTTTGGTGCTTGAAATGCAAGTATAGCTTCCACTTGTAAACCCCATGTTCTGATCTGGTAGTTTTGGATATGAGAAGTGTGTGTAGCACACTGTGTCATGTCCCCACTGCTGATC
This sequence comes from Cyanistes caeruleus, assembly GCF_971803275.1. Classification (NCBI taxonomy): domain Eukaryota; kingdom Metazoa; phylum Chordata; class Aves; order Passeriformes; family Paridae; genus Cyanistes; species Cyanistes caeruleus. Next base: position 107,355,605 of record NC_141702.1, read on the forward strand.
TGACCTTCAGCCAGCCTACATCCCCCAAAGGTACTTCTTTAGTGTGATGTCAGTGAACAGTGGATACAGGTTTAAGGTAGCTTCTGAATAAAGGGATTAAACTGCCTGTGTGAGTCCACTGCGGTTTTTTGGAGTGATATGGCTGTCGGGAGGAGCTGAGTGTGATAATTAGCAGGCTGTCCAGTACTTTCTATGATATTCTGGAATTGTGTGCCTGAATGGGAGCTTTATCAAAAGAAAGTATGAGAAATGCCCGGATAGAGTTTGCAGAATGGAAATCTTGATTGTTTTGAAGCTGATGGAAGTGTAGTGGTGGATTTTAGAGACCTGACTCCCTTATTTCCATATTGTTTTCAAATTTGTTGAATTGACAGTCCAGCTCTGGCAATATCCTTGCTGCCCTAAAATATTAACAATGGCAGGTACACCAGAAATTTGTAGTGGAAAAGCTCAGTACTGATGTAAGTGTGAGAAAATTTTCTAGAACACTTTTTGGAGATGGAATTACTGCAGAGAGTGAAGCAGGCACTGTGACACAGGAACAAAAATTGTTGGTAATGAGTAGGAGTTTAAGTAAAGCACTGAGTGGCTAGATCATGAAGGATAAATCTCACTCTATTTTCTTATCTCTGGCTGTTATTACTTACAAATGTAATTAGGTTGGTTTCAAAATTAACTTTCTGTGGAGGCTTCATAAAATAAACCAGAACAAAGTATTATTAGATGGGTGAATTTTATTCAGTGTGTTAGATTGAATTAGAGTGTATCTTTTTACAGTCTGATTAGTACTTTAAATATGGCTGGGAATTAAGAAGAAAGAAGTAGTTGTAACATGGAAAAAGGCTCTAAAGCAGATTCTTAGAGAACACTTTGACCTTGAAAAAGATAAAATGAGAACAAGTGTAAAATAGAAAGAAAATCATCTGCTATTAGCACAAAATACTATAGCACAGTACTGCTCCCAATGTAGGAAAACAAAAGAATAAAGAAAAGGGTAGATAAAAGGTCAATATTCATAGTAGTCAGACACTTAGATCTTTCAGTAAGAAATCATAGTCTAATTAATCTCAACACGGTTAAATTTTATTTTGAATCTAAGTTACCATAAATATTAAGGGTTTTAAGGGCCTGGAACATTTGGAGTCTTTTTGTTAAATATTTTTAAATGTTTCTGAAGTTAATGTTTTAGATATTTCAATTTAGCATCTAGTTTTACATGTACTGTATCACAGAAACACATTTCAGTGACGTTACTGCAAAGAATGCAAGACTGCAAAATTAGGAAGAGCTCCATTACTGCCCTAAACAAAAAGGAAGCTGTCACAGCCTGAAATTTGTTGTTACAAAGGAGATCTCTCCTACACTTCTCTCTCGAGCAGCTAGAATGTATGTAAGAGTGCATATATTGATTTCTTATAGTTTCAAATGGGGAGAGTCCCTCAGGCTACAGTGATTGAAGTGAACATAACGATTTGACTGCCAACATGACATGAATATGTATTTATAGCTTACATTTGCTAGTTTAAGTTTTCTTTCAAAGAACAAAAAAAAAGTTGTTGTTTATGAATTACCATTTCTCTTAATAAGCTTGGTTTAATTGGGAAATAAGTGCTTGGAAGGAGCATCCAGTGTAAATCCAATCACAAAAGCAACATTTAATCTTTTATGCTCTTTTTTTGTTGTTAGTTTGTTTTGGGGTTTGTTTGTGGTTTGTTTGTCTGGGGCAGGGGGTTGCTTTCAATTTCCCCACATGTACTTCTACAAACTTTTAAAACTATAAATAATTTCTCTTGTTTTTTTGGTAAAAAAAATTGTTGAATTTTCACTGCTTTAACCACAGGTGAGAAAAAAAATCTGCAACCCAATTTTTTAGTTGACAACATCAGCTGAGATATACTTTGAGGTCTGTGTTATATGGTCTTGTAGTAGAAAGACAAGACAGTTATTTCTGCAGGGTCTAACCTACAACTTACCTCTCCAAGTAGACTTCTCTGTAGGATATTTCTCCTTTTTCACAATGAAATGCTGTTTCCTATGAAGATAGAAAGGATTGACAAGGTTTCAGGAAACATCTACATAATTCTATTAGCAGATATTACTTGCAAATACTCAAATGTGGTGTGGGCAGTGAAGGATATTTTGAAGAATGTCAGTTAGATTTGTGAAAGTGGAAGATTTGAACGGCAAGGTCTGAATTTCACAGCTTGATTACTGTAGTTCTTACAGAATGCTTTCAAATTGTCTCAAGTTGAAGCATGGAGTTGCTCAGCTCTCCCATTTAGATCAAATGAAGGATGGTGTCAGGTTTAAAACTTTATTTTGTACCCATTAAGTGTGTTAAGCCATGTACTTATCTGGTTTTGTTTTTCAGGAAACTTTAGCTATAATATAACATACAATCTGATAACACCTATGACATATTTGTTCAAATCAGATGATGTTGACAAGTCCCTTCAATTGTATTAAATGAAAAATGTATACAGCAATCCACTGCTTCCAGTAACAGGTCTAAAGAATTTTATTCCATGCACATAACATCAATACAATGCCCTGGAAAACCTGTTTTTCCCTTAGTTTAAAAAAGTCTGAAGCTGAGGCTGTTTTGAGCTAATAAGTAGCTGGGGAACCATAATGGGCAGCAAGCCAACTTGTCCATTTCATTCTATTTTTGAGAAATTTGCTCAAGTTCTGCTAGTATTTAGGTTTTAGTATTAAAGCAGAAGATATAATTTTGTTTTTAGTGGTTAATCTTTCTGATATACTTTGGCCACATGAAAGGAATAAAGCATCACAGGAACATAAACACAGAGTTCTTGCTTGCAAATGTGGGTGTTGAATAAACATCAAATTAGTTCTGGCTGCGAGGGTAAAAGTAAATATTCCTATCGCATGCAGAACAGTCTGCCAAGCATTTTCTTCTCATATTGCTGGAAGGAACTTTTCTATTGATTCTTCATATTTTTACTTTAAAATTTCTAAATTCCAATCAGTAACTATTTTTGGTAATTTAAATTTGCAATACCTCTTAAACTGAATAATCATGAATCTTATCCTGTCATCTTCAGGGGCCTCTTTAGAAATAAAATCTCATGGTTTTTCTGGCCATGCTGTTTTCTGGTACAGCCTGTGTATAAGTGCTGAATCTAGAGCCATTCTTGGTCAAAACACAATAGTGAGACATGTTTGGAAGAAATAAATATTCCAACATAATTTTCAGACTATGTATTAGGACTTGATTCTTTTTCCAATGGTGCAATTTAATAGTGTTGTGAAACTTCAGGTAATGCAAAAGAAGATATTTCTCTTCTATCATGCAGGACCTTTGTGGGGTTTGGAGCATTTCCAGGAGACTCCAAGTTGGGAACCAATTATATCATCACCATTTAATTGTGTTTCATTGCAGATTCTCTTAATTCATGCTGCAATAGGAAGGTCTTCCAGGTCTCCACACAGCTGTTGCTTGCAAGGATTTCACTAGGTCAAAAAAGCCAGGATTAGGTAACATTAAGCTAATACTATTTTCATTTTGTAGGCTAATGTTGATGGTGATAGCAGACACAATGTTTTTAGTAAGTCAGCAGAACACCCCATTTATAGATTCAGCAATGTTTCTTTATCAGAGCAGTGCACTTTTAGTGACAGTGGACTAAATCAATAACTTTTGTGTCTTCTCAAGAGTTTAGAAACTTTCATCAACAAAATAATTTGCAGGGTGTTTAAACTTGTTAGGTAACTATTCCTTGTCTTTCTTTGGTTTTGTTGTTGAATGTCTAATGATGCACTTCCATTTTCTGCTTAATTCAAATGTAAATAAAATATGTAGTGAGCCTGGAGAAACACCTATTGGGGAAACCTTTCTCTGCTGTTTTCCTCTTGATGTAACTGAAAAAATCTTGAAATGTAATGAAAACCACCCTCAGAGCACCAGAGTACAGTGCATTTTTTAGAAACCATATGAAAGTTTGTCAATACTTTTAATTAATCTGAAACTGCAGTTTCAGTTTCTTAAAGTTCTGCAGTGTTTTGGGGATTGGGCAAAGAATTGTGTATGCACTGATGATGTGGATAATTTTGACATGGTAAATAACTTTTTCATGATATTATTATTTGTTCATGGTAAGGTGACTTTCATTCTTTTTTAAAGACTCTTGTTGCTAAGGATGCTGAAATAATCTTACCTAAATATTAAGTGTTGATGCTAGAGAAATATAGGGTCTTATGCATGGCTTCATAAAAAAGTAAGGATTCTTACCTGCCACTTTTTATTACAGCATCATCGATATTTAAGGCTTAAACTGTAGTGCTGAAATAATCAATAAAATTTAATCTTTACTATGAAGAATTTTAAATTAATTCAGCTTAGTGAACAGTAAGGTTCACCAAAAATTAAAGGAATAATTTTGGAGAACAAATCTCTGTTCTTCTGAGAGCTCCAGAACAACTGCAAACATTTCTTTCACCATTTGAATACAACAGCAAGTTTGAGTCCTACCTAAAGCTTAGTTAAAATTTTTGGCATGTTAATTGTAGTTATTTTTAACTGTATGTAAAAAAAAAAAATATTTTTTTTTCTCCTCCACTCAAACATTTTGTGTAGCAATAGCAAGAAACCATGTTCCTTACCATTTAAATGGTCTTTCCATCCCACCTCCACTCATGTTTCAGCTGAGTGTCAACTTTTAAGCAGTTAGAATTTGCTGAGCTTTGAGACCTCCATCTCCAAACCACGTGGTGTAGAAATTGAGCAAATATGTTTAAATTTCCTCAAAAGAAGAGGAGTCAGCTTGAGTGTCTAAATTTGCCTCCAGAGAGTGTCTAAAACTCACTCTTGATTACAAAGGTCCCAAAGGTAGACAAAGTTCAATAGTCACTATTCTTATCTGTTGAGCTGAGACTTAGAAAGGGAAAATAGATTTTTTTTTTCTTAAATCTAGTGACTTTAATATCACTGGGGATATATAATATGCACAGTTTTGCATTGTTAGCTGCTATTAAATTTAATCCAGAGTTTAGCTCATGAATCAAAGATGATTTACAATCTTGAGTGAAATACTTCATGGACAAGAGACAGAAGCCAAAGAATGACCTGAAATTCTGTTTGGCAAAATTTAATCATGCTAGAGATAAGAGATATTTCTTAGATGTTGAATTGCACACAAAGCAACATGCTGTTGATTATAATAAAGGCAATGATAATGTACAACCTTGAGAGACTAACCTGAAATGGTTTTCAAAATAGAAAGTAAAAGTAGCTTCTGCCAGATAATAAAATAGTTAGCATACCTTCAGGTTATTAGTCTCAGGCATAAGAATACTGGGATTGAGAGTACTAAAATACCTTCTCATTAGTAAGACTTTGACAAAGCAGATTGCTTTTTGATGAAGGGACTTATATTGCTGTATGATCATGTGTGTATTCTAAGTGAATAGAATATTCCTTTCACTTGTATATGCTAATATTTTACCATTCCAGATAAAAATATTGTCTTAATGATCAAATTCTGAATGTGTCCACCACAGTACTGGTTGGGCAGTCAGTCCATTCTCAGAGGTTGACCCTTCAAAATTTCAGCATAGTTGGCAGCATATTCTGCTGTTGCAGATAATGTATCAATCTTATTTTACCTGTAGCCTCTTTCTGTGTTTTGCATTAAAATTTGAAAGCAGAAGGAAAGGTGCAGGTTCTTGGCTCTTCCTCCAGAGAACTTTGGAATTGTGCATGGTTGGTGAAGGATTCATTAGCAGCTGTTAAGCACTAATTCTAATACAAACAAACTAAAAAAAAAATCTAAAGCAAACAAGAATTTGAAGAATAGTTAAGGGAAAAAATAATCTGTGAAAATCAAAGATATTTGGTAGTCATGTGGAGAATGCAAGTCAGTGTGAAAATCAAAGATATTTGGTAGTCATGTGGAGAATGCAAGTCAATGTTTCTGTTGAAGTGCAAAGATCAAACTCTGCACTGGCAAGTTGGTTAGTGTACAGGGATTGGAGATTCACAGAACTTTCCTTTTTTTGGAAAGGTAACTTCTTTGTTTAACTCCTTAGAGTCTGCACTAAGTAGTTTAACAAGCACATAGTAATAATGTTCATGGTGACACAGAATAAAAATACCCTTGTTAAAAAGCTTTCAAGTGCAAGACAACTAAAAATGCCAATTCATCAGCTAGCACTTAATTTACCATATAGAATATACATAGTCAGGAAAAAAGAGAAAATGTTCCTGATGTCTGTAGGTTAGCTAGTAGGTTTGCATGTATTAACAGCTCTGCAACTTCTTTCACTTAAATCAATGGAACATGTAGATGTAGAAATCATCTACAGTTTCTGAATGGCTTTTAGGTAAGACACATGTACTAAAACTTTCTAGTTTCCAGTGTAAAGGCAGGCCTGATTCTGCTGATGTTAGATGGGCCCCCTGAAAGAGGCCTTGGGCCAAGATGACAGCCTTGAAAAATGTCCCAGCTATTCACTGAAACATTTTTAGTAAGTTACTCTTTGGTCACCTACTACATTGTTGCTCTCCTATGGAAGTACTGCTGGAAGTTCATTAAAAGATGCAGTCATATATGAAATAGTGTCCGTGACCAAATCAGTATTTGGCTTACTTTTTGGAAATACATGTTCTTTTTTATGGTGAAACTTTGAAATCCAAGACAGAAGTAAAGGTCTTATTTTGAATTCTTTGTCCCTAATGTCTTATTTCATTTGGGTATTACAGAAGGCAGTTTTCAGCAAGGTGAGGTACAAAGCTGACGTTTCTGCTAGTGAAATGTAAGTAGTTCTTTCAAAAGGGGAGAATTGCATCTAAAAAGAGTATTACTAGATAGTTCTTTGGTCTGGTGTGGAAATGTGGACTTGTATTTTATCAGAACTCTACGCCTTGTAGCAGCTGCAAAGTGAGATTGCTATTGCATGTGGCAGATATAGGCCAAAAACTTGATGCTGTGAAATTAAACTAAAGTGTGACCCGCAGGGTACTGGTCAGCTGAATTACCCACGCTTTTATGGGATTCTAGAAGAATGGAAGATTTTTATACTATGAAAGACTGCAGTTGTATTTACCCTCTTAAAGATTATTTCAAGAAAGAGTTTTTTTCTAATCTCAAAAAAAGATATGCAGAAATCCTTCATTTAATGATTTTAAATAACTGTACCAGAGCTTTAAAGTGTTGTTTGGGCTTTTCTTTCTTAATTGCTGTAAGTATGTGCTCTAAATTGAGACACACACACAAACAAGTGTAAAAAACAGACTTGTGTATATTGCAGCTACTGGCCAAATGAGAGAGCATGGAGCAGGGAGTGCAAACCATCTCAGTATTATGTGGTTTAAGAAAAACCTGTCAACATCAGACATATGTATTTTCTCCTCCTCCTAGTCCTTCAAGAAAATAAAGTCTTGTACATGCAGATTTCCCTATGAAGCTGTTTCTGTATTAAGCAAATCACAGCATTAGTGTTTCAATTCAAGAGATGTGACATGTGATCTTGCAGCATGTCTCATCAGACCACAGTAACTGGGAGCAAAGGCAAGTGGAAGTGACAGTCCCTGCCAGACCACAGCAATACAGTAGTGTTATAACTCACTAACAAGGACAATAATGCATGTCATGCTTGTTAGTCCTCTTTTAGTCAAGAACTTTTTACCTCTGGTTTAATACAGAGTAGAAGTGGTATTAAACACTAAAAAGTGCCAGACTGAAAAAGTCTGATTTTGATATAAGCTGAGAAGCTGATTTTCAGAATGATGACTAATTCTGCCCTCAAGTTTTGTGCTTGCATTGTCATTGTTCTGGATAGGCACCGGTGCTTAATAGGCCTAACAATTCTGTCCTAACTTTTATCATAGCATCCTGTGTCACAGCCCCTCAGAAAGTCACTGTCCTGTGATAAATGCATGCAGCACGATCTTTGTTGTGACTGCAAGCCAATTAAATTCAGACAGATGACTAACAGATGATTAAAAAGAAGGAAAAAAAAAAAAAAAGCCTTGGGCTTATGGTTCCTTTTGGAGGGTAAAACCCCAGAGAAATTTGCTTGTTACAGGTTTAAGTAGCTCTTGTGACACTATTACAAGGCTGCTGTGCCTTTGTGAAAGAAGGTAACAGGCTGGAGGGAAGTAGGAGAAAGACAGAATGAAGTACCCTTATGTAAGTACATCATGTCTCAATTAGGAAAGTGAAGTCAAGAGGTGCAGGGACACTGAATGGGAGTGAAGAGCCTGCTGGGTTTAGCCACATGGAAAATAAGATGTTTTATACTTTTCTTGGGGTATTACAAAATCATGTGCTTTATGCCATCAATGCTGTTATTGTTTGTACTGTTGGAGTACCCAGAAACCATATTAATGGACAGTTAATTAATTAGTTCATTATTTAATGGGCCCCTTTTCTGCTATGCAAAAGGCCAAGTGCCAGTCTCTTTGAGGTAGAGACTTTTTTTGCTATTATAAGTACAGTAGAAGAAAATGAATAAATGGGATATGAAGCTGTGGTCTCAGGGCCCTGCATAACCGTTCTTAACTTTAGGTCTGGTTTTACAGGAAGGTTGCTTGAAATGCTTCGAGCATCTCTTGATGACAACAAAGATGGTAAAATAAGTTTTGGCAAATCTTGTAGATGACATGTCAAAATCCATTCCCGTTTGCTGTCCTTTTAGAAAGTATTGATTTTATCGTGCGTGTGCACCACTGTAAAGAAGATTTATCTGAAGTGAATATCAAGCTGATAGTTATGCAAAGGCTCTCCTTGGGAGGAAGGTCAGTAATGGAGAAGTAAATGGGGTCTTTCTTTCAAGCTGTTTAGTGGGCAGGTCAGTAATGGTAGTCTCAAACACAGGTGTGGCTCATACCACACAAGATTTCAACTGTGAGAGCAAATAGCTGCATTTTGAAGGTAGGTTTTATACTTTCAACAACAATAATAAAGGTGTTCCAAGTGTTATGCTAAATTAAATGTTATGCCAAGTGTTATGCCTTTTCAACAGGAAACTGAATTTACAGTCCAGAGATCACATTCATCAAACCTATGAAAGCAAGCTTGTTGTTCAGAGTCAATGGAAGAAACATTGTGTGTAGCTGAAAACAATAGAAACAGTTTTTATTTAGAGGCATTTCCTCCTTACTATTTACCAAGATTTCTTGTTGTCAGTGGTGGCTTGACTACATTTGAACTCTTTCAACTTTCTCAATATATTTTGAGCAAAGTGATTGTTTAACAATTGATTTTTATATTTTTTTTCTAATTAGACCATACTCTGACCACTGAATATGCAGCTGAAAAGGATGAAAAGATCTCATTCCAGTCATTAATGCTCTTTTTGGGTTTTTTGGTACTGTTTTGATTTCCCAAGCTCAGAAAGGTCAGGGTTATTCAGCTTCCACTTGGCCTCCTTCTCTGAACAAGTAATCCACATTTCAAACACATTACAAAGTCTGGCTCTGATAAGAGGCATTGAAGAGAACAACAGAATTCCAGCACATTACTCTGACTTGACTGCACCAATTACAGGACAGGCATGAACAAAAGGCAGTAATGCTCTTGGGAAGGAGGCATTCCCATATGGATGTGTGCTGGGGCAAGTGCATTGTTGACTTTACAGTCCCCTTTGATAAGTGATCAACAGCTATTATGTTTCTGTATACAATCACAAAAGGGGAAATTTAAAGAAAAGTGATGTTATCACCTTTTATTGTTGGGATTTAATTACAAGTCACCAAATCACAGATTGTGCTGAGTTGGAAGGGACCCACCAGGATCATGGAGCCCAGCTCCTGGCCCTGAACAGGACCACACCTGAAAGTCAATTACAGAGGCTCTGGTAGAGCTGAAATATGTATGTGAATGAGATTCCTAGCAGGAAAGGAAGAGTGGACGTGGTTTTTATGGGTTTATTTCCTGGTTAGGACGATTTGAGGCGTGGAGGGGGGTTAGGAGTATTCCTTAGGGAATGCATTTATGATGTTAAGTGAGAGTAGTTTTGAAGAATGCTCGCTCTTTGATGAACTTTTGGTATCTTTGGCAACCAGATGCATCTTTACTCCTGAGCTGTCCCCATCTGTATGCAGTTGTAAGAAGTTAACAGATTTGTTTGTCACAAAAATTGTTAAACCTTGCAAGTAGAGTGCACACAGTGACTGAGAACCAGTCATCTTAGTAATTAATTAGTAATATTAATATTACTAATTAATATTAATTATTAATAAGTAATAGCATAAAACAGACAGGGAGCAATGACATTGAATCTACTTGAGAAAAAAAAAAAGAAAAAAAATACTTGAAATACTATACTTGAGTACTTGAAAATTACCTGAAATTAATTAATTAAAAATTACTTTGACTTTCACTGTGAAAAGTAACAGATGTTAAATTTATGAATGTTTTAATTTTTTCCTCCTATAATTTTTTAGGTATTCACTTATGGTAATGGGTTTTGGAGTATGGAGATACAGTTGGGGCTCTGGGGAATTCATTCAGGTTTCTCTATTATTTAGTAATTTGAATTGGATATTAGAGCAAGGTTTTTTATATTTTTTTACTGTAATAGTCAAACTAGAAAAGAAATATAATAAAAATTCTACTTTTTCTAATTATAAGATCTTCTTGTAAGACTGTTGTTTAAATCTTGGTCTACTGTTACAGTATACAAAAGATAACTTAAAAGGGAAAATGTAAGTTAAAAGGGGACAAAATCCTCAACAACCAAATTGACTTTGGAATTCCTACAAAATTAATGCTCTTGGTACGTAATTTTTTATTAAACTCGTTAGCTGAAGAAAACATGTTGTCATACTGTACTTCTCTTATTAGACTTCCACCCCTTGGTTAATAATTTCAGCTTCTGTTTCTTCAGATTTTTTTTAAAGTGCTCTTTTGTAAGATTCTGCTGCAATTTCTGACCAAGACATGTAGTCTGCAGATACTCATATAAGTATAGATCAGTCTACAGCCATTCACGAAAGAAATGGTGCATGAACAATATGAATTCACACAGGACCTGTGAAGAGAAAATTACTTTCCTGATGAAAAATGAAAGCAAGGGAGGAGAAATGAGGTTGAGGCATATGAGATTAAACCTTGCTCTTCTAATATATAGAATTTTGTCATTTATTATTAAGGCTCTAAGAACTTGCCAAAATTATTTCTTCATTAGAATGCTAGTCATACTTCAACCCTCTTTTTCCTTGTTACCAAAAAAGTTTAAGTCGCAATTAATTTTTGTGTGGTGTCTCAGCTTTTAAGCAAAGTACATCTTTCACATATTTTGTGATGTATATGGCCCTAGATTAATGAATAATAGACATTATTTTCCTAAAAACAAATTGACAGCTGCAGACACAAGAAATACAAAGTCAGTGTTATGGTGCAATATTTCATTTTCCTCTTTTTATTTTTTCCCCCACAGAAAAGATTTGGAATGTATTGGGTTCTTTGAGTCAGCTGAGATACAGATGGAGCCAGTCAAATGTGGAGCATGGCCAGCATTCCCAAAAGATGTTTTCAGTCTATTTTCTAGTCAATAATTTTCACTGGGAAAAAAAAGACGATAGCGTTGATCGTAGCATCTTCCCTACAGAAAGCAGAGAGGATGGAATATTTCCATGTTGAATTAAAATGCACACATTGCTGAGCTATGAAAACAAATTAAGGCAAATTCAGTAACTTCATTTTAAAAGCAACAGTGAGCTTTAATTGTCATAAATTCAGAACTAATTAAAAACATGTTGACAAAAATTGGACCAACAGCTTGTCATTTTCAAATCTAAGTGAAATGCAAAGTGCCGAGAATAAATTACAGGGTTTGAATTCTGTTCTTAAGTTTACTGCATTTGCTATATGTAGGATGTCTCAGGATCTTTATGGGGAAAGACAGTAGAAAATAATTAGAAAATATTGTTTTCATTTGACTAATATTTTATAAATAAGCTCTGAACTTGATGTCTAAACATTGAGAACTGGAAATATTTGCCAGTGATTGGGTCTAGATGGGTGATTCAGTCCTATTTTAACTCCATGCTGGGTGAGAACTAGGTATGTGCCATCTCTTCTCCTCCCTCACAACATATAAGGGGGAAATACAACTGAGGACATGGGCTCTAACATGGAGCTCCAAGTGGTCCAGATGGGTCCCAAGTCTGGATTATTAAATAAATAGAACCACAACAATGTGCTATGGGACATAAATTGCCCCCTCATTATGTTCCCATCTGCTCTGATAATAACTAGGTGTAGTGTAAAAAGAAATACTAAAATCCCCAGAGGTTAGCTCTTTCAGGATTGATAAACTGCCAAAACCTAGAATCATAGAATGGTTAGGGTTGGAAGGAACCTTAAAAATCATCTAGTTCCAACCCCTCTGTCATGGGCTGGGATGCCACCCACTAGATCAGGTTGCTCAAGGCCTCATCCAGGTTGGCCTAGAACACTTCCAGAAATGGGGCAGCCACAATTTCTCTGGGCAACCTGTGCCAGTGTCTCACTAAGTAAAGAATTCTTCCTAACATCCAATCTAAATATCTCTTCCTTTAGTTTAAACACATTCTCCCTTGTCCTATCACTATCTGCTTGTGTGAAAAGTCACTCTTTCTCTTTTGGTTTTTTTTTGGTTTATTTTGATGGGTTATTATTTTTTTTGGCATTTTGTTCTGGTTTTTGTTTGGTTTTTTGTTTGCTTTTTTTAATATGCCCTCTTTATGTACTGGAAGGTCCCATAAGGTCTCCCTGATATCTTCTCCAGACTAAACAACCCCGGTTCTCTCAGCCTGCTTTCACAGGAGAGGTGATCCAGCCATCCAAGCATCTTTCTGGCTCTCCTCTGGACCCCCTCCAGCAGGGATCCAACAGGGTCCACATCCTTGTGCTGACGACCCAGAGCTGGCTGGATCCAGGTGGAGTTGTCTACTCACAGGGGCAGAGTAGAGGGGAAGAAACATCCCCTTCAACCTGCTGGCCACACCACTTTTGATGCAGCCCAGAACAGCTGGCTTCATCATTATATGTTAGTTAAATTAACACAGTTCCTGAATGTAAGAAAAGTATTTCTAGGGAATAGAGAGGATAAATCTTCAACGTTGAATCTTCAACATACAAACCTTTGTATGTGCAAATTTTGCTGCATCACTGGAATGCCTTTGCAGTTGGTATTTCACATCCTTCTTCTCAGCAGGAAGAAAAGTCCACACTAATATTCTGAATTAAATTCTGCATTAATATGCACACACTTAAACCATGCCATAGGGTAGGTGAGTGCAGAATTCAAAATTGTTTGCTTAGGTGAGGTGGCGTGCTTATGTGGCAAGTCCTGGGCACTCCTCCTGATAAATCTGAAACATCTTGAAACTAGGACCAAAAAGACCATGGATTTTAAAAAGTGTAGGCTGACCCAAACATCCTTTCATCTCTACACAACTTCATTGAAGGGCTTATGACAATATACTAGATGTCTCTTAAAATGCAACCCTAAATTAGTTAGTGAAGTGCTCTAGGGTCCACCCTAACACAAGGTGTAAGTTCGCAAGACCTGTGTGTGAAGTGCAATGACTGATAGGATCTAGAGTAAAAACATGTGATTATTTCACTCTTTAAAATAAATTAGTGGCAAGCATACCAGTGTGGGATTTTTTGTTCTCTCAGCCAATTACTTGTTTATAACTGAAATTTCCTGAATGACTTTGCAGGCTTTGGCATCCTGTAGCGAGACCTTGGAAAGTGAATAACTATTTATACAACTAGCAGAAAGACACAGGAAAAAAAGCACGTGAAGGGCTTAAGGGCAGAATAAAGTTGTTCATGCCTTCTTTGCTGGTTAATGGTCTGGGTAAATCTCAGAGTAAATTTAAGTGCCTAACCAAATTTCAGCCTGTCTTCCTTTCAAGGCACTCAATTGCTCAAGAACTGCCCTGAACAGAGCTGAATAGCATGATTTATCAGCACTTGGGAATGGTTAAGAACTTAGTTCATTAAAATATCAGCTATGCTGCATTGCACAACCCCATCTGAAGGATGGAACCCCTGTCCCTAGGAATGCCAGTGGAAGTTTGGGGTCTGACTCTTGAGAATTATGAGTATAATATTATCCAATTAATTATTTTAAGTCAGTATAGCTAATATAGAAATGTACAAATACTCTAGCACACCTTACACACCAAAATTAGAAACATGTGGGGCTTTTATGTGTATATGTATATATATATATATATATACACAGGGGTATGTTCAACAGTGTTAAAGCAGGGCTGTATTTTCTCACACACCTAATGGCTTAGCTGGTTCTTTGCTAACTAGCTGCATTAAGTTGTCAGAATCAGGCAAGAAATGAGTTGTTTCATTTGAGGTATAATGAATACTTTGCTTAAATTATCTTTTTTTCCCAATAACAAAATACTTAGCTGAGATAATTTAGTACAACAAGGTTCATACAAGAACAGGTTTTCCAGTGTTCTCTTATGCAATTTAGAGTAGTTGACCTTTAATTAACAAGCCTCTCAGTGGTGCACCTTACTGCAAAAATAACCAAGACATATACTTTTAACATTTGTTCATAATGATCACCACTGAGCTTGCTAGTTCTGTGTATTTAAAATAGCCATAAATGATTTTTCAATGCCTCTAACTGAATGTACTTTTTATATACTATAAGGGTCTTTAGGAGCAAGTGCTTAGTGACTTTTTCTTCAGTTACTGTAATAACTTTGAACTTTCTTTAGCTGAGGAAAAATGCATTCTTTTTTCACTATCAAGAAAAAAAGTGTTTGGTTTTGAGCAAGAATTAAAAATGGACATAGTTTATCGGATAAGCTTGCATATTTTAAAAAATCTTTTTCAGAATATTTTGATTTTTTTATTTAGATATCTAAAATTACTGAAATGGAGAGGAAGCAACTAATTTAATGAAAATTTAATGAAAATTAAGAAATTTCATAATGAGGGAATACTATCTATCTATACATATCTATATATCTGAATACGTATATTCAACTGGGAATTAGATTGCATTCATATGATTGATTACAGTTCAAATGTTTTCTTTGTAGAGTGATCCAGCTGAAATCTTGGAGAATTTAAAGAAAAAAAACCAAAACATAATGAGGAGATTTGTATTAGAGCTCTTATTTTCATGCAAAGGATATGAGTGCTAGACTTGAGTAGAGTATAAATGTGGAAGAATCCCTTGAATGAGGGCTCTTGCTGTGAGAAAATGTTTAATGCAACACAGGAAACAAATATTCTTGTGGGCACATTGCTTAAAAATAATACAAAGTTGTACTTCACCTATTCATGGTCATCAAGCATCCCTTTTAAATCAACTTGAGAAAATATTGATGGAAGCATTCCTTTGTAGCTTTTTTTTTTACTATTTGGAACAAAAAGATTTCTATCTGGTAATCTGGAATTATATTTGTGATGGCTATCAAGGCAATCTGTTGGTAAGCAATTAAAATGTATAATCAAAAACAGGTACAGGACAAATCCCTGCCTTGGTAAGTATAAAGCTGGAAAGCTTTCATTAATTCCTTATTGCCTTTATTATATTAAACATTTTTTTAATATTCTCTTGATGAAAGCCAGATTGCTTCTAATTACAACACAGGTGCTTTTGTGATATAGTGATAGGATAATAGAAAATACTCCTATGTAGCAAGGCAAGAAAAAATAAAACCATATGAGCTACCTCCAGTTCCATTGCTTGAAAAGAGTTTGTGTAGTCAGCAAAGTTCCAATGGTTTTACCAAAGTCTGGCAAGTTCACCCCATCAAGTTTCTCCACCTTTCTTTTTCTCTTCAAAACAATTTAAAATATGAGTTTCATTTTTATCCATCATGTTGCTAATGGAAAATAAATAAAATATTGGCTGAGATGGGGGATAATTAAAAAAATAATCCAGTAGGTGTTTTTCCTTGTTGAATGATACAAAACTGCATTTTATGTGAGGGATAGCTGATCAGAAACACCTATATTGTCTATTAGGGAAAAGTTAAAACTTTAATTTTCAGTAATTGATACTGTCTTTTATGTAAAGCCATCTTTATTCCAAATGAACTATTTTGGGATTGGATATTTTTGTCCTAATACAGTGCAGAATGTACCTCATCTTGTGCTGCAGTGGAAAATAAAGAATTGTTGATTGGGGTGTTTTCCCCAGTGTTATCCTATGATTGGTAAGATAATAATAACAAGTATCATCTTTTTTTTTTTTTTTTTAATCTAACAAATGCCAGTCTTGCTTCAAAAGCCTTGAATTTGGGATGAAGATGTTTGGCTGAGACACAAGCTTTTGTTGCTACAAGGAGCCACACTTTCAGATTCTTTCTGAGGAACTAGGCATCTACTTGAGGAAAAAGACCCAAAATTAGGATTCGATTTTGAAGTTTGTTTTAGTGTGCAGCCTTTTGCTACACAGCCTAAATATTTGTACACAAAATACTTAGATGCAGCTAATGCCTACATCTCACTTCAGAGTAGATTGCATTAGCTTCTAGGATATAATAAATCCACTGGGCCCAATGCCTGAATTAACATAATAATTAAAGTTCCAGCACATTGTTGTAGGTCACAGTAAGAAAATGTTTAATCTTTCTGCATTCATCTGTGTACATTCAAGACATTGGGAGGTCTACAGAGACTGAATTAAATTTAAGTGTATCAGGAATGAACAGGGTATTTTAAGGAAAATGTGAAAAAGATTTAACTTTGTTGGGAACTGTTCATAATTGGTTTTGTTCTGACAATAAAAGATACAGCAAAAATTGGGTCACCACTCAAGTTACAGCTCAATTAATGAGAGAAAGCTGTGGGTGTATAACAGCCAAAACACAGAATTATCCTGCATCTGCCCACTTGAGGATTTGGGGTTTGTTTGATTCATAGATCATTGTCAGTGGTCAGCTGTGCCTACAGGAAAAAACAAGTGCTGGGCTGGAGTGAGTAAGCACAGGATGTAGTAGAACATCTCTGGAAGTTACTCTACAAAATTAGTAGAGTGTTGAGAATGAAAATATGCTTTTCCAAACATAATTCTAGGCTTGAAAAATTGATGATTTTGAAAGGAAGATTTAATGTCATTTTATGAGTCTTGAGAGAAGCCAAGGAATATTAAAAGTTATCTTGCCCTGACACTACTCACTAGCCAGGGAGAAATATCTGGACACTGATTATTGCACCACCAGAAGTGGGTCACGATCCAGCTTGTTATGAAACCAATTCAGAAATACATGGTAAATTCCTGAGTTTTAATACAAGCTTTAGCTGTAGTTTCCCTTTATTCTGAAGCAGTTCTTTGCTATACAGGGATAAATGGATTTAGTCATTTAATGGCTAATTTCCTTTGCTAGGCATCCACTTGACAAAAGACCCACAAGAGGATGGGTGAAGAAAAGTTCTGTTTGTGTTGCTGTATTCAGGGGAGCCAGGGCAGGCTGGTGTTCAGCTTTTCTTTGCGTTTGTGCAAAAAGCCACAAAACGTGGAAGATTAGCATAGAAAATAAAAATGGGGAGCCTGAAGCTGCTTAAATTAGTCTTTTTCTTGTATAGCAGCCCAGAAAAGTTGCTTATTTACTTAATATTGGGGTAGTATGGAAATAACTGAGAGGGGTATAGCAGGAAAAACAAGAGCTCCAGGAGCTGCCCTTGGATACATCAAATATTCCTAATTTCATGGCTAACAGATTGATGAATGTAGTCTGCTTTTGCTTATGGGATGGAAATACTTCAGTGTGCATATTGTCTCCATAGCCCCAGACTAAACTACAAACAAATAATCCTTGAAAAATAAAATAATCAAATTATCCTCCATTTAAATTGTGTTTTACCTCTAAATTTCAGTTTAGGAATCCAATGAAAATGAACTCAGGTACAAGTGAATTAAGAAAGAATGGACTGCTAGTCTGCAAACATCTAATTTAATGACATTAAGAAGAATTCTTAATGATTCACATACCTTTAATTTTAAGCCATTTACATATGTACCATTTCATTTGAGTACTGTGATATAATGTTACCTCAACAATGTAATTGATGGGCAAGATTCTAAAGTACTTTAAACACAGCTTCCTATTAGTTTGAATCTAAACTCCTGGTAAATCTGTAAGGTGTAGGAGCCTTGGGGAGAAATAGAGATAATAATCACAGAATGATTTTTTTCACAGAAGCAGTAATTCCCTTTCCTGAAAGTTCCAGAAAGGTTTAAATACTTTAGTGAACATAATAACTGACCTGGTGGTTCTGTGATGAATGCTAGTGTGTTTTGTCAATAACTCTTCATTTTTAATTAATTTGAAAGTATCCAGAGTAGTAATCAAATAGCTTTAGAAGTGTAATGGTATGTATTCAGAATCAAATGTCTTGTGTATTGTGCATAAAGGGCTTTACTTTTTTTCTCAGGGTGCTATGAAATGAGGAGGGACTTTAGAAAAACAAAACTATATTCAGCAATACAAAGAAAACAGTAGGGTTATAGAGGAAGGTTGAATTAATAGCCTGTGTAACTCAGAGTGCAGGCATTTTCTCTATATTGATCCTGTCACTCTGGCTACTGCATGATGGCATTTTCCTAATGTAATAAATGTAAAACCTAACCAGCCTCTGGCACTGTCTGAACAGCTGACGGGTAACTACAGGAGACCTATGAGGAACAGGTGGGAGAGACAAAATGGAGTCTGCTGGTAAGGGCATTTGTGCTCAAATTATGATTTGAAGCAAACTTTCACTTACTCTATACTGCAGAGGGAATTTTTTTTTGTAATTATTTTTTTTTTTTATTTTTTTGGGAAAAGAAGGGGTTTTGTTGCACTGCATGCCACAATGAATCCCTGAAAGTGACCTGCGCCGTCAGGGCCAGGAGCACACCACCAGTAGAACTAACTAGCAGTGACAAAGAAGCGAGGGACAGATCTTTGTTTGGATATCCAAAAGGGTTTAACCTCCAAAGGGACCCAGGGACAAAGCCCAGAATGATCTGGGGGCACAGGATTAAAATACAGGGTGACAGGGGTGGAGTTGAGAGTCAGGGTCCAATTGGAACAAGGGAAAATGGTACAAAGGCATGGATAGGAACAGGGTAAACCAATAGGCTAATGGGGGAAATGCAGCAGTCTGGGGCCAGTAGGGACCAGGGGAAGGGAGAACATCCTGGGGATTAACCAGAAATTGCAAACAGGGGTTAGAATAGAGATTAATCAGCTGGGTGAACCAATAGAACATCGAACCTGGAGAGGTATTTACATGTGTCTGCAAAGATCCATGGGAGGCAGGGTTTCCTTACCCTGATCTGAGGGGTGTTTCTCCTTGCCTGCTTCAGCCCCTCCAGGGTGGAGGCATTTTGTTAGTAGGCCTGTGGGCGTTTACAAGATTACAATTGTTACATTTAAAGTTTTCATTGAATGTGTTCTATGCTGTGGTATTTGTGTGTGAATCCTCAGTCTGGTTGTAGTCCTCGCTCCTGATTGCTGTGTGGTTTAGTGTGGGACCAGCAGCCTTGCTCAAGCTGTGCAGGAGGAACCAGCCTGTGGTTCCTGCTGTTGTTGACATAGGCTTCAGTCTTGCATTTTTTTCCACATTGGTTAGGAGACAGAAATTTGTGGAAAATAGATGTCAGTTGCCAAAATATTTGGTGAAGGATACAATCTCCATTGCTTTTTTCCCTGCCCTCTCCAGTCAACAGCTTAGTCAAGTACCAGCAGCTGTATTGAACACAATCTTAATGCCTTGAAATGTAGAGAAACTTCGGACCCTGAATGCAGATTAGATTCTTGAAAAAGTAAAAGTACCCAAACCAGAAATTTATGTAATGTGCTTGTCAGTAGAGTGTCACAGCTTTTCTCTTTTGATTATCCTTTGTAAGATATGTTAAATTATTTTTTCAGTTGTGTTTTCTTCTGTAAGTGTTCTTTGAATGATTACGGTCTTGTTTCTATTTGATATGTGTAGGGAAGAAGGCTGTAAATAATGCTAAGCTCCTATGCAGCAATAATAAATATTGAAGTATTTTAAGCAGTTATTTTAGACAAGTTCCTGGAGAGGTGAAATTACTTCTTAATATCTAATGTTTCTAAAATGAGGCAGTATCTCTGACAGTGTCACTCTTTCTATCTCCATCTTTTTTCTACTCTTTCCATTACCTGAGAAATGAGTTGTTAAGTTTTATGTTAGATCAGTGCAATGATGCAAATACGTCACATTATCTATGACACTAAGTATCTCACCTTCTTAGACATATTTATTGCATAAAGAGCAGGATAAAGTACCAGTGGTGCAAATGTGCTGCCTTCAGTGGAATTTACCAGCAGATGACTTGGCCCAGTCATGACAGCAAATCTTTCCTCTAAAATATCAATACAGCACTAGAGTCCAATTATTTTTATATTCTGCTAATCTTCTTTTGCTTTTACACTGTTCCTGCAGGCTTCTATAAAAAGACTATTGGTAATCTCAGTAGGGAGGCCTCCTTATCAAGCAGTTTTAAAGACTTATGACTTCTGAAAAAAAATAAGGAAGTAATACTGAATTAATGGAAAAGGGGCTAGTCAGTCTTCAAAAAACTAAATGTGAAGCATATTTAATACTGATTATTTTGCTACTTGCAGAGGTTTTCTTGGAGTTTTACAGATTTGATAATAAGACTTGGAGAGAGTTAGACTTCTTTTATATTTTTAAAATGCATGCCTAAAATGGTCCTTTAAATATAAATCTAGACATAGCTCTTTTTATATATTCATAGTTGAAAAAAAATCAGTGCATGTATAGTTTTAAAGCTATGGCCAGGCCAAGAAACCTGCTTATCAATTTTGAGAGTCTCATTTAAAATAAAATTGGTGTCAAGAATAGATCTTGAAAGCCTTATTTTGTTATAACTTACTGGAATTATGTTAGAATGTTATTATACTCTGCTTAAGAGTGAATGTTGCCAAGCCCTGGTATTTATTGAAAAGAAGAATAAGAATTGCTGTGGAGAAGGACCTGGGGGTCCTGGTGGACAGCAAGCTGTCCCTGAGGCAGCAGTGTGTCCTTGTGGCCAAGAAGGCCAATGATGTCCTGGAGTGCGTTAGGAAGAGCATTGCCAACAAGTCAAGGGAGGTGATCCTGCACCTCTACTTGGCCCTGGTGAGGCTCATCTGGAGTGCTGTGTCCACTTCTGGGCTCCTCAGGATGACAGAGACATGGAGCTGCTGGATCAAGTCCAGTGGAGAGCTACTAAGGTGGTCAAGGGTCTGGAGAACCTCTTTTATGAGGAAAGTCTGAGGGACCTGGGGCTGTTCAGCCTCAAGAGAGGATTGAGGGGACCTCATCAATATCTTTGAGGGGAGATGTCACAGGATGGACCAGGCTTTGCTCAGTAAGACAAGAAACAATGGGCAGAAACAGATGAACAAGAAGTTCCACCTGAACATGAGGAAGAACTTTGCTGTGCAGGGGACCATGAATGAACTGGGATGGATCACTCAGAGAAGGTGTGGAATCTCCCTTGCTGGAGAGATTCCAGACCCACCTGGACACAGTCTTGTGCTGTGTGCTCTGGGATGACCCTGCTTGTGCAGGGAGACCAGAACAAATGTCCCTCTGTGGGCCTTTCCAGCTTGACCTATTCTGTGAAGTGATAGCAAGAATAATCTTGTTTAAAAACTAACAGTTGTTACTTGAAACACATTAAGGTATCCATCAAATTTCTTTGGCTTGTATCTTCCTTTATCATGTTGTGGGTGTAAGCTTTAGAGAATCATGGAAAAAGGTGTGGGGGAATGGAGTTCAGAGATTTAATATTTTCTTGATGTCTTGCTATGTCTTTAAGAAGCTTTTCCATACTACAGAATTGGAATGTCCAAAAGCAGGCTTGTTTCCTGAAGTGACTTTGTAGAGGCAATGACTTATTTCAGACACATTTTTTTCTTAAAACTCTTTGTTACGTAGCTACTACTAGTCCTTTAAATCTTGGTGTAAATTGCATTGTTAGCTATCTGATTACAAGCAAAAAAACCTTGCGTATTTTATTTGCAGTCAGATAAATCAGATTTTGAGACTGCCACGTGTAAAATTATCATCTGAATATCTCTGGTTGTTATTTACACAAAAACCTGACGTTATGTTCAGTAAGAAGCTCTCGCTTACGTGGACAGTGGTCTTTCCTCAGCACCTCCCATGTTCTGAAGTACTATGACCTAAATTTTGATTTGTGGTAGGAAGAATAAGGGCTATGAAAAACAGTTATATCCTGTCAAACCATTACAAAAATAATGGTAGTTTTGCTATTTTCTTTATAGTCTTGGAAAGTGAGTGTTAATTTAAGAACAAACAATAGTTCCAGAAAAGAAAAAAATAGCTGCAATTCATTGGTGTAGAATATCTGTCAACCCCTGTAGATTTAATGAAGCTTTAGTGTCTTTTCCAAAATAAAATGTGCTAAATTAGTTTGAATTCAGTTTTCCTTTTCCCCTATCCTTAACACCTGGTTTATATATATTCTTTTATCTGACTGCTGGACACAAAATATAAATAGAGGCGTGAAGGGGTTTTTTTTTATTATTATTAGGGCTTATTTTGATCTTCAGATGTGATCAGGGATTTCCAGTGACTGCTGATTACTGAGAACACTGACTGGCATATGGCTTAGGGTACCTTTGCCTCTCAGCAGGAATTGCAGTGCAATAAGAGAAGTCTCTGAAGGAGAAAAACTAAAATACAGGGAAAGAAGAGAGCAAAAGGCAGCATTGAAACAACAGGAAAAAAACCTGAAAATAATAGGTCAAAATATTTCTAGGAAGATATGTCACAGCCTCTGGAGATGGTAACAGCACTATCATAACCATCAAGGTTTTCTGTGTGTTGGGAAGTCCTTTTGAGTGTTTCATCTGAATTTTTCAATAGTCATGTCCTGATTCTCTGGGTTTGCCCTTGAATGTTTCTTCCCATACATATGCAGGTGGTTGCAATTCTGTATAAATACCTGTGGGTGTTTTTCCTCTGTAAAGTACAGACAGTTCAGCTGCTTTGATTGCCATGACCTTGACTAAAATCCCTGTTATTCAAATAGTTACTAATATTTTTTTCAATTTGCTTCCATTTTAAAATACACATTTATTTTTTTAACTGTGGACACATAGTTGAGTCTTCTTTCCAGAGCAGAATGTTGTTTGCTCCTAACCCAGTCCACTAAAGGTCTGTGCTGCACTCGTCAAGTCAGTGTTTCTGTTGTCCTTTGTGCTTTGTCCATCAGTTACATTTATAAAGGTAAAATATCTTTAGTCACTGTAGTGATTGTAGTGATTATTAAATAAATATTTGGAAAAAAGTTATCTGAATTTTTAATGAAGTTTATTAGATATTAGAGCTCAATACAAATTATTCAAACCATTTTCAATTGACACTGTTCTTCTGCTCACTAAAAGGAAATTCTTCTACCTTTGTCATTCTTTTGGAAAAAAAAAATATAATAAAAACATTATATTGAATTTCTTATAATTCTTACTTTAATGATAATGTTTCTGATCCCATAGCTCATTTGAACACCTGACCCTAGGTTCTGATAGTGGCTGAAGGTAATTCTGGGATGCCAAAAGAGATATCATACTACTTCTTATATTCAGCCTCATGTTAAAAAACACAGTTTTGGCTGAATTATTTTCCACATGACAATGAATTGAGATCATGAAGCTCAAAGAGTATTTTTGTCTAGTGGTTTGCCTGTCTTTGAGAAGTTTTGAGCTCCGTTATATCCTGAATTAATCAATAAAAAAGAGTTCTTTTACTCTTTGTAGATGACATAGCGATTCTTTTCGCTTCTTTTGAAGAGGCAAGGTTGCAGAGAGATATTAGGTATGGCTTGTTTAGATTAAATATTTCTACTATAGCAACAGGCCATTAGCACATCTATCTGGTCGTTATTTTGAACAGCAGATTTCTTCAGCTGAGACTTCAGCTTCTCAGATCATCTTTGTTGCTGTAGGATCCTTTCATAGAATGTATTCCTCGTATGCTCAGTAACTTGGAAAGATTTTTTTTTTGTTTCATATGTGAAAAATCTTTCTTAAATGAGAGTATCCTCAACAGGCTGGAAGATGTAATAAAGCAGTTGTTTTCATATTAAATTTGCCATGTTTATAGGAAGAGCTATAAATAGCTTCTTCTGAACATGTTTTGAAGACTAACACAGAGATGCAACTGACTTTTCCCAAATGTTTTATGTAGACATTCCTTCAGTGATACAGTCTCAGGCAGAGGCAGACAAGAAAAAAAAAAAGACAGTTTTATCAATCCCCTCTGGAAGGTGTTTTGTTTTACCTTTTTCAAAACCATGCTGTATCTCTTTTTACTGAGTCAAATGCTACATATTCCTGCAGTACCTCTCTGAGACAAATGCAAGACCGGTTTTATAGGAGTGGCTCATCATGTACATAATACCATTGCAGTGGCATTCCCCCTGCATCTCTGGAAAGCTTATTGCTACAAAGGGCTTCTTTTAACAGGAGTTAATTAGGACTGGAAAATTGCTTGTTGTTTTTTATTGCATCTAAACCCCAGGACATGCTGCACTAATCCTCTAGTGCTGTGTGGTGCCATAAGAGAGGTATTCAGCTGATGTCTCAGAAGTTTCGTATTAGCTTTGAAACTGTTCCTTATCAGATCATTTAACTCATTAACTCTTTGTACACATAAAATGTGTTAGTTGGGCATTATTTTATGCCTTGTTCTTTCATTTGAAATGTGTGTTTAAATATAACATCAACAAAGTAAAAAAAAAAATTACTTCTTCTATTCCATGTTTTTACTTAGGACAGTGAAAAACGAATGCAACTCATTCGGAAAACACTCAGCAAGGACTAAGGTGCTACTGCTTCATCCAAGAAGCAGTACAGAAAATGGATTTTTATCTAGGACAGAGTCTGTTTTCAAGTTTTGCAAGAATAACTGCAGGTTTTTTTTTTTTATGCAGCTCTCCTTTGTAAGATACAAGCAGAAGAGACACAGCCCAGGATGCAGGGGAAGAATTTACCTTACCTGTTTTATCAC
This sequence comes from Cyanistes caeruleus, assembly GCF_971803275.1. Classification (NCBI taxonomy): domain Eukaryota; kingdom Metazoa; phylum Chordata; class Aves; order Passeriformes; family Paridae; genus Cyanistes; species Cyanistes caeruleus. The sequence continues at coordinate 107,380,600 of NC_141702.1, forward strand.
TCAAAGCAAATTAAAACTTGCATTGCAAAAGTTTTATACTTATGGAGAGTAAAATTAAAAATGCTATATTTTCCTATCATAACATCAGTTTTTTCTACCAGTTCTGTAAGCAATCTGATACTGAAAGTCTGTGATTCTGATCCTTTGAAAAACTGAATTCTGCATTTTGCAGTTTAGCTGTAAAGTCAGTGGGAACCTTGAGGCCTGGAAAACACCTTTGGAAAATTGCCCAGCACCGTTTTTAGCTTGGTGCAGAAAATGAAGATTGGAGTTGTTTGTTGGTATAATTCTGCTCTGGTTTCTCAGCTTCTTACCAAAATTCATAAATGAGTTTTAAGGCAATACTAAGGTTGAATAAAAGTAGTTTTCTACTACTGCTACATTTGGTTTTCTGCTACATTCCTGTGAATGTAGCAGAATGATGTGAGCATATTTTACATTTTGCACTTTATTCCTAATTTAACAAGAATGACTTTAAATCACTATTTCAAACTTCGTGGTTTTGAGTAATTTTTTGAGGCATTATCACCATGATACAAAGTGCAGGATACTGTAATCTACTTATTAATGATGCAACTGCTAATTAGAAAAAGGTTATCCTGTTTTCACCTTCTAACAATTTAGTATTTAATGTACACTAAGATGGCACCATTCCTGAAAACTCCTGCTTGCTTTCCTCTCCCTCCCCAATTGCAAATCTGCTTTTCAAGTGCATACTCTGTGTGATTAAATAAAAGGACATGAAAATTAGTGAGGAAATTGCATGGTGTAGCCATTTTAATTATGAATTTAAATGTCTGTTCAGAACAATGAAGTAATTTATCAGTTATCTAGTGTTCCCTCCAAGTCATTTATCATGAGTAGCAACTATCATAATTTTATTCCAATCTGAGATGATGGGAAGGGATCATAGGCTCATACTTCAGGAGTTTATAATTCTTGTGATTGGCTACTGATTTAATGATTGTGTATGAAACAAAACAGGAGGTGGAAAACTTCCCCGAGTTTCTTTGCATCATGATATTATACCTTACTTTGTATCAGTTATGCTGTTAAATTTTTCTCAGCAGGCAAAATATTTCTTTGCACCTCATTTTACTGCGATGGATATTGGTTTTATGTTGGACACCAGTAGCAGAGACTTTGGTGCCCAGGATCACAGGTGCAGGGTGTTTTTTGGGATAAACCATAGTTTACATAGATGTTAACATAGATATTACATTCCAGGAACTACAAGTATGACAGTCCAATGCACTCTGTTATAACAACTAACCAAAGTTTTAACTTTTTGTTTGGTTTTGACTGGAACATTTTCTGCCAGAAAAAGGCTTGGACTGGTTTGCCAGATCCCTGAATCTGGTTTACCAGATCCCTGAATCTGTGGAATAAACAGACATTTCTACAGCCTTTTTTTATCTTTTTTCTTTTTTTTTTTTTTTTTTGCATAAGGCTAATTTAAGACAATAATAAGAAGCCCTTGAGAAGTAATTCCTCAGTCCTTCAGAAGAAATTGCTTATGGTCTTAAATAACTTCTCGGGTTTTGTTCTCATGTTAGGCTAGTCATGATTTAATAATGAAATTATTGCCTCTCAAAGGAAAGGGACACAGAATTCTGTACTTGTGAGGGAAGGGAGAGTTAAAAAAAAAGGAAACTACCACATAGATCCCCATGGTGGATTTGGAATCATGAATCTGATTTTTTTCTCTCAATTGCTTCCTTGGAATCTTCTGTGGAGACTTGTTTAGATGACAAGGAATATAGTTTCTGGAAAGGAAAAGAAAGATTGTGAGAAATTGTCATGAAAGATTCTCCTGTTAAAAAAAGTTATTTATAAGAGACAGGAACAGAAAACTGCTAGTGTACAACAGCAGTACTTGTAAAAACTAACTACCTGAACTGATAAGCCAGCCCTCTGCATTCTCTCAGAATTAATTTCTTAGGTTTTATCATAATTCCATCATTTTTGTTGGTTTCATACTTAAGTCTTTTTTTTTTTTTTTTTTTTATTTAGACAGTATTATTTATTAGACTGTATTATTCTTTTTGAGTGTCTGTGTTTTATTTCCAGATGCAATCTGGTCATCCTTTATTATGTGACTGGGAAACAAAATTCAGTATAACATTTGGAGAACTACTTTATAGTCTGTAATTTTTTGTCTTAAGATCCAGTGAATGATGGAAGGGTAAAGGCTGGCTTTCATAAAAGAGCAATGTGCTAAGAAACCTTGTGCATGATGCATGCTGAGACCATTCCAGGGTCAGCAGTGCACTCCTCATGGGGGGAGGATTCCCTTTGTATGGAATGGCAAGCCGTTAGTTTGCTATTACTGCAAAGTGTGCCACAGAAGTAGCAGTTCAGGCTGTCTGGTTTTATTGCATCAGTCATTCTTATTAATGGCTTTGTCTACATGCTGTTTTAGTGTAGTTTTCCTAAGCTGCATTGCTTTTTCAGAAAGACTTTATAAGTTGATGGTGTAGCGGATAAATTTTAAATTGTTGTGAAATGGAGCACCAAACAGTACATCTGGAAACATACTACACTCTGGTTTGACATAATTTATTTATTCAGAACACATTTAATGTTTTGAAGATTGTAGAGAAGTAACTTAGCTCTTAGAAGTGGAGTGGTATTAGTGTTAGTGGTGTCAGCTTATTTTCTCTTTGGCAGTAATTATTTTGGCAGACAGATAAATAGACATCGCTCTACCAGGTTTTGTTGTGTAATACTAGATGGGTTTGTCACATGGGTTGTTGGGGTTCAGTTAATAAACTTTTGAGTTTACTTTCTTATGCAAAAGAACACTGTAGCTATCGATAAATACATTTGATTTATTCCTGTTACGGTTTTATTTCTCTTGTCTATGGTTCCATTATTGTTACTCCTTAGTAAGATCAAAGCATCTAGTCCTGTGTATGTGATTTAAATCAGGCATGGGTGCACGATCCAATTATTATGGATACAGCCAGACCTAGTTTATGGTGTAACACTGCCAGTGAGACAGGTGAATGTGCTATAAAGCTTAGCATGGTGCTTATGTAGGACTGTAAAATCTGCTAAAGCCCATGGAAGTATTGCTTCCATATGTTTTATCAGACTAAGGATTAAATGGACTTCCAAAGAGCTGAATATTAAAACTGTTGTTGACTTCAGTGGGGCAAAGAAACAGACCCTTTCTGCAGCAACAGGTGCTTTCATAGAGTGCTTCTCTTGTTTGAATCCTTCCTGTGACACAAACAGATGCACATCTCCTGTAATAGTGGATTTTCACTGCCATAACATAAAGCAATTTACTGTACTCAAAATTCAGAATAAAAAACATGTTAAACTCCTTTATGGTGTTCATATTATCTTGTGCTTTTCTATGCAGGTAATTACATTTTAATCATTAAATGAAGTGCAACACTTCATACTGGCTAGAATGACTGCCATGCATTTTTAATGGTTTCTCTAAGTGTTATTAAGTGATAATTTGAAAAAATAAACAAACAACCAGCAGTTTACACAACCGGTTATTAATGAAGCCTGTTCTTAATTTGCTTAAAGGATCAACAAAAATTGTGGTATGAAATGTAGCAATGGATTATGAGTGTTGTTTTTTTTTTACATAAAACATTTGAATGTTTTATGGATATATTTTTTAATGTCCATTCTAAATACATGCATTCATATCAAGAGTAAAATAGCTCATATCAAAAATATCTTTTTGATATTAAAAAGTTGACACAGGGTTGATTATCACTATTATTTCGTGGCTTTTCTGTCCTCCACTGAAACATATTGATTAATGTGCCTACTGCTCTATGTGTGCTAAAAGGGTCTGTTTTTCAGTGACAAAGCACAAAAAAGATTTGTACTCTGATTTCCTTTTCTTGGTTTTCCTCAATCTTTGCTGGCCTGTGGCAACCCTCTGTGGTTGTTTTAACTCCAATCTTCCCATTTCAGAGCTGGGCATGACAAGGCAGATTTGCACTTGCAGTTGCCCCATCATTTCCCAAATATCAAAGCTAGATTTGAGGGCAAATATACCTGAGGTTTCATCCAAATGGTCCTAAGAGAGAAGATTAATTTTTTTGTGAGGAATTAATTATTCTGAAGACTTGAGAAATGTGGAAGTTTTCTATTGATATTCCCTCCCCTGCTTCAAATAATTAATGTAATATTTGCAGTTGGGTCATACTAGGATATTGTCATAGCAGATAATGTTTGAATTCATGGCATGGAAACAGCATAAAAATAGCAAATAATGGGTATCTTTGGTTTGTCAGGTGAGCAGAAAAAATAGTTTGGTAGGAAAAGCATGCAGTTAATGTCTTTATCCACAATTCAGGTTTTTTCACCAAAATGTTTCCTCTGAAGTAAAATGCTCTGCTTAGTTTTAGGTGTTTGTTTTTTGTTTATCAAGTGAAGTTCAGTTTTTAAACAAGTGAATATTAGTTGGATGTAAATATGAGTAATTTGTTCAAAAATTTTAATTTGGTGATATTGATTATCATAGACTGTATTATTGAATCTAGAAGGAATGAGAGAGGGTTCAAAAATTAACAGTGAATTCTTCAGGGGTCCTGCTTGAAGAATGACTCAATTACTTTCTTGGATGAACTGCTTGCTTCTTCAGGTCCTTGTTTAGGAATTTATTTTTTTTAAAAAAGGACCTGGCACGTGTTTAAGTTCCCTACATTTTCATGTCTGTGTGAATGATCTGGTTTTACACAGGCAGTTTACAGTGCATAATGTGTGTACTTAAATACTTGGCATGTTGATTCATTTATGCCCTTCAGTTTTTTTCATTACATACCTGGGACAAAACTACAAAGACCAGGTTTCTGCATCTGTTTTATCATCTCTCTCCATTGTAGGTATTCATGCTGCTTTAATATGCCTGTGCAGCAAGCACCCATTGCAAATAAACTCTCTCCTGAGCGTTTTATGCTTTTATTAAATATTCATTAGATGGGATGCAGGCTGCTGATTTCAGTGCATTGAAACCCCAGAAAATGCATTGTTTGTGAATCCCTTATGCACCATGAGCTAAGGTGTTCTCCCTCCACTGAAACATGTCAGGGTCCAGGGTGCATCACTGTCAGCTGAATCTTGCTTTGAGCTGTAAAGAGAGCATAATTGATAAACAGTCATTTTGGGTTTTTTTTTTTACCTTGTAGTCTAGTATGATTTGGCTGCTGCCACAAATAAACCCCCTCAAAAAGATAACACAAATAACTTCTAATGATCTTATTATGAAGCAAAGTTAAAGTAAAGCATTTTGAATATCCAGGATCAGAGTTGATGTATAGGCTACAACAGGAGACAAATACAACTGGTGTCTTCACACCTGTTTTTTGCCTGTCCTGTCATCCACTGGTCTCTTAAATTCACACTGCTATTCCCTTTATCTGTAGATTTATGCATATATTTTGGGTTTGTTCTGGTGGTATAACACTGATGTGTGCAGTTCTGTCCTGGAGACTGAGTTGATTCTCAAGAAAGATGAAATTTTACATCCTCAGATTTTCACACCTTCATCCTTACACTGCATAAAACCTGCAGGTTTTCATTGAGATTTTACTAACTTATTAGCTGAACAAATATTTTTGCTCTTTTATTGCTCTAAAATCCATACATCTCTAAACAGATATTTTTTGCCTTTTTATGGCTCTAAATTCCATACAACTCTAGTATAATCTTGTACACGTTTGTGTACAAGATTTTGGGAAAATATAATCTCCATATGTGTTATACTTGCTTTTCTGAGATTGAAAGCTCAGTTATTTGTGTTTCACCTTCAGGATAAATTAAGAAAAATAACCTGTATGGCACATACTTGCTAGTAAAAGTACATGCAAGAAAAAAATAACCTGTTCATTTTCTACTACATGTTAACTTGCTCTCTGGCACAGTGCTATATAAATCTTTAAGGTAGATTCCTAAATGAATGCTTTGTAGCTTTAGTTTATTCAAAACCTTAGGCAGAGATACTGGAAGTATCTAGGTTATTGGTTCTTTTTGAGGTGTCATAATTTTAGTGACAGCTGGAAAGGAATAGATCTGTGTTTTGACTAGAACAATGCTTTGGTCTGTATATTCACCTGAATGTTATATATTTAGATGTGTTTGAGAGCAGATTGCTTAAATAGCATTAATACAATTGTTGATGCAATTTACTTTCAGAGTTTAATCATGTAATAATAAAAACATTAATGAAAATCTGTTAGAAAATAGTTAAAAATATGTTCACGGTAAATCTCATTTATCTCCTTCCTTCATGGATTTTAAGTGTTTTAAATGAATTATTTTTTGATACAGTGCTTGCACTAATACTATTAAATTAGCTATGAAAATAATTCATGCAATTTGCCTTTAATTAAGTGCCAGCGATTTATTTGTTTGTTTCTCTCCTTTTGTTTGCCAGGAAAAGAAGAATATATTGCAACATTCAAGGGATCAGAATACTTCTGCTATGATTTATCTCAGAACCCCATACAGAGTAGCAGTGATGAAATAACTCTGTCGTTTAAAACGCTTCAGAGGAACGGACTGATGCTTCACACAGGAAAATCGGCTGATTATGTCAATCTTGCGCTGAAAAACGGAGCTGTCTCCTTGGTCATTAATTTGGGCTCAGGGGCCTTTGAAGCGCTGGTGGAACCTGTGAATGGGAAATTTAATGACAATGCCTGGCATGATGTGAAAGTAACCAGGAATCTGCGTCAGGTAACAGTACAATGGATACAAGAATAACTGACTTTTTTTATGAATAAATGCTTGATTATTTGAAAATTGCATACTGGATGTTTAGCAGGCATTTGATTAGTTTTTTTTTTTATTTGCACAAGGAAGGATATTCCTGCCACACTTGAGCAGGGGCATATCTAGAAAGTAGTAGGGCAAGCAGCTGTCTGAGACAGTACCAGTGAGAGGTTTTCGTGACTTTAGGTATCACCCAGTGTTTCTCCAGTGCAACTGTCTGCCCTTGCAGCCTTGCATTAGTCAAGGCTAGCAACTTTCTGAATTGCAACTCTTTAATTAAAAGAAATGTTTAATATCTTTTCCTCCTTTTTCAAAGTGGGCAGTAAATTTGCTATCAGATAAAAGTTTTTGCACTGTGTGGAGGCATCCTGCATGTCATGCCACATTTAACCTAGAGCAGCAGTAAAAGATATCTAGAACATTGCATGCTTACTCTCGGTGACGTGCTAGGGGGTTGCAGTTCAACAGTCAAATTTGAGGTTGTGGTTGGGGGGGATGAGGGTAAAGACAATACCATGTATGTGTGTATACTGTATGTGCTAAGTGTACAATATATGCACGTATGTGGCTCAAAACTGTTATGTATACTAATGTGCTAAAGTATTTTATTGGTAGTATCATGTAATTTTGTGCTATCTTTTTCTGCCCTAAATGTCTGTCTTAAGTAATATCATTAATTTATTTGTTGTTTCTCTAAACAGTTGCAGCTTGATTGGAATATTTCGTTTCCCTTTATTAAAACAGCTCTGTCTTCTGGAGCTGTTAACTAATTCATCTAACCTCTTCTTTCCCTTTTCTTTTAAAATGGTTTAGCTATTACATTTTTAGTTTGGAATTTCTTTGTAGTAATGAGCTGAATTGGATCTAGAATTATATCGTGATACTTTATTTTAA